>NC_140488.1:125878844-126478844 GCF_964271855.1 Acomys minous | reverse complement strand
GAGGCCAGAGGAGGGTGATCATGCCTATGAGTTGGAGATACAGGCTTTTGCAAGAGAGATGGCTTGTGGCACTGGTCCTGGATTCTGGACTCTGATCTTCATGATGGCACAGCAAGCACTCAACTTCAGAGCCATCCCTCCTATCCTACATCATATCTTTATATATATATATATATATATATATATATATATATTACTTCTTGAGATTATAAGATATCATTTCCTCCTTCCTTTCCTCCCTCCAACTCCCCCATATACCCCTCTTTGCTCTCTTTCAAATTCATAGCTTCTTTTATTATTGTTTGTTTTTGCATACAAATATATATGTGCAAATGCACATATAGTCCTAAATACAACCTGCTCAGTCTGTATAATGTTACTTGTGTATGTTCTCAGGGCTGATCATTTGGTATTGGATACCAATTTGTGTGCTTTTCCTCAGGAAGACCATTTCTCTTGCTCTCCACATTCCTTAGTTGCTTATATTACTTTGTGTAAGGTTGCAATCTCCATTACACTTTACCATGTCTATCATAGTCCTGGTTCAGTTAATGATTAGGTAGTCATGTTGGTGAGGCTTTATGGATGTAGCATCTGTCAGTCTTTTTGTTTTGTTTTGTTTGGGGGTCTTTTTTTTTTAGACAGGGTTTCTCTGTTTAGCCTTGGCTGTCCTAGACTCGCTATATAGACCAGGCTGGCCTTGAACTCACAGACACCCACCTGCCTCTACTTCACAAGCGCTGGGATTAAAGGAGTGCCCCACCAGGAACAGCTGCTTTCCTCATTCTTACGAGAAACAATCAGGGAAAACTCTATGATCCTCAGGTTCGTACAATCTTTCCAAGTTCTCTTCCACAATGATTCCTGAACCTTAGGTATGGAAGTTGTATTGCAGATATATTGTTGGGACTTGGCTCCCTAACTCTGCATTTTCATTTGTTATGGCTTTCTGTACAGTAGTCTCTGTCTAATTGATCAGGGTTGAGTACTACACTTCTCTGTGGATAAGAGGACAATTATTTAGAATGTAGATTATGTTGGTTTAGTAAGGTGGAGGTTGTAGATTTATTTATAGTTTTTTTTTTTTAGAATTTCCCACACTGATTTCCATAGAACCTGAACTAGTTTTCAGTCCTACCAAGAGTGAATCAGAGTTCCCTTTCCCCACATCCATTCCAGCATTTGTTGTTAGCTCCTTTGTTGATCTTTGCTATTCTGAATAGATGAGATGAAATCAAAAGATGTTTTGATTTTTATTTCCCTAATTGCTATGAAGATGAACATTTTTGAGATATTTCTTAGCCATTTTTTTTATTCGTTTAAGAACAGTCTCTTTAGGTTCCAAGATCATTTTTTAAAAAATGAGTCACTTGTTTTGTTTTTAGTTCCTTATGTAATCTAGATATTAATCCTCTGGCAGATGTATACCTGGCAAGGTTCTTTCCCATTCTGTTTGGTTTCTCTTCACCCTGTTGGTTATTTCTTCAGATGTACAGTAGCGTTTTAGTTTCATGAGGTCCCACTTGCCAATTGTTGGTCGTAATTCTTGGGCAATGGAGTCCTATTCAGAAAGTCCTTTTCTACACCCGTATCGTGAAGGGTACTGCTTATGTTTTCTTCTAGCAGTGTCTGTGTTTTCAGGTGCACATCTAGGTTTTGGGGCCAGTTGGAGTTAAATTTTGCGTAAGATGATAGATATATGCTTATGTCTTTCTTCTGCAGGTAGACATCCAGTTTTTTTCCAGCACCATTTGTTGAAGATGCTTTCTTTTCTTAGCATATGTTTTTGAAACTTTGTCAAATATTAAGTAGCTGAAGTCACATGTACCCATGTTTTGGTCTCTGGTTTTATTCCATTGGTCTATATTGTGTGTGTGTGTATATATATGTGTGTGTGTGTGTGTGTGTGTGTGTGTGTGTCTTTGTGCAGGTGTCAGTGTTATTTTTATTACTATGGCTCTGTAATATATCTTAAGATCTAGAATGGTAATCTCTCTAGTATGTTACTTTTTGCTTAAGATTATTTTTTTCTATCCCAGGTCTTTTTTGGTTCCATATAAATTTTAGGGTTTTTTTTCCTATTTCTGTGATGAATAAGTGGGAGGTTTTCATTGAGATTGCATTAAATTAGTAAATATTTTCATTTTCTTCAGATTAATTCTACTAGTCCATGAGCATTTTCTAGCATATTTCTCTATCTCTTTCTTCAGAGATTTAAAGTTTTCATGGGCGAAGACCTTCACTTCCTTGGTTAGGTTTATTCTGTGATATTTTCTTTTCTTTGAGATTATATTAATCCGGAACATTGTAGAGGCCGCTGCTGTCAGGGACATCTCCGAAGCCAGCGTCTTTGATGCTTACGTGCTGCCCAAGCTCTACGTTAAACTGCATTACTTCGTGAGCTGTGCCATTCACAGCAAGGTGGTCAGGAACCGATCCCGTGAGGCCCGGAAGGACCGAACACCCCCACCTCGTTTTAGACCCGCTGGTGCTGCACCACGACCTCCACCAAAGCCCATGTAAAGACAGGACAGAAGAAAAAATACTTTGGACAAATAAAATGGGAGTTACACTTTTAAAAAAAAGAGATTATATTAAATGGGAGCATGTCCATGATCTCTTTCTCCCTATCTTTGTTGTTGGTACATAGAAAATCTCTTGATTTTTGAAAGTTGATTCTGTTTCATATCACTTTGCTAAATGTGTTGATCATTTCTAGAAGTTTCTGTTGCATAATATCATGTCATCTTTAAATAGGAACACATTGATTTTTTTCTTTACCTTTTGTATGCCTTTAATTTCCTCCTCTTGCCTTATTAATCCAGCTAGTGCCTCAAGCACAATATTGAAAAGTATTGGGGATAGTCATCATCCCTGTGTCTCTCATCATTTAAGTGGGATTGTTTCAAGGTTTCTCTTTTAGGATGTTGGCTGTGTGTTTGTCATATATATTTTTGACTATGTTAAAGTAAGTTCCTTATATTCCTACAATCTTTAGGACCCTTATGTAGGCATGTTGAATTTTTGTCAATAGATTTTTCTGCATCATTGAGATTATCATGTGATTTGTATCTTTAAGTCCCTTGATGTGGTTTATTGTGTTTACTGACTTCCATATGTTGAACCATCCCTGCATTTCAGTGATAAAGACTACTTGGTTGTGGTAGATAATGTTTTTGATGTATGTTCATATTATGTTTATAAGCATTTTATTGAGTATTTTTTGAATCTATATTCATCAGAAATATTGACCTGTAGTTTTCTTTTCTTGTAGTTGGTGTGCCTTTTCCTGGTTTTGGTATTAGAATGATACTGGTTTCATAGGAGGAGTTTGGGAGTGCTCCTTCTGTTTCTATTTTTTAAAATAGTTTTTAAAGGATTGGCTGTAGATCGTCTTTGAAAGTCTGGTAGAACTCTGCTGTGAATCCATCTGGCCCATCTGGCACTGGACTTTTTTTTAGTTGAGAGGCTTTTTATTACTATATCAATGTCCTAGTTTGTTATGGGACTATATAAGTTGTTGACTTCTTCTTGGTTTAATTTTCATAGTTTGGCTAAATCTAGAAATCCTTTTTTAAAAAAGGTTTTCCAGTGTAATAGAGTACAGGTTTTTAAAAATACTCACTTATAATATTCTAAATTTCTTTGGGATCTGCTATACTGTTTCTCTATTCATTTATGATTCAGTTAATTTGGGATCTCACTTTCTTTCTTTTGGTAGGTTGGGCCAAGAGTCTGTAAAACTTGTTTATCATCTCAAAGAATCAGCTCTTAGGTTTTTTGATATGTTGTATTGTTTTCTTTCTTTCATTTCATTTCATTAATTTTGGCTCTCACTTTTTTATTTCTTGCTTCTACTGGGTTTGTTTTGTTTTGTTTTTGTTTTTCCAGCTTTTGAAGTTGCATCATTAAGTCATTTATTTGTGCTCTTTATGAATTTTTAAATGTAGGCACATAGAAGTATAAATTTTTCTCATAGGACTGTTTTTGATGTTTTCTAGAGGGCTTGTTGTAGTGTGTCTTCATTTTCATTTAGTTCTAGGACATTTTAAAAATTTCTTTCTTGATTTCTTCTTTGACTCACTCACCATTCAATAATGAGTTGTTTAATCTTCATGAGTTTATATTTTGTAAAGGTTTGTTTGTTGTCAGTTTTGAGTTTTATTGCTTTGTGGTAAGACAGGATATGAGGAGTTATTTCAATCTTTTTGTATTTGTAAAGATTCCTTTTATGTCCCAGGATGTGATGTATTTTAGGTAAGCTTCTGTGTGCTGCTAAGTAGAATGTGTATTCTTTGGTGTTTATATACTCTAGATATTTGTTAAGTCCATTTGATGTATGATACCAAATAACTCTGATGTGTGTCTATTTTTTTTCCCAGAGGATCTGTCTATTGGAGAAAGTGGGATGTTGAAATCACACTTCTTTCTCATTGTATTCTATCTGGACTCTCAACAGATTAGATGTTGTCCACTTCCACTAGGGAGGGTGGGCCTGCTTCATTCGGTCTGGTAATCCTGTCTGGAAACACCCTTACAGACAAACCCACATATATTGCTTTACCAAATACCCGGGCACTCCTTAGACCATTCACACTGACAAATGAAAGAAGTCATCGCACTTGAGGCAATTGTACAGAAGGGTCAGGTTTGTTCCACAACTGCCATGCCTTTCATTAAACTTTGCTTTCTGTTGTGATAATCATGGCATGTAAAAAAGAACTTGGGGAGGAAAGGATTTATTTAACAGTTTATCATGGAGGAAAAGCAGGGCAGGAACCTGAATCAGGAGCTGAGGCAGAGGCTGAGGAAGAAGGCTGCTTACAGGCTTGCTCTCAGGTTCATGTTAGCTACTTTTCTTACACAGCCCAGCCCACCCACCCAGGAATGAACTGTGCACAGTTATTTGGGCCTTCCTACATCAATTAAAAATCAAGAAAATATCAACAGACATGTCCTCAGGCCACTATGGAACAAGAAGTTATTCAATTGAGTTTCTGCTTTTCCTGGTGTGTCAAGTTGACAACCCAGTTCAGCCATTGCAGCTTTTCGTTCCAATTTACTTCCCACAATCGGGGCGACCCTAAATTGTGTTCTTCTTTGTTTTACTTTTCTTCCTGTTAACATGTATTTCTCAGTCCACTGTCTGGATCCATGATTTCCCTCTGTGTATGTCAACCAAGCCTGAAATGAGTGATTGTGTGGGAATACAGATGAGCTAATTAATGGATTAATTCGGCAAATGCTTATTGATTGTCATGCTTCATGCTAGGCATCAAGAAAACAACTCAAATAGAACAAAACTCAATCCATACTCTTTTTTCCCTTTGTTGCTCTTGCTTAGAAAAGATTTCCCTGCCTGGCTTGGAACTCATGGACAGTCCTCCTGCCTCTGCCTCTGAAAACTGGTATTGAGGGGTGCACTACTTCACATGGTGACTTTTTTGTTGATGTTGTTCTTCTTTTTGTTTTTGTTTTTTTTTTGTTGTTGTTGTTGTTGTTGTTTTGTAGTCCAGGATGGCTTTTCACTGCAATGTAGCTGAGAATAAGTTTGAACTTCTGATCAATTTGTCCCCACCCACCCCCTCCTGAGTGCTCAGATTACCAGGGGTATGGTAGGTACCATGCTCAGTTTATGCAATTCTGGGGATTGAACTAAGGGCTTTTTGTATGGTACACAAACACTCTACCCTCACAGCCACATCATCAGCCCCATTCTGTGCCCTTTTATATAACTGTCCAAGAATTCTAACATGCCTTATAAAGAGTGTGTAAAATGGCATTGAATCATATCTGTTATTAAAAAGAAAATGTAAAGTACATCATTTTACTACTTTTAGTACTATTATTCTGTGAATTCATTTGTTTCTGTAAAAATTAAATGTTGTTTTAAAAATGTTTTCCACTTATAATTAAAGTATTAGGATATGATAATATGTTATATAGCCCATCTTACTCTATCTGTACAAATTCAGGGGGATGGCATTATTTGGAATCATTTCACACTATGCAAATCCTGTAAGGAGCTGATATAAGTAAGATGCTCATTAAGACACCTTGCATTTGAGCTAAGTAAGTAAGCAAAGGACAAAAATGAAATGGATAGCTCAGGCACATGCCTGTGATCCCAGCAGACAAGAGGTTGAGGCAGGAGAACGCAAAGTTTTAGGACAGACCGGGCTGCGTAGTAAGACCTCATCTGTTGTGGGAGGGCAACAGTAAGAGAGCTCACTCATTCAACTCTATGCACATTGTTGTCATTTTACTGTAATTTGATAACTTGTAAGAGCTAAAAAGGAGTTTTCAGTGCACAGCTGTTATAGAAGTAAAGGACACAACAGTATTTATATGGTTTCTATTGACACGGGGAGGGAGGTATAGCCTCGTGATTATGAGGTTCAGTTTCCTGGGTCAGTCACCTGTGGACTATTTTCACTGCCTACTACGTGGTTAAGATTGGGCAGCTTACTGAAACCTCACCTGTAAAGTGGAGAAAGAAACCATATACGTGAGTCAGGACTGCAGCATAAGAAATTACCACAAAGTGAGTGGCTTCAAACAACAAGTATGTGTCATCTTGTAGTTTCTGAGGGTTAGAAATCCATAAGTAGCTTAGTGGAATGCTTCTGGCCTGGGTCTTTCATGACATTGAAATAAGAATGTCAGGTAGGACTGAATCCATGAAGGAGGAGACAGGATTGGACATCTGCTTCCAAGATGGCTACTGTCATGTCCTCTGGCATAGTCCTCAGCTTCTCACTTCATGGTCAGCTTGAGTTCTTTAGTGACATGCATCTGTCTATACCCATGGTGAGCAATTTAACAAAGAGAGTGAAATGGAGCACCATTTCTGACCTAATGTTACATCAGGACCGTTCATGTGAGAGCAAGTATATAGCCTAAACAAAGGAGTTTTATGTGTTATTTTTACATTAATAAAATATAGTGTGTGTGTGTGTGTGTGTGTGTGTGTGTGTGTGCGCGCGCGTGCCTGCGCCTTTACCGACTGGGCCATTTTACCAAATCCCTTTTGTATGTTCTTAAGATAAAGGCCAATGGTTCTTTCTCTCCTCTGCTTGCTACAAACTATGATCAGAGACATTAGGTTTGGGCAGGAATGTGAAAATACCCTCTAAGGAACTGGTGTTCAAAGGAAAGGCCTGTCCCATCTCCTGATCACTCCATTTGCCTTTAGTCACAGCCTGGTGGGCTGGTGATGGTGAGAGAGGGAAAGAGAGATTTTTGTTGTTTATTTGGGGATTTTAAAAGTCTTTACGTATGTTTGAATTTCTTTTGAGACAGGGTCTCTTGTATTATGAAGCTGAGCTCACACTTGATGTGTAGCCAATGATAAACTTGAATTTCTGATCTTCCTGCCTTCACTCTTGACTGATGGGATCCAGGTGGGCGCCATTACACTCTAGTTATACAGTGCTGGGAATCAAACACAAGGTTTCATGCATACTAGGCAAGCATTCTACCAAGTGAGGGGTATCTCTGGCTCCTAAAGATTACTTTTTAAAGTAAATAGTTTCATTCATTACAGCATTTTGACAATATGTGTATAGTTTGCTCTTACTTATCCTCTTCTCCAACTGTTTCTGCCACCATCATCGGCCACCATGAGCCCTGTCTCCCTCTAGCTGGCTCCCTTCCTTCTTCCAGATAGTTCCTCCTTCTACTGTGATGTCTCATTTATCCCATTAGCTTCTGAGATTGGAAATTTTGATCAAATGCAGATTCTAGTATTGAGCTGGATTGATTTTTTAACAGCTGAAAAAGACCCAAAAGTCAGAAGCATCAGCCAAGATGCAAAGGTATATGAAAGGCAAATTCTCCATAAAGTGGAACTCAAAGTATTGATTATAGGGGGAAAGTACTTCAAGTTTATATAGATAGATAGTCCATGGAGTGGAGGCTGTTGGAAAACAACTAAAGGTTACAAAGTCTTTACTTATAGGTCAGTTGATTGGTCTAGGTCATTTACTAGTCACCTACCTACATGTGAAAGAAATATAAATGTTGTATTCCCATCATAGAAGAGGAAATTGAGGCACACAGAACCCGAACAATTGATGCAAGGCATAACTGAAACTAGCATTTGAGCCTAGGTAAACTGCCCTTCCATAGCTTTAGCTAGGGTAGCTTTCATGTGACACTCTATTCTGTGGTTTGGTTTCGCTCTCTCTAGTCATTCTTTTTTTAATTTTTGTTTTTTATCGTGTAGTCCTGATCCTTTGGCCTTTACTTCCAGAGTGCTGGAATTACAAGAGCACATCACCAGTTCTGGTTTATTTGGTGCTGGGGATCCGTATATTAATTCGTATATGCTGGGCCAATGCACTACCAACTTCATTACATCGCCAGAACATATCTGTCTGTCTGTCTGTCTATCTATCTTACAAGCTCTCACTCTAAAGCTCAGGTTAGCCTCAAACTATTAAGTCCTGCCCTAACCTTTACAAGTGAAGGGATTATAGGCATAAATTAACAAGGTCACCTTTTCATGTTTTAATTTAGAACAGGTGACAACTTACTTTCTCTGACATTAGGATAACTCTCAATTAAGGCAGAGTATACAGACACAGGTCATGTGGTCAAAACAGCCATGTCATTTTTTTAGAGACAGGGTTTCTCTGTGTATCCCTGGTGGTCCTGCAACTTGCTCTGTAGACCAGATTGGCCTTGAACTCACGGATATCTGCCTGCCTCTGCCTCCAGCATGCTGGGATTAAAAGTGTGCACTACTAAATCCCTGCCAGAAAGGCTGTATCGTAGAACACTTTTGTTGTTGTTTTACTTTGGCTTTGCTTTTTTGAGAGAGATTCTAACTATGGAGCTCTGGCCGTCCTGGAATTTAATATGTAGACCAGGGTAGCCTCAAAAAGCATAGAGATCTGCCTGTTTCTGCTGCCCAAGTTCTATGATTAAATGCACATGCCAAAATGTCCTGCCTGTTGTTCTTTTGAAACAAAGTTGGAGTTTATTAAAAGGGGAGATTTTTTTAGTGCATGTGTGTGGTAAAGTGTGCCTGTGAACAGATGGAAGGGCGGGTGCATATATGTGCACACATATGTTGAGGCCAAGGGTATTGTTAATCAGGAAGTATGCACTTTTACTTAGCCTGGGCCTTACTAATTAATCTAGGCTGGCTGGCCAATAAGTCCAGGGATCCATACATATCTGCCTTCCCAGCCCTGGATTACAAACCCTCAAGCAAACCTTTGTCACCTGGCTTGGCTTCTGATGTGGGTGCTGGGAATGAAGTCAGGCCCTCACGCTTGAACAGTAATAGCTTACCCACTGAGCCACTGTCCAGTTCCAAAACAAAGACTTTAATAGAAAGAAAGAATAAGACACACCCAGCATCATGAACTTGGGCTTCTCAGAGGAAAAGTCTCTTCTCGTTTTTTTTTTTTTTTTGAAGACATGACCACAGTTTAAGATGTGTTAAAGTCATAGTTTGTTAAGGCGGACATTCATGTTCCGTCTACACCATTTGTGGCTAAATTTAGTGGCCAGAGAACAAAGATAGCGACTTTAAAAGCTTAAGTCATGCACTGGACTTGAATGCCAAAAATGACATTTCCTCCAATAGCATACCGTTTATTTTTAGTTTTTGCTTTGTTTTCTCAGACAATGTGTCACTGCTGTAGCCATGGTTGGCCTGGAACTTGCTATGTAGATCTGAATGGTCTTGAAGTTGCTGTGATTCTACTGCTTCTGCCTTTCAAGTGCTGGCATTGCAAAGGTGCGCTACATACCTTATTTGTTTGTTTGTTTGTTTGTTTGTTTGTTTATTGCTTTTATGTGTTATAAACTTTGGAAAAAGTCATGTAAGATTTGGAACGGTTTGAGCAATTATCGATGCTGTTTTCTGCCTCCCAGTACTGCCAATTCAGCCTTTGAGTTGATTCTTTTGCCTTGCAGCCGACCCAGGTTGTATCATGAAGTTTAGACCCAGATGGGCACTTCATAAATGTGTATGTTGTCAATAACCTACTTTTTGTTTTCCCTTTCTGTCTTTTTAAAACTTTAATTACTATTTGGGCTTTGAATTATGGCTGGCTTTCTTCTTAGATACAAAATGGCTGACTGTTGCATTTGGGATATTTAACTTCCTTGTTCATCCAGAAGGTATATAGAAAAAAAAAATCTCTCTTTCAAACCATGGGGTGCTAAGCTCTTTCTTTTCGTCTAATTAAGCCACATAGGATTGACTGAGACTAATTTAGATTCAGCCTCTGGAAGTGTGGAGGGTCTGGGTATCTGAAAACAGTAGGGGTTCCTTTAGAAGGGAGAGGGAGCAAATAGATGCTGAGGAGGCTCAGAACTAGGGTCTCCATCTGGAAATGGTAAGACTTGCTGAGACTTGTGAGGAGTACAGATAACGTGTGGAACATTACCAACTTGTTCAATGTAGCAAATAAAAACAGGTTACCCAGTTAGACGTGAATTTCAGATAAATAGCAACTCACTTGTCAGTATCTGTATCCTTTTCTACAAATACTACAAATTTGTTTAGTTTGCCCAAAAGAGTGTTTCATAAAATTCTTTTCGGACAGGGATTAAAAGGTTTACTCATTCTTCTAGCCTTGTTCTGAATGTATTAGGGTACAATATATATATTAAACATTACCTTTTGTTCATTTAACACTCAAATTTATGGAGGCAGCCTGTATTTTCTCTGTCAGACCCAAATATCTGTAGAATTCTTAGCACAAAGTAGGCATTTACAGGGAACTACTGTTGCTCTTTTTACACAAGAAAAGACCTCAGGTAAATGACAGCATGGTATTTCTTAAAAACACTTACAATGTCTAGCTTTCTTACAAAAAAGGAATCAACAGAACTGGATGTAGCTCCAATAAACCAGTGCTGAACACCAGATCAAGCAAACATCCTTCAGTGAAAGGACAAGTTTGTCCATGGTATGTACGACCCACTGGAAAACATCTAAAACAGCTACTTAAAAGGACACTGAACTTACATCTGTGAGCATTCTATTACTGTTGTTTTGAACCTTCTTCTCATTCTATTCAGATAAACCATCCTTCATTTGATTCCAAGGCAGTGGTGCTGAAATTTCTAGTACAGAGACACTGACAGGGGGTGATAATGCAGTGATTGTCCCAGGAATTCTGGCTCCATGTGGGTGAAGCATGAGGTCACAGCACTGTTGGAGACAGGAGCCTCTGCAAAGCCTGACTCCATTTTTCCTCACTGTGAATTCACTGCTCCTACCTGAAAATTTTTCTAATATGCTTCCTGAGAAAGTAGGTGCCTTCAATTGCTTATGAAATATTTGTCCTGTTAAGAAAAAGAACATCTTACTGGCTTGGCATCAAGTGCACAAACCCATAACATAGCTACTTGTCATTACCAGATTCAAGAGAAGAGTAGATTTAATGCAAGATATATGTTTCCTATTACAAAAGGCTATTTCTGATTTGGTGGCATCTTTGACCTCATACACTACCTATTTTCTGTCCCTTTCTAAAAGCCAGAAAGCCTTTATTCTTTCTCCTTTTTTTTAAAGTGGAAATCATCATGCAGTTTTTCATAGATTTGTCTGCAGCATTTTTCATAAAGATTAAAAAAAAAACAGCACTGGAAGTATAGTTCTATCCCATCACCTATTCATCCTCATTGAAAACCTGATCCATGGTGGGTATTACGGTCTTTATATTTCTTCTGATCAGGCGATGACTTCATTGCTTTTATACCAGCCAGGGAATCCTGTGAGGCAGAGCATCGAATGGGAGTAGAGTTGTGGATTGCTGCAGCAGCCTCGGTTTGCATGCTTCCAGCTGCTGTGTAAGGAATCCTCAGGCTGCCAGTTTTTTGCCTTTAAATCACCCCAGGGGGTTGCAGGCTGCTAGATGAACGTGCTTGTGAATGTGTTTGCGCGCGAGTGCACGCACAGCTGCAACAGTTAGGCAGCAGCAAAGGACTTTGATATGGTTTTTTAAAAACCGATCGAGTTGAGCCATCCTTCGTCCTTTATTCTTAAGCAGCGCCCGGGCTCCCTCCGGGAATGTGTTCTCTCGGCCCTCCACCCACTCTGCACATGGGTCTCAAGAAAGGGAGGCCAGGATAGCTGCGCTGCAGGCAGGATTCCCCTTTTTTTTAGTACCGCAGTGACAGGTGGATTCCCAGGCCTCCTCCCTTCCATCCCCGCTCCCCCGCATCTACCCCTCTTTCAGTCACGATCTCCCCCCCCTCTACTCCTTCCTCTTCTCCCCCTCCCCACGTAGGCTCGCACTCGAGCCCCGCCCCTCCCAGCCTTGCAGACCAGGTTGCTAGGGCTTGGCGGGGCAACCAAACCTGGTGCTCCAGGAGAAGCATCGTGAACGCGCAAGCGCGTTCGCGAAGCAGAAAGCTAAGCACAAGAAACTCGAGTTCTGGGATTCTCAGGCTTCCAGAACGAGCGGCGTGGGCTGGGCGCGCGAGCCCAAACTCGAGCACGAGCGTTTTATCGTCATTGGCGCCTATGAGAAGTAGGCGGGGCTAAGGCGGGACCTAGCGGGCTGAGAGGAGATTGCTGATTGGTTCGAATGCGCAGACCGGGGGCGGAGCAAACAGCAAATTAGGGTGCGCGAGGCTTCCAGCGAGAGGGCGGGGTCAGAGCTTTCGCTTACTTGTCCCTGCCGCTAGGGTAGGTAAAGCGGTGACGGCGGCAGCGAGGGAGAGTGGAGGCTTCCCCGCTAGAGGTGGGGCACTCGGCAGGGTGAGTAGTTGCTCTGCCGGTCAGGCCGTATCACATTGGCCGTGTGTCCACTAGCTTGTCCCTAGAGGGGGAACCCAGTCGGTCCACTCAGAAGGGTGACAGGAGGGGTGGCAGTGCCGGCCCTTTACAACAGGGCGACGCGGCGAGGGCGTCCCATGCTGGAGTCTCCCTTGGCGACCCGCAGCGCTACTCTCGAGGGGCTTCCCGGAAGGGCTGGGGCTGGGATTTTGGGTGCCGGGAGACAGAGTGGGCTTATGTTAGCCGGACAGTAGGTCGAGGCATCACTCCGCGGGGCTCCCCTCTGCTGCAGGTCTGCGGTGTCCCCACCCTGCCGCCCTCGTGGCCAGGGCTCTCTGGGGCTTGCTGCGAGGGAAGCCCTTTTCCGCTAACGCCTAGGAGGGCCCTGAACCCTCCCGCCCAAGTTCCCAGAGAACCTGGAACCAGGCAAGGGTTGTGAGTCGAAGCCCTGGTCCTTCTGACCTTGGCTGCCCGGGAGGGTGGGCGAGCGTCCCCCTCTGCAGCCAAGCAGATTTCTGACACCATCCACGGGACAACTTTCAGGCGTTGTTATTAAGTTCACGGCTGGCATGCTGGCAGAGAAGCAGAAATTGACCCCTTCTCAGACCTTCCTACCCTTTGGACCTACATAGAAATTGAATCCTGGGGTTTGGAACCATCTGCCAGAACGAACAGGTCCTTCTCACATTGACACTTTTTTTTCCCCCGTGCCCACGTTGGGATAAAAAATAACCTGGGCATATTTCAGTGTAAAAGCAGATCTTTCTTGGTTTTTTTTTTTTTTTCCGCTTCACTTGAGTGGTATGGCACAGATGCTTGAATAAGAAAAGCCCGACCTTAGTATTTCTAAAGACAGGCTAGAAAGATGCTGTGATATTTAAATAGTTGCAGATTAGTATTCTGTTAACACAATTTATTTTTAATTGGCTGAAATTTAAGCTGATTTTAGAAAGTATTGGCACAGAATAATTTCCGCGCATCTGATTTAGGCTTGTTTGAACATAATGGTTATGTAGGCAGTATAAAAGATTACACAAATTAATTTGTCTGAGAGCTTTTGACTAAAAACAGGAGGCATACATATGTATAGAATATAGGATTAGGGTTTTAGGTAACATCTGCTGGAATACTTGCAGTTTGTTTCTTTCTTGCTGTAGGGTTACAAAAACAGAAAAACAAAACAAAACAAAACAAAACAAAACAAAAAAACCCATTTTTACCCAGACACTTTTTATTTAGAAACTGCATAACATTTAGATGTAGATTCATTTTTCGTTCCATTAAGTGTTTTAAATTTTTTTTCTTAAAATGTGAAGAGGCTGTGTTTCCTTATCCCTGTATATCTGGTGTTGAAAGGGGGAGTATGATCTTACACTGAACAACCCAACTAGGATTCATGAATAATAAAAATGTAAAAGGCCTCCATCTTTCCGAGAACATGGTATTTAAGGACCCAGCAAGCCTTTTCATTTCTTTATTAAAGTACTATTTTAGGTTGGAGCATTTTTGGTGTTGACGCTGGAAAAGGAGTAAGGAAGCCTGCAGCAGTATTACCAGTTTGACACCACCAGTGGGTGTTTCTGTTGACAAATGCTGAGAGGAGACCATTTGGGAAAGAAATCTTTTGGGGGGGGGATGGGATGGAGTGGGGTAAGGAGGATAGGTAAGGGGAGAATGAGCCAGAAGAGAGAAGCTGTAGAACTTAACGCTGCCAACACTGTGTGCTGGCCATCGCAAGTACAGGGGAACCTAATTAGGGAGAAAAATACCATTTGGCTGCATTAAAGAATAGAACTCCAAAATAGGCATACTAAATAAAGTTAGCCATTCCAAGAGTGTTTAATAATCCGCCATTTCTGAGTACTTGGGAAGAGGGCTCCTCTGTTGGAAAGGGCATCAAATCCTTTTGAATTGGCTTGCCTCTTAAACATAATCAGTGCAGTGGTTCATTTCTTAGGTAGAAAAAGAAACACTTTGCTGTCCTTATTGTGTTGATTTAGCATAGCTCATAAGATATATATATATTTTAGGAAAATTATTCGGAATAAAACTCCTTCCCCAGGGAGCATTACTTTTGTCACTGCTCAGTGTTATTTTAATGATTTAGGTAAAGCCTCCCCCCCTTTAAGGTTTTGATTTTGTTATTGTTTATACAAGGGTCCTCACTAAGTCTATTTAAATCAGTTATTTAAATCAGATATATCTACAGTGCTTCCTGTTTTTTTTTTAAGGAAAGACTTCTATTGAGAGAAACGGCAGAGATATCAGACATAAATGAGTAATAGAAGATTAACTAATTGTGAATAAAATGTATTCTGTTTCAGATATTCCACATTTGAGAAGAACCAGACTTTACATGGCATTTTCTGTTTTGAAGGTACAGTGTTTTTACACTACAAACCTTCAACACAGAGGTGGAGAAATTCCTTTAAGTATGCATTTTCCCCCAACCTGTTTCTCCACGATGGCTAAGAATCCATGAGGCATTCTTAGCTACAGTTGCATTGTTGAAAATGACAGCAGGTCCTTTTGCAGAAAGTTAGCATTTCAGTATGATTTGCATTTCACTTTACTTTGTAATAGAAGACCGAGCTATATCTGGGAAATAAGCTCGTAGGACATTTGTAAAGAAGTGGAACAGGGGAATGTTTTCTCACATGTTAAAAATCTGACCCTTTTTCTTCTTCTGTTTTGACAGTTTTGGTGGTTATCTCCTTTATTTTAATAGGATTTTAATGTTTGGCTGTTGGAAGGTATGCTAATATAGAATTTTATTTTTGGCATTTAGTGTGAGAGAACGACACTCTAGTATAACAGGTTGATGTCAAATAACATGAGTCGCTTAAAATGAACAAAGCAATCCACTTGCATAGATCCGAAATAGGACAGAGATCTTTTATATAATTCCTAATGTTAGTACAAAACCAGCAAGATTTCAAGTACTTAGTTGTTTTCTGATTAGAAAGGACTGTTCACTTAGAATCA
The DNA here is from genome assembly GCF_964271855.1 of Acomys minous. Classification (NCBI taxonomy): domain Eukaryota; kingdom Metazoa; phylum Chordata; class Mammalia; order Rodentia; family Muridae; genus Acomys; species Acomys minous. The sequence continues at coordinate 126,463,111 of NC_140488.1, read as the reverse complement.
TATAATTTTAGATCTTAAGGTTTTATTTTTGGCAACGTCAAATCCCTTGGCAGAGGAGAAGCTAAAATGTCAAAGGTTGTTTAACATCTGATAGTCATGTCAGTTGGACCACATATTTCAATCTAGGGAACAATGCAGTCAAGACATTTTTTTTTAGAGCTAGAGCTGCAGCTCAGGCAGAGTACATGGCCCTGAATTGGATCTCTAGCACCAGAGGTGAGTGGGACAGTAGTCTGCATTTAAGCTCTTTGTATTGCTTTCAATCTTTTTTGTTTTGTTTTGTTTTTATTTTTTCAGGCAAGGTTTCTCTGTGTAGCCTTTACTACCCTGGAACTCTCCCTGCCTCTGCCTCCCAAGTGCTAGGGGTACACCACCACCACCCAGCCTTGCTTTCTATCTTAAAGTTGAATTTTTTTTGATAATTAACAATTTTAGTGTTTGGATTTTTTATTTTTGTGGCTTTGTTGTTTTTAGATAGGATCTCTCTCTCTCTTTTTTAATTCCAGGCAGGCTTGGAACTAAGTCACCTTCCCAGGTGCTGGGATTACTGGGATTATTGGGAATACTGGTATAAGATACTATGCTTGATCCAGATGTAATGTTTTGATATTTTTTCTTTTCTATGAGGCAGTGCATGCATTAGTGAATTATTTAAAGATCGGGACTCATTTCTCATTTGCGTTTATATATTTCTTCATATGGAGATAGGAATTTGGGAGGCAAGTCTGTCAGTGGATATGAAAACTGAGACTGAGAACTTTCTACCTAAAGAAATATTTAACATTTAAACATTGCACATTTGTAAATTGACAGAAAGCTATTTATTGGTTTAAAAGGACCAGGCTCTTAGAAATTTTGAATTAAACCTTTTTACTTAAAAACATTTGTGGTTTTTTGGGGGGGGTAGTTTTTTTATCAGTGTCAATTTTTGAGTATTGTCTCTCTTTTGTATAGTCTGCTTTATAATTTTCATAATGCTACATCTATTGACTCTTACAGAATACCAGCTACTGTGGCAAATTATTTATTCACATGGATGCATGTGTGCTCATAGCCTTTTCTCCAAGGTAGATGTTTTCCTTATTTCCCATATACATGTCAGACAGACTCAGAAATAATTTGCACATATTAGCTAGCTAGTCAGCAGAAGAGGCAACATTGCCTTACAAACCGGTCTGACTTGAAATTGTGCTTTTCCAAGCCATGTTTTCTGCCTCTCTTGGAGAGTATAGTTTCTAAAGCCTGTTTTGAATTTATTCTGTACCTTGTGCCTGGAGAGCCTGGGAGGTATAAACTTGCTTCCTGGATTTGATGGGCCTCACTGGCAAGGCTGTCTGGCCTTCTGTGATATGGAGAACTGGACTAGATCCATCAAGACTGCTAGTCAGGAAAACCAGAAGAATAGGCTTTTGCAAGTACAGGTTCATTGGTGTGAGTCTTTCATAAATGAAGGTTGTACATATTATGTATATGCAAAATGAGATAAGTGTTTCAATCATGTATGTCCAAAATGAGATAATTGTTTCTGGTTAAACACTTGGTGCTACATGTTTCTGCATATTCATTATAGCTTTTCACTGCTTGATTAAATTTACCATACTAATAAAGGCTATGCAGATACCCTTTGAATTCAATTTTGCCTCTGTATGTGTGTGTGTGTGTGTGTGTGTGTGTGTGTGTGTGTGTTGCTAGGGATAGAATCCAGAGTATTGGATATTCCAGGCAAGTATTCTGCTATTAGCTACATTCCTTGACCAGATCAGAAAGATGTTGTGCATAGAAGGAGCCTTGGGACTATTTCTTGTCTTCTCTACAAAGTACTGCTTTCCAATATATAGCTTATTTATATATTTATATGTTTGTTTGTTTGTTTGTTTGTTTTTCGAGACAGGGTTTCTCTGTGTAACCTTGGCTGTCCTGGACTCACTTTGTAGACCAGGCTGGCATCGAACTCACAGTGATCCACCTGCCTCTGCCTCCCGAGTGCTGGGATTAAAGGCGTGTGCCGCGCCAATATATACTTTAACACGTTTATTTTTAAAAGGCAGTCTCAATGTGTAGACCTGGCTGGCCTTGAGCTCAAAAGACATCAACCTGCTTCTGCCTCTTTAAGAGTCCTGAAATTAGATGTGTGCCCCACCCCAAGCAAATTTGTCTCTTATAAAAGTATACTAATCAACATTCTTTAATAAATTTATGTAGGCTTATAGCCACTATTATCAATTTTCAGAATATTTCCATCATTCTCAAAAAATTTTCCTCTTGAAACATAGTTTTTGAAATCCTATTTATCTGCTTCAAGGAGGCCTCTTAGTAATCAAATACCAGTAACATTTTTTGGTTTTTGTTTTGTTTTGTTTTGTTTTTTAGATTGGGTTTCTCTGTATTGTCTTGGCTATTCTGGACTTACTTTGCAGACCAAGCTGGCCTTGAATTCACAGAGATCCTCCTGCCTCTCCCTCCCCTGGCACCAATAACATCTTAAAAGCTGTCTTTAAAATATAACTTACACATATAATTTTTGACTTTCAATTTTTAAATATTTATTACATCTTTATTTATTTGGTGTGTGTGCGCGCGTGTGTGCATGTGTGTGTTTCTGTCTATATGTGAGAGTATAAACATGCCTGTGCAGGTCAGAGGACAACTTTCAGGAATCAGTTCTCTCCTTCCACTATGTGTACCTCTAGAATTAAACTCATTAGGCTTAGTGTCAAATACCTTTACCTACTGAGCCACCTTTCGGGCCTGTTTCAAGTTTTGACCTAAGCATGATACTAAGTAGAAAACCCAGAGCCTCAAACAAGCTAGGCAGCTGAAGCACATTCCCAGTCCTGATTTCTTCTTTTTGTAAAGCTGGCAAATAAAATAACATCAGTCTTAGGGATATATTAGAGATGCATAGAAAAGAAATTGAGGGAAAAGTCATGCAGTTATTGTATAAGGAAAAATCACTTTCAGATATAAGACTATGGACAGAATAATTGGTTTTCTTGGTATGGAGCCAGTGACATTGTGCTGTTTACGATTTGATCTCTTATTTGAGTTCTGATTGTCCTTGACAGGTCATCTCTGTTGTGTGAGCTATAGAGCAGTCTTCATTGTGTTCAGATACCCAAACCTTTTGTACTTTCTGTGTTGCTTCAGACTGGATTGTGGTGAGATTTAGTCATGACATTCCTACTTGTATCATTTTCTTCTTAGGTATCATTTATGTGGACTGGAGAGTAAACCCAGCTAGGGAATGTAGAATATGGTAAAATTGTATAACACTGCCTACTTGTGCCACGTTGTGGGATAATTGGTCTTTGCCTAGTGCGTTAATGATATAGGTGGGGACTGCTTATAGGATAGCTTACATGTCATCTTTTGGGCATACGTAATAAGGGGAAATGGTTTGGTTAGAAGTGTTTGGAAAGGTGTGTCTAACTTTTAGATAAATAATTCTTGTGGGAAAGTGACCCTTAAAATGCTATGCAGGTAAATCAGTAACTCTGTGTGGTGGGTTGTGTCTGGATTTGTAAACACAGATTAGACAAAAATAGTGCTGGTCTGATATTAATAGATTACTGCCAATTCAGTCATAACTGGGTTGAAATAGTGTTTCTAATGTTTAACAGCTATGAATATATCTCTTTCCTAATATCTAATAGTACCATGTGAAGTGATTTCTGGAAAAAATATATATGTTTATGTTTTGTTTGTGTAGGTGTGGGTTCTTGGGTGTACTCTATATATACAGTGGCTGCAGAATCCAGAAGAGGTCATCAGATTCCCTAGATCTGAAGTTGCAAGCACCTGTGAGTCGCCCAATGTGAGTGTTAGAAAAGAAACCTGGGTCCTCTGCAAGAGCAACAAGTATTCTTAACCGCTGAGTCATTTCTCCCACCCTGCAATAACTTTAGATAAATAGTGAGAAAACAGGTTTCTGAGAGCTAGTAAAACATGGATGAGTACATTTGTTTTAAAACATTATTCATTTTTAAAACTTATCTTTTACTTTTTAATTGTGTGTGTGTGTGTGTGTGTGTACATGTATGTCTGAGTGTGTATATGTATGTAAGCAATAGATGCCCAAAAAATCCAGAGAAATTGGATCTTCCAGATCTAGAATGTGGTTGCGGGGAATGAACCCATGTTCTGTGCAAGAGTGTACTTTCTCTTAACCACCAAGCCATCTCTCCAGCCCCCCCTCTCTCTTTATTTATACATACATAAATATTTATAACTATTCTGTGTGCTTGTGTGTATGCATGCATATATACATGGAATGTGTACAGGTCAAAATGCAGTTTCCATGGGTTGGGTGTTCATTCTACTGTGTGAGTTCCTGGTACTGAACCCAGGTTGTCTGTCAGGCTTGGTTGAAAACCTGGGCCATTTTAATTTTTATTTTCTATAAATTTATTTATTTAATCACTTAACAACTCAATCATAGCCCCCTACTTCCTCTCCTCTCAGTCCCACTCTCCTCTTCTCCTCAGAAAAGAGGACACCCCCATTATCAACCCACCCAGGCACATCAATCAAGTGAGGCCCAACAAAGCAGATTGGGTAGGGGAAAGTGATCCAGAAGCAGGCAGCAGAGTCCATGTCAGAGACTTCCCTGCTAAATTATTAGGAGACCCACATGTATACCAAGCTGCCCACCATATATATATGGTGCCTTGCTAGGAGGTCATGGCACATGCCTTTAATCCCAGCACTAAGGAGACAGAGGCAGGTGGATCTCTGAGTTCTGAGTTTGAGGCCATCCTGGTCTACAAAGTGAGTTCTAGGACAGCCAGAGCTACACAGAAGAACCCTGTCTTGAAAAACCAAACCAAAACAAAAGAGATTGCCCTTAAATTATTTTAGGCAAGTTGCAGTTACAGATCTTTGTATTATGCCTAAAGATTAGATTTTTGGCAAAGTGAGATTAAGTTATAATAAATCAGATCAAACATATAGGAAGATATGGCAAATAAAAAAAATGGTGATAAATGGGGTTGGGGAGATGAATAAGTTGGTAAAATGCTTGCCATGCAAGCTTGAAGATCTGAGATCAGTCCCTAGTAGTAATTTTTTTTTTTAAGATATCTTGATGCAGTGGTGCAGGCTTGTGATCCCAGCACACTGGGAAGTAGAGACAGTTGGATCTCTGCTAGCCTGGTCTACAAAGTGAGTCCAGGACACCTGAGGCTGCAGAGAAGCCTTGTCAGAGGAGGTGGGGGGGGGGGGAGAAAGAAAAGGAAAAAAAAGATGTCTTTTTTTTTGCCTCATAATGCTTTGGATTGTTTGTTTTTACTGTACACGGCTATTGGTTTCTGATTTTGTTCTTGCAGGTTGTGTGTGTGTGTGTGTGTGTGTGTGTGTGTGTGTGTGTGTGTATCTATGTGTTACCTGTGATTTTTCTTTGGCTCTTTTTCTGTTTATTTTGCCCTATTCTGGTTTTTATTTTATTATTATTTTTAGGTACCTGATTTACATTTTATTTTATTTTTTTGTCTTTTCAGACAGGGTTTCTCTGTGTATCCTTGGCTATCCTGGACTTGATTTGTAGACTAGACTGGCCTTGAACTCTGCCAGTCTGTTTGCCTCTGCCTCCCTGAGTGCTGGGATTATAGGCATGTATCACTGAGCCTGACTTAGATGCCTGTTTTCTAATGCTTGAGAGAAAAAAACGTGTAGAGTTGAGTGATGGAGAGTAGGGGAGGAGCTGCAGATGAGGAGACTATAATCAGAGTATATTGTGTAAAAAAAATCTATTTTCAATAAAAAGATAAAATTAATTTAATGCAGAGCTTGGTGTGGGGCAAGCACACACTGGTAACCCCAGTGGTCATGATGGGGTGGAGACAGGTCAATCCCAGATGTTTGTGGGCCAGCCAGTCTGGCTGAATCAGTGTCTCCAAATTCAATGAGAAACATTGTCACATTAAGAGCAGAATAGTTTAGGAAGTCACCAGATGTTGAGCTCTTGTTTCCAGACACATGTGAACACCTAAGTACACACATGTGCACACAAGAACATGCATGTATGCATACATACTTATCCCCCACAAAATGGTGATAAATGATAGCTGAAGAAACCTTGTTGGATTGGATTTGCCAAGTTCCCTGACATTTGGCCAATTGTAGAAACTAGTTTCCTGAGAAGTATTATCTTTCACGGATTGTCAGAGTTGGTTTAAATGAGACATACCCTAGCATTAATCCACACTCTACCCTAGCTTGTCAGGTACTTGTGAGACATATAGGCTTTAGTTGCTAGTAATTATTATTAATAGTATTACAATTAATTTTAAAATTCAAGTTGTAAAATACATACATGAAGAACATTTTCTCCTGAAGCAGAGTTGGAGTTTATTAAAAAGGATTTAAAAATATTTATTTTTATGTGTAGGGGTGTTTTGTTTATGTGTATGTCTGGATACATGCCAGAAGAGGATGTCAGATGCCCTGCGACTGGAGTTGTGATTGATTGTCAGGTGCCATGGGGGTGCTGTGATTTGCACCCAGGTCCTCTGGAAGAGGAGGATCCAGTGCTCTTAACTGCTGAGCTGTCTCTCCAGCCCCCGGATATAGTTTGAACAAAGATTGAAGTGTGGTTGTGGTGGTCATGGTGGTTGTAGCGGTTGTGATTGTGGTGGTGGATGGCAGGTGGCAAGTGTGAGGGGAGTGGTCAATAGGAAGGCACTCGTGAACAAATAAGCTATGCCTGAGTGAAGGCATAGGCTTCCCAAGGGAACATCACTGAAAAGGCTATTCCAAATTGATTGACATAAACAAAAGTTAATTTTGTGTAAAATGGAATTTCATCCTGTATCAGTTCTTTGTAGGACAATCTAGATTACATCCTGATATCTGCTTTTGCTTCATTTAGCAAATACTTAATGAGTAGCTACTGTGGCCCTGCCCTATAATTAAGAGTTTAGTTTTGAGATGGAGACAGAGGAGGAAGGAAGTCACCCATGGGAACAAATAACATGGTTAAGGTGGCTAACCTATTCTGAGGGTTAATAGGAAGGCCACTTTGAGATAACTTTTAGGTGAATTTTAAGGATAAGAAGGATTGCTTTGAGAAATGTGGTTTCCAAAACAGTAGGTACAAATGTCCTGTGGCAAAGTGAGAGACTTAGAGACTTTTGAAAAATAAGATCTTTGACTCTTAGCTTGATATAATGGTTAAATATATAGAAATATACATATATACATTTATATTATATATTTACATGTATATTTTATATATTTAAAAAATATATATGTATATAATGTTTAAATGGGCAAAACAAGAAAGGAGGCCTGGAGATAAAAAAACGTGCTGAGGAATGGCCAATGGAGGGCAAAAGGACACATATGACATGAGATCTGGAAGGAGACTGGGAAATGTAGAAAGAAAGTGAGAGGGAAGAGGGAAGATAGAGGGAGAAGAGAATATACTAAAACCAAAACATATTGCTTTGAAAATGCCATAAAATGAGGGGCTGGAGAGGTGGTTCTGTGGTTAAGAGTATATACTACTCAAGTTCAGTTCCCAGCACCCATGGCAGGTGGTTCACAAACAACACATAACTCTAGCTCCAGGACATCTGATCCCTTCTGGAATCCTGGGCACTCAAGTGCACATACTCTCTCTTCTAAGTAATTAAAAATAAGTTAAGATCATCTCAAAATAAAATGCCATAATGCTATCTAATGGCCTTGTATGCTACTGTTTTGTTTGATTTGTTTTATGTGTATGCTTGGTTTTGCCTGTATACATGTATGTGCACCACATTCGTGTCTGGTGCCAGCAGGGATCAGAAGAGAGTACAGATTGCCTGGGGCTGGAGTTAACAGATGGTTGTGAGCCACCATGTAAGTACTAGGAACGGAATCCAGGTCCTCTGCAAGATCAACAAGTGCCCTTAACTATGGAGTCATTTCTCCACACCCTTGTATGAGTGTCCAGGATTCCAGAAGAAAGAATTGGATCCTCTGGAGCTCCTTAGGAGCCACCTGATGTGGGGAACCATTGGAGATTTTTAAGCAGGGGTGTGATGTGAAATGCATGGCTGCAAAAAAAGCCAAGAATTAGAGCTCAGTGGAATCTTAACAGTTCCTCAAAAAGTTCATAATCTCTGCAAGGTAAAATATTCTTCTCATCTTGTTAAATTTTTTTTTCTGCAACTGCTTCCTTGATGGATTGTCATCTGTGGTACTCGTTGCTTGTTTTTGAAGAAGCTACCTTTACTTTTCTAAAGATTCCTTTTCTCCTCCACCATGCTGTTAACCTTATATAGGAATTTCATTTCTATTTATAGCTGAATTAAAATATTTTTTCTAACAGTTTCATTTTTCTCTTCCTTATTTAAAGTTAACACTGCTGCTGGCTCTCCCTCATACCATTTATCTGCTGAAGTTATTTAATGTCTTAATGAAACATTTTGTTAAATATCAACATTAAATTTGATTATTCTTTTGTCTTTCCAAATACAGCATCTTGGATCTGGTTTAATATTTTGCAACACGTATGTTGTTTCTTTCTTATTCTGTGATTTTTTTGGTGCACTTACAGTGTCTTGAAGTAATCTTGTTAATATTGTTTATGGGCACCCGACTTCAGGAAGAGTACCATTTCAAGTCTCGTTTCTTCATGACCTTGTCATTTATATTAAACTATTCTGCATCAGGCTTTTATTCTTCGTTACTTTCTCAGTGTATACCCATGTATAAGTGTATGATGTAAGCCAGAGGAGAATGTCTGGTATTCTGCTCTATCATTCTCCATGTTAACCTTGTATGGCTGGCCAGCGCCCCTGAGCCAATCCTTTTGTCTCTGAGCCCAGATCCCCAGCAGCAATGGAATTAGGTTCATGAAGAGTCACACCTGGCTTTTTTTTTTTTTTACACAAGCACTGGGGTATCTGAATTTAGGCTTTATGCTCTTAACTCTCTAGGCCATCCAGCCTGTGTTTTAGCCTTTTTGTGTTGAGATTAATTTATGTGTGCTTATGCTCTGCAGAGGGGCTATTTTGAATATCCAGATTTGTTGCATTCTCCTACAGTAAGCATCCTAACATATTTAGGAGATTTTTTTTTCCTATAAGACAAAAAGTCTCAAGTATCCTTGCTTTTAGCAGAGGATGCATTTGAATTATAGGTGTGTACTTCCATGCCAGACATTTAGTTTATTTTTAAATGATACCTTCAGCCATGCATGATTTTTGTTTGCATTGCTGACTGCGTGAGGTTCAGGTCTTCATTGATTTAGAATTGTTAGCTCCTACCTGTACTGAATGCTGCTATTTTCACTTTCTCCTTCTACATATACAAATAATAACCACAGTATCATCACATTATTCCAGGATTTCCTGTGTAACCTACCTTTTGATGTAGCCTTTAACTTAGCTTACTTTCAGCAGTGGTTCTTAGGGTTTTTTGAACTGTCCTATACCTGTTCAGTTTGCCTGCCTGCCCTGCTTCCTCCCTCCTTTCCTCCTTTCCTCTCTTCCTCCTTTGTTGGTGGCCCTTCCTTGCTCCCTTTCTTGGTGGTTGAGTTGAAGAGTTGGAATATGGTTTATGTCAGTATTTTTTTTCAGTTTTGTTCAGCCCAGGGCATGTACTTGAAAATAATTTTCTCTTTTCCAAATTAGGAACAGGAAAACAAAGTTTTTGTCCTACTGATTTCTCTAGTCTCCAGAGTCAATATCCTTGATTTAGAGGTGTGTTTTGAAGTCTCTCTGTCTCCATATATGCAGGGTTGGTAAAGGAACCTTATGCTAGGGTAACAGTTTGAGTATTTGAGTGTCATTGTTACTGTTCAGGCTACTGAGAGAACATTGACATCAATATAAGCAATGGTGACGTTCTGTAAGCCAGGAGGAGAGGCCAAGTGACTAAAGCATTGGGTTATAGTACATTCAAATGGAAAAGCATGGGACAGGTGGCCTAGGCAGACTTAAGACAAAAAAAGGGGGGGGACAAAGAGTGGTTTGAGTGGTTTGAGAGTGGGTGAAATGAACCTTAAGAGAAGCCCAGATATGTCAGGGTAAAGAAATGGACCTTAAGAGGGTATATTCAAGACAGAGATCTACAAATAGGCATGTAAACCCAGGAGAATTGCAAAAATAACAATGACAAAGATATGAATTCATGTTTGAACACCTCACATTGTCCCAGGACTTTGGTTTTCTTTTATTATAGCCCTTGAGAATGTATGAATATTAAAACTAGTAGTTGAAATAGTGGTGAGTCTTAGGATAATGGACAAGCCCATGGTACTTTTTTTGTTTTTGTTTTTATTTTTAAAGGTAGGTCTTTTCTATGTAGCCTTGGCAGCCCTGGACTTGCTTTGTAGACCAGGCTGGCCTCGAACTCAAAGCGATCTTCCTGTTTCTGACTTCCTGAGTGCTGGGATTAAAGGCAGGCTCCATCGTGCCCAGCTCCATGATATTTGTTTTGAGCTGTAAACTCTGTGATGGCATGGTATAGGCACAGCATGTGGCACATAGGAAATATGCAGTAGATATTTCTCCTTTGAAAGGTGCCCCTTTTCTGTCATCTCCTATCTCATGCCAGGACCTTCTTGTTTGTTGGCTTCTCCTCTATATTAGGTACCCATTTCGTGAATTTCCTTTTCTGCTTCCTCCTGTAGAAATACCTTTTCAGTCACCTGACTATGGACATAATTGTGTTATCCTTGGCCTCACATTGGTACGTGAATAGGTGCTGATGGCTTCCTCTGGGGTGATATAAACTCTTCCACCAGTGTTAATAGTACAGTTGATGAGAAAGCCAAAGCTGGTAATTGTAAAAATAACAAATGGAGTTTTTTCATTATTTATTATGCTAGTTAATGTAATTGCAGAGTCCTCGTTTATGATAATCTCTCTCTGACCCCATCTCTCTCTACCTCTGCCCTTTCTCCTCCCCCTTCCTCCTCCTTTACCATCAAGCAAAAGTGCCATTCTTGGCGCATGTTGCATATTTATCATGTGTCTTCACAAACCCCTAGGCTCCTACTTAGGTCTTTTAGGCTGGCAAACTAGTTTTTAAATGTGTTACCATACTGAGGTAAAATACTGTCACATAAAAATACTCTGGAAATGCAGTAACTTAACCAAAAAATTAATTTGCCATGATATAAATTAGTTAGAAGGCTTCTGCCAGTTTTGGGTTGTCCAGTAGTTTTAAGTATCCTTTCTACCTTCAAATTAATTTACAGACTCTACTTTACTGGAAAACGTGTACCCCAAGCCTCTCATACGGGCTTGTGACATCAGTTTGACAAGTAAGTTACACAATGGAGGCTTGGGCAAGGGTGCGAGCCTTGTATAGTGGCCATCATACTGAATTAATGACCTGTAAATCATGTTGCTAAAGGGGTTTTCTTTTTTAAAGATACAAATATTTACATTTGTGTGCATGCATGTGTGCATTGTGCGTGCAGGAGCCCATGGAGGGCAGCAGAGAGTGTCAGATTCCTTGGAACTGGAATTATAGACAATCGCGAACTATGATTTTGCTCCTGAAAACCCAACCCAGGTGTTTTGCAAGAGCAGTAAGTGCTCTTATAATCACCGAACCATGCCTCCAGCCCCAGGTTTTGAAGGAGTGGCAATTACAGGGCTTTGGGAATTTAGTCTTTAGTGTTACTAAGTAATGGTAGCAATAATGTAAGAGTATGTGTTTTATTACATTATTTTGTCATTTATCTTTCTTTTTTTATTTTAGATTATCTGGTATTCGTGTCTTATGATCATTTGGGGGATATTTTTCAGCCATTATTTCCTCAAGTACTTCTGTCCTGTTCTTTCTTCTTTCCATGAGCCTAGTTATATTATGTCACAGCCTTTGATACTGCTACACAGATCTTTCCTATTAAGCTTTCCCCCAGCATGGCATTCACCCACCTTCAAGTTCACTAATTTCTTTCCTTGGCTGGTTTGTGTCTGCTGTGAACCCGTTGAAGTAGACATCTCTCTTAGATGGTAGCATTGCACTGGTGGCAGTTTCATTTGATTGCTTTTTACAGTTTCCGTTTCTCTGCTGGAATTTCCCCATCTGATTTTTTTCATGTTGTTAATTTTTGGAGGTCAGAGCCCCCAACATACTGCTTAACTCTTTTGTGTTTTCTGAGCATTTGTTTCATTGTATTCTCTTATGCCTCGGGGTTTAATTTTCTTATAGTTGTTGCAAGCCTGACTTACTGTGTGCAGTGCTAGAGATGAAGGTGCATGACTTTTGTATTTTGCATGGGCATGTCTTTCTTCTAGGCCTTTAATGCTAGGATTTGAGTTAATCCGGTTAAGAGTTGGCCTGTTTCTTTTTCCCTATCATTGTGTTTTCCCTCAGAGTACCCCAGGCTTCAAATTCTCTTAGTGATACTTTGCTTTAGAGTGGGAGTTAGTATCTGTTCCATTCAAAATCTTGAGTCTCCCCTTTGAGTTTTGCTTTGGCAAGTTTTTTGTTTGTTTTGTTTTGTTTTTTTCCAGGCTCTTGTTTTTCTTTTGAAATTTGCTTTACTGTTCCTAGGGGTTCTATAGCTTGGTGGAGTGGTAGAATGTGGCCTCTGTTTTTCTGATTAAACCTTGGATTTAGGTCGAAGTCCCAGGTTCTTGCCCCTCTATGTGTTCTGTTGGCCTCTTTGTGGAATGCTGTCCCACTCTCAGATGTAGGATACAGCTTCCCCCCTGTAATCCCCCTTGCTGGGAGCTTCCAACCAGCTCTTAAAGACAGAAGTGGTTAGAAGTAACAACTCCCTTTCTTTCTCTGTTGGACATGGTCATGATCTGGGGGAGTGCCCTGCTCCTCTTGTACTACTGCTACTGTGCAGCCTGCATCACAATGGATACCCTCAGGGCTTTTTGCCTCAGTGCCTGTGGGGTATGGGCAGGGGTTGGTGGCTGGAGGCTCAAGATCCTGGAAGAGATTGGGCCTCCCCCAAATTCTGCAGCCCCCAGAAGATTCACACTACCCCCTCAGCAAGCCACTCAGGCTTTCCCCACTTTGCAACCTGTTTCAAACTCCTTTTTTTTTTGCTGTTCACTCGCAATCTACTCCAGGTAAGTACTGGATTGTCTCCTTTCCCCCTGCTTCTTTACTCTAGGAGCCAACTGTTTGCTGTAGGTTGAGCCAGATAAATGGTTATTCCTAAGAATCTAGCATATATATGTAGTTAAACCTGAATTTAATTATCATTCCTATTCTCCTAAATTTGACTGAGATTTTACAATGTTTATTCTTAACCCTGGTGGCCTCTTCCAGAATAATGTTTCTTATATGTTAATTTTGCTTCAATTAAACTACCTTAAGCCGATAAGCACAGTAAATACTTTGTGCACCAATATGTTCTTCAAATTTTTTTTTCTTAGCTGTTCTTCCTTCACCCTTTTTCTTCCTTGTTGGTCAAGTTTCCTTCTGTAAACATAAAAATACCGACCCTGCTTTAAGGAAAGGAGCCAAATATGAATAACCATGATCTGAGAACATGGATTCAAGTTACTCTGAATGACCTGTTCTGCTATGGGAAAGATGATGTGAACTTTTATAGTCATAGTAAAGAAGCTTATGAATGGATGTGCTTAGAAAATACATAGGTGTTTTATGTTAATTGATAGCCCAGGTAAGAGGGGAAATTGTAAGCCTTAGATGTATTTCTTACAGTATCAGCTTTAGTGTTGAAGGGACAACGCATGGTAAGCCTAGTGATATATTCCAAGAGTGTTATTTAAAAGTCAAGAAGTTTTAGGTCACAAACAGGCTATTAAAAAGGAACAAGTAGTAACCCAAAATAATTTGGTTCTTGACCTGAACGATCCCACCTCTTCACAATCCTAGAGTTGTACTCAGCCAAGGTCAAGCTATCTGCAAGCTCTCTAATGCACATGTGGCTCCCTAAGAGAACACCACATTATATCTAAATATTCTTAAGTAGTTAGTTCTTTCAGTAACTGTCCATCAGTAGTAAGTCTGTTCTGAATGTTTCTGAAACCTCCCCAACTTCATATTTTCTCTTGAATGATTGCTGAGTGGGGCATAGAATTTCAGGTTGACAGTAGTTTTCTCCCTGTACATTGATAATGTGAGTCTCTTGTGCTTTGACAAGTTTCGTTAATAAGAAGTCTCTAGTTGATTCACTTGTAATTTCCTAGTAGGCAAATCATTACTTTTTCTCTTGGGCCTCTTTTGAAGACATTTTTGTTTTGTTTTGGTTTGGTTTGGTTTGGTTTGGTTTTGGTTGGCAGTTTCTCTGCACTATCTTTAGCCATGGATTTGTTTTTATTTATCTTGCACTTATTTGGTGTATTCCATCAGTCTGAGGACTCCTGATATTCTCAGTTGTGTTTCTGATCTTTAAAAATATTGCTTCTCAGTGGGGACTGACTCTGACATGAACTCTGGTGCCCCCTATTTGACCACGTCCCCAGTGGCACTCAGGGGAAGGATAGCAGGCTACCAAGAAGAGACTTTGTATCCTATGATCATATACAGGGGGAGGAGGTCCCCCTCAGTCACAGTCATAGGGGAGGGGAATAGGGTGGAAGTGGGAGGGAGGGAAGATTTGGAGGATAGAAAGGATAGGATAACAATTGAGATGTAATATGAATGAATGAATGAATAAATAAATAAATTTAAAAAAGAAAAAATATTGCTTCTCTTCCATTTTCCCTTTTTGAAGTTATTATTTAGAAATCAGACTTAATTATTCCCCCCCCCCCCAGTGTCTAGTGTATTTGGGTACACATTTATGTGTGTACATGGGATGTGTGTGGAAGGCCAGAAGACAATGTTGGATATTATTGGATATTATTTCATCATTAACTGTTTACATTGACTTTTAAAACAAATTTTATTTATTTTTATTTTAGGTATATGGTGTGTGTGTGTGTGTATGTGTGTGTGTATGTGTGTGTATGTGTGTGTGTGTGTGTGTGTGTGTATGTGTGTGTATGCAAGTGCATGCCATCCTATACATATGTGGAGGAGGTCAGAGTACAACTTTATGGAGTTGGTTCTTTCCATTTACCTTTATGTGTGTTCTGGGATGTTGAACTCAAGTTGTTAGGCTTTGTGACAAGTATTTTTACCCTTTTAGCTTCCCTCCCTCCCTGACACTCCCTAGGACAGATCACCCACTGGCATGGAGCTTGGCTGGGATAGCCAGCATGTCTTAAAAGGATCCACCTATTTCAGGACACACCACACCCATACTTTTTAAACTTGGGTTCTGGGGATTGAACTCAGTTCCTTATACTTAGGAGGCAAGTGCTTTCCCAACTGAGCTATCACTGCAGCCCAAACAGTCTTTACTATTTTAATTTTACTATTTCTGGTGACTTCTTGGCATCTTTTTAAAAAGGAAGTAAAAGTTTATTTAATATACTATGAGGGACAGTGGGATATGTGATAACAAGAGTACTGCCTATAGCAAATTTCTTGTCATCTATCTTACAACTCACCAATTTTTTTGAACACTTAAAAATATAGTTATATTTTTAGTCTCCTTTAGATTATTTTCCTAAGGAGTTCTTGAAGAAGGAAGTCTCTCATTTATAGTCCCCTTTTCCCTTCAAGCCTTTTGCTTGCTTATGTATGTGGTTTCTGATATTTGGTAACTTAGACGTATCTGCTTATGCCTAGGTTGTGAAGTGTGGTTAGTTTTCTTAACTGTTCTTAATATTTTTTGAGATATTGCTCTTGGCATGTATTTTTAGCTATTTTAATGGAGTTCTTATATCCCTATCTCCCTTCACCCCAATCCCTTCCAACACTCCAACACCAGGTAGGAGAGGAAGGTTAGTAGGGAGAAGGGGCCTATGTCTCAGCTACTTTCTACTGGTTAGAGTCGTTGGAGTTCTTGGAGGCAAGTCCAGTCTTCATTTCAGGTTATCCAGCAGTCCAGCAAACCAACACTATCAAATGCAGCCCCAGGATGAACCAGCAGCAGTAGTGAGCATCAGCAGGGAGAACAGCAGCCATCACAGTCACTCTTGGGGTCTTGGCATTAATTCCCTCTCAAGAGTCCCCAGAATTAAACTAACACCACTGCTGGAGCACAAGATCATCATAGGTAATGAGTGTGAACAAACTGTAGCAGCCCCATATTCCACACCTGGGATTAAAACAAAAACATGCTCACATAACATAACTGAGTTTTTAAAGACACCAAAACTTCTACTACATTGCTCAGAAGAGGGAGTACAAATTCTGTATCTGAAGACCATCTTGCAGCCTTTTGATTATTGTTGGGATTCGTTAATTTTAGTCAGTGAGAAGTGTAAGTTAGATTTTCAGGAGAAAGAGGCTCTTTTCTTTTTCATGTCCTAGTGCTTTGGTCACTTTTTCTTGCCACAGTCTTGGACTGACATGTGGAGCTTTTCTTTTTCACTGAAAAGTATCTGTGTACTTACTAGTGGTTTACATCCAGCTTCTTCCCGTGCACAGATTTGGGTCATTTTTCAGCTTCTTGACTTTATAGTCATTTGACTTTCCAGTTCTTGGTTTAGGGGACAGAAAGAAGCAGATCTTTGTCCTGTGGAAAATTGTGTGTATTATATTGTCACTATTTGTGTCATTTGTTCCTGTTGTTATTTTCTTCCTGACTGTGTCACCAAGTATTTAAAAAAACATAAGAAGTTACAACCACAGAACTCCTCTGCCTTGTGCAGGTTACGTGGTTGTGGAGAACATAGTTAATAGTATCTAGTATAATTTTTATTTTTAAAGAGTTAGTTTCCAAAGTGTAACCATCAGGAGCCTGTTTTTTCCATTATCTGGATTAAATTCATAGATTTTTTTGCAGACTATAATTGGTACATAAATGATAACTTCTGTTAGAAAATAAATTTTAAGATTCTCAGAAGGGAATATGTAATGGTGTACAACCCCACTTTGTCCATTTTCTGCTTCCATAACATACTGCTATATTATTTGACTCATGTTTATGGAGACTTGGAAATCTAAAAACATAGTTTCAATGTGTGTTGAGATCATTAATGCTATGTGAGCCCATGGCAGAAGAGCAAGGAAACACAATATAGAGAGAGGGAATTAGGCCCACATCATCCTTTCTATTAGTAACTACTCTCTTAATAATGACATCAGTATATTCTTGAAGGAGAGTCCTTATGACATGATAAATTCTCAAAGAGCCCATCTTTTTTTTTTCAGACAGAATCTCTCTAGGTAAGCCTGGTTGTCCTAGAACTCACTGTGTAAACCTGGCTAGACTTGAATTCATAGAGATCTGCTGGCCTCTGTCACCATAATATTGGGATTCAAGGCTCCAGCTACCACACTCAATAAGGTTCTACATATCAATGCTGTTATAATGCCAATTACATATTGGCATTAGTCTTGGAGTAGACATTCAAACCAATGGTTTCCACATTGGTTGTTGCAAATCCTACACATTAGTTTCATATTTGCTACTAAGTCATCATCACTCATGATGACTTCCTGGTAACCTTGCCCTCTCTCCACCTAGAGACTTCAGTGCTCTGTCTGGTGTTGTTCAACTCCTGGAACCATCTTCAAATAAATCAGCTTCTGTCCTTAGACCTGCCCTTTCCTTCTCATCTTTCCCATCTGACATACTTTTTGGTGCTTGACTGCTGTTTGAGACTAAGCCATGGCCAGGGAGCCTCAGCTTCACTACAGCTATTTCAACAGTCTTTTCCTATCACCTATTCCCTCTCTTTCTCCCTATGTTGTTCTTGGAGAGTTCTCAATGGGGCAGGACAGGGTTTTTGTTTTTGTTTTTGTTTTGTTATTTGTTATTTGTTTTTTGTTTTTTTGTTTTTACTCTCAGGACATCTTTGGGTAGAGGCCAAGGATACTGGCAAACATCCTAGGATGTACAAGCTCACTGCCCAGAACAGAATTACCTCACCTTAAATGTCAGCAGTGCTGAGGTTTAGTAACATTGTTGAATCCTTGGTTTCCCTTTTGCCTCTTCTGTTGTCTCTGCCCATATTCTTGTGGTTTTTTTCCTTTCGTTTTAAAAAGTATTTTATGTTTTGCCTGCATGTATATCTGTGTAAAATGTCAGGTCTTGGAGTTAACAGACAGTTGTGAGCTGCCATGTGGATGCTGGGATTTTGGATTCTCTTAACTGCTGAGCCATCTCTCTAGCCCCTCTTACCATACTCTTATTCTTAAGATTCTCATTCTAGAATGCCTTTCCTAGGAGCTGATGAGATAGTGGTAAGCACCTGCTGCTCTTTGAGAGGATCCCAGGTAGATCCCCAGGGTCCATATTATTGACTTACAACTTCCTGTAGCTCCAGCAGATCTGATGCCTTCTTCTGGCCTCTGAATACACCTATATTCATGTGAATGTATATACATACACACCTCTATTTTAAAAATAAGATTCAACTTCTTATGAAAAAGAAAAAAAGGCCATGGTGGCACATGCCTTTGAGGCAGGTGGATCTTTGTGCAGTTCCAGGCCAGCCTGATTTACATAGTAAGTTCCAGGAGAGCCAGAGCTACATAGTGCTATCCTGTGTAGAAAAAAAAAAAAAAAACAAAAAACAAAAGAAAAGAGAGAGGCATGGGGGAGGGAGAGAGAGGAAGAGAGAGGTGGGGTGGGGAGGGCGGGGGAGGGAGAAACTCAAGGCAGAAGTTTGAGGCAGAGACCATATAGAAACTGTGATTATCTTTCTTATGTAGCCTAGGCCCACATGCCAAGGGATGGTGCAGCCTGCAACAGGCCGGACTCTCCAACATTATCTAGGAACAAAAAAATAAAATGTCCCACAGACATGCCCATAAGCCAGTTAGGTTGAAGCATTTCTTCAATTGAGATCCCCTCTTCCCAGATATGTCAGGTTAACAAAAAACAGCACAGAATCCAACCTGAGCTACAAAGCCAGTGGTGAGACCCTGTCTCAAAAAACAATAGCAACAAAAAGTACCTTTCAAGGGGATTTTGAAAACTAAATAGCATAGTTAAGTACCCAGCACAGTACTGACTGAATAATATACACTAGTTCATTATTTCTGTGTGTACTCTTTCTTCATTGGTAGATTATTAAAATAAATATAGAACATCTTACCGTAGATAGAAAAAAAATCACATGTGCTTACTGAAGCCTTGCTAAATGAAGGGATATGGAGATATTAAGGCTGTTTCCTGTCTAAGGATAAACATCAGGTTAGTGTGTATTTTTTATTTCTAAGTCACCCTTCCTGCCTTTTTAGCATGCTGTTCTTTCTGACTGTTTCAGTCTTTCAACTATGTCATTTCATTTGAGCACAGAACACTTTTAAGGTTGG
The DNA here is from genome assembly GCF_964271855.1 of Acomys minous. NCBI lineage: Eukaryota > Metazoa > Chordata > Mammalia > Rodentia > Muridae > Acomys > Acomys minous. The sequence goes on along the minus strand of NC_140488.1, from coordinate 126,443,863 downwards.
TTTGCCACATTTACTCCATTACATCTCTGGAAGTGTGATTATTAGCTCCGTTTTATGTATGGGGGCCTTGAAGGGTGATCTTGCTCAGTTTCTGACAAAGGGGTAAAAATACAATATATGGGACTGTATAAGAATGATGTAACAAGAATAAATTAATAAAAAAAAGAATGCTAACCATTATATTTCCAAACACAGTAGGTGCTGAATAAATATTTGTTGAATGATAGAACAATATGTTATCAAATGGTACATTAAAAACTGGTTGAGGTGGACCATGCTTGTATTAATAATCCCAGTTCCTAGTGTTTGCGAGGTAGAGCAAGGAGGATCAAGAGTTAAAGACATTCCCAGGCTAACCTAGGCTATATGAGACCCTATCTTGACACATCGACAGCCATTCACCCACCTTGAACTCAAATACAATCCATTATTTTTATTATTTTAATTTATAATTATGTTTGAGATTATACTTTAATTACATATCTCCCTTCTCTTTCCTCCTTACAACTCCTCCCATATAACTCTTCCGACCCACTCTCCTTGTATGTTCACATCTTCCTGTTTTACTGTTGTTGCTGTGTACATAATCTGCTTAATAGGAACACTAGAATTCAATGGTTAGAGTCAGTCATAGTAGTACACACTTGTATTCAGGAAGCTGAGTTAGAGGGATTAGATGTTCCAGGCTAGCCTTGGGTACATAATCTCAAGTTTGGAGCCAGAGTAAATGACCCATTTGTTGTACCTTTTTTTTTTTAAGGGAGGGTACTTGCCACTAAGCCTGACTACTTGAGTTCAAACTTGGAGACCCTCATGGTGGAAAGAGACAGCTGATTGTTGAAGGCTGCTCCCTGGCCTCAACATGTGAGCCACACACAGAATAAATAAACGCAATAACGTAAAAATACCCCTCCTAAAACCTAACAAAACTGGGGGCTGGAAAGATGGTTCATGTCTGACTGGTTTGGCTCATTGTACTGTTTCTTACATCTGTTGTCATAGGGTATTTGCACAGTAAGCGCTTCTGGAACAAAGAAATGATTGGTGAATGCTCCATTTTTTTCTGTATTTTTGTCCTAGTATTCTAATTTTTAGTTATACGTGGACAAATTAAGTCATGAATTTATTTTTATTTGTGTATGTGTACAAACTATATCACTGTCCCAAAGATTACATTCTAAAATGCAGGGTTCTTAGTTTTGTTTTTGTTTTGACCTATGTATGGATTCTTAGTGTACTTGGATTTATTTTACTTTAGGTGTTTTGTTTGTTTGTTTGTTTGTTTGTTGTCTTTGTTTTTGCTTTTTGTGGTGGGAACTAGAGAAAGAGAGCCCAATGATTAAGAGCACTGCATCATTTTGCAAAGGACCCCAGGTGTTTACCAGCACACACACATGGTAGCTCACAACCATCCATACTTCCAGTTTCAACGGTTCTGAAATAGTAAACATGAAAGCATTATGGGACTAATATAATGCGATTTAGATTAATATAGTAATCTTTAGTGGGCTTTTTTTCTTTTCTTTTTCTTTTTGAGTCCTGGAAATGGAACCTAGCACCTCACACAGGCCTAAACACTGATTTATATCCATAGTCTCCATCCTCAGTCTTTTAAATCAAATTTTGTTACCTCTTATTTTTGGCCACACCTGTTTTTCCAGACCTAGTTCAAACCCTGTCTTTATTGTAAAGCATGGCCTTCCAAGACTTAAATAAACATTGTCCTTTGAAGTATTAGTAACCCTTTTTGTTTGTATAGGTCATTTGAATTTGAATTGTCTCATTTTGCATGTTGTCTTCCATTATCCTAGGATCTTGAGAAGTTGTAGTGTTTGTTGAAACCAGCAAACATTTATTGACTACTTATATTGTCCTAATGGCTGAGTAAAATTTTCATATACTCCAGTTTTTACAACTTGGCTATATGATAGTTTAAGGAAAACTTATATGGATGTCTGAGTTTCATGAGCAACTCTTTTTATATGTAAGTGGTGTTTTGTTGGTGTGTAATTAATCTGAAAACAAACTTGAAACATTATTTTATTTTCCTTAAACTACTTAGAGTCTTCACAGATCTTTTAGAAAAATTTACCATTCCAAATGCTTGTTTTCACTCTAATTTGCATATTTGCCACTTATTGAGAACCTTTTGTTGTACTCCCTTCCCTAAATGATGGGCGTCAATATCCAGAACCTGTACATTTAGGTGAGTGCATATCCCCAAGGTTCCATCCCCAGATCAACTCGTTTTGAGAATTGTATCAAAATGAAGAAAATAATAATAGATTTTTTAAAAATACATTTTTATTAATTTATACATATTACATCTCAGTTGTTAGCCCATCCCATGTATCCTCCCATTCCTCCCTTCCTCCCACTTCCCCCCTACTCCCCTCCCCTCCCCTATGTCTGTGTCTGAGGGGGACCTCCTCCCCCTGAATATGCTCATACGGTATCAAGTCTCTCCTTGGTGACCTCTTATCTTTCCTCTGAGTGCCACCAGGCATCTCCGTCCAAGGGACATGTTCAAATATGGGGCACCAGAGTTTGTGTGAAAGTTAGATCTCCTTCTCCACTCAACAGTGGAGAATGTCCATCGGCTAGTCCGGGTAGGGGTTCAAGGTTTTTACTGCCTATTTTTTCCTTGGCTGTTGCCACAGTTTGCGGAGGGCCCCAGGGCCCAGACTCGCCTGTCCTGCATTGCTGGTGGGAATGCAAACTAGTACAACCACTTTGGAAAGCTATCTGGTGCTTTCTCAGAAAAATGGGAATAGGGCTTCCTCAAGACCCAGCTATTCCACTCCTTGGAATATACCCAGAGGATGTACTACTACACAACAGGGACATATGCTCAACCATGTTCATAGCTGCCTTATTCATAATAGCCAGAACTTGGAAACAACCTACGTGTCCCTCTATAGAAGAATGGATAAAGAAACTGTGGTACATTTACACTATGGAATACTACTCAGCTATTAAAAACAAGGAATTTCCAAAATTTGTGGACAAATGGATTGAACTAGAAATTGTCATAATGAGTGAGTTCACACAGAAGCAAAAAGAGCTAAATGGTATATACTCACTTATATCGAGACACTAGTCCAAGGTGTACGTCCCCATGAAAAACTGTACCTACCAGAATAGTGGGTAAGTGGGGAGGACATCCTATTGAAACTTTAGGTGTGAGAAGCCTGGGATAATAATAGATTTTATTTTATATAACTGATTTGATTTCCAAATGTGGTTTGAGCTTAAAAGCAGTCATAGTCTAGCATCAGTTGAGGGCTTTCCTTAGATGCATATATTTTGTGCGTAGACTTGAAGGAATGAGCACTAAGAATGTAGAATGTTTCCTCTGAGAAACCTGTTCATTTGATTGATTGTAGTCAATAATTGGATTTTTAAAAAAGATTTATTTATTTTTATTATGTATACAGTGTTCCGCCTGCATGTATACCTGCACTCCAGAAGCCAGATCTTATTGTAGATGGTTGTGAGCCACTAGGTAGTTGCTGGGAATTGAACTCAGGACGTCTAGAAGAGCAGACGGTGCTCTTAACCTCTGAGCCATCTCTCCAGCCCGAAATGGATTTTTTAAAAAGAAAGAATGAAGGAGTCTAACCTTGTAGCAAAAAAAGGCAAGTCTTCTGAGAGTGTAGATATGTACTCCTACACCTGGCTAAATTAATCTTTAAGATTGGTTATGTAACTAAGAACACGTGTATAATTATATTGCTATAAGCATTTTCTTATTTTTACTTATGTGACTGTGTGTTTAAAAGGGGAGGGGAGAGAGGGGAGGAGAGAGAGAGGAGGGTGGGAGAAAGAAAGAAAATGTGTTCAAGTATGTGTGCGTGTGTGCATGCGTGTGTGTGTGTGTGTGTGTGTGTGTGTGTGTGTGTGTGTGTGTGTGTCCAACTCCAGGTACCCTTGGAGGGAGAAGCAGGTATTGCATCCTCTGATGCTAGAATTAGAGGTGTTTGTGAACTGTCTGACTCAAGGAATTGAACTCAGGTCTTCTCTAACAGCAGTATATGCTCCTAACTGCTGAGCTATGTCTCTCAGCCACCTTAAGCATGGTTCTTCTCTAATGTGTTTGTGTAGATCCAAGGCCATTTTCAGTTGACCGAAGCCCCATGACACCTTTATTATGTGAACTGTGTCCATAATCTCTCCGGTTGTAGCAGTAGATACAGTTTTAATTCATGAACGTGAAACAAAAAAATTAGATAATTGAATAAACCATCTAGTACAGAATGATGTTTTTACAGTTTCATGTTTTTTAATATTATCTAACCCATATCTAATTTGACAGCGACATTTTAAAAGTGATTCATCACCTTTGTTCAATCTTGCCAAAGCATCCAAAATAATTTTTACCAAAAGCATAACTCTTTTTCAGTTGGTTTTCATACTACTTAATTGAAAAACATGCAATGATTATTTTAAAAAGACTTGAAAATTTTAGGGAAGAAATGCAACTGACTTTGATGTCACCTATATAGCTCAATTTAAGGGAACAGAAGTGTGAAGTAAAGCTTTGATTCATGGTTCATTCAAGTTTGTAATTTCAGCATAGAAGAGGCTGAGACAGGAGGATCACTGAAAATTATAGGCTAGCTTGAGCTACAAAGTGGGTTCTAGGAAATTTTGAGGTACTGAGTGAGACTCTGACTCAAAGAGCAAAGGAGACTTAAAAATAGTGTGAAGGTGAGTTAACTTTTAGTGAAAACGCAGAGGTTCCATTGTTATCAGCCAGTCTGTTTTATAGAGGTTGGTGGTTAGGTAAGGTAGTGAGGTCAGGTCTGTTAGACCTGCTAAATAGAGACCAGTATGGTTTGAGAAAACAGTGTAAGTTGTCATTTGTAATGCACTTGTATTCTTTTCAAAACTCCAGTAACCATGAATAACACGCTTAAAAGAAACTTTCCAGAAGGTAACTAGTATTGTCAGACTGCCTGGAGGAAATCAGTGTTCTCACTTAAGATTTAGCTGTTAAGTCATTCCCCAAGAAGAGGTTACCCCTTCTTCAACCATCTTCACTTTCTCCCTCATTTAGACATGGGAAACATCTTAAATAGTCCTTTACTTATAGCACTTTTCAGGGAGAGTTCACTCAGTCTCTTGTTCTTTCTTGAGTTTTTCCTTCATGTAGTTTTTGTACCTGATAGTTCATACACAGTTGGTCTAGCTCAATGAACTGAATGAAAGATACTTTTTTGGCATATGTAATAACCATATGCCAATGAGAAAAGCTTTCATTGGTGAGCTATTGGAAAAATAAGTTGCTGTTATATATACATTCAGGCCAGGAACTACTTTATGTGTTTACACATAAATGAATATATTCTCTATGTTTAAGATACTCTGCTGTCTGTAAAGTCCTGATTTGGTTCTTGTCTGTGGACACAGTTATTACTAGCTCAGTGGGATTGTATGAATGAGAGAAGTTAATTAGAGCCTGAAGGAATCCAAGAAGACTTAATATGGATAGGACCTGGACAGGGTTGACAAGAGTAATGACAGTTCACTTTTGGGGGATGGGTAGCTACTCAGATCCTTACTGCTTTGTCACATTTAACAGTTGCTGTCTCTTTCAAATGTTTTTCTTTTCCATCACACACTCGTAGTGTTGCTACTTCCATTCCTAGCTTCCTTCCTCTGCCATTTCTTGACTTTGTAAACAATATTCTTTCTGCTCTTGGAGGAGTACTTCTTTGCTCTAACCCTAACCTTATGCTTCTGGAAATATGCTTTTCCATTTTTGCACATCACAATTCTTCATTGATAGACCTCTTGCAATGCTCTGGTTAAACATACCTTTACTAGACTGCAACTTCTGCAAGGCAAGTCACATCTTTGTAGATAATAAAATAGCCTGCGTATCATTTTCTAAGTAGTAGGAGCTACATATTATTTTTCTGAAATTCAGCTTCATTACCCAAACTTGGCTTATCTTCAAGACTTTTCCTTTTTCTGTTCACGGCACTAGTTTTCTTTCAAGTCCACATTTGGTTGGCAAGTTTTGCTTTGTCTTCCTAATGTATGCGTAGCTATACCATTCTTTCCACCCTCATCAAACCTAAGAATTTAGTGCATAATGTATTTTAAGCATTCAGTAGGTTCTAGAAATATAGAAAGGAACTCTTGTTCTTAGAATAACAAGTGGGTATGGGCCAAGATGGGGAAAGAGCATGAGACACCAAGACTGACTTATTTTGGCATTTTATTTACTGATTTCTTTTTGCACTATCGTAAGCACGGTCAAGCTATAGTCAGTCATTTCTCACAGGCTACTTAGCTTTAAGAAGAAGCTTAGAAAACGGTTGCTAGGTTTCTTTTGTCTGAAGGAGTATTTTCTTTCCCGTGTTTTAGCATTTCTGGAATCCAGAAGAGTCCAAATCTTGTCCTGTATATTTTATGGAGTTTTCAATTTTCCCTTCAAGAGCTGTTAAATTGATAAGTAGTGAAACCTTATAAGTAGGCAGCTGTGTGATAAGTATTATTGTAAAAGTATGTTTAATAGTGCACTGTCAAATATGGTAGCTGTTGCCACAAATGACTGTTTAATATAACTTAACTAGACATTAAATTTAATCTTAAATTTACTTAAAATTAAAAGATTTAGTTCCTCCGCTTCACTAGACACAATTCATGTTGCAAATTTGCCTAGTGGTATTGGACAATATAGACAGTAAAGCATTACCATTTTAGACCAGTGGTTCTCAGTCTTCCTAATGCTGTGACCCTTTAATATAGTTTCTCATGTTGTCATGTCTACCAGCTATAAAGTTATTTTTGTGCTATTTCATAACTGTAATCTTGCTACTGTTATGAATTGTAATGTAAATATTTGATATTCAGAATATCTGATGTGACCACTGTGAAAGGGTTCTTTGACCCCCCCAAAGGGGTTTCGACCCATAGATTGAGAACTACTGTTTTAGTTAGTTCTGGTTTAGAATGTGGTTTTCTAGTACCTGGAAGGTTGGAATATACTTTAGTTCTTTGCTCCTTGGTGTTATTATATGTATTTCTTCCTTTAAGCATGTAAGGAACTTATCTTTGGTTTTACCAGTGCATGGAGCAATGTGGGACAGTAGGAACCAAGGGGAAGGGAACAAAAATGGAGCAGTAAGAAGCTCAGATGGAAGTAAGGAAAGCTTTTAATTTTATAGCTTAGCCCATTTTTATTCAGTGTATAGCCTGGTGTCTTTTTTGTTTGTTTGTTTCTTTTTGAAATTACAATATATGAAGACCCTCCTTCCCTTCCCTTTTCTGCTTTTATCCCCTGCTATGTACCTCATAGATTTTTTTTTTAATTTTACAAGCACACACACACACACACACACACACACTCACACACACACTCACACAGAGAGAGAGAGAGAGAGAGAGAGAGAGAGAGAGAGAGAGGAGAGAGAAAGAGAGAGAGAGAGAGGGAGGGAGAGAGAGAGAGAGAGAGAGAGAGAGAGACAGAGACAGAGACAGAGACAGAGACAGAGACAGAGACAGAGAGACAGAGACAGAGACAGAGACAGAGACAGAGAGACAGACAGAGACAGAGACAGAGAGAGGACAGAGAGAGACAGAGAGGGGGTGGAACTTGCTCAGTCATATAAATGTTACTTGTGCTTCTTTCCAATTTATCTTGGAGATTGTTCTCTGTGTATCATGGAATTTGCAAACTCTTTGCCTGAGCTTTCTGAGTGTTGAAATTGCAGGTTTGTGCCATGATGCCTTTTCCAGTGTCCTTTTTAACAGAGGTAATATTTTAACAACACATTTCATTGCATTAAATATTTAAGGATTTTTGCATAGGGCCTTAGCACTTATGGAGTATGGTTCAAGGAAGCCTATTATGTTAGAATGAGTTATGGTTTCATGGGATGTATACCACAGCAAAAATTTCTGAATTAGATATTAAGGTACTACATATATTTCCTCAGAGAAGATGTAGTTTGGATTAATATATGGAAATAATTACATAAAATTATAATTCCCATGGATTTATTTTTAATTTGGTGAGTGTGGTTTGCAATGATTTGAGGCAAAGTGTTCCTAAATTTTTTTCTTGTATATTTTATTGCATGAAAACAATCTATCCATTCTCCTGCTAATGGTCATCTAGATAGTTTCTCTCATTTGGCTACAAAAGGTAGGCAGATGCTTTCATTTTCTCCCTGTTACATACCTGCAGGCAGTTGCTAAGCTACAGTACAAGGACTCAATGCCAAATAGTTTTCTAAGGTAGCCAGACTAATTCATGTTGATTCCAAGAGATTAAGGCTCAATCATGTATGGATTTTTATATCTATTTCCCCACATGTCCCAGATCTATAGAATCACAAATAAACCTAAAAATAACTCAGACCTATAATGTTGTTCAAAGTACCTTTAAATGGTACAGACACCAAGGTAATTCCTTTTTTTTTTCCTATGGGCAATCTTGACTAATTGTTTTTATTCACATTACATTCCCATTGCATGCTCCTCCCCCATCCTCTCCTCCTGGTACTGTCCTCCTACCCTCTTCCCCTTGATTAATTTTTGAACCACATGTTCTGGTGAAACTCCTTCCTCTCTTTGCAATTGGATTGCATTGAATGCTGGATTTCTATTGCTTTCTGTGATGGGAGAGAGTGATATAGTATACTTTGCTTATCATTGGTATCAGTTGTGTTTGGGAACTTATAATGTCAAGTATATAAGAAACCGAAGAACAAAAGTATTCTAAAAGTTTTTAAAATTAATTCTTGTGGTGTTAGGACCAAACCCAGAGTCTTACAAATGCAAGGTAAGGCCTCTACCACGTAACTATTCCTTTCACCAATTCTTTAAGTTTCATTGAGTCAAGTTCAGCATGGTAAATTTGCAAGTTTCAAGCTAAATTCTTGGTAGTTTTTGAAGCTCTGTCTTAAGCATTTCATCATCTAAAGGTTGATAAGAACAAGTCTCCTAATGTCATCTCATTTAGTGAGGATAGGAGACACAAAATGCTTAGAACAGCAATCATTATAAGTAAGGTGCCCTGTCTCTTCTGTAGCATTCCTGATTTGAGTTGTAGAGAGGAAATCATATCCTACAAGACTTCCGGGGAGAGAGATAGTCTATGGAATCAAATTTGAGAGGACGTTGGCTAAGGTTGTGTTATATGTAAGGTGAAGGGAACTGCTTGATGGAATCATGAAACAGGAAAGTGTATGGTCTATACCAAATTTTTCTCCAGTGTGTGGTCTCAGATCAGGAGCATCACCAACTTCCTGCAGACTTACTAGAAGTACAGATTCTTGGTCTCCACTACAAACCTCTTGATCTACAAAATCTGGCCTTTTAACAACTCCTTTAGTTAATTGTGATATGCTAAAATTTGAAAACCATTACCATTGGCCTGTATTTACCTAGTCAGCGAATAGTAAAGCCGCTGCTGTTAGGAGAATAAAGATTGATGAAGGAAGAGGTAAACAAAAAGGGAAAAGCTTTAATGGGGATTTGGCATGTTAGAGTGTGCTTATAAAGGTGTTATCAAAGGAAAGGATGGCCCAGGAGAACTTTAGGAACTTTGGGAACAGTAAGGTGAGACTTTTGTAAGAAGTCATAGATGAGGGCTATTGAACTGGGCATGGTAGTACCACATGCCTATAATCTAGCACTGAGGGAGCTGAGGCAGGGGGATTATGAGGTAAAACTGACTGAGAAAAATTAGACTTGTCTTCCACACCAAACCAAGCACCGAAACAAACCGAGCTCTTGAGGGGTACTGGAAGAAGAAGTGAATGTAAATTAGGGGCACAAGGTCCTTGGGACTTGAAAGGAGACCACTGCAAAGGAGCAGCAGAGCTGAGAGGGGCCAGCCTTGAGACTTCTGGCTCAGTGTCAGAAAAAGGCAACTTAGAACCTGAGAAGCAGCTGAAGCCTTGAACCTGGGTGTTGAGACAGGACTTGCAGAAACCACCCAGGCAGAGGCTAAGATGCCACATGGTTTAAAAAGTGGGCTAGGGAGGGAAGGAATGTTCTCTACAGGTAAAGATCCCTCCAAGATACAACCTCAGTGTAGGAAACGTAAAGACTTGAGAGAAGGTGAAGAGGAAAGCAGAGTTGCCTTCAATCCCACTTTACTGAGATAAGCAAAACCATGCTCTCTCTCTGTTTAAATATTTATGAGTTCACATTTGTTTATTTAAATTCAGTTTGGTATACATGGAATTATACAGTTCTGCAACCAAATTTTCTTAGACAAGTGATCTTAAACACATGTCAGTGTTCCACGCGTCAGAGTATACCCAGGTCAATGTGTGTTTGGAAATTGGTGGATTTTATGTTAGAGAGACAGAATGTTTATACAAGCAGCTAATTGGTAAAGATTGCAATTTCTTTTGGCATGATTACAAAAACGTCCTGTCTGCATCTATTTTTCCACGAAATCAGGAGCAAGACAGTCTGAGATGAATGGTGTGCTGGCTACTGGGCTGAGGAGAAAAACTCCCAGATGTAAAGAAGGAAGAGCTAAACCATTTGTGACTTTTATTAGGATTTCAAGGCTATTGTTTTTATAAGAACTAATTAAAACAGGTGTGGTTTAGTACTTGTATAATCCCAGCACTAGGAAAGTAGAGGTGGCAATGTCTACAAGTTTAAAGCCAGCCTTGTCTGTACAGTGAGTGCCAGATCAGCTAGGGTTTCACAGAGAAACTCACCCTTTCTTTTACTTTCTTTCCTTTTTTCCTTCCTTCTTTCCTTCCTTCCTGTTTTTTTTTTATTTTTAAAATTTTTAAAAAAAGTTTATTTTTAAAATTAATTTATTCAGATTACATCAATTGTTATCCTCTCACTTGTATCCTCCCTCCCTCCCTCTTTCATCCTATTCCCCTCCCCTAGGTCTGTGAACGAGGGGGACCTCCTCCCCCACTATGTGGTCACAGCCTATCAAGTCTCATCTTGGTAGCCTGCTTATCCTTTCTCTGAATGCCACCAGGCCTGTCAAACAAGGGGAAATGGTCAAATATGGGGCATCAGAGCTCACATCAGGGTCAGTCCCTGCTCTCCACATAACTGTGGAGAATGTGCTGTCCATTGGCTAGATCTGAATAGGGGTTCGATGTTTACTATAGTATTGTCCTTGGTTAGTGCAATAGTTTGAGGAGACCCCCCCCCCGACCCGATCCACTCATTACAATGTTCTTCTTGTAAGTTTCTAGGACCTTCTGGATCCTTCTGTTTCCCCATTCTCTCATACTTCTCTCACCTAGAGTCCCAATAGAAGTCCTCGCATTTATCCCAATCTCCTGTTAAGTGAAGACTTTCAGGGGACATCCCTTTTGGGCTAGTGTCTAATTATAAAAGAAGAAACTCAGGAATATACAAATAATCAGATGAAGGAAATCAATAAAAACAGTTCAAGATCAGTCATGATGATTCATTTCTTAATAATTTATCAACACCATGTTAACTGATACTAGGTAGGTTTTTGTTGTTGATTTTATGAACATCACTGTACTATCAACCTTTGGCTATTTGTCAGATAATCTCCGGAAGATATCTCTCTCTCTCTCTCTCTCTCTCTCTCTCTCTCTCTCTCACTCACTCTCACTCTCATTTTTTGAGACACTGTTTGTCTGTGTTAACCTTGGCTGGCCTGGAGTTGCTTTGTAGACCAGGCTGCCCTCAACTCACAGCCTCTGCCTCTGCCTCCCAAGTGCTGGGATTAAAGGCATGCACCACCAAGCCCAGCTGAAGATAGATCTCTTAAAGTACAATTTGAAAGAAAAAAATGTTTCCAGGAGTGATAGAGCATACCTTTAATTCCAGGCAGAGGCAGGTGTAGCTTTAGTTTGAGGCCAGCCTGATTTACAGAGCTAGTTCCAAGACAGCCAGGGTTACACAGAGAAACCCTGTCAGGAAAAAACAAACAAAATAAGGTTTCTTAAATTGAAAAAATATGTATGTGTATGGGCATTTTGCCTATATGTATGCCTACACCACACGTATACTTGGTGGCCACAAAAGGGCATCAGATCCCCTGGAACTGGAGTTAACAGACAATTGTGAGCTATCATGTAAGGCTGGAAATTGAATCCAGGTCCTCTAGAGAGTAGCCAGTGTTCTTAACTGCTTAGCCTAGCCTAGTGGAAGTACATTTTAAAAATCAGTTATACATTTAAAATATTTAATACTTGTTGCTGGATTATTCTCCAGAATCCATTGTATTCCTACTTACTGTGAGTGTTAACTCACATTTTCTGGCACCTGCAAGAGCACAAGATACTTGTAATTTACAGCGTGATTTCTTTTGAAACTTATTTGGACAGTCATGGTAGGACACACCTTTAATCCTAACCCTGGGAATGGGTGGGGGACAGAGACAGGAAGGTCTTTGTGAGTTCAAGGCTAGCTTGTTCTACATACTAAATTCCAGGACAGCCAAGGGTACATTGTAAAACCTTGTCTCCAAAATTAATTTAAGCTGGGTGTGGTGGCGCACGCCTTTAATTCCAGCACATGATAGGCAGAAGCAGGGGGATCTCTGTGAGCTGGAGGCTAGCTTGGTCTACAAAGCAAGTCTAGGACAGCCAAGGCTACATAGAGAAACCCTGTCTCGACCCCCCCAAAACCCCAAAACTTTATCATTACCACCACCACCACCACCACCACCGTTATTGTGAAGATGTTCTACAGTGCCTGTGTGTCATGGTGTGCATGTGGAGGGCAGAGGAAAATTTTGGTAGAGTCAGTTATGTCTTTCCACTGTATGTCCCGGGATTGTACTTGGGTCATTTGTCGGGGTTTTGTGGCTAGCACTTTTAGCTGCTGTGCCATCTTATCTGCCCAGGTTAAACATGCTTTCTTATTTGCATCTTATTTATTTTTCTTTTTGTGAGACAGAGTTTCATTTATCTTGGGTTAGTTTTGAATCAAACTCCTGATCCTTGTACTTTGGCCTTCCAAGTTCTGGGGTTATACCTCATTTATCTTGTATTTAACTGACTCCTGATGAAATTTTAAACAAACCATGTCTTTTTTAGATAGACCTGCTCATATAGCTATTCTTTATCTATTTTCTTTTGGATTGTTTAAATCATATTGAATTGTAAGGTGCTATCATATTAAGGATATTCAGTCTGTCTCATTTTGTAAATCATATGTTGACTTTTAAGCTTCTTTATAGTGATACATGAAGAATTAAAGCTATATGAGAACATCAATGAATTATCATAAAGCCAACACTAATGTAATGTTACCCACCTTGTCCACTTAAAATTATTTTTAATATTATCATTGACATATAGAAATTAATACTAACTTATGTGTTCCTTATGTTGATGATAACATTTGTTTCCCCCTAATTTGTAAGCCAGTTTTTAAATTTTTTATCTATATAATTTGTGAGTAATGGTAGTTTTTTCTCCACAATTTATATCTTTTATTTCCCCTCCAAATATTATAGAGGAAGGGAAATGTCTTTCCTATGGTAAAAATGTACCCACTTCTATCCTTTTTCAAAATGAAGAAATTAAGTAAATTAAGGCAAGAAAAATGTCAGCAATATTATGCCAACCCCAACCCCAACCCCAAAAGGCATCATGCTGTGGCTGCCACTTTCCCAGGTCTCTTTAGATATTTTAACAGATCTAAGTATCAGAGAATGGAGTAGACTCCCAGTGAAACCAGCACTAGTCTGAGCTAAACCTCCCTGGGCCTTGCTATGTAGTCCTATGGTGAGCTAAACAACCAGAGGGCACTGTCATCTCTTGAGATCACTGGCACTGGTTTTGTTTTCTTTTGTCTTTTGAGTCAAGATGTTGCCTATGTCTATATAACCAATACTGCCATGGAACTTGCTATGTGGCCCAGGCTGGCATTGGCCATATGATCCTTTTGCAGTTTTCTTCATTCCATGCCCTTATGTTTTGCCCAGCTTTTTGCTTGTCTGGATTGCCTCATAAGCATTATTTAAAAATAAAATATTTTTGAATGAAAATTAAATTAAAACTGCATCCTGTTTTCATTTTGGAATTATTTTTTTAATATAAACACAGTTCTTTAGAGGTTTCAATGGCCATGAGACTCAGTTAAAGCTCCTAATGCCATAAATGTTAATAATAATGCCACAAATATTTCTAAGGCTGTTAAACAAATCACTTAAAATATTTTTAATGTTTAAAAATTTATTCTGAGAACACTGTGAAGGTAAAGGAGTTATAGATAAAGGCTTGCCAGTAGATACAAAAACTTCCTCCAAGTAATGGAGTTACTAGTGAAGCCATATGGCATCTCTGGTGAATTCTCCTTTCTTAGTCATTATTCTTAATAGTCTCCCACAGGAGGTAGCCCAGAGAGGTTTCCTTGCTCTTGTGATGCTGTGTGGTGCCAATAGAGATAGGAACTGCAGACCTGTAGAAACTGTGTGGGGAGAGAAGTAGCATATCTGTGTCAGTGTATGCAATGTAAGGTACTGTTTGCACACAGTTTCCAAGTTGGCTAGTAATTTGTTTAGTTACAGCTGAGGGATCAAGTATCGCTTATAGGTTGTCCTCCAGCGATGTCATAGTAGTGAGCAAAAGAAGTCTGTGGGCCATTGTGGCCTGCCAAAGTCAAGTCAATGGAGCATACTGTGGTGTCTCGTAACTGTAAACCTGCACTTGGAAGGCTGAAGTAGAATTGCTATGAGCTCCACACAAGCTTGGGCTACACAGTGTGTTACAGGTCAGCTAGGGATTACAGAGTTAGACCCTATCAAAAAATGCCAAGGCAGAAGAAAAACAATGGGTGTTGGGCAGCCTCAAGAACCAGATGGCAATTTAAGGGATTACTGCTACAGGATCATCTCCATGGGAGGAGCTCCTGGCCATCATGACAGTGGCCTTTCAACAAAAATGTGATGAAGTATCGGGTAGCAAATGACAACTCATGAGACTGGTGAGCTTCTATTGCACTAAAAAGCTGCTTATGTGATAGTTTTATTTTTGGGTCATATGACACTTTTGACGAATAAGGCCTTCATTGACTATTTGAGGGTTATAAGAGTGGGCAAGCAAAAACTAACTAGTTTTGTGAAAGGACAATAAAATTTCCCCTTCCATTTCTTGTCCTTCACAGCCCCTTGTACGTGATAGGTGTTTGATGAATGTCAGTGGTCCGTGTGAATCATCATTAAGACTTCAGAAGACTCTAGAGACGTTTGAATGTTACTGAGATGAGTTCCGTTAAAAAAAAAAAAGTTTATCTTTGACCAACTAGCTGGTTTAAAGTAATTTTATTTCCCTGGGTTAAAATATTTTAATAACAAGTTTGGAGAGAATCATATTCTAATTTTAGAACATGATGTATTTGAATTCAATTTGCAGATTTCAAGTTTGAAGAAAATAGTGATGGCTCTAATTATAATCAGCAGATGAATGGGATGTGAGACCCATTTAAGTAAAAAAAAATGACCTTAAATTAATTAATTCAGAATGTCCTGGATGCTCTTCAGACTGTGCTGATGTTTTAAGTAGAAATTCCCTTCACAGGACATATAAATAGAATCTATGCAATAGTAAACTAACAATTGTGAAGGAAGCAATGTGGAGTAAACTGCTTCTTGTTTAACTAGGAGTTCTTACTGGATCATTTTATTAGTCGGGTGTAACTTTCTTGAGTTGTGAATTTATGCAGTGAACTAAATGAATCCTTTGTGACCGAAACATATTCTCTCCTGTCTTAAAGGGAGGAATCTGTAAGTGGGACTTTAGAAAGCACAGCTGCCGATTCAGTTTAAACTTGCTGCTATATAATAGCACTATTTTTTAAAATAGTTTCTTCTCAACTTCTCTATATGGTGTCATTTCAAATATATCATAGTACTATTTCTTTTAAATAAAGGGTGAAAAGAATTCTTCCATTTATTCATTAGCATGAATAGCCCAATCTTTTTCTCCCCTACCTGAACACATTTTTTGGTCCTTATATGTTTGTTTCTCAATTACAAATAGTATGTCAGAGATTAGAACCTGAATTTGGTATTTAATAATTGTTCTTAGTCATGGTAGAATGTCTTTTCAATTTTGAATTTTTTATGTTATTGAATATGGTAGGCTAACTGTAGGATACCTTGTGTCATAGTTGTTAAAAAATAGTTGGTAATTTAGCGTTTATGGAAGTGTACTCAGTTAAATTCTGAGTAGAGTGGACTGGAGGAATCATTGTTTAAGACTTTTTGCTGTTCTTGTTGAGGACCTGGGTTGAGTTCCTAGTACCCACATGGTGGCTTACACCCATTCATAAATCTGGTTACTGGGGATCCATTGGCTTTGTCTGACCTTAGGCACCAGCATTCATGTGAGTGTATGTACACACAGGCAAAACATTCATACACACAAAATAAAATAAGTAAATCTAGAAGAACCCAAATACGCCTTGAGGAATCTCTAGAAAAGCCGACTTAAGAAAAGCTGTGGAAGGGGCTCAGTGGATAAGCACTTGCCACAGAAACATGAGGATTGGAGTTTGGGTCCTGAGAATCCGTGTACAAAGTGAGGCAGGTGTGGCAGCCACCTGCAATTCCAGCACTCAGGGAACAGAGATAGGCTCTTGGGTGCAAGCTGGCTAGCTAAACTAACTCTTATTGGCCTGCTCTAAGTTCAGTGAGAAACCCTGCCTTAATAATAGTTTCAGAACATGATGCTTGAGGTCAGCTTTAGGCCACTACAGACATGTAATCACACATGCAGCCACACATGTTGGCATCCACACACAGACATTTGGCTGTGCATACAAGACACACACATACACACACACACACCACAACACAGAAAATTAGTGTCTATTTCAGAATTTGGTTGGTTAGTGCATACTCAATTTTTTTTTTTTTTTAGAGAGAGAGAAGGTATTTCTCATGGCTTCATGTTTTGCTGACCTTGAGCTCATGATCTTCCTGCTTCAGGCTTCTGAGTACTTCCAGGATGATAGGCACATGCCACTAAGCTCAACTGCATTCTTATAATCTTATAGTTAGAATTCATGAGCTCACTTTGAGAACACTTATTTAAAACGATTACTTTTTAGGCCATTTCTTTAGAAACTCCTCAGAAGAAAAAAATTTATTTTAAATATCACTTAAAAACTAAAATGTTGACACATTATTCTTGTTAGACCAACTTAGAGTAAATATGGTTAGATTATGTAATAGGTAATTTTATGTGCTACATATGGGGAAGTAATTAAAGGTAATAATAGAGCGGGGCCGACCAGATGAGTCAGTGGGTAAAGGTACATGCTAGCAAGCTTGATGTCCTGAGTTTGATCCCTGGGACCCACATCTCTTGCAATATGTCCTCTAAACCTGCATATGTGGTCCGTCTCCACATACAACACTCATACAAGTAAAATAAATGTTTTAAAAGAAGCAAGTGGATAAAGACTTTGGAAGTAGTTATTTCTGGAAAATTGATGTTAGTAGTAACAGAAAAGCAGCTTTAAGTGTTTAAACTCATTCTGTCAGTATGGCTGGATTACAAATTAATTGCTTAATATTGACTATATGGGGATTCAATCAGATAAATGGAACCACTGTGAGCTTTGTGGGAGGGGCATTTGTTACTGTCATCTGCCACCACCACCACCACCACCATCATCATTATTATTAATAGGGGTAGGTAGGGAACATATGGAAAGCAAACTGTAGACACTAATAGATCCTCTAATAGCACTGGTGAAGGTTGACAAGTGATGGTTTACTTAGAAAATTTTTAGAAACCAAATATATACAGCTACAAAAGTGCTCTTGCAGTGCATCTTTTTACAGGGATGTCTGTGGGAGGTATTGCCTCTCTGAGTCCACAGCCCACAGCCAAGCATATGTTGTCGGGTCCTTGGCTTCTGTTGGCCAGCTCAGAAGAAAGGCTGGCTACAGAGGGAGACAAGAGGGGAATCAGGAGGATATGGACAATGACATGTACTTCTCCATTATGAAGGCTTTCCAAGACTGGCTTTCTGTATCTCCACCTACATCATATGGGAAGGCAATTTTAGAAAATAGTTGCCAGTTTAACCAACTTCTCCTTAAAATGATTCAATACATTAAGCTTCCTATTTTGAGCATCTCTTTTGGTTTCCTCTCATCAATAGGTGAAAATGGTTTCCATTTCTGGCTCCAGGGTATACCTTGGTGGCAGTTGGAACACTTGGCTAGCATGGACTAGGCCCTGAGTTATATCCACAGCAACAACCTAGGAAAGAAAACATCTTTTCTTATTTTTTATGGTATTTTTGGGGGGAATATTCATAAGCTGTCATCATCACTGGCGAATTTAAAATGTTGTATTTTGGATAGCTTTTCTTCTTATGTTTAAATCAACAGCAGTCTTCTCCTAGTGAACTTCACTGTATGATTTAACTACATTTTATGTACTGATTTTTTTCCCTTTTATTGTTGTTGAAGCTTTACAGTGCCACCAAGCAATTTCTACATGGCTAGTAATATTCTAATTTTGAAGAGAAATCAGATAGAAAATTTAAATATGATTAGCTTTGAATAGTCTTTGGTGGGATTTGGGGTTAAACATAACAAAGCAACCCTTCTGTGGTGTTAAATCTTCGCAGTTGTGAATGAAAGGAGATGGCCTTTTGCAAGATTTTAACTTGTGGACATTGAGGCTCTTTGAGTCACTGAACCTCATAGTGTTTTTCACATTATATGTGTTTATATATTCAGCCAGCAAAATTAAGTAGTTGCTTGTTCTTGGACACTCACAATATGCTTCCTGTTCTGGGTTGGCCTTCTCTCTTCTCCAGCATGACTGTAATATACATTCCTACTTTTTTAAATGGATAGCTGATAAAAAAAAGGGGGGGGGGGTAAGGGTAAGATAAAAGAGAAAGTTTTGAGATATTGTCATTTATTTCCTTCCTACAGTACATTACTGGGTAAACTCGTTTCCTTATTATTTAATGCCTTACCTCACCCCCCTAAGAATCCATTCTACTTTGGTAAGGAATGTTTGTTGATACTGACTGAAATATATGAGAGAGTTACATCTTAGACACAGTTTTAGAATGTTTAGTGTATTTTAAGTTGGTTTCCAGGGTCTGTTTTCATTTAGTATAGTAACTTGTCATCCAGGTTAAAAAAGTCATTTCTTGGTCTACTCTTCAGGCAGGTGCAGGTACAGGAGTAAGTGCTGTCCAGTGGAATATGAGTGGAAATGTTGGGGACATCTTCTGTGTTTCCCCTAGAAGGAAAGGAGTTTGGCTTTCCCTGCATCCCACTCTCTGTGACTGGGGTACAGTGAAAATGGTGAAAGCTTTTTTTTTTTTTTAATTATGAGATGGAAAACTCTGGAATCACCCAGATAGTTACATGAAAGATATATAAGTTTCTGTTTTATTGAAGCCACTGTTATTTTGTGTCTTGATGTTAGAGCACCTAAATTAATAGCCTGATTCAAGTACTAGTATTCATTTAGCAGGGTGCAGTGGCTCATGCCTGTAATTCCAGCACCAAGTAGGCTCAGGCAGGAGTGCTGGTAATTTGAGGCCAGCCTAGTCTTAGTTTCTTTCCCACTTCTGGGACAAAACACCGCAACAAAAATCAACTTAAAAGAAAAAGGGTTTGTTTTATCTTACAGTTTCCAGAGAGCTATGGTCCCTATAGTGGCAAGGGAAGGCATCAGGAGCATGCCTCATCTTGTCACACCATGTCATGAAACTGATGAATGCACGCTGGTGCTCAGCTGGCTTTCTATGTTCCATACTGTTTGGGGTACCCCTTAGCCAGGGAATAGTCTTGCCTATGGTTTAGGTGGAGCTGCCCACAGCAATCAAGATAATTCCTCATGGACAGGTTTACAGGCCGATCCTCCAGGCCATTCTTGATCTCTCAGGTCAACAGATAAAAGTAATCAGCACAACTAAATAGTGACTTTACCCTGAGCTAAAGAAGACTCACTCCCCAAAACAAAACAAAAAAACCACCCCTGTCAAATATATATTACCTAATATGATTAGGCAATGGCTGAAAGAATATACATTTTCATATAAAATAACTTCGTGACAATGAGATTTTGTACGAACTCTGTATCATCTTGGAAGTTATTCAGAAAACAATCAAGCCTCTTTTACCTACCTTTAAGGTTTGCCCCTCTCCAGGTAATTTCCAAAGTTCTAAGTTACTACCACTTGACAATCATAACCTAAAGCCCCCCATCTGGTGGATCTTCTAATGCACTCTGAAGATATTTACTGTCTTGGTCTAGGAGTTGAATCCCCATCTCCCAGAAAGAATATTCTCTTTCCAGCTTTAGCCAGGGGTTTGTCTCTAGTGGAATAAATTATGGCCCAGGGCAGTGCCCTGTGCTATTATTGTAAAGCTGGCATCTAAGACTTTGAATGGAATCTTACTGTTTTCCCAGAGTGTGGCTACAATGGATGGAAATGATTGGAACCTTCTCTGGGCAAAAGCTCATGGCAAAATTTTTGAAATGTGTTAATATTTTTTCTGACTCTTCAGTGGTTCTTTGAATTTCATAACAATTGGAAAGAAAAAAGGGGCTGAGGACGTAGCCTAGTTGGAAAAATACTTGCCTAGCATGCACAAAACACTGTGTCCAAACCCCAGAACTTTATACACCAGGCATTGTGGCACACACGTCTGTAATCACAGAATTTGGAAGTGGAGGCAGGAGGATCAGGGGTTCACATGGTTAGCTACAATGTAGCAAGTCTTGACTGGCCTACACCCTGTCTCCAAAAATGTAAATTATGAAAAGACAAAACACTTGAAATATTTCAGGAGGCCTCTTGGTGTATGCTGGGTTGTAAGCCCTAAAGTAAAATGCTAACATTACTCAGAACCTAGAAGACTTTCATGTAAGTCTACAAATCAAAATATATACCATATAAGTTCTGTTTTTTGCTAAGACAGAAAAGGCAATTACACACACTAAAGGATAAGCAGTTTGTTCCTTTCATAATACTTAGCTCTTTATATAATATAGTTTTGTTCTGTTTGATACGTTAATCTGGAATAATTGGTTAGAGTTGCAATAATGTATGCTTCCATATTAAATTTGTTGTCTGAATTTTGGAGTCTTATTTGGCCTGTGGCTTATTTGGAGGTGTAGTTATTATGAAAATGAATATTACCCATTCTGCTAGAAAAATTTTCTTTAATGCAAATCAAAGTGGAATCGATATCATAGGCAGTTTATGCTTTCATGATAAAATGAAAAAATATATAGTACATAGTACTATAGCCCCTTTTTTGTGTGTGTATGAGTATGCATGTGCCACAGCATGTATATATAGAGACAAGTCAGAGAACAACCTCAGGTATCAGTCTTTACTTTCTACCTTACTTGAGAGGAGAGCCTACTGATCACTACCATGTATGTTAGGCTAGCTGGCCCTGAATCTTCAGTGTTTCTTCTGTTCTAGCCTCCCATCTCTTGGTATGGCAGCTGGGATTCCAGTTAGCCTGTGCTATTATGTGTGGCTTTTTATGTGGGTTCAGAGAATCTGACCTTAGGTCATCAGGCTTGTATAGTAAGCAATTTGCCCACTGAGTCATCTTGCCAGCTGCTGCCGCCGCCTCCTCCTCCTCCTCTTCCTCCTCCTCCTCCTCCTCCTCCTCCTCCTCCTCCTCCTCCCCCTCCTCTTCTTTTAGATGGGGTCTCACTAAGTAGGTCAGGCTGCCTTGGAACTTCCTGTGTAGCTCAGGCTGTCCTGAAACTCAAGATGTTTATGTCTCAGCTTCCCCAGTGCTGGGATTATAGGTCTGTGCCAACCATACTTAGCTCAGAGCACTCACTTTGTGCACTACACTGATCACACAATTGAAGACTATTTTCTAGCGTTTATGAAATGCTTATTACTGTGAGTCACATGCTTTAAAAAGCAATGTTCCTGAGACAGACAGGATTCTTGCTTAATGATTGTGAAAGGTACTTGCTAATACTGGTCATTCCCTTGACTTGGTTATATTCTCTGAGGGTGATAACTTAAGCACAAGTTTTGTTTTGTCTTCTGCTGTAGAGACCATTTCATTTGGGTATTTGAGCTTTCATTAGTGCTCCACAAAAATACAAGTTAGAAGTGAGATATGTGAAGTCAACACTTTTATTTTTGACTGACCATAACCTTTGTTTAAAATAAAATTCAAATTTAATTTCTTGTATAATTGAATCTGTAGCACTGAATTTCATTTATATGTAAGAATTATTTGTGTGTGTATGTGTGTGTGTGTGAGAGAGAGAGAGAGAGAGAGAGAGAGAGAGAGAGAGAGAGAGAGAGAGAGAGAGAGAGAGAGAGAGAGAGAGAGAGAGAGAGAGAGAGAGAAGATTCAATAGAAAAAGAATTGTTTGTGGTATTTTTTTTAAGACCTGAAGTATTGGGAGAGATGGGTATAGGAAAAGTAGATTATCAAAGGAATTATGATTCTAATGAAATTAAACTTCTAAAGCTTGTTCCTTTCATAATATCAGTATAGATTTTATCCAATTTCATAAGACATTCTTTTCGAAACATGCTTTCACTATGTTGTCTTGACCAGCCTGAAAATTTCTATGTAGACCAAGCTAGTGTAGAACTCACAAAGATCTATCTACCTGCCTCTGCTTTTAAGCACTGGGATTAAAGTAATTTAAAGCTCTGCACTATGTCGGGCTCTAATTTGTAAGTTTGGTGTAATCGCCGCTTTTTAAAACATTTTTAATAATTTCTAATATCTACAGATCAAATGGTACACTGCATACTACATTTGAGTGTTCAGACCCAAAAATAGTCCTAAAATTATTAGTTAATATAATTTTGTCTGAGAGAGAGAGAGAAAGAGAGAGAGAGAGAGAGAGAGAGAGAGAGAGAGAGAGAGAGAGAGAAGAGAGAGAGAGAGAGAGACTGAGAGACTGAGAGACTGAGAGACTAGGGAGGTAACTCAGTCTGTAAACTATGTGCTATGCAAGCATGAAGAACTAAGTTTAATTTCCAGAACTCATGTAAGAAACAAAACAAAGACACAGACTAAACTGGGTGTAGTGTTGTGTGCTTATAATTCCATTTCTGGGGAGGCTGAGACAGGTAGATCCCTGGGGCTCACTCCTCTACACACTCTAGTTCAATATCAAGTTCCAGGCCAAATGAAAAAACTTGTCTCAGAGAAGAAGTTGAGGCTGGGCATGGTGGCATAGATTGTTAATTCCAATATTCAGTAATTAATGGCAAGTGTCTCTCTCTGAGAGTTCAAGGCCAGTCTGGTCTACAAAGAGAGTCCAGGACAGCCAAGGCTACACAGAGAAACCCTGCCTCAAAAACAAAAACAAAAACAAAAACAAAAAAAAAAAAAAAAAACCAAACCAAACCAAAACAAAACAAACCTAAAGAAACAAGAAAACAAAACAAAAAACAAGATGAGGCTGGGCATGGTGGCATAAGCCTTTAGTTCCAATATTCATGAATTAATGGCAGGTGTCTCTCTCTGTGAGTTTGAGGCCATCCTTATCTACATAGCATGCTCCAGGCCAGCCAGGGCTACATACTAAAATCTTGTCTAAAAAAAAAGGCTGGATGGCACACACAATGAAGGACATCTGAGGTTGACTTCCTGGCCTCCGAATACATGCAAGCACACAAACATGCTCACACAAACACACATAGACAACCCACACAAAGAAGCTGAGAGAATAAAGATTAAGTATACATTTGCATATAATATGACATCAGTATTTATCTTTTTTGATTCTCTTCATTTCTTATTTCTCTGTGTTGCTATATGTTGTCATTTCCTTATTGCACTACAGCTTTGCCCCCCCTTCACGTTTTGTTTTGTTTTTTTTTTGCCTTAGTAGCTCTTGTGTGGACTCAGCATTGTTGTCTTGTGTCACTTGCTTCTAGAGTAAAATTTCCTCTCATATTTCTTATATATCTTCTAGATGTGAATTATTTAATTTTTATTGATGAAGATACATTTCTTCTTTTCCTTTATGCCTGAAGCAGTTTACAGGTTTCTGTTTTCATCAGATTTTGAATGTTGAACGTGTCACCTGCTGCTTCCTTTTCTTCTCTCCCAGTCTCCCTTGCTCTATCTCATTCCCTCTCTTCTTTGACATGGTCTTCCTATGTGGCCCCAGCTGGTTTGGAACTAATATAAACCAGCCTGGCCTTGAATGTGGGGGTGATCCTCCTGTTTTTAGCCTCCTGAAGTGCTGGAACTCCATGTGTGTGCAGCCACGTGTGTGCGGCTAAGTCTATTTCCATTTTTTTTCTAACGAGAAGTCAGCTATTAACCTTGCTGAGAATACCTTGTATGTGATAGTTTGTTTTTCCTTTTACTGCTTTTACCATTGTCTATTTTTTTCAGTATTTTGAGTGTCTTGGTGTGGATCTTACTGAAGGTGATTGAAATTCTTAGATGCTGTCTAAGTCACTATTCTACTACTATGAGGAGACACCATGACCAATGCAATTCTTGGAACAGAAAGCATTTAAATGGGGCTAGCTTACAGTTTCAGAGGCTTTAGTCCATTATCATCAAGTTGGAGAGCATGGTGGCACTCATGGCTCTGAAGCACTAGCTGGCATGGCCAGAATGTTTGGGCAAGTCCCTAGGATTTTTGTAACATGGCCAAAACAATGTTTAAACAAATATCTAGGATTTTTGTGGTCCAGCGAAGTTGACGCATACAATTAACTAACACAGCATACTCAAAGGTAGCCTGTGTTTTTCTGAGGCCTGTTTATTTTCCTTTGTTCTGTTTTCTTCTTCATAGTTCATAATCTTTTGCCAGTACAGTCTACAAGTTCACTGTTTCTTCTGCCAGCTAAATTATGGGTAGCCTCTTTAATGAGTTTTTAAAAATAATTAGGTCCAATATTTAGGATAATTTTCGGTATAGAGAAATATTGCAAAGGTAGTGGAGGTCCCATCTTCTCCCATTACCATCTACATTAGCAGTATATAATCATGACAATTTATAAATTGTTATTGGTAGTGATTATTGGTATTGCTAATATAGTTTCCAGATTTCATTCAGATCTCATTTGTAATGTGACAGGAGAATTCAGGAGAGGTAATAGCAAAGTCCCATTAAGCAAAAGATTTTCTTACCATTCTCTAATACTCAGCCTCTCTGTTTACTAAAGCAACCCACTGGAGTTCCTTTTTGTGTTTTTTTCCTTTTAGTTTACACTTACTTATTTTGTGTATGGGGGCGCATGTGCGCATGTGCAAGTCAGAGGACAAATCCTGGACATTGGTTCTCCTCTTTCAGTATGTGGGTTCCAGGGACCAAACTCAAGTTGTTAGCTGTGGCAGCAAGAAATGCTTTTGCCCGTGGAGTCATCACAGCATATCTCCTTTTTATTTCATACATTGTCTATTACCTAGTTCATATATGACTAATAATTATGTAACAATGAAGTAATAAGAGAAAAATTAAAATTTCTCTGCTCTGTTCAATTAGAAATTGTTCTCTCAAAACCCTGATATATTTCTTTATTAATTTCTCAAGTTTTAATTTCCATGATTTAAAAAAAAGTCAAAGTTCTATAAATTCTTACCCTTGGCTCTTATAGGGATTTTCTCATGTGGTTATTTTTTTCTGTACATGTATATAATCCTTAGGCAACTTATAACTTTTAAAAGGTAGATATCATACCCAGAGCATGGTCCATGCATATAACATAGGTGCTAATTTTTTTTTAAAAATCACACAATATAATAAGAAAGATATCTAGAATTTCCAAAGTTTTGTCTTTGGGCAGATAGATCTCAGTTTCATTATTTTTGCTGTCAAAAACTCTCTCTAAAGTGCTAAAAAATGTAATTTCAGTTGTTTTCTCCCTGTACACTAAAGAAGAACTTAATAACAGCCCACATTTATTAAAGAATGATAAAATCAGAGAAGAGTAACAGGCTTAGAATACGTTGTCCTAACAATTCATAAAGAATAACTGACTGCATATTTATAACAACAGTAACTGATGGAAAATGAACTTGTAAACAATATTACTGTCTCTATGTAGTTTATCCATAATATATTTTGCAGTTCCACAGATTTATTAGTGTGTGGTATTCCTGTTTTTTTGTTTGTTTCTTTTTGTTTTTTTCTTGAGACTGGGTTTCTCTGTGTAGGCTTGGCTGGCCTGGAACTCATTGGGTCGATCAAGGTGATTTAGAATTCACAGAGATCCACCTGCCTCTGCTTCCCAAGTGCTGGAAACAAAGGCATATGCTACCGTGCCTGGCCAATTATTTGTGTTTTGAATTCCATGCAGAACACATTGTAAAGCCCATTGAAACAGCATTCATCACTTTCCTGTTCAGGGACCCACAGAATCTGAAAGCTGGAACAAATCTTATGCATTCATCCCAACACAGAGGAAATGGAGTTTATATGCATGTCTTAGAAGCAGCTTTTGAGAGGGTGCTTCACAGCAGAGCAGAGGGAGTTCAGCATAGCTTCCTGATGACCATTCAGCCTAGGTCTCATCACAGATCATCATTTTTCTCAAAATAAGTACTACTTTACTTAACTATAGACGCAAGATTCAGTCCTCTAAAACGACCCACACACATTGCAAATACAGTGACTATCTTATCTGCTGTTGCAGTTAGTCAGGTTAGCATAGCCTAATTTTAAATGTCATGAGTGACTTTTTAGTTTCCTCACATTGATATGTCTTCTTTAGAAGATGAGACATCGTTATTTCAACAACTGAAGTCCTATTAAGATGACGAACAGTCAGTCCCCACGCACTGCTTGTGGCACAAACTCTTCCTACCAGGTTCTATTCTCAGGGAATACTGATAAATCTGAGTGCCATCGCTCACTAATTACATGACCATAACCAAGTCCTTTTTTTTTTTTTACCTCTTTCAGCCTGTTTTCTTATTCCTTAAGAGGAAATAATAGTATCTGAACAAAAATAGGTTAATAAGGAAGATTGAAATTATATACATAAAACCTCTGATGCTTGGTAGCTGTATAAAAAAGAACAATTGTTATCACTAATTAGATCATAACAGAAGTATGACATAGAAAATGACAGAAATAAAGCAAATATCTCTATAAAGTGGGATTTATCATCTTAATTAGTAGTTTGCACTTAAAGGGGTTTCCCAACTGACATAAGTAATTTATATCAAGACCCAAAAGGGATAGTAAATTCATAAAATATCATTAGCAATTTTGAGGGATGGCAGTAGTCAGTCTTGCTGTGTAGCGTCAGGCTAGCCTTTAGCTTCCTGCTAAATGTCAGGATTACAGATATATACCACCCTGTCAAGCTCATTAGCTTTTAAGTGTGTGTGTGCACGCACGTGCGTAAGACAGAGACAGAGACAAAAGCCTTATGAGAAAAGTAAAACTTTAAACCCAAGCAGTAAATATTAAAAATGACTTTAAAAATCTAGGATTGTAAAATTTTGTACAGCAACAGAAATCATAATGGAAATAAAATGAGTACAGTCAGACTTATACCACTGCTGAGAGGATTGACTGTTTGGATAAATGCTTTGTTAGACACATTTTTGTTTTGTGCTCACCATCATTAGATATAAAGTTGCTTAAGCTCTTTAACTTCAAAATTTCCCCATCTACTGGCAATATTTTTCCTTTTAAGTCCATTCTCAGAAATGTATATATACTTATCTATATTTTTCAAACTCAGGCTAATCCTTCTTGACTAAGCTTATTGATCTTGGCTAATAATTTCCATATTAATCTGTATTTTAATTTATTTTATTCAAAATAAATTGTTAAATTATTTATTAGAAAAAAATAAACTCATTAATTTATTTAAGTTTAAATTTATTGTTAAATTAAACAACATCATTGAAAAATTTGGGCCTGGAGAGATGATAGCTCAGTGGTTAAGAAACTTGTTACTCAGTCAACGAAACAGAAACTAAACTGAGAAATAATGACACTAACAGATGTCACGAATCAAATGAACCTAACTGATATCTACAGAAGTTTTCACCAAAACACAAAGGATTATACCTTCTTCTCAGTACCTTCTGGAACCTTATCCAAAATTGCCCATATAAAGGTCACAAAGCAAGCCTCAATAGATACAGGAAGATTGAAATAATACCTTGTCTCCTATCGGACCACCACGGACTAAAGCTGGACCTCAACAACAAGGGAAATAACAAAAAGCCTACACACATCGAAACTAAACAATGCTCTACTGAGTGATAACTCGTCAGGGAAGAAATAAAGAAAGAAATTAGAGAAATCCTAAACTTCAATGTAAATGAAGGTACAACATACCCAAATTTATAGGACATATTGAAAGCAGTGCTAAGAGGAAAATTCATAGCACTAAGTGCCTTCATAAAGAAATTGGAAACATCTCATATAGGCAAATTGCAAGTTGTTTCTGTCCTTCTACTGTGTGGGTTCTTGCAATTAAATTCAAATGGGGATTGAATTTAGGGCATCTTACTTCACAACTAGTACCTTTACCAGAAGAGCCATCTCACAGGCTCAGCACTAGTTGCACACTAACTGGTTATCCAGGACCAAATGGTCAGCCCTGAAAACATATATGGACTGAGAGGTTGCACTTGTGTATTTAGGAGAGTGTGTGTGTGTGTGTGTGTGTGTGTGTGTGTGTGTGTGTGTGTGACAACAATTAATTTTTTAAAAGGCCATGAACTTGAGAGCAAGAAGGGCTATATGGGAAGAATTGAGGGAGGAAGGGGAAGGGGGAAGTGATGCAATGATGTTGATCTAAAAAATTTGGGCTTCTACTCTTAGTTGACCAGAAAAATTAGGGAATTTTGTTAGGATAGCGACTGTAATATGAATAAATTTTCATTTCTGTTTTCCCCCTTTTCTGTTTTATGGATATCTAAACTCAGATAGATATGGGCAAAATGGATTCCTGGATTGCCTTCCTTTTCAAAATATGATCAGTCACATTTTCATGTCACCCCTGTGTCTCTGCCCTTCCTTTATGACCCTCCAGTTGCTCCTTCTATCCCATGATAAAAATTGTAGCATTTGAAATAAGTAGTTTGGGCCAGTGAGTAAAGGTGCTTGACAGCAAACCTGATGATCTTAAACTCACGTGGTGAAAGAAAGAACCTGCTCCTGGAGGTTTTCCCCTGACCTTTATACCTTCTCATTCACTGGAAAAGCACACACAGGCATGTGCAACCCCCCTACACACACACACCACACACGTACAAGGAGGCCAGGGGCATCGAGTTACAGGACTTATGGCCCCCCTAACATGGGTACTTGGAACTGAACTCAGTTCTTCTGGAAGAACAGCAGGTCTTCTTAGTCACCTCACCATCCCCAAACTCAGTATTCATCAAACAGTCTTGAACATCAGCTTTTTCTATCCTTTTGTAATTTTAAGGGTTTGTTGTTGTTTTCTTTTCTTGTAGAAGGGGCCATAGTAACTTGAACAATATTTTCTGGTTCTTATTAATGTACCAAAATCTAGGAAGTTCCCAGCTTTCTAAGTTTATTTTAAATTTGGTTATTTAGGGTTTTGGAATTTAGAATCTATTATTTCCTGGTAACCTTACTAAAATTGATCTTTACAATTTTTTCACATAGGAACCTTCAAAAATAACATCTAAGACACCTTAAAGGGTACCCACACAGTACCCTCTAAGTTTTTCCTGCCCTATTTTAGCTTCTGTTTTCAATCTGATTCCCAAAGAGCTTGGAGTTTACTAGGGTTGGCTCAGCTGGGGAAACGAGCATTGAATTGATATTGGTTCCTTCATTGTAGAAAGATTGACAAGGACAAAGGAAGATACATGTTTGCTATCTTAAACTTCTTATGCTAGCAAGTTATGTATAACTCATGCTTATCAAGTAGGTGTTTGATTTAATAATAGGAACTAAATTTTAGAGGGCAGATGATTAAATCAAATTACTTTCTACTATTGAGAGAATAAAGCAGAATGAAGACCCTGTTAGCTTAGGGTTAGAAGGTCCTATCTAGGAGGAACACTAAATAGAGTGCAATATTCTTTTCCCATTTCAATGTAAAAAGTCCCCACAAGATCATTCTCATGCTTTTCCACAGAAATGGCTTCCTTCTAGCCATAGATCCTGAGCTGTTTTTTTTTTTAATTAAATTTATTTATTTATTCAGTTTACATCCCAGTCTCAGCCCTCTCCCTCCTCTCCTCCTGGTCCCACCCTTCCACCTTTTCCACCCTCCCCTTCTCCTTAGGAAAGGAGAGTCCCACCGCCACCCCCACTCCCCCACCCCAACCCCCCCATCCCCCATCCACATACCAACCCTCACTGGCACATGAAATCTCATTAGGACTAACAACATCCTCTTCCACTGAGGCCTGACAAGGCAGCCCAGCTAGGGAAAAGGGATCCAAAGACAGACAACAGAGTCCATGTCAGAGACAGCCCCTACTCCAGTTGCTAGAGGATCTACATGAAGGCTATACTGCCCATCAGTTATATATGTGTTGGGGGCTTAGGTCCCGTCCATGAATGATCTTTGGTTGGGCTACAGTCTTTGTAAGTCCACATAGTCCCCAGTTAGTTGACTTTGTTGGTCTTTTAGAGTTCTTGACCCCTCTGTGCTCTTCTATCCTTCCTCCAGCTCTTCCACAAGACTCCCCAAACTCTGCCTATTGTTTGACAGTGGTCTCAGCATCTGATTCCATCAGCTGTTGTGTGGAGCCCCTCAGAAGACAGTTATCCTAGGCTCCAGTCTGCAAGCATAGCAGAGTATCATTAATAGTGTCAGAGGTTGGCTCTCTCCCATGAGGTGGGTCTCAAATTGGGCCAATCTTTGCCTGGCAATTTCCCTTAATCTCTGCTCCATCTTTATCCCTACATACATTTTAGGC
Source organism: Acomys minous (assembly GCF_964271855.1). Classification (NCBI taxonomy): domain Eukaryota; kingdom Metazoa; phylum Chordata; class Mammalia; order Rodentia; family Muridae; genus Acomys; species Acomys minous. The sequence goes on along the minus strand of NC_140488.1, from coordinate 126,413,049 downwards.
AGGGTACATTTTGGGTCAAAGGTTTTGTGGGTGTGTTGGTCTCCCCCTCCCTCCACTGGAAGTTCTGCCTGGCTAGGAGGTGGCCATTTCAGTCTCCATGTCCCCTGCAGCTAGGAGTCTCAGCTAGAATCACCCCCATATCATCCTAGGAGCCTACCCTGTTGCAGGTCTCCAGCTTGTCCCAAAGATGCCTTCCTCCCTTGGTCTCCCTTCTCTGTAAACCCTCTCACCACCACCCTCACTCCCCACACACCTGATTCTTGCCCTTGCTCCCCTCCGCACTCCCCTTCCCACCTAGTTTCCTTACTTCATCAACTTCTGATATCTATTTTGTTTTCCCTTCTGAGTGGGATTTAAGTATCTTCCCCTGGGCATTCCTTGTTACTTAGCTTCTTTGGGTCTATGGATTGTAACATGATTACCCGTTATTTTGCAGCTAATATCCACTTAAAAGTGAGTACATATCATGTATGTTTTTCTGGGTTTTAGTTATCTCACTCCGGGTAATATTTTCTACTTCCATCCATTTACCTGCAAATTTCATGAGGATCCTGAGTTTTAAGATGCTTTCAAATCATTTGAACTCTTCGATTATAACAAATTTAGTCCTGTTCCAATTTTATTCCTGTGCCATCTTCAGTGACAAAATGGTTTCCTCATTTGTATGTATAAAAACAATGCCAGGAACAAAAACAAAACTCATGATTCAACGGATTTTGTTCTTTCTTTGAAAAGAAGAAAAGATCCTTTGAGATGAAGATTTTAATTTTGGCAATGAAGGGAACATTCGAGGCCCAGGCAGCTTTTAAATTCAGTGCTCATAATTTATGAGATACACTGTAAGTCTTATCTTTTTGTCAGTTTTTTAGCTACCTGCTTGCTTACAAATGCAGGAACAAAATTGTTTAATTCTGGGGCTGATGAGCTCAGTGAGTAAAGGCACTTGTCACACAAGCCTGACTCCTGAGTGTGATCCCCAGAATCCACATGGTGGAGGGAGAGAATAGAATTCTGCAAGTTGCCTTCTGAACTCTACACATGTGCCATGACATGCATGCATTATATCCTTGGTGTCTTTTTCTTTGTCTCCAACTCTTTCTCTCTCTCTCTCCATCTCTCTCGCTGAATATATAAATGTAATAATTTTTGAAATTCTCTTAACTCTAGATGTTATTTATTATTACTGTGAGACATCTGGTTATTTGTTTGTAAGGTTAAGGGCTAGTAATCTAAAGTCTTTCCTTTGGAAGGTACTATAAAGGACATCCAGTTCAGTGTAAGACTCCTTTCTTTTGGGGACAAACTGTTTATAGCCACCCCAGCCTGACACCTGCTGGTCTCTTCTGTGTCTGTTCTGCTTTAGATATACAGGCCTTCTCTGTTCTTCAGCTTATCAAGTTCTTCTTTGTATTGCCTTGAATGCTTTTCTCACAGCGCTGTGCAAGCCGTGGCTTGCTTCCTTTCAGGGACAGGAATGAGATTTCTCGGACAGGTCACTGTCAGACCACCTATCTAAAGGACCCTTCCCTGTCTTCTGCAATGACTTTAATTTTTAAATAATAATTGTCACTCAAAATTATCATGTCCGTTTGTTGCCCACGTCCCCTTAGCTTCATGAAAGCAAGAGGCAGGCCAGTGTTCACTAGTGTACCCTGAAGCCTTTCTAGCATCAGCTGGCCTGTCGGAGGTATCTGACACACATGTCCAATGTGAGCTTCATGAATATGACTGATCCTTGCCTAATCACTACTGTGCTGCAATCTGTTTCTTTTCCGCTTGTCCCAGTACTCTTCATTCTACTCCCTGAAATAAATCTCCACGTCCGCTCCCTCTTTCAAACAGGTTCAGATGGGATGTTAGTCATTTCTGATAGAAGGCAAACTCAGTCTCTTCATTAGCTTTTCATCAGGTGTGATTTTAGGAGTGGTCACTTCGGTTTATTGTTCCTTGATGGTATTTTTGCTTTGTTACTATATCTAACAACAGACATAGTACAATATGTAGAGCTAAGCCTCAGTGAGAGAAAGGACAGACATTTTTTTTTATTGATGCAGTGCTCAATGCTTTATGAATTCTCTTTTGCCTCCAAATAAATGGCTAAGAAACTAAATATATATGGTGTCTTAAGAGTCATTGTGAATTCTGAAAAGCATGTTTTATTATTGAATATAGCAGCATAGAAATTTCCTAAAACACAGACAATAGTGAAAAAATATGAGTGAATTGTTAATTAAGACAGCAATTAAGAAACAGAAATGGCATCTCCAAAAGACCATCTTGGTATGCATTTCTTCTCCATTTTACTGCTCCCTAGATGTAATTAATGTCCTGAATTTTGTAACAAATACATAATCACATATATGCCTATATGGTTTGTGGTTTAGTTTTTCTGTTTTTATTAGTTTTCTGTTGTATAATAAGTTGCCACTAGCTTACCTCTGAAAATGACCCATATGTATTGCTCACAGTTCTTTGGGGCAGAAGTGTACCCTGGTATGGTTAACTTTTCTTTTTAGGAAATAGTGAAGCTGACACTCTGACTCTTGTATTTTTAAATTTTTGTTAATAGGCTCTCTCTATGCACCCCAGACTGGCCTCAAACTCAGTTCTCTAGCTTTACTCTCCCAAATGCTGAGGTTGCAGTCCTGTTCATATTCTATCATATCTACCTTTTTTTAAAAAAAAAAAGTAAATTGTAGCTTTGATTTCCAAGGTCCAAGAATTTCTGGCACAAATGATTTTTTTTAATATTTATCGTATATATCCATTTTAATCTTGAGATTGGTGATTAGTTCATTTATTTTCAGTGTATGCATTTTCTGATGCATGAATATTAGTTTCCTTTCTTCTTTAAAACAAACAAACATTTGCTTTGTGTAGATGTAAGTGTGTGACATATGTGTGGAGGTCAGAGGACAAGGCAATCTACAAAAGCTGGTTCTTTCCTTCCATGATATGAGTCCTGGGGATTGAACTCAGGTTGTCAAGCTTGGTGCCAAATGCTGGTGCCTGCTTAGGTCTCTCATTCTTTGGACCTTGGCAGTTTCCCTTTCTAAGATTAATTTAGCTTCTTGCCATACATTTGCAGCTTTGTGATTTTTAAGTGTTTTGATTTCTTGTTTGACTCAGTAATGGAATATTATGGGAATTTTTAATTTCCACACTTAATAATTTTTCCTTTATTTATTTGTTGTTTGTTTTTCAGTATGGTGTTTCTCGGTGTAGCTTTGGCTGTCCTGGACTCCTTTTGCTTTGAACTTACAGTGATGCCAATGCTGGGATCACAGGCATGCGCCATTGCACCAGCTCCAATTATTTCTTTTGTATTTGACTTCTCACTTATTTTAGTTAGAGAGAGAGACTATGCTCTGACTTCATCCCTTGTAATTTGGTTGGAATTATAATTATGGCCTAGCGTGCCATCAGTTTTATAAATGTCTATGTGCTGGAGAATTAGAGAACAGGTATTGTGTGATGTTTTTAGAAACCATCTAGGATCTTCTGAATGCTGACACTTTTCTTTTTCATTGAGTTCCTTTTGTGTTTTGCTACTATGTTAGTATTCTAACTCATTGAGTTTTGTCTCTTCCCCTTTCCGCCACCCAGTCATAAAAATGCCTGACTTTTTTTTTTTTTTTTTTTTAGTTTTCTTCTACATGAATCCTGCAAGTATTTCATGGGCTATCATGATCATTTGACTACTTCCGATCCTTTGAGTCACTTTCTGTTTTAGCTGTTTGTTTCTGTTAGTTCTTGCTTATGGGATCTTGTATTTCTGTCCATCTTTGCTCCCATTTTGTACACTGTAAATGAGGAATGATTTGTGACACTATTATGAGGTTTAGATTGGTGCTGTCTTTCCTAGAAAAAAATAACCCCCTTTTACTTTACCGAAGACCAGTGATACCACCAATCTGAATGTGGAACCATCTTAGTCCAAGATATATGTAGAGGTTTTATATAGATCAGTGGGATGACGTAAGGCCGCAGCTCTGGTCTGTCCAAGGGATGACATATTGCTGGCTTACTTTGTTCTGAGATTGAAACTTCTTTTGGGCTCCAGTTTCTAATGAGTGAACCAGCTTTGTCCTTTTGAAACACCCCTGTCTTTGATATCCGTGCCCCTATATCTGTAAGGATTTCATAAGCAACCTGTTTTTCTTTCATTTTTTTCTGTTTCTTCAAATTCCCAAAGAGATCAAAATAGAGTGATTTTGGCTACCTCTCCAGGTTCTATTCTTTTGCCTTGATTTGAACCAGATACGTCTTTATAAATGTGTTAACTATCAGAGCTTTCAAATTCTTTTTTACAAAGTATTTTCCCCAGTATTTGTATTTGGCCTCAAAGGCACATTTCGCCCAAGTTATATAATTTGCCATTAAAAGCAGCTAAAGTGTCTTCGTTTTTGTATCATTTTTTTCTCTTTCAAGATTAATCAATGTTATTCAGCTAAATTTGACACAGTTTTTTGTTTTGTTTTGTTTTGTTGTTTTTGTTTGTTTGTTTGTTTTTTGTTTGGTTTTGTCTCAGTATGAATACCGGTAGTTAAAACATAGAGTTTGGCACCTGTGTTAAGTATGCACTGGCATATTTAAATTGAGATTCTCAGTTTACATGATTTGGGTTGCCACAGAGACTAGGTGGTACCAAATCTTTCCTGTATCTCTTGCTGTGGATCTATTTTGGGTGCTGGTCCTTCTTAGTGGAGACCATTTAATTTTTACCACAGCTCCTTTGAAATGAGCTACACCATATTTGTCAGAAGAGTAGATGCTTAGATGTTCCCTGGGTCTTTAAACCAGCCTTAGAAGAGGAAGATTAAATCTCAGAAAGACCCTGAGTATCTTTTAACTGGGCATGATAGTTGTGTCTCTTCATATGACTTGTTTCTTATCACTGCCATCTCCACCCTCACATTTGTTGAAAAGCCCTCCCTGTTGGAGTAATCAGTCCATTTTCTTTCTTTTCTACCTATATCATTATCTGTTGATACTCTTGGAGTTTAACCTCCCTCTACACAATGAAAAGCTCTATGATGGTGAGGGCCTGGGTTATTTATTCACTATGGCTTTATATGTCTTTTCAGTTAATCAGTCCATTATTATTGTGTCTGTATGGTGTGTGTGTGTGTGTGTGTGTGTGTGTGTGTGTGTGTGTGTGTGTGTGTGTGTGTTTACCATGATGACATGAGAGTAGAGGTCAGAGGTCTGGTCTTTCCTTCACTGTGGGCTCCAGGGATCTGTACTTAGGTTATCAAGCTTATGTGGGAAGTGTTTTCCTTGTTGAGCCCTCTCACTGACCCTTGTGGTTCTTACTTACCCACTCCCTGTGACATGAGAGACAGTCTTGAAGTGAGTTTTAAATCAATAATAGAATAGTTGGGTTTTTCCCAAACTATAGCATTGTAAGACAGATAATCAAACAGATGCCTGTGATTCCAGCACTCCACAGGCCAAGGAAAAGGAAGATTGCCATGAGTTTGATGCCAGCCTAGGTTATAGATTTTGTGACCGCCATCTTAAAAAAGATAGCAATGCATGATTGTATCGTATGTTTTACTGACTATTATAGTAAACCCTTAAAACAGTGGTTCTCAACCTGTGGGTCGTGACCCCTTTGACAAGCCTCTGTCTCAAAAAATATTTACATAACAATTCATACCAATAGCAAAGATGCAGTTATGAAGTAGCAATGATAATAATTTTATGATCGGGAGTCTCCACAGCATGAGGAACTGTATTAAAGTGTCCAGCATTAGGACAGTTGAGAACCTCTGCATTAGAAATCCGTACTTACATGGAAGAAACTTGCTTTAGTTTCCTAAGGGAGGTATAGTGAAAGGTGGTCAGTGTGATTGGAGCCAGGCTAGCAGATGTTCCCAGAGGGTGAGCGTTGAGGCATGTGGCCTACGGGTGGACTTCAGCCACTACTTTTCATGATATGGGAGGTCACTCCAGAATTTCAGTGAGAAGTAACATGATCTGAATTACTGTAAAAAGTTACTCTGAGTCCGACCAGGAACGTAAGAAGTTGTTGGGGTATGGTATTATTGTTGTTGCTTATTCTTTGTGTTCATGCCTGTTCCATGGTCTTAATTTGCCAGTCTGGTGCCAAGACCACCTTCTTAATTTCTATCACTCAGTATATTCTCAGTATATATCTCTCAGTATGTTCTGTTGCATATGCAGTCAAATCCTCCTGCCTAAGCCTGACTTCCTTTTTTGTTATTTAAAAAAAATTTATTTATTTATTTAATGTACATTTGCCTGCTTGTGTGTCTGTGTGAGGGTGTCAGATCATGGAGTTACAGACAGATGTGAGCTGCCATGTGGGTGCTGGGATTTGAACCCTGGTCATCTGGAAGAGCAGTCATTGCTCTTAACCACTAAACCATCTCTCCATCCATCCTGAATTCCATTATTATTCTTTTCTCCTTATACAAAGAGTATTGTTTCTACTGGTAACTCCGCTCTTCCATGTAGATTTTGAGAGCAACTTGTCTTAATTCCTCAGGAACCATATGGGGGCTTGATTAGAATTGAATTGGAGGAATTGGCATTTTTATAGCATCCAATCATCTTAACCTTCAAATTTGAAAAACTTGTATTCATTAAGGTTTTCTTTAATGGCTTTAGATACAGTCTTATATATTTGTGTTAGAGATCTTCAATAACTTTCATGTTAAATCCTAAATTCTTCTTTTGATTCTTATAAATGTGGTCTACTATAGAACATGCTTATTTTTTACTGATGTTTACAAAGGTAATTGATATTTATATATGAAGCCTATGTTTAGCTACCTTGTTAGATACTTAAATTTCTGATAGTTTACCAGTTATTATCCTGTCAGTTTTCTTTTCTTTCTTTCCTTCCTGATCCCTCCCTATTCTTTCCTAAACCATACTTCTACAAGCAATAACTGCTTTAAAAGGAAGGAATGAATACAAACAAAGAAATTGCCTTTGCTGCCTATGGTATCTGAAGCTTTTAAAAAATAACTGTCTCATGTAGAGTAGATAAGTTGACAGGAATTGTTCTTTTAGACATGATGATAGGAATGTAAACCGGGCATTGTAAACTCCCTTCTCTTCCATGCCCCATTTTTCTTTCTCACATTTTATCTTTAAAAAAAATCATTATTACTCTTTCTGTATATGTATACATGTGTGGTCAGAGGACATCCCTTGGTAGTTGGTTATTTCCTTTCATTATGTGATACCCGGGATTAACTTCAGGTTGCAAAGTTAAAAGTCCTTTTTATTATCTGAATCATTCTCAGCCCCTCTTTTTTTATTTGATTTGATTTCATTTCATTTGCACACAAGGTCTCACTTGTTGGTCAGGCTGGCCTCCTGAGTCCACCTTCTTTCTGAATGCTGGGGTTACAGGCATGCATCACCAATTTTGACTCCCTTTAAATTTATAGATAATATCTGTAGTTTCTGTTTTGTATCTCTTTTGAATCCTCTACATTTTATCAGTTCATGTATGTGCATGTGCCCCATACTTTGCTAGTAAGCCTAGAACCTAAGAAGATGATTGAATAATTTTAAAAATAAATATGAATAGGTAGAGTTCATTGTTATATTTTAATATTTATTTTAAATTCATATTTGTGCATATGAATGTGGTACCCAGAAGGCCAGAAGAGGGCAGCAGATTCCTTGGAGCTAGAATTGTAAGCATCTGTGAGCAGCTTCTCTAGGTGCTAAGAACCAAACATCGATCCTTTGCAAGAACAAAGTTCTCTGAACTAGTGAGCCATCCCTCCATCCCCAGTAGATTTAATTAAAAGAAAACCATGTCTGATCATTTACATTTAAGACTATTGGTTGTAGGTGCTCTTTTTTTTTCTTCTGAGGCAGCATCTTACTCAGTAGACCAGGCTGGCCTTGAACATACAGAGATCCTCCTGCCTTTGTCTTCCAAGTGCTAGATTCATTATGCCAGGCTGTTGTAGGGTTCTATATGGTCACACATCTTTATCTGGATAAGAACATTTAAATATTACTTAATTATGGGCATTCTAATTATTTGAAAGTCTTGCCCTAGTTTACGTCTCCACCATCATGTTTGGTAGAACACTTCCTGTCTATAAATTACATGGGGTACTCTTTTGTTTTTTAATTTGACATTCTACAGGAAACGAGGAATTTTCTTTGTTTAAACTTATTTCTTCCTTTTAAAACATTGGTTTTTAAAAAATTTTGTTATTTTAGAAATTGGACACATTTTTAAAATAAAAGAACTACAACAAATAAAAAACTAGAGTATTTTTTATAGCCTACGTATTATCCAAGTCAGTACTGAATAATCTGTAAGCATTTAAATTTTGTTTGTTTTGGGTTGACTTTGAACTGCCAATTTGACCAAGGCTAGGTATGAACTTCTGATCCTCCTGCTTTAATATCCCAAGTGCTGAAATTACAGTCATAAACACCACACCTGGCTAGATTTATGCCTCTCATTTCTAGTAGAATTGCCACAGAAGTAGTGTTGTGGTGTGTTCTCTCAGGAGACATGTAATGTTGGTTTCTTCCATTAGTGACCATGTTAACTTTGATCACTTAATTATGGTATGACTGGAATGATTCTTCAGTATATAATTACTCCTTGTCCTTTTGTAGTTAATAGGTACCTGGTGGGTAGATAGTCTGAGACAATATATTATTTTTCCTGTAACTTTCAACTATAAGTTTTTAGCACATATTGATGACACTTTTACTAGAATGGCTGCCAAGTGGAGATTTTCTAATTCTATCACTGCCTTTATTATTTGTTATAAAACTTCATAAAAAAGCTTTGCCTGCATTTATTTATAGATATATGTTTTATTCTACAGACTACAATTTATTAATACCTTTATTTTTTAACTGTTGAATATTACCCATATGGCCAGAATGAGTCAGTTTAGCTTGGCTGCTGAGCCCATTTGACATGCCCTGATTGTTTTTTGAGCATTTCCTTACTTTCTGGCTCTGCACTTTTCCTGCCCTAGTCCTGAATTAATCATTTCTCCAATGAACTGGGAATGTTTTCACTAGTATGCACTGTGCTCAGAGCTATTGATGTGCCATTACTTGTATGCCCACTCCCTCAGGACACGGAGCTATAGAATACGTATATGTGAGGACATAAACACTTAAATATTTTCTTGCCCTTTCATATTGCATTTCCCTTTTGTGATATTAAGAAATAAGGGTCTTATTTCAGCCTGGGGAAAGTAGGGTTCCCAAGGCCCCACTCCTAGCAGAGGAGCCATTGGCAGTTGATAGAAACTGTCAGTTTTCTTTAGGGATGTGGCCCAGGGTAGGTTGTCCGTGCTCCAGTGGATGGCGCCCTACATCCATGCACATTCTGGCTACACTAATTGGATTATGTGGATTATTAAAAAAGAAAAGGCATGGAGTTTGGAAGGGGAGTTGATGGTCGGGTGTCCATGAGGAGTTAAAGGCTCTAGTTGAAGGAAGCAGGGTAGAGGTGCATGTGTGTGTGTGTGTGTGTGTGTCTGTGTCTGTGTGTGTGTGTGTGTGTGTGTGTGTGTGTGTGTGTGATGTATGCATATATGAGGTCCCAAAGAATAAATTTTTAAAAAATTAAAAATTAAAAACAGAAAACAGAGGTCTCATTATTCACTGTATACTTACCTGTTCAGTTCCTGGTATACATAGAGAAGTTTCTTGTCAGCTATATGTGATAGAACACAGCGTTAGTCTCAGCACTCCAGCACACTGGAGTCAAGAGGCATGTGGATCTCTGAGTTCCAGCCGGGGCTGCATAGTGAGACTCTGTCTTCAATTAAAGGTTCTATCACTGTTAAAGACATACATCTAAGATCTAAGTGGCTGAGATGGTTGAGCACAATATTCATTTTTTATTTTAGATTGAGGACACTAAGTGCTAGTTTCAAAAGTTAACTGGTCCTTCCCTTCTCTAGTTGTGGTCATGGTATTAATTTTAAATACTAAGGTTCATTTCATTTGAAGTTCTTTCTTCCTATGCTATCACAGCATATGATACATTAACATGGATTAAAAATCATTAAAAAATGGATATGATAGGTTGAGCATTGTAACATGATACTAATGGTGTTTCATTGTGTTTGTTCTTTCAGACGCTCATTTAATACTTCAACATTGAACAAATATATAAAAGTCTCTTGCCAAGCACTGAAAATTTCTTCGTTGGAACATTTTTTTTCCTGCTTACTGAATAACTTTGTAGAATATCCTTTTTTGGTGCCATGTTCCGTGGCTTACATCAAAAGAGGAATTTGTCTTCATGAAGATTCCTAACATTGGTAATGTGATGAATAAATTTGAGATCCTTGGGGTTGTAGGTGAAGGTAAGTTAGAATTTCACATTTGAAGTTTGGAGTGTTATATCATTTTCTACATCACCAAAACTTTATTCAGATCCTCTTAATTTAGCATCTCAACTCAGATATGCACCTGAGTGTACAGTAGTAAAAATAAAACTGCCCTTCAGTTATGTGGTTCTTACTCTCCAAGTGAAAACTAAACATTTAAAACCATTACAAGTTTAATAGATTTTTTTTAAAGATCTAGTCTCTCTGTATAGTCTTTACCTTCCTAGAACTTCTTCTATAAGACTAGGATGGCCTTGAATGCGAAGATTCCCCTGCCTCTGCCTCTAAGTGCTGGGATTCAACACATGAACCACCATACTTGGCAATCAGACACATTTTTAAACTGACCTGATTTCATTCTTTTCACTAGTATAATTTCCTTACTCTATGTATTTTTATTATTGTTACATTTTATGTAATCTAAGCTTACTTTTAAATAACATAAAGTTTATTTGTACTAGATGCTAAACAAATGGATAAATAACTTCCATTTCTTTGGGAACAACAGATTACAGTTTACAAGTTTTCAAGTATGGAGTTTGGTTATATTTTTAACATCTTAAATCAGTATGCATGATATGGTGTTAGTGCCATTACTTTTTGTTTTCTTGTAGAGCAAGCCATGATGCTTTTATTATTAAGATACTATTGATTTGTGAAAGTATAATTCATTTTCAAAAATTGAATCCTAGAAAAAGAAATCACCCTGATTTTCTTGCTTAGTCATTTTGACTCTTAGAGATAACTTGACAGATACTTTTAAAAATGGTTTTTATAGGATATAAGTGAAAGTGTTTCTTAGCATTTATAAAAAGCAGATGTTACCAAAGTTTTGTATTTTTGGTTTTTAAAATAAAATTTGAATTTCAAGAATTTAAAATTTTTACAGAGCTCTTCAAGATTTTAATATTAGGTTGGCAAATCTTTCTTAAGTAAATAGAAACAATGAGAGTCTGATTATTAATTAGGTGCTTGTTTCAAGGTTTGAAGTTCAAACCTTACCAAAAACTGGTCCACCTTCCTTCACTAGTTCACTCCTTTTCATTATGTCATTTGTAATATGTAACAAAAATTCATTCTTAGTCTCTTATCTGTGTTATAAAATTTGCCGTTGTGGGCCATCAAGATGGCTCAGTCAGTAGGGGTGCTTGCCACCAATCCTGAGACACTGAGATTTGTCCCAGGACTCAGAAGATGGGTGAAGAAAACTAACACGCTCACGTGCACGCGCGCGCGCACACACACACACACACACACACACTCACATACAGAGGCACACATTTTTTAAGACAGGGTTTCTCTGTGTAGCCTTGGCTGTCCTAGACTCACTTTGTAGACCAGGATGGCCTCAAACACAGCGTTCCACCCGCCTCTGCCTCCCAGGTGCTGGCATTAAAGACCTGTGCTGCTGCCACTACCTAACTGTAACAAATAATGTCTTGTTTTTGAGAGAGGCTTTCTCTGTGTGGCCTTGGCTGTCTTGGACTTGCTTTGTAGAACAGGCTGACCTTGAGCTCACAGCAATCTGGATCCGAGTGGCTCTGCCTCCGGAGTGCTGGGATTAAAGGCATGTGCCGCCACGCCCGGCTGTAACAAATACATTTTAAACACTGCTTTTTTAAATTTTAATTTTTAAAGCTATAGCAATTAAAGACTCATGCAGTAAAGGGTAAAGGCCAGGTAGAGTGTAACAAGTTTGGAGTGTTCCAATGTTTTGTCTTTGACTGTCTAGGCTATAACCTTGGTTTTTTTCTAAGTATCTGTTAATGATCTTTTTAGGTATCGGCTTAGATTAGCCAAGATTGCAAGGCTATTCTTTATACATTAGATTCTATTAATTTAAGTTATAGCCAGACATTGCTATATACTTTTTCTTTGTAAACTTCCTCAGTTGGCTTGGGGTTAGGAAATGCATCTGTCACGCATACATTCCTGTAGCCCAAATGAGGCATTTTCACCTCATTGAAAAGTTGCTGTGGATTGACTGTTTTCTGGTGACTGTGGAGTTAGTTTGGATGGTTCTAAGTGCTGGTTCCATCTTACCTATGATTAGAAGATCCATGCCTCTCTACCAAAGTGAAGGAGCCACTCTACAGTGTCCTAGAGCCTTAGAGACTTATCTCCCAGTTTGTCTCACTCAAGTCTACCCCCTTCTCATAGTAGCTTGCAAGATATGCTTGTCTGGTAATAAAAATATCTGTAGTGTTTCTTCAGCACTCCATCATCATGTTATGTTTTGATTCTTTTGATTAGATTTTTCACATTGTAACTTTAGCCTCAGTTTCCAGGGTGCTTTCCTAACAATTGTTTCTTTGTTCTGCCTCTAGCCAGGTGAGTTTACCACCTACATAATAGGATGAGTAACTCACGAGGTAGAAAGAGATCATGTCAGAATAAAGCAGAGACAGTGGGAGTGTTCCGGGCCCTATGCCCATAACCTGAACTTTTGTGGTTAGAGGGGTAGTGCTTCTTACTGTTTACTGAGATTGCTGAGGATGGTACAGTTCTTTTTGTTAGGGTGTGTGGTGTGTGGTGTGTGGTGTGTGTGTGTGTGTGTGTGTGTGTGTGTGTGTGTGTGTGTGTGTGTGTGTGTGTGTATGTTTTAATGGGCATAGAACCCAGGGAAAGACAAGTACTCTACCAGTGAACCTCACCCCTAGTTCCAACCTACAATATTTTTCCTGCTAGGAAATATATCACACTATTCTAGAAGAGAACTTATTTGGGTAGGCTCTGTGTTTGAACTTACTCTTGGGAAAGTATTAGCTTTTAATAATCTATTGAGTTGATTTTTATTTGCTCAAAAAGTATGTGTTTGATATGTTGTCTTGCTGTGTACCCCTGATTGGCTCGGTACTCACTATGTAGTCCAGATTCGGCCTCACACTAATGGCAGCCCTCTTGCCTAAGCCTCCTAAGTGCTGTGATTGGAGTGTGCACCACTTTGGCCGGTTCACATAACCTTATAGCTGTATGGTCTACTTATTTATTTATTTACTTGATCCTGTCTTGCCTAACATTTCAAAAGACTTATCTGGAACAATCACTTGTCTATACTCTTGATTTATTAAAAAAAACATAGTAAAAGATTCCTGCTGTATTTGTATGTGGTTCATGATGTTATCACTCAAGAATATTGTCATAGGTGTTGTTATTCTAACATATGCTCATAAGCTATATAAATATAGAACTATAGTTTGTATGCATGTCTCTGATTGCTTACTTCTTTTTAATTATAGGAGCCTATGGAGTTGTACTTAAATGCAGACACAAGGCAAGTACATGGTTTTTACAAGGAAAAATATGTATGTATTTCAGCTGTTTTGAAAGTAAAGCAATGTTCTTTATATGTGGGCATATAATTAAAATTGTCTGATTCTGATAGTAACTCTTAATGAAATAGGATTGATTTGTAAACCCAGAGAAAAGGTAACTTTTGGGATAAACATGATCATGGTAAGTGATCATTAGCTTTTTTTCCCCACTCAGATGCTATGTTTCTAAGCCAATCTATTTGTGTATAGGTGAAAAATTGTCTAATGTAAAGAAAGAAGTTGGATGGAAAGAAGGAATCAAGACTGTTACGAATGAACAAGGAGTTTTATTGTATGATTTTTTTCATGTACACCCAGCTGATTATTTGGTGAATTTCCATCTAGGTTTTGAAAGGTAGTGAACGGACAGATGTTTTGCTGTGTACTGGGCTTTGGGATAATACTGCATGGTTATAAGTAGTGGCTATATTTTATCACTCTCAAAGTCAACCTTATTATAGGCTTTTGACTACAGCAACTGTAAATTACTCATAAAGTCACTTGAAGTTTCATAGCTGTTACTTGGTGAATTCGTCTTACAGGGAGACTTCCTTTTGTTGTTGTTGTTATTGTTGTTGTGGTTTCGAGACCGTTTCTCTGTGTGGCCTTGGCTGTACTGGACGCAGGACAGCCTCAACAGCCCCTTTGTAGACCAGGCAAGTCTCAAACTCACAGCAATCCACCTTCCTCTGACTCCTCCTCCCTGAGTTCTGGGACTAGAATTATTAGATATTAGTATTTGGCCTCATGGTAAGACTTTATTATTTTGTGATTTTTTTTTCCTTTTTAGTGATGCAGTTTGGATCTGAAATGAGTTCAACTACTGGACTCAAAATGTTTAATCATCTCAAAACATATAATCATTTGAATCTATCATCCATCAGTAGTAATATGCATCTTTAAATAATGAAAGCTTTTTATGTTGGCTTCTCCTTATAAATACTTGTTGCCTTCTGATTTTAGAATCCATTACCGTAGGGTTTTGTGTTTTACAGTACAGACCTTTTTTTTTTTTTAATACAATGACTTCTTAATTCTTGAATTTGAATGTTTGAATTACTTTTATGTTGCAAAGTTATCTGCAGATCTTTGTCGGTAACTAAGCCTCAAAATTGCTTGAATGCTAGTGGCTCTTGATTAAGGATAATTAAGAATTTAAAATAAATGCAATCAAAATAAATTTAGTACATTGACTATCTCGTTAAGCAGCATTACTTTAGTTTGAAATCAAACAAATGAAAAGTTCCCTGATGAAATGCTCTTCTTTTAATGAGTTTCCTTGAGTCATAATAAATTTCCAAAGCTAAAACAATTCTTGGGTGGCTATTACTTATAAAAAAAATACGGTGTTAGTTTCTAAGTTAAAGCTGACTCATTTGTGAACATATTATGCCCCTGTCTGTTATGACTATGTTTTGTACAGCATTGTAATATAGAAACTTCAATTTTTAGTTGTGGGTTTTACTTTATTATTATTATTAGTCTTTAAAACAGGGCCTCAAAACTCCCAGGCTGGCCTCAAACTGACTGTTTAGCTAGGAATGGATGGCACTAAACTTCTAATCACCTGCCTCTACACTAGAGTGCTGGGATTACAGTTGTGTGCCAACACAGTCAGGTTATGCAGGGTTGGGAATTGAACCCAGGGCTCCTGCGAATAGCAGAATAACAAGCAAGTACTCCATGAAGTGAGCTACATCTGTACTTAATCCTAGTGGTGGGTTTTAAGCCTTTAGGATTTAGAAGATACAGACATGCTTGGCGCGCGTGTGCGCGCACACACACACGTATTACTTAATTATCGTATATATGTATATATAATTTTCTGCTAGTCTTTGTCATTCATTGACTAAATTTAGCCTTTGTTGATTTCTGGGAGGAGTGGTTTGAGAGAGGGTCTTATGTAATTTAGGCTGTAGTTAAACTTCCTGTGTAGCTGAGGATGACCACAAACTCCTCATCCTCCTGCCTCTACCTTCGAAGCACTGAGCTTACAAAGTATGCACTTTCATACCTAGCAAGATGCTATGTCATTTATAGTAACCTTGAGTTAGTTTTTAAAGTAACTATTTTCATATAGACCATAAAAGGCAAGAAAAGTATGGTATTCATTATTCCTATCATATGGTATTATAAGTATTCATCCTTGTAATTCAAAGTGCTGTATATATAATCAGTAGGAATCACTGTTCACATTCAAAATGGATATCCCAAGACCAGAAATTGCCCACTTCTAACAGCTTTCCTTCAGGCCTATATTGCTAGTATTATGTATTATCAAAGCAAAATATATTTAAAGACAACATTCTAACAAGTAAATAGAAAGATAAAAAGGAAGTACTCCAGCTAGAGGTGTAGCTCATTTGTCAAAGTGCTTACCTGGCATACAGAAAAATCTAGGATTACTCTAACAGTACAGCATAAACCAGGCATGGTGACACACACCTGTAATCCCAGCACTTGGGGGATAGAGGCAGGAGAATAAGGAATTCTAGGTTTAAGCCAGTCAGCCTGGGCTTTGCATCTAAAATATATCTTTTCCTGCTCACCACTAAATGAAAGACTCAGATCAGCATTCAAAGTATTGTTGCTTTTCTCTTTCATGCATCTATAAAGATTATCACAGGATGGAAATTTTAAAGCATAAATTAGTACCTAACTCAGAATAATATGAAACTCTTTTTAGCTTTGGCAGCTGTTTAGTCATTTGACTTGCTAGAGTATATCCTTTTCCCAGCTAAAATCAGACCTTCAAATCTATGATCCATTATATAAAAATAAAGACTCTGATGTGCCTCCTAGGATTTATGCTTTAGAATCAAGTGAACAGATTACTATGGAGTTCATGTTATAGTTAAAATATATGTGATCTTTATTTTGTTCATTATATGAAAAATAGTTGTGGCAATATATTTGCATATCCAACATTATTTACACCTATATGATTATTTATATAGTAGGTCTGTTTTTTAACCATAGATCAGCCATTGTTTTATATATATAAACATATATACTTAAATAGTTCATAATATATTATATATCTGAGCAAGTATGAAAAAAGTCACTTTATATCTGTGTACTGATAAGAGGTTTAAAGGTCAAGTATGCCTTGTCTTTTCTGAACATAGCTATTCCAGGCCAAAGACTATGTTTGTTTTTTATAAACTTTTTTGTTTTGAGGTTATAATATGGGGTTGGAGAGATGGCTCAGTGGTTAAGAGATTATATAATTACATCATTTTCTACCATCCCTTTTCTCTGTTCAGACACTCTCATATACTACTCTTTGTTCTCTTTCAGACTTATGGTTTCTCTTTTCATTAATTGTTTTGTGTGTGTGGGTGCATGCATGCATGCACATGTACACAGGAGTAGACACACAGTCACACACATGTGCAAGCACACACACTCATGCAGATACAATTTAAAATAAATTAAAACATGTTAAAAATAAATTTTGTAAAAAAAACTAAAATAAAATCTTGTAATAAACACCACATATTAAGCACTGTCGTATACTAGACACTCTGTTGACGTTAAATTTCCAGAGCAGTTCTGTTTTTGTCCCCGTTTTACAGGTAAGAAACCAGCAATAAGTGGGCCATAGAAGAAAGCCATGATTATGTATCTGTTAAGTGGAGAAACCAGGCTTTGTTCTGCCTCCAGAAGTAGCTAACTTGGGAGGAAAATGGAGTTTTGAAATGATAGGATGCTTACATGAGGGAGTACAGAGCTGAATGAATAGGCTATTGAAATTGGTGAGTCTGAAGGAGTTTGGAAGGAAGGAAGATCTTGAAACATAGTATTCATAAGTAGTCTAAAAACTGTAGGACCTTGGATAAGGATTGAGAGGTGAACAAATCATGCATTGCAGTGAGCCGTGCATTAAATAACCTCTAAAGTGAAATGGCCACGAGATGTTTTTCATAAAAGTAGACAATCTAGAATGTGCCATTTTCTTCTTTAACATGTTAAAAAAAATGAGATTGTAGTAGAATTGACTACAGAATTGATTGTAGGGGAATTGACTAAATATTTGCTAGTTGTGTTGACTAGTATTATCTCAATATGACACAGCAAGAATCATCTGGGAGGAGGGAACCTCAATCGAGAAAATGCCTCCATAAGATCCAGCTGTAAGGATTTTCTTCATTAGTGACCAATGGGAGAGGGTCCAACCTGTTGTGAGTGGTGCCAACCCTGGTCTGGAGGCCTTGTGTTCTATCATAAAGCAGGCTGAGCAAGCCATATGAAGCAAGCCAATAAGCAGAACCCCTCCATGGCCTCTACACCATCTTCTGCCTCTGAGTTCTTACACTTTCTGCTTTTGATAATGAACTGTTATGTGAAACTATGACTGAACACCCCTCCCCAACCATTGCTTTCAGTCATGATGCTTCATCACAGCAGTAGTAACCCTAAAACACTACTAACAAATCTGAGGAGATATTCTTAGTTATTTATTACTGAATTGTCACAGCTTAACATTTGTTGTAAGGCTTCATTGTTGTTTTGTACATTTTTTGAGATATGAGGTGTATTGTTGAATAAAAATGGCCCCCATAGGTTCATACTAAGAGGCACTATTAAGAGATGGGGCCTTGTTGGAGTAGACGTGGCTCTTTGAAGGAATTCTGTTACTGGGGGTAGGCTTTAAAGTCTCAGATGTTCAAGCCAGGCCCAGTATCTCTCTCTTCTTGCTGCCTGGGGATCTGGGTGTAGAACTCTCAGCTACCCTCTTTTATGTCTGCCTGCATGCCACCATGCTTCCTGCCATGAGGACAATGGACTGAAACTCAGAACCTGTAAGCCAGCCCCAATTAAATGTTTTTTCTTTATAAGAGTTGCTTTGGTTGTGGTGTCTCTTCAGAGCAATAGAAACCCCAAGATAGTGTGTGTCTTCATAATGTATGTAATCTAGGCTTCCTGAAACTCACTATGAAACCCAGGCTAGCCTTGGTCCTCCTGTCTTAGCCACCTGAGTACTGGCTTGAGCCATCTTGGCTGACCAGATTTCATTGTTAGCAGCATAGTTTTTTTTCTTTTTTCCTTTCTTTCTTTCTTTCTTTCTTTCTTTCTTTCTTTCTTTCTTCTAGTTTTTTCACCTTTCTGTTTGTCTTTCTCTTCGCTTTGCTTCCCTTCCATCCCCCTCCCTTCCTTCTTTACTTTTTCTTTCTTTCTTTTTCTTCTTTTTTCCAGACAGGATTTCTCTTTGTAGCCTTGGCTGTCCTTGACTTGCTTTATAGAATAGGCTGGCCTCAAACTCACAGAGATCAACCTGCCTCTCCCTCCCTGAGTGCTGGGATTAAAGACCTGTGCCACTGTGCGCTGCTTCTTTCTTCTTTTTGAGCTAGTGACTCATACTATAGTGCCGAGTGTCCTAGAATTCACTGTGTAGCTTAAGTTGACCCTAAAGATGTAGCAATCCTACTTCATCCTTCCAAGGGGTAGGATTCAGATATGAGCTATCACGCCTGACAGGAGCATATACCATGATTCCTTTTGCCTTTCCTCAAAACAAAATAAAACAAGGCAATTTGTGGGCTTTTTAAACATCAAACTGTATTAAGGAAATATTTGAGGGAAAGCCAGTGACCAATCACCAATTTTATACTTTTTTATGCTTTGAGCAAACAACTGCCACCTAAAATCATTCAGTATTTTCTATGAAATGAAACTAACATTTCTTTTTTCTATTTGTTTGGTTTTGTTTTGAGACAGGGTTTCTCTGTGTAGCCCTGGCTATTCTTCAACTTACTATGTAGACCAGGATGGCCTCAAGCTCACAGAGAACCTCCTGCCTCTGCCTCCAAGTACGTGCTGGGAGTAAAGATGTGCCACACCATGCCTGGCTGAGTTGTTTATTTGGTTGGTGTTTTGTTTTGTTTTTGTTTTTGTTTTTTGTTGTTGTTGTTGTTTTGAGACAGGGTTTCTCTGTGTAGCCTTGGTTGTCCTGGACTTGCTTTGTAGACCAGGCTGGCCTCGAACTGCCTCTGCCTCCCAAGTGCTGGCATTAAAGGCGTGTGCCACCATGCCCGGCCTACCTAACTTGTTTTTAAAACCACATTAAATATAGAAAATCTATTTCTTTTACTTTTTAGTGAATTACAATTTTAAAACAAACATGAAAGAGATATACCATGTGTGTCTTTCTGGGTCTGGGTTGCCCCACTCAGGATAATAGTCCCTGGTTCCACCTATTTGCCTGCAGATTTCAAGATTTCCTTGTTTTTGCTAGCTGAAAAGTATTCTAGTGTGTAAATGTACCAGAGTTTCTTTATCCATTCTTTGATTGAGGGACGTCTTGGTTGTTTCCAGATATTGGCTATTATGAATAATGCTGCTATGAACATAATTGAGCAAATGTCCACATAGTATATACTCACTTATAAGTGATATTAGCCCAGCATCGATGTCCTCTGAGATACCCCACCCAGCAGGGGATCAGAACAGATACTGGGACTTGCAGCTGCACTTGGGGGAAAGAGCTGCAAGTTATATGGCAGAAATAGGGCGTGGAAGGGAGGTTGTCAGGAGCACTACAAGGAGAATACCAAGGCTGATGGAGCTGGACGCAACAGGGCCTACACAGAGTGATGTACCAATCAAGGACAGTGCAAGCAGAGGACTTGGGCCCCCTGTTTGGGTGTAGCTCGTTCCCCATATGGGGAAGAGGTGGGAGGAATGGGGGACTATCTTGACACAGTCTCTGGTGCCTGGGATTTGATCACTGCCCCTTGTCGAAGAGGCCCTGTGCGAACACAGAGGAAAGGGATACAGGCTATCAAGATGAGACCTGATAGGCTGTGGTCAGATGGTATGGAAGGAGGACCCCACTTATCAGAGGTCTAGGGGAGTGGAATAGATTGGAGCCAGGGGCTAGGGGAGGTAGGAACAGGAAGATAAGAGGGAGGAGATTACAATCCAGATATAATGTGAATAAATTATAATAATAAAAAAGAGGAAGAGATGATGGAGTCAAGTAGAATAGAAGTTTTTTTATTATTTTCTCCATCCTTGCTTTCTTTTTTATTTAAATAAATATCAAAGTTCCCGTTTGTGTATAAATTTTTATTACTTAAAATAACAGAGAAGCTTAGGGTTTTAATAAAGATTATAAGAAAGCTTGAAATAATTTTGCACTTTTCATCATACTTCATTTTAAAAGATTTATTCTCTTAAATGATTCTCCTAAATTTACTGCAGGTTGTGGAGATTAATGAGATGTTACTGGACTTCAGGCTTGGAACAAAGATAATAGGAATCATTAATAAAGAAAAACATCTTTTGTCCTTTTTTAAAGAGGCACTCATATGGAACCACTAGTTCACTTGATTTCTGCTCTTGACCTGTTTTTGTTGTTGTTGGTGATCCAATTAATTTTTTGAAATACTGCAAGTCTTTCATTAAATTCTTACGTCTCTGTAGTTACGTGTTGTATTTCAGAATCTGCTAGTCTTTACTTATTTATTTTTGTAACAATGTAATATACTGGAGCTCACTATGCTGGAACTTGTGGTGTTCTTTCTGCTCCAGTCTCTGATTTATGAGAATTACAGACATGAGCAGCCAAGCCCATCTGTTAATCTATTGCTAGGAAAAACTACCCATATTCCTATACCAACAAAGAAGTGTGTCTTATTTTCTAGGATGATATGGCTTCTTTAGGTAACTAGAAGGATTGGACCTTTTCTTGCTTCCTGGTTGCTTTAATGTTCATCGTCCTCATCTAGATTTGGTTTTACGTTTGTTTCTTAGTTACTAGGGTAAATATATACTTATTAGAAGTCCCCTTAAGCTCTGTCTACACTGAAGAGTTTGCCTCATTCTTTTTTTTCTTGCTTTATCTTTTTATTTTTCCCTTCTGTTCCTCCTTTCCTTTCTTTTTCTTAGCTACAAACTTGCATTTAGTCCTGACTGGCCTGGAACTTGACCAGGCTGGCCTCTGCCTGTTCCTGCCTCTCAAGTGCTGGTATTAAGGCCTGCAACACCATGCCTGTCCCTGACTCAGTTTCTAAAACATCCTTCCACCCTCTGTAGAGGATTTGTTCCCCAGGCTGCTTTTTCCAGTTTACCACATTCAAATGATCAGGAACATCTTGGATTCCTTGTTAGGGACCAAGTTCAGCTTTTCTGTCCCACCTCTTTACTCAGTTTCATTTAACTCAATGTTGTTATTTATTAGGCACTTCTAGGGTGAGTTTTAAGTTCCTTTTAATGCAAATCATGACATAATTAGTTCAAAGACAAGAACATTCTTTTTTCTCTCTTCTTAAAATGAATAATTTCAAGCTGTGTGTGGTGACCATGCCTTTAATCCCAGCTCTTGGGAGGCAGAGGCAGGTGAATCTCTGGAGTTCAAGCCTAGCCTGGTCTACAGAGTTCCTGGACAGCCAGGGATACACAAGGAAATCCTGTCTCCAAAAACAAAA
This sequence comes from Acomys minous, assembly GCF_964271855.1. Classification (NCBI taxonomy): domain Eukaryota; kingdom Metazoa; phylum Chordata; class Mammalia; order Rodentia; family Muridae; genus Acomys; species Acomys minous. The sequence goes on along the minus strand of NC_140488.1, from coordinate 126,390,933 downwards.
AGCAAAAAACAAAAAACAAACAAAACAAAACCAAAACAAAACCAAAAAACCCAAACAAACAAAAACAAAACAAAACAAAAGTATCAGTTCTTCTAAATTCAATAAGAATTTGTAGGTGTGGGTTTTTTTTTAACTATTTAATTTGGTTCTTATATCTACCACCCTTCTCCACCCCAATCCTTTCCAACCCCAAACACTAGGAAGGGGAGAAAGAAGGTTAGAGAGGAAAGGGGACATAGACCTCTTTAAAGTACTTCCTGCTGATTAAGGATGTTGGGGTCCTAGGGGCAAGTCCAGTCTTTGTTGTAAGGATATCTCTGGCTTCTTCTCATCAAATCAAAATAAGAGCAACCAGGAGCAGCAGGGGGAAGCAGCAGCCTCCCTTCTGAGCCCCTCATCCCCTCTTGTAGCTCTGGCATTTATCCCCTCTGGAAAGTTACTAGAATTCCAAATGTCACACACTCAAAGAAACTATCTGCAACTGGCAAAACCACACATTCTTGTAGGAGAGCAGTAAATAAATCATAGTCACCTGCTGTGAAGCAGCTGTGGACAACCTGAAGCAGCCCCATATCCCACACCTGGGATTAAGACAAAAACATATTCACATAACACAACTGGGTTTATTTTTTTTTTTAAGAAAATAAAATTCTCATTACAAGAATTAATTCTTTTGGGAAACTAAGTTCAGCCTAGCTAAATCGACACATGTAAGGTTACATTTTCCATTGTTAGGGAGCTTAAATATCGTTAAGGAGGTCAATATGAATCTAATAGAAGATGGCAATTGAAAGGATAGTGTGAAGACCTTTTTCTTGCTAAATTCTCATTTAAGCCTGCTTATGAAACACTCTTGTCAAAAATAAAACCATAAAAAATTACAGTATTTCCCAGTACTGCTTAAAACAACTACAACAATGTTGAGACTAGAATTAGGAAGCAGCACCATTAGCTGATGACATCATGAATGAGAATGGTGTAATGAGAAACTCTTTCACAAACTCTGGGGGCCTAGAATCCTTGTAGTAATAATAGCATGGGTTGTAGGACTCAGATGGCACACTACAAACTTGACCATAGGCCCTGGTCATTTACTTTAAATTTAAAGGCACCATATTAGGATGGGTAAGAAAAATTATCCTGAGGATATAGTCTGGGATTTGCAAACTACTACATATGGGCCAAATCAGGCCTACAATCTATTTCTTAAATAAAGTTTTGTTGGAACACAGCCATAGTCATTCATGTGTGTTATTTCTGTGGATGCTTTGGGTGATACAGTTAATGAGCTGTGTATTTTCATTATATGACCCATGAAGCCTGAAGTACTTAGCATCTGGCATTCACAAAGAAATTTGCTTATTTCTGTAGTTAAGCAAACCCTAACTAGGAGAATATGGTGGAATAGTATAGTGGTCTCAATAAACCAACAATCTCAGTTTTCTGTTTCTTTTAGCCTAAGGAATTAAAGTTAATAAGGTTGGGGATATCTACTGAAAATATCTTTTCCTTTTATTTGATTTTGGGTAAATTCTTTAAATGATTATATGGGTAGTTGTGTATAGTTACCTCTTCCCTCCCTATATTAGTCATCAAGCAAAGAAGTAGAATGTTCTGGGAATCTAGCATGCAGAAACATAATAACTATTCATGCTTGTCTAATCAACGGTTTGAATGGCTGTTGTTCCACGCAAAGATGAACAAAGCACAATGCACTCTCCTTGAGAACGATGAACACAGTCTTCGACTTAAAAAAAAAGGACATTCTCACAACATGAAGAATAAAATTTTTTGAGAAAAACAATTGAATGCCTTTCTTGTTTAAGTCAAGTAGAAATAAATATATTAATAGGACATAACAATAACTTCCACTCAAAGTCTCTCATCCATGTATTGTGTTAGCTGTTTTACCTCCTAACTTTAATTTAAAAAAAAAAATTGTTCTTTTAGTGAGGGAAACTGAAGCTTAAATAGTTTAATGTCCTAAGACCCATTCAAGTTGATTCTTCATAGCAGTGGTAGTTAAGACATATTTTTGCCCCTCCCCATTAATATAAAATTCACATTATGTAATTAACCATTTTCAAATGCACATTTCAGTGACATTGAGTACGTTCACTGTCTTTCAGATTTCAAAGTATTTTTCTATTCCCCAAAAGAAAACTCCACATTTTATAAGTGTAAACTCCCCATTTTAACTCTCTTCCTGGCATCTGGATTTGCTTTCTGTACCTATGGATTTAGATATTCTGAATATTTGATAGGTGAAATTGTATGACTTGACTTTTTAATTTGCTTTTCTTTGCTTAACATAAAGTTTTTTTGAGCTTCATCCACATTGTACTCTGTATCAATGTTCCATTCTTCATCTAGCCTGAATGGCATTTTGATATATTGCTTGCATTATCATGTTTGGCTTATATATTTTTAGTGGATGGATGCCTGGCTGTATCTACCTTTTGATTATTGTGAATAGTGCTGCTATGAGCATTCATGTGCAAGTATTGGATTTCGGTTTTCAGTTCTGTAGGGTGGATACCTAGGATGGAAAGATTATCTTATGGAAATTCTATGTTTAACTTTTCTGAGAAACTGCCTTACTGGTTTCCATAGCAGCAGCACCACTCTATATTCTTACTAGCAATGTACACAGGCTCCAGTTTTTCCAGATCTTCACCTTATTTCCCTTTTTAAACATTTTAGCCATCTCAGTGGATGTAAAATATCATTGTTTGATTTATACTTCCCTAGGACTGGTTATGATAAACATCTTTATGTGCACTTACTGGCCATTTGTATATCTTCTTTTTCTTTAAAAATATTTATGCTGATTTATTTCTGTGTGTGTGTGTGTGAAGTATGCATGTCTGTGTGTGTTTGTACATGTGTATGTGTACACATGCAGGTGTTCATGCATATAGACACATGGAAGCCTGAAGAAGGCATTAAGCATCCTCTTTTTTTTTTTTTTATTTCAGAATTTGACTTTTATTAGTTATCTTTTAGAGGTGTATTTATATTATTGCACATATATACAATATACTACCTAAAACAAAATTAACCACAAACCAATATGAAATTATATACACACATGTATATATGTTACATTCATATTGTTTTGGCTATTTTTATTTTGCAGTCTTAAAGAAAATATTTTTCCTATCTTGGTGAGTCTAACGTTTTAATGTAAATCAATATCTATCATATCTCCTCATTATCAACTTAAAACATCTATCTACACCTCTCTGTATAAAAAATAGAAACAAACAATTTTGGGAGGTTTATTGAGTATAAGCATCCTCTTTAATCATTCATTCTCTACTTGTTTCTTTGAGGCAGAATCCCCTCCTGAATTTGGGGCTTGTGTCTTAGCTAGGCTGGAAGCCAGCAAGCCCCAGTGAGCCTCCTGTGTCTGTCTCCCCCAGAGATGGAGTATTAATAAGCTTTTGTAGGAATGCCTGTTTCTTCCATGGTTATAGAGATTGGAACTCTGGTCCTTATGGTTGCACAACAAGTACTCTTAACCACTCAGCCATCTGTCCAGCCATTTGCATATCATGTTTAGGGAACTATCCCTTCAACTCTTTTGCCCATTTTTAAATTGAGTTGTTTTATGTTGGTGTGGTTGAGTTGGAGTACAAATTTCTCATCAGGTATGTGATTTGCAAGTATTTTCTCTCATTCTGTAGATGGCCCTTTCATATTCTTGTTAATGTTTTTGCTGCACAAATGCTTTCAATTTTGATAAATTGTTTACTTAATGTGTATCTCTGGCTTGCCTCAAACTCAGAGATCAATATGTCTATCTTTCCCACTTTAGTGCTGGTAATAAAGGCATAATTTGTGTTTTTAGTACATTAACCATAATTTTGTTTTTGTTTGACATAGTGTCTTTCTATGTAGCGTTGGTGGGCCACCTGCATCACTGTTCTGAGTGCTAGGACTACAAGCAAGAACCATAATGGCTGGTTTATTTGTAGTTATTTTAAATTCCTTCTGTACTCAAGTCTGTGACTTATCTTCATTTGGCTCTGTTACTACTTTTGTCTAATCAGATAGTTTTCTTGCCCCTTTGCATGCCTTGCATTATTGTGTATATGCCTCCTGGATATGGTATATTGGGTGATGCAAATGGAAATAACTAGGCCTTTAGCAAAAGGTTTTATGTTCCTCAGCCAGGAACTGAGCCATTAAGTTTTTCATTCATTCATTCATTCATTCATTCATTCATTTTGCATGTGTGCATGCATGCAAGTGTGTGACTGCACATGTTGGAGTCAGAGGACAATTTGCAGACATTAGTTCTTCCTTCCAGCATATGAGTTCTGGGAATTTAACTCAGGTTCTCAAGGTTGGCAGCAAGCACCCTTGCTTGCTAAGCTATGTCACCTCACTAGCCCATTTCGAATGCTACAAGTTTAGTTGCTACAGCCTTCAACAATTGTTCCTCTACTGCAGTGGTCCTCAAGCTTGTTGTTTGTTTGTTTGTCTGTTTGTTAGATTTATTTATTTATTATGTATACAATGTTCTACCTGCATGTATACCTGCATGCCAGAAGAGGGCACCAGATCTCATTATAGATAATTGTGAGCCACCATATGGTTGCTGGGAATTGAACTCAGGACCTCTGGAAGAGCAGGCAGTGCTCTCAACCTCTGAGCCATCTCTCCAGCGCTCCCCCCTCCCCGCAAGCATTTTTAATGCCGCAACCTTTTTAATGCACTCCCTTATGCTGTGGTGAGCTGCCAACCATAAAACTGTTTCATTGCTATTTCATAACAGTGATTTTCCTACTGTTAGGAATTATAATGTAAATATCTAATATGCAACCCCCAGCAGGTTGAGAACCACAACTCTAGTGCCTTTTGTTTGTTTTTTCTACCCTTCTGTCCTTTCCTTTCCCTAAGAACATTAAATAGAGACTGCCTCACTTGCAGCACTTTTCAGTGGCGATCCACTGTTCTGTACTGAAACCCATTGAAATGGCGGGAAAGAGTAAGATGGGGAAGTGTTGTATCACCTAGGGCTTCATTGGGCACAAGTCCTTGGCTCTATCCTTCCCAAACAGTTTTAGGGCTATTGCTTCATTCTCTTCCTTTTGTCAAGTAAAACCAGAATAGCACATGGACTATATAGCTAATTAATGTCCCTTTTTTTCAGGATATGTACATTTCTGATACATTTTGTTTGGGAGTGTTAGCCTTCGTTATTGAAGAACATTCTGAATTTATGTGAACTGGGCACGATGATACAGACTTCTAATCCTAGCTATTTGGGAGTCTGAAGCAAGAGATTCCAAGTTACAAGAAAGAACTGGTTCGAAACCTGTTAGCTTCCCCCCTGCAGATTTCAACAATACTTACATTCTCCTTCCCCAAAGATGAGGGTGTTTTTTGTTGTTGTTGTTGTTGTTGTTTTGCTGTTTCTGTTGTTTTATTTTGAGACAGGGTCTTTGTGCTTCAAATTGCCTCTGTCTCTCAGGTGCTGGCATCAAAGAAAGGCAAGCACCACCATGCCTAACAAGAAAGACATTCCTATTGGCTCTTACTTTTCCTTCCCTACAAAGGGGAGGAGATTTCAGAGTCAGAACCTAGTGCGATCCCAGAAGGCAAATCTGCAAGAGAGGGAGGGCCTCCTGCCTCGCTTCGCATTTGCCGGATTGATTTTCATTGCTATTATTTTACTCTAGAGCCTTCTGCCTCAGGTAAGTGTCTTGGGTGGGCCTCCATGTATTTGCCCATCTAGAGAGAGGGGACTGTCAGGCTTATGTCCTCACTTCTCTAGTGGGTTGGAACAAACTTGCTGACTTGAAATTTGTTAGGTTTTTTTTTTCTTGCTGTAATGTAGGGAATGGTGATTTATCTAAGCGCTGCATGTGTTGGAGCTGAAACTGGAAGTCCTACGTTTATATTTTAAAATTAGAAAGATCTTGTCCAGTTTAAAAATAATGTTCTGCAAGAGGGTTTTAAACTTTCCTGTGAACCATTTGCTTAGCGAAGATGACTCATTCTTGGTTATTTTCATCCTTTTGAATCTTAGATATCTATTTTCATATGTTTAGTAAGAACTTTTTCAGAACAAAATATTTGAAAAGCTTAAGAACTTCATATAGTTCTTGAAAATTGCTAAGAACTGTATCCTGAATTAACTAAAAATATTACGGCTCTTGATCTCCCAGCATTGTTTTTGAATTGTCAGCTACTCTTTATAGAATATGCTAAAGTCGTTCTGGGGATCTTTCTTTACTATTTTACCCCATTTGTTTTTGCAAAAATAACTCAATTTCTAAGGCACTTTCAAACCTCCAGAGATAAAGGCCTGTTTAAATGTGAAAAATGAATGAGAATAAATATGGAATTCTTATACCGCCAATGACTTCTTTTCAATTAGCCTTCAGGAATGAACTAATAATAAACTATAGGTCTTGCTGACGTTAGCTTAATAGGACTACTTTTATAATCTGGGCAATGAGGACAATTCATCTAAAACATTTATCCAGCTGAGAAGGTACTCTGTGTACTTTGAAGCCTCGTGATTTGATAGCGCGCTAAACATTTTAATTTTGAGAAGCTTCCATTCTTACCCTTGGATAAGAGTTGCAACCAGTCTCCGGTGATTGACACACTGTAAATTTCCCTAGCCTTGCCCTTTTTCTAGGGTTAATTTTAAATTTTATTTTCTCACAGAAAGTACTGTGAGGAATGGCCATTAAGTAAATGAAGAAATAAATTAGTTTTCTGTGGGTTTAAAATTGATTATTAATTGACAACATCTTACTGTGTTTATGTTCTAAGACATATTTTTTTCTGTTTTATCATATTCAATTGTTTACATTGTCTATCTGTGTTCAGGGAAAATGCTTTTGAAGTAGGTGATTTAAAATGTTAAGTATCATGAATGTAATTTTAGCTCAGCAGATAAAATTTGCTTTATAGATGACTTGCTGCATTGAAAGCACTTAATCAAAAATATTAGTTGTTTGTTATGTAAAAATTATCTGTGGCCCATTCATGGTGAGCTGCATTTGTTATATTCTGAATTGGAGGCAGAAAGCCCTTCAATGTGCTCTTGCTTTGAGGAGTTTGTCACCAAGAAATAGAGGCTCTAGGGAGGAAATGGAAAAAGACTAGCATGTTTTCAGAACTGTGAGGCTCAGATTTTGCATCACACCAGCTTCCACCCACACTCAGTAGGCTAGGGGATCGTATCAGTGCTCCTCCTGAGGATGTTTTCATCTTAAGCTTAAGAATAATTATATTCTCCTAACTACTGGGTCACCTCTCCAGGTCCCCATCACTCTTGATATACTCTTCACATGTAGTTTCCATCAAAACTCACTTGGTAGCCATTAGCACGGATCTCCCATCCTTTTACTGATCTCTATGTCCCTTGCTCTACTCTTATCTGGCCAGCCCTCCCACTCACTCTGCTAAGCCTCAGACAACCATTTGTAATGTCTTCCATGGCCTTGGTCTTGCCCTAGTTTCACAGTGTAATCTTTATTTCTGCACGTAGGCTCCTCTGCTACCAAATAGTGTCTGACATAGCTCTTCTGTCCCTTACACTGCCCACCACCTCAACAGCTACACTTCCTACCTTTTAAGCTTTTTAATATAATTAGTTCTTTATTGATAAAATCTTTGCTGTTTCGTTCTCATTCAGCAATACTTTTCTTAATTCTTGTATGGCTATCTCCAATCAGTCTGACTGGGGCTTTCTCACCTTATTCTCAGTGCCTCCTGGTTGTTATCTTCTTAGCATCTATTTAAATTTACAATTATTGTATAATCACTTGTTCACTGAGATTTCATTTGATAAGAACCACACATACATTTCTGAAATTACATTGGATTTCTTGATTCCTTTCAGAATTTATCTGAAACAATTTATCTAATAATCAATTATTTCATAGATTTAATAAAATGCTGTACTTATTAAAGACAAGACCTTACACTATAGCTTAGGATATCTCAGTAGGTAGCCCAGGCTAGCCTAGAGCTCTCAGTGATCCTTCTGCTTTAGCCTTCTGAGGTCTTGACATCACTGGCATGTACCAGCAAACCAGCATATTTGAAACGATCTATTTCCCCCAGTTGATTGTAGGTTCTACAGGTTAGGTATATTGTTTTACTCACCAGTAAGAGCCCATGCCTATTACAGCACCTTTCACCTAGTAGACAATGAATAATTAATGAGTCAATGAATAGCATTATCTCTTTAGAAAATGTTGACCCAACTTCTAAAGCTCTATCAAATCAATGTATGAGTATGAATTGTTAAAATGCCAACCTATCAACTCATTATTTTTGGAGATTTTTTTATACTAAAATGAGGGAGACCTTTAAATACATCTTTTTCCCCATTTATGTAACTTATTCCATTATAGATACATATGTTCTGGAGTAGGAACACTTACCACTTATGAAAATGAACTCCCATAAGCTTTCACCTGGTGTCAGCAATTTTCTTTGTTAGGAGAAGGAGTGAGGAAGGTACCAAACAGCAGCAGGCTTTTAAACTTTATGCAGGCATGGCTCTTGAACTGACTCTCATTTTACTTCATCCTCCAAGGCGTGCAATCACTTGGTGTGCCCACTTCCCTTTTAAGTGGAAGAACAACGAATGGGCACCATGAATGACTGGAGTACCTTAGTCCAGCTGCTGGAAAAGGTTCAACCCTACTCCACAACTGGAGGAAAGGTATGGATCACGGTCCTTTTCATTTTCCGAATCCTGCTCCTAGGGACTGCTATCGAGTCAGCCTGGAGTGACGAGCAGTTAGAATTCCATTGCAACACTCAACAGCCTGGTTGTGAAAACATCTGCTATGACCAAGCCTTCCCGATCTCTCACGTGTGCCTCTGGGTCCTACAGATCGTATTAGTTTCTGTGCCTACAGTCTTATATGTGGTACATGTGTACTATATGATTCGACAGAAGAACTTGAAGAAGCAGGAGAAGGAACTTGGAGTTGCTCGTTTTCATGGTGCCAGTGTGGAAATGCACTTGGAGAAGACCGCAGTCAAGAAGCCCAACAATGGCAGTGAAGAACGTCGTAAGGTGAAAATGAGAGACAGGTTGCTGCCAACCTACCTAGTCAGTCTCTTCTTCAAGTCTGTCTTTGAGATGGCCTTCCTGCTGATCCAGTGGTACATTTATGGATTTACTCTGAGTGCGATTTACATCTGTGAACACTCTCCTTGTACGCATCAGGTGGACTGCTTCCTCTCTCACCCCACAGAGAAAAACATCTTCATCCTCTTCATGCTGGTGGTTTCCCTGGTGTCTTTTGTCTTGAATATCATTGAGCTGATCTATGTCTTATTTAAGACCATTAAGAATCATGTGAGAGATAAGAAGAGTAAGGTTTACTGTGGTATAGGTGATCTACAAACCCTTTCCCATGTCTCCTCATCAAGTGTTGCCACTACCCTGTCTCCTGATGATCAGGTGGTTCCTGCGGGACATTCTTCAGTTTATATTTAAAGAGAGCATAACCATGTAGTTGCAATGCATAGTCAAAGTAGGAAGGGCAAGTAGGAAGTATTCATTTGCTGACACAAACAACTTATTTTCCTTTTCCAAGGTAGAGTCATTCTTGAATAACTGAAAACAGCACGTGTGAACACTACTAACTTTTAAAGAAATGCTTAGAGGTGAACTATGAAATGTGCCTACATATATTTGGCAAGAATGGGCATTCTTGGCTATAGTCTACATGGCGCATATTAATGCAGATCTTAGATTTCGTTGTGAGTTTTGCAGTCTCTTGGAATGACTGGCATTTTTCTTGTTCATATTAAGATTTTGTTTGGAAAGCAGGAGAGGATGAAGGAAGTTTGAACGATACTTCCGTAATTAATTTGAAACAGATAAAAGAAATGCTACCCATTTCTTCTAATGCCTTTTTAAACATTCCACAGATGATTGAAAATGCTGAGCTGCAGACTTCTTCCTGCTTAACAGTTCCACACACTATTTTATGCAAGAAATATTAATCTGCTTACCTTTTGATGTTAGGCTACTGTCATGTTCAGTTCATGTTCCAGAAAATTCTTTATTCAATAAAGTTTTGCAGAAGTGACCATTTGTGTTTCTCCTCTGAGAGCTCTTGACTGGTCTTTGGAATTCTTCCTTGGGACATCTTTACTTAATCAAACTAAACTGGGTGTGGTGGCTCATGGAAACCAAGGCAATTTCAGAATGTTCTAGGCTAGCTTGGATACAGTGAGACGTTTCCCATCTTCTGCCCATGAAACCCAATACACTGTAATCAGAGGTTTTATAATTCAGGTTGAATGACTCTATGACAGGGTTCCAGTATCAGCATCCTTCATTCTATTTAATAGAACCATGGTTGTATCCATGGCTTTCAGATATGCAAAAAGAATGTTCTTAAATTTTTTCCCTTCCCTTTTAAGGGATGTACTCTTCATCATTAAACATCTTCCCACTCCAGGGAACTGGGGAAGATGAAGAAAACAGGAATAAATCAAATCTGCAGATTATAATGTCTTGTTCTGACAGTTGACACAGTCTCATTTGGAAAGCTTAGTCTCTTAGTTAAATCACGAGTTTTGGTTTTTCTTTTAGAAGTGCTATGTGAAGATGAATTTGTTATTTAGTAATCGGGCACATGTGCCTTTTGGACAATGCAGAAGTTCTAAAGCCTTGGAATCAGATTGGGCACTGCCACTGTTACTCCCCATTCCTGTTTCACAGTCACATGTGGCTTGTTTGTTTTCTCTACACTTCTACCCTGAGATAATTACAGATTGGAATAATAGATTCTATATCTCCTTCACCTTCTTTCAATAGTAACTTTGTTTTGAGACAGTATCTCTCTAGGTAGCCCTGTTTGGTTTGGTACTTGCCTTAAGGAATTTTTTATGTGGATAATAAGGCTGGCTTTGAATTCACAGAGATCTATCTGATTATGCCCCTATAACATTGGGATTAAAAGGGTATACTATCACACCTGACCAAATACATGTTTTGTTTTGTTTTTAAGAAAGTCATAAAACCAAGTGTCATGTATCCCAATTTGATCTTGGTGCTTTTCTGTGAAACTGAAGATGACCCCAAACTTCTGATCCTCCTGCATTTACCTCCTTAAGATTGACATTAAAAGTGTATGCTACCATGCCTGGGTTATAATATGGTGGGGATTAGATCCATAGCTTGCTCAGTCCTGGTGGAGCTTTTGATTTTGTGGTCTATTCGGTTTTACTGCTGTTGTGAGACTTAGCTTATAAATAACAGTAAGGACAGGCAATCTCCCTAAGGGAAAGAGGACCCAGACCTTAGAAATAGCCATAGGTCCTCCGAACTCACTTGGGAACATTCTTCTGATGTTTGGGAATACCTATAAGCAAACATTTTTTTTTCAACTTAGGTCAATACTGAGTTTTTTTGTGTGTTTTCATTTAATACTAATAGTACCCACATCAGTATGAACTCTCATTAGATCCAGTTTTCCAAACAAGAAGATTGAGGTACCAGAGGTGAGTAATGGGCCCTGGAGACAGGATTTAAACCCCTGCAGTCTAGCTCTTGAGCTAAACAGCTCATCCTTCTTTTGGAAGTGTTATGGCCTTTGAGTTTTCTGTCACCGGTTTTTTGTTTTTTTTTTAATCTTCTTTTTTATTAATTTATTCATATTACACCTCAATTGTTAGCCCATCCCTTGTATCCTCCCATCCCTCCCTTCCTCCTGCTTCCCCCCTTACTCCCCTCCCCTATGTCTGTGATTGAGGGGGACCTCCTCCCCCTGTATATGCTCATAGGGTATCAAGTCCCTTCTTGGTAGCCTGCTATCCTTCCTCTGAGTGCCATCAGGTCTCCCTATCAAGGGGACATGGTCAGAAATGGGACCCCAGAGTTTGTATGAAAGTCAGACTTCACTCACCACTCAGTGGTGTAGAATGTCCTATTCATTGGCTAGGTCTGGGTAGGAGTTTGAAGTTTACTGGAAGTACTGTCCTTTGCTGGTGCCATAGTTTGAGCAGGATGGACCCCAGGACCCAGACCCATAATGTTCTTCTTGTAGGTTTCCCGGACCCTCTGGATCCTTCTATTTCCCCATTCTCCCATGCTTCTCTCACCTAAAGTCCCAATAGGATGTCCTCCCCTCTGACCCACTTTCCTGGTAAGTAAAGTCTTTCATGGGACATATCCCTTGGGCTAGTGTCTCGATATAAGTGAGTATATACCATTTGCCTCTTTTTGCTTCTTGGTGAACTCACTCGTTATGATACATTCCATTTGTTCAATCCATTTGTCCACAAATTCCGGGAATTCCTTGTTTTTAATAGCTGAATAGTATTCCATAGTGTAAATGTACCACAGATTCTTTATCCATTCTTCTACTGAGGGACACTTAGGCTGTTTCTATGTTCTGGCTATTATGAATAAGGCAGCTATAAACATGGTTGAGCATATGTCCCTGTTGTGTGGTAGAGTATTTTCTGGGTATATTCCAAGGAGTGGAATAGCTGGGTCTTGAGGAAGCCCTATTCGATTTTTCTGAGATAGCGCCAGATAGATTTCCAAAGTGGTTGTACTGGTTTGCATTCCCACCAGCAATGAAGGAGTGTTCCTCTCTCCCCACATCCTCAACAACATGTGGTGTCACTTGAATTTTTGATCTTAGCCATTCTGATGGGTGTAAGGTGGAATCTCAGAGTTGTTTTGATTTGCATTTCCCTGATGACTAAGGAGGTTGAGCATTTCTTTAAGTGTTTCTCAGCCATTTGATATTCCTCTGTTGAGAATTCTCTGTTTAGTTCCAAGCCCCATTTCCCAATTGGGTTATTTGGTTTGGTGGTGTTTAATTTCTTGAGTTCTTTATATATTTTGGATATTAGACCTTTATCAGATGAAGGGTTGCTGAAGCTCTTTTCCCAGTCTGTAGGCTGTCACTTTGTTCTATTTCTGTCACCACTTTCATTTGCTTGACATCAGCAGTAATAGATATGTGTGAAAGGAGATGCTACACAATTGAATGTTACTAAAGAATGTTTCCGAAGAGAAAGATTGGGTTTGTTTTCCCTGATCCACCCAGGGAACCATGTAGGTAGATGTGGCAACATTAGTATAAGAAAGGACCCAGGGCATAACTTATATTTTTAACTGTTTGGAATATATAACTCTCTAACTGGAAGATTTTCTTTTTTACTTTTTAAATAGGAATCAAACTTTTCTTAGAAATCTGATTGATGATATTTAATTGTTATTGCTGGATAGAAAATTTAACGTGATTTCTGATTTGTATATTTGTCCTGTATCATATTTCTTTCTACTTTCTGATCAATTCTGCTTTAACTTCAGTTTTTTTTTTAATACAACTGGTAGACTAGCTAGAAGGACATTATTCAAAGCCACAATGTCAACATTATCTATGTTGGATTTAGACTCTTAACTCAAGAACTTCCGTAATGCAGTTATAACTCAGCCATGTTCCTCTATAAGAAAAGATCTATGCTTCCATTTATCTTGACTTTTCAGCAAAATACTTCCTCTCTCCCTTTTTTTGAAATGTAGACTCAAGTCCCATTTACATTCATATTCCATGTACTTGGTACAATGTCTTAACACATCTATGCCATACAAACAGTATTGAATATACATTTGCTGTTGTTTTATTAAGAAATAATATATAATTTCTCCTAACGTCATCTGTTAACATACAGTTTCCAAAATTTCTCATTTTTACCTTAAATTTCTTGAAGCGCTTAGCCCACTGTGGTGTTTATTTCTCAAATTCATATGACTTCACTGCCCATGCAATTTGAATATAATGTACTGGTATAAGGGGAATCATTTTTCTAGTTAAAGACAAGCCACAAGGGTGAACTTTACAACTTCAAAATAATTCATTGAGCTATGGACTTAGGACAAAGGAAATGAAGGACATGATCTGCCTCTATAGAAAGCTTACTATATGGAAGGAAAGGCATGTGTGCACTGTGTCAGAGAATGAACAGTATACAAGAAGAATATTTTTGAAGCTTAGATCCTTTTAACAGAGTCACATTTCAAGCCTTGACTCTCTGCAGTGTTTTTAGTTCCAGCTACATCATCTTATCTCATTTCCTTGTCCAGGATGCCCTTTATCTCATTTCTTCATGATTAGGAAAAATTTCACCAGGGATGCCTAGGACATGTATACTGGCCAGTCACAGTAGCTCACACCTACAATCCCAGCACTTGGGAGGTTGAGGCACGAAGATTGCCACAGAGTGGATGGTGGCAGCCTGGACTAAAAAGTGGGGTTCTATCTCAAAAAAGCAAAACAAAACAACAGCAAAACTGGCATGCCCAACTGGTCTATCTCATCCTTTTGGAGTGCCTTTCTGCTAGGCAATGCAGTACAGAGTTAAAATGAGGCCCTGTTCTCACAAATGTTAATTGTTGTCCAGCTCCAGAAACGAGGCCACATGGTCAGCCATAGGGAAGTTCTTTGCTGGAGGTGTAGACAGAGTGTTAGGGATCAAAAAAGAGGACTCACAGAACAAGCTGGAATGCTAATGCTTCCCAATGGATGGAATTGAAGGTGAGAAATGAACTGGCAGTGGAGCTGGCTTACTATCATCTAAATAAAGCTAAAACGTGTTACTTCCTTGAAATCCCCTATCTGCACAGATACTGTGGACTGGTCCTACCTTTTTTCCCCCATAATGTCTTAATGACATCTTCCTTTATTGTGGTACTAGGGGTTGAATCATGCATTCTAGATAAGCACATCCTCAGCCTTGTTCTTGTTTTGTTTTTTGCCCTTCCTTCCAGAATGGAACCTCCATGAGAATAGACTCCTCTTTGCACTGTTAGTACCTATCACATAGTAGAAGCTTGAAAAAATGTTTGTCAGTGAAATGAAGAATGAACGACTACTTGAAGCAAAGAATGCACAGATGGAAACAAGTGTATATATACTTGCCGTTGAGAAACTGCAAGTAATTAGATGTGGCAGAAAAGGCACCTTTCTTAAACATTTGGGATCTCATTGAGGCCTTGGATGATTGTATTTGAAGAGGTTTTGTTTGTTTGGTTTTGGTCTTTTGGTTTCTCAAAACAGGGTTTCTCTGTGTAGCCCTGGCTGTCCTGGACACTCTCTGTAGACCAGGCTGGCCTCCAACTCACAGAGATCTGCCTGCCTCTGCCTCCCAAGTGCTGGGATTTAAGTTGGGTGCCACCACCACCTGGTCTTAAAGAGGATTTTCAACACTATTTCTCATTGATATTTTTCCCATAAAGCCCACATTTTTTATCCAAATATGAATGAAATTATATGTTACTTCCCATGCCTCTCTTATTTCACTTAGCACAATGACTTGTAATTCCTTATATGTCATCTCAAATGGCAAGATTTCTTCTCTTCATGGCTACATAGTACTTCATTATGTATATGTACAATTTTATTGTCTGTCCATCCACTGGTGCCCATTTGCTGTCACTATTATGAGTAGTGTTATAACTAAATATGAGAGTGCAGACTCAATATTGATTTAATTTCTTTTGTGTATGTAGCCAGTAATGGGTCTCTTAGATCATGCGGAAAATCTGTTTTTAGTTTTTTGAGGAATCTTCATTCTGCTTTCCATGATGCCTATACTAATTTATTTCTACCAACATTGTGTATGTTTTCCTTTTTCTCCATGTTGCCCCTAGCACTTTGTGTCTTTTGTCTTTTTGATGATAGGCATTCTTATTTGAATAAGGTGGTAATTTCATTGTACTTTAAAATTTTTATACAATGTGTGTGTGTGTGTGTGTGTGTGTGTGTGTGTGTGTGTGCATGTATATGTGTGTATCTGTATGTATGTGTATGTATCACTATGCCTGATGCCTATGGGGGCCGTAAGAGGGCAATGAATTACACTATTATTGGACTTTTGGACAATTGTCAGCCACCTTGTGGGTACTGGGAGTCAAACCTGGCTTCTCTGGAAGAGCAGCCATTGTTCTTAACCACTGAGCAATCTTTCCAGCCCCATTAGTATAGATTTGCTTGGCATTTCCCTGGGGAGTAGTGCTGTTGAGCATTTTTCCTATTCATTTTTGTCATTTGTGTGTCTTTTTGAAAGATGTCTGTCAAAGTCTATTGCCCATGTTTAAAAATGCAATTGTTTGGGTTTCTTATTGCTGTTTGTTGTGCTGTTGGGTTGAATTGCTTATACTCAGTGGTATTCTTGACATTAGGTACCAGACACAGAACTTTGGTTAAAAATGTATAGTGTTGCTTCACTATTTCTCTGACGTCATTGCACTGCTGAAGACTTATAGGCTACTGGTGCTCCATGAGTCTCACCACATTGGGGAATTGGTTTTCCTCTTCTTCTCTTTAGTGCTTCAGTGACATGACTAGCTCTTTAAGCGTACACATGTGATTATAGTTAATAGTTCAGCCTCCAGATTGTTAATATGATGTAGTGCATATGTAAGATAAAATAATGGGGAGTTGGATATGAAAACCAAATGCTTTTAAAAATAACACCGCAGTCTGTTGCTTTGTATTTGATATTCTTTGTGTGGTAAGAGAATGCAAGGCTGGAATTTTCTAGCATTTTTCATAATGCATAATAAGGCTGAAAGAGTTTTTACTAAATTAGACACCTTGAACATGTATTTATTTATTTTATGTGGATGAGTGTTTTGCCTGCGTGTATATATGTGCACCACATGAGTGCCTAGTGCCTGAGAGGATCAGAAGAGAGGATAGAGTCTGGAACTGGAAGTGAGCCACCATGTGAGTGCTAGGAATCTAACTTAGGTCCTCTGCAAGAGCAGCCAGTGCTCTTAACCACTGAACAATCTCTCCACCCCATGAAAACTTTTAGGAAGAGAACAATTTTTAATGTTAATTATAACTTTCATGTGTGTGTGTGTGTGTGTGTGTGTGTGTGTGTGTACAGCTACGTTGAAGATTAGTGGCTTTGTACTTTAATCAGATTTAGGCCTGCTTGTTGTGTGTAAACACATCTGTCATAGCACAGGATCACACTGTCCATAGAGGAATATACTGTAGTGTTACCTGGTGACTTTCCACATTTCTTCTGTTATACCTCAGCCTTTCTCATCTTGGCAGGGTCACTGGCACTTATGCACCTGAGGACCCTATACCTAGGTAGCCTGTTTCTTTTAGACTTGAGAGTTTCATTAAGCATACTTAATTTTTTATTTGTGTATATTACATATGAATGGGCTTCATCATCAGAGAAGCATCCTCCTGCAGCACATGGGAAGAAGTACAGAGACACACAGCCAGACATTACGCAGAGTATGATAGACCTTGGAACACTCCCATCAAATCCCTCCCCTCCTGGCTCAGGGAACCTTATGGAAGAGGAGGCATAAGGAAGAGTGTAAGAGCCAGAAGGGATGAAGGACACCAGGAGAACAAGGTCCTCTAAATCCTCTAAACAAATCTCATATGAACTCAGACTAAAGCACTACACACACGGCCCCCGGGTCCTCTGCATCTATGTTATCGTTTCCAGTTCAGCTTCTTTGTGGGATTACTGAGTATCTTAATGAGTGGGTCTTTGATCCTTGTGCCTTCTCTTGGGCTCATTTCATTATGTTGGTTTGTCCTGCCCAATTTCAATATAGTAATTTGTGTTTTCATATTATATTTTATTTTGTTATGATTTCATGTTATCTCCTAGAAGTCTGTTTTCTAGTGAGAGACAGAAAGAGAGTGAATCCAGGTGGGAGAGGAACTGGGAGGAGTTGAGGGACGGGAAATGATAATCAGGACATATTATGTGAGGAAAAATTTATTTTCAATAAGAGGACAAAAAGGAATGGACTTTATAATGACATTTTCATATGTGTATATAATATAATTATTATTTACCTTCCCATTACCCTCTTATTCCCCTTCTACTTTCAGCTGACCCTGTTCCCAGCTAGTCTTTTTTCTATTTTTCTTGGTTGTTTTGTTTTTGTTTTGGGTTTTTTTTTTTACATTGCATCTTCTTTGTTTGTTTGTTTTTGTTTTTTGAGACAGAGTTTCTGTGTATGGCCCTGGCTATCCTGGAACTCACCCTGTAGACCAGGCTGGCCTCAAACTTACAGAGATCCTCATGCTTCGGCCTCCCAAATGCTGGAATTAAAGGAGTGCACCACCACCACCCTGCTCCCGTTGCATTTTCTTAGGGTATCTTATAAGATGTTAGGCTACTTTTAAGATCCTGGGTAAGGGACTACTTATAAGAGCATGAGCTCTCTACCACCAAAGAAAGTATCTCTTCCTCCCCCCAGGACTATTTGCTATCTATGCATACTCAGGGAGCAGTGAGTCTTCCTGACCTCCATCCCCCATTAGCTATCATTATCTGCCTGTAGGTAGTTCTATAGATGTGGCCTTGGCTCCATGAGTTTGTTCCCCGTGGCAGGATGTTGACAGGCCCAGTCTTGCACAGGGAAACACAACTGTTGTAAGATGAAGACTGCAACTGCATTGCCATGCTCCAAGTTAGGTTACATACCTTTTCACTCCTTTGTTTGGGTCTTTTATTTCTGCCGTCTTCTTGCTGTGCTCCTTGAAAATTGGGGTGGGTGTTGTTCATGTTGCTTATGGCTGACTCCTTTGTTCTTATTGCTTTGACCACTTATAAGCCTCTGCAATTACCACTGCCCGTTGTAAATGGGGCTTCTCTGAACCAGAGTTGTTGGCAACACTGTTTGATGGGTATAAATATGATTCTTTAGAGGGCAATTTCATGGCCACATCCTGTTTATTTTGTGGAACAATAGCAATAGTTTACCATCTAGGGCCTGTGACCTCCCAAGCCACCCATGTTTCCAATGAATTGGAGAAAAATAACCATTGACATGCACCTTAAGAGAGTGCAATATTCATATTGTCATATTTTATAGGTGAATATAAACCTAGAGTAGTATGATATTCCCTAAAATCCAGAGTGAATAGATAACACACACACACACACACACACACACACACACACACGTGCACGCACACAGACATACACACACAAGATGTGTTTATCAGTGTTGATGAACAATTGAAAAACAGATGTTACCTTGTAACCATTTTAGTTCTTCTGCCTCTAACTTCAGCAGAAGGTGTGAATGTGTAGGTACCTCTGGATATTTTTGTTGTTGTTAGTATTCTCCAAGAAATAGTTAGCCACTTACTCCATACTAGCTACCTGTGTTATTGCTAGCTCTCTATACATTGTTTACTCACAAATAACTGTAGACATTAAGACTTCAGTGTTATCTACACAATGCATAGGGGAAGCATCACAAGAAAGTTAGCCAGTTAATACCCTTGTAAAGGACTTTGTGCCAAGCTGTTCTTACTAGTTTATTAGATGAATGTTTTCTCTTTATTTGAACCATTATAATTTTTATGGTTTAATTTTGTTATTTTAAACTGTGTGTATGTATATCTGTCTGTGTAAAATGTGCACTTAAGTACAGTACCCGTACAGGTCAGGAGAGAGCATGAAATCCCTTGGATCAGCTATGAAAGGACCTTGGGTTCTTTGCAAGAGCAACATGAGCTCTTAACCACTAAATCATCTCTCCAGGCCCAAGGGCCATATTTTTTTTTAATGTTGAACATCTGTCCATAATTTTTAAGATTCCTTTAGTGGCTGTTCTACCAGTATACCTAAAATTTTCTATATTTAATAGAGGTAGTAATTTTTAAACACCTACTGCTGTCCTTTTGATCAATATGTTGGAATTTTTCTCATGACCTTTGCTATTTATCATAGCCCCAGGAGATAGAGAGGTGGGTAGGGTGGGGAGAGAAGCATGGATGCTACTTTCTAGGAGACTTTCCTTTGAGAATTAAAGGAGAAATGAAAGATAGTCTTTTCAAAAGATAAAACAATGTAGAAAGGGGTAAATGAGCATAGGAAGCACATGCTGACATTTCCAACATTCCCACTTCAGAAAAATGGCTGTGTTGAAGTTATTGCCAAAAGAGAAGGAAGTTTCTTTCTCATTCCCCTCTTGGAAGATGCTCCCTCCAGGGTTACCTCATCACAACTGGAGCAGAAGGAAAGAAAAATTTAGTCTCATGTGGTTAAATGGAGAGAGGCCTCTTGCTTATTACCTTGTGAATAGTTTCTAAGGATCTCAAAAGAACATATATCTCAGGTAGCTGGCTTGAAAACCATTGGTGCTATCAGTGGGACAGTTGTGTTGTGGCAAAGACTGATAGCAACATAGCAGTCAGTGACCAAGTGTACTTGTAAATGATATTACAGTTTAGATGTCTTCAGCGCCAATGAAGCTAAGAGGAAGCTTAATCAATTGGGCCAAACTCCCATGCTCTGAGCTAAGGCAGCTCTTCAGAGTTGATGTGTATCCCTTGAGGCATGACAGAGCCATTGGAGGTTCAAGCCTAGAAAAAAAACCTTCTTAGAGTCTAGAGAATCCATGCCTCACTACGGTGAGCTGCTTATACCTCACCCACTCCATATTACCCAGATCATGTCTTGGAAGGAGCAGGGAGAAAGATTGCCTGCACTTAGCAAGCCTAATCGATGCCATCGTAATTTTAATTATTTGATCAGAAGAAGTGGAACTTTCATTTTCTCATTACCTCCTTATTGTTATAAAAATAAGGGTGCAATGAAATAGTCACACAGTTTGTACAATAACTGCAGTACAGGCGGAGATGGTTAACACCACTTAACTGAAGTGCAGCCTGCCAGGCATCACTACTGCATAGTCTCTGAAATTATTATTTGCTGACACCAAACTCTGAGTTTGCTAACAAGGTTGTCTGAGGACATCTGTATATAGTGTATGAAAATCAAATATATCTCATTTTACACAATCTTTTTTATTGAACTAGATAATTTTGATAGGACATTTGTTTCTCTTCATCACTATCCATTTCTTCTCAGAAAATAAAGTCTTCCGGGCTGAGCTTCAACTGTCATTCTTCCTCCTTAGCCTCCTGACTACCTGGAATTACAGGCTACCACACCTAGTTTGTTACTCTCCCTTTTTATTTAAAGAGATGCTGTTTGCTGTGTGATAGTGGTTGGTAAAAACTGTTTGTGTAGTGTATTTTTCATCTTGATAGGTAGATTTCAGTTTTGGAACATTTTATTAATTACTTTCTCTACATGACCATAAGTTAGTAAGTTTGTGTTAATCTGTAACTATGAGGTGAATTCTTTTTTAAAGTGTTTTTAGTGGTACTAGAGATTGAACCTAGGGCCTTGTACATGCTGAGGAAGCACTCTACCAGTGAGCTGCATCTCTCTCCAACCCTAACTGATTCATCTCAAATCTACTTTATTGAGGTATAATATACATACAGAAGTGCAAAAGTGACCTGCACGACAGTAGAGCTATGCATGTAACTCAGTGGTAGAGTACTTGCCTAGCTTGTGAATGGCCCCAAGTTTCATCTCCAGCACATGAAAACAATAAAATAATATATATCTACTTACTTATACACAACAAGATGAGCTCATTTTCCGTATATCGTTTCCCTAATAAACATGTCTCCTTACATCATCTTTTCACATTATCAGTCAGTATCTGGTCAAGTTGATACTGACCCACTGTAGCAGTGAACATTGACTGGGGTCACAGTAAAAATGATCCCAGCAACTTACTTTGGTGTGTGAGTTTGTGTGCATCTTTCATTAAGTGGTCTAAGACTTGTATATGTTTCATTCTGATATTTTTGGCACCTAAATATCAAGCAGATTCCTCAGAAACTTTAAAATAGTTCAACCTCATTCTCAGTCCTATAAGAACACCCGATACCCCAAGTACTTAGAAATGCCATACTACATAAGCCCCATAACTATTAGCTAGCCAGCAATCTTATGACTCTTCCAGTAATGGGAATGTCTCTAATGGTGCAAATGTGTAATAGCAGTAGTTAGCTGTTTTTCATTTTTGCTGTACTAAAGCAAATTGCACAACTTTGCCACAGACTAGCATACAGGTTACTGTGGAAGAAAACCTTTTTTAAAAAAATTATTTTAATCCAGGCATAATGGTGCACATCTTTAATTCCAGTACTCTGGAGGCAGAGGCAGGCAGATCTATGCAAGTTCCAGGACAGCCAGGTCCACACAGTTCCAGGACATCCATAAGACATCTACATAGTGAAACCATGTCTTTCAATTTTTAAAAAAAATTTGTGTGTGAGTGTATAAGGGGATGTGTTTGTGTGCCATGATACTCATGTGAAAGTCAAAGGACTACTTTCTGCAGTTGGCTCTCTTCTTTCACCTTTACATGTGTACTGAGGATTGAACTCAGGTCACTAGGCTTGTGTAGCCAGCCCCTTTACCCACTAAGCCAGCTCACTGGCCCATAAAAGAACCATTTTATTGTTTCAGGGAGAGAAGTAACATCATTGAGTAATATTTTAAATAGTAAACCTGTGTTAGCAACATAGCACATTCAGCCATTTTCCAGCCCATTTCCCAAAAAAAGATTATTGTCTAAGTCGAGTTTTTATTGCTGCAATGAAACTCCATAACCAAAAAGCAAGAGGGAAGAGCAGTCAAGTAGCAAAGGAGGCATTTACCAAGGTAGTATCTTTTTTTCTTCACTTTAAGAACTAGTTTAAATTCCTACCCACTAAAGGACTTCTGGTGAGGGCCAAGAACAGATATGAAGGATCTTATGTCTCTTTGAATTGCCTTCATTTTTTGAAATATTCTAAAAGCCAGAAGAACAGATCTGTTCAACTGTGCCTTAAAAAAAAAAAAGATAATTGTCTAAGTCGATTTTTTATTGCTGCAATGAAACTCCATGACCAAAAACCAAGTTAGGGAGGAAAGGGCTTATTTGGCTTAACTTTCCACATTGCTGTACATCATCTAAGGAAGTCGGGACAGGAACTCACACAGAGCAGGAATCTGAAGTTAGGATCTGATGCAGAGGCCATGGCGGGGTACAGCTTACTGACTTGCTCGCCATGGCTTACTCACCCCGCTTTCTTATAGGACCTGGGACCACCAGTCCAGGGATGTCCCCACCCACAATGGAGTGGGACCTCCTCTGTTGATCACTAATTGAGAAAATGCCTTACAGCTGGATCTCATGGAGGTATTTTTCTCAGCTGAGGCTTCTTCCTCTCTGATGAGTCTAGCTTGTGTCAAGTTGACACACAAAACCAGCCAGTACAATTGACCCTTTGTCAACTTGACTCACAAACACATCACTGTTAAGCCACAACTGCTCTTTTTTTATTCATCACCAAGATATCACATTAAAAATGAGTAACTTTAAAAGCCCCACAGACTTTACAAATTCAAACCCATTAAAATGTTAGTCCCTTTAAAATAGCCAATTTCTTTTAAAATCCAATGTCTTCTAAAATTCAAATCTCTCATTTGTGGGCTCCAGTAAAATAAAAAAATCAACCAAATACTTTCTTATTTCAAAAGGGAAAAATCAGGGCACAATCACAATCAAAGCAAAACCAAACTTCAACCATCCAATGTCTGATATCCACTCAGGATCTTCTGGACTCTTCCAAAGGGCTTGGCTCACTTCTCCAGCTCTGGCCTCGGCTTGTCTTCTAAGCTTGGGCAGGCTCCACTCCACCGCTGCTGCTGTTCTTGGTGATCATCCCATGGTACTGGCATCTCCAAAACTGCCAGGGTTTCTGGCTGCAACTGGTCTGTACTGTCACCAATAGCTTCTTATAGGCTCTTCATGGTGCCAAGCCTTAAATTCTTTGCATGACCCCTTCAATCCTGGGTCTTCAATTGCCACCAAGTCTGCACTGTCACTATTGGTCGCTCACAGTGCCAACTCTCAGCTGCTCTCCATGACCCCTTCATGCCTTCAAAACCAGTACCACCTGGTTGACCCTTCCAACTGCCAGTACAAGGTATAACTGTAGCCACCTCTGGAACACAGTTTCCCTGTGCTCACAGCAAACACTTCCCATACGATTTCATCTCAACAATGCTGGTCTCTTAATCAGTGCAAATTCTCAGCTCCAACTGAACAACATTGAGTATCCTAGCAAAGCAAAGGTTTCACTCTAGTAGTGCTGGTATCTTGTTAATCATAGCTGATTCCTCAGCCCCAGCTAAACAACCACAGAATCAAAGTAGCAAATGGCCCTGATACAGTCTTTAATCTTCCCTCTGAAACTTTCCAAGCCAGGCCTCCATCTTGCTCTGCTAGCAACATTCTTATCTTCCAAGCTCCTAACAAACATCTCATTGAGCTCTCAACACTCGATGCCTCTTCTAGCCCAAAGTTCCAAAATCCTTCCATAATCCTCCCCCAAAACATGGTCAGGGCTGTCACAGGAATACCCTACAACACTGGTACCAACTTCTTTCTTAGTTTGATTTTTAGTGCTGTGAAGAGACATCATGACCATGGCAACTCTTATAAAGGACAACATATCTCTGGGGATTTCAGTGGTTTAGTCCATTATAGTCATGGTGGGAAACATGGCAGTATGCATGTAGACATGGTACTGGAGAAGGAATTCTACATCTTGATCTGCAGGCGGTGGGAAGAGACTATAAGCTAGGCCTACCTTAGCTCAAGCCCACATCCAGAGTGACATTTCCTCCAACAAGGCCACACCTCCTAATACTACCACTCCCTGTGGGCCCAAACATTCAAACACATGAGTTTATGGGGGACATTCCTATTCAAACCACCATATTTTTTAATTTTATTTTATTAATTTATTCATATTACATCTCAATGGTTATCCCATCTCGTGCATCCTCCCATTCCTCCCTCCCTCCCATTTTCTCCTTACTCCCCTCCCCAATGACTGTGACTGAGGGGGACCTCCTCCCCCTTTATATGCTCATAGGGTATCAAGTCTCTTCTTGGTAGCCTGCTATCCTTCCTCTGAGTGCCACCAGGTCTCCCCATCCAGGCGACGTGGTCAAATATAAGGCACCAGAGTACGAACCACCATATTTTAATTAATGTATTTTGTGTAATGTATACATGGGAAGTTGAGTGGGGTAGGGCAAGAGGAATAACCCTATAGTAGGAGAGCAGGTCAATAATGGCTGCAGCTTAGCAAGCACATGAGACCTGGCGAGAGGACAAGAATAGAGGCTTGTCCCTTGTTCTGATCACTGAATGGCCCTCCCCACTACCTGGTGGTCGGCAGAAGGGGTAGGCTATGATAAGTTTAAGTCAGTGGAGGTTGAGGAGCATCTTAAGGGGACATTAAACTGGATTTCTGTTTCCAAATAAGATCCTAGTGGCTGGGGGTAAACATTCTAGTATTAGGATGCTGAAGGCTTGACCTATGTTGGGAGCATTCATATACACTTGGAAAGATTCAAATGATATAAGCCACTGTCACATGATGGTCAGCTTGATATATTTGGAGGTGCAGATGTGGAGGATTGGAAGAGGTTTCCTAAATTTCTGGCTAGCATTTACTGAGATTAAGAATTTGGAACAATCCCAGGTCTAGTAGAGCAACATTGAGGATGATTCTGTCTGAATAAATTATAGTTTTCCTACCCCTATTTTATGTTTCAACTAAATATTCATGGAGGGCATATAGGGCTTACTGAGGGCAGAAGGTATTCTGTGTTTTATGGAACTAAAGGAAAAATGAAATTTGTTATGTGGGAACTCTATCATTGACTTGGCTTGAAGATAGTTTTTCTGTGTAGGAACTGTCATTTTAAGATGCCATTTCTCAGCTGGAGATGTGGTTTAGTTGTTATAATGCTTGCTTAACATCGCAAAGCTCTAGGTTCCACCCCCTGGACCACATTAAAAACAACAACAACTAGGTTTTTGGATGTGGAGATGGTTTATTTGCTAAGTTGATATGATACCTGGCGTGCAGTTATGAAGACCTGAATTTGGATCTTCAGGGAAGGGAAGATGAAGGAAGAGGGTAGGAGGATGGGACTGGGAAGAGAGGAGGCTGTGATTGGGATGTTAGATAAATAAATAAATAAATAAATAAATAAATAAATAAAAACAAAGGGTTTAATGACTGTGCCTGTAACCTTGGCACTGGCCGTAGGCTTTAGGGAGCAGAGACAGTTGTATCCCTGAAGCTTATTGGCCAGTCAGCCTAGCCAAATTGATGAATTTCAAGTTCTGTAACAGACCCTGTCAAAAAAATTAAGGTGGGAGCTAGAGAGATGGCTCAGTAGTTAAGAGCACTTGTTCTGCAGACAACCCCAGTTTAGTTGTCAGCACCCACATGGTGGCTTACAACTGTGTATGACTGCAGTTCCAGGTGATCTGATGCTTTCTTGTGTTGTACATAGACACTGCACACATGTGGTGTCCTTACATGAATGTGGGCAATATACTCATAAAGTAAATTTAAGAAACCTTTAAAAATATAATGTATTCATATTACATCTTAATTGTTAGCCCCTCGCTCAAATCCTCCCGTACCCACCCTCCTCCTTCCCTCTTCCACCTATTCTCCTCCCCTAGTCCTCTGACAGGGGGTCCTCCTCCCCATCATCTGACCACAGCCTATTAGATCTCATCAGGATAGCCTGCATCCCCTTCCTCTGTATGCCCCCCCAGACCTCCCCACCAAGGGGAAGTGATCAGATGGGGAGGTACCAGAGTACATGTCAGAGGCAGTCCCTACTCCCCCTCCCTCTCCATGTGGAGCGTGAGCTGTCCATTGGCTACATCTTTTTAAAAAATATTTTATTTATTATCCCCCACTCTTATCTTCCCTTTCCCACCCTCCCTCTTCTAATTCCCTCCCCTAGACCTCTGATGGGGGGGGTGGAAGGGGTGGGGGGAAAGGCCCTCCTTACCCACCTTCTGACTACAGCCTATCAGATCTCATCAAGATAGCCTGCAACCTCTTCCTCTGTGTGCCTGCAAGGCTGTCCTGCCAAGGGCCAGTGATCAAATCATGGGCACTAGAGTTCATTTTAAAGGTGGAATGTAATTAACAAAGTAACCCAAAATCTAATTCTGATGTCAGTGAGCACACATACACACCAACATACACACACATATACAAACCCACAGGAACATGTACATATAACACATGCCCCCAAAACTTAGTGTAGTGTTACATATCTGTGATCCTTTCACTTTGGAGGTAGAGGCAGGAGGATCAGTTACATAGCATGTTTGAAGCCAGCCTAGACTATATGAGACCTTGCCTACAAGGATCAAAAAGGAAAGGAAAGAAAAAAATAAACAACAACAACAAAGCAAACAAAAACCCCAAGAAAAACAAAGAAAATATCCTTCACATCTATTTTGATTACATGTTGTTAATAAAATATTAATGTTTTCATAAGACTGTCTCATTTTAGAGTCTGAACATGAAATAATAAATACATTGAATTTGTCTTATATTCCTTACTGAACATTAAAGTTTTCCTGAAATTACTCTTAGATATGAATAAATTCATGTTGAGAGCAGTTTTGAGTTTATACCTATGCTTCTTGTGGTGCTATCTCAACAATGGGAAGCTTACTAGCTTTTGGTGTAGATGATGGTTCTTAGCTAAATTAATTTGGCTCGATGGAAAGCATCTGTGTATGTTTACATTGTTTGTGTGTGTGCTCCAAGTTCATGTATGTGCACAACATATATGCAGTGCCCCTGGAGACCAGAAGATGGCTTCAGTTCCCCTGGAACTAGTGTTAATAGGTAATTGTGAGCCACTCATGTGGGGACCTAGCTCTGGCCCTTTGGGAGAGTTTTTACTCACTGAGTTCTCTCTCCAGCTTCACTTTTGGTAACATTTTAATGGAGTCACCATAAAAGTTAAAAGTAACCATTCTTTTGATAAAATGAGTGTGGATATTTTAGTGCCATGATTAATAGTTTTAATGAATTTTTTGAGAACTGATCTTTTAACTTTTGTATTATTAATCAAAATTTCATGGGTCTTACCCCAAAACAAAGAACTACAGACAACTATTGACTACTGGAAAAAGGAGAATTAGCCTCTCCCAGAGATGAAGCCCCCTTACTGGTTTTCCAGTGCAGGGAAGTCAGCCTTGAAAACACACACACACACACACACACACACACACACACACACACACACACACGGAACTCAGCCAGTTCTGCATATACAATATGTATATATACATATAGATGTACTAATATGCTTGTAACTAATATAATCAAAGAAGAAGAGGCTATCAACTTGAAAGTGGGAATATATAGGATGGAAATCAAGGGAGGGGCTAGAGTAAGTGGAGGAGGAAGTGATGTAATTCTATTTTAATAAAAAACTGGGAAACAAAATAAAAATTTAAAAATCCATTTTATAATGTATTAAACTTGTTGGGAAAACATTACTTGAAATCAGGTGATTTCAAGCCTTCAGATGACAGGCAGATCCTTAAAAAGTGACGTATTTAAAAAGTGGGGTGGGGTTGTTTTGTTTTGTTTTGTTTTGTTTTTATGGGCTTTTTTCTTTTTTTTTTTTTTTTTTTTTTTTTTGAGACCTGGTCTCAATGTGCAGTTTTGGCTGTCATGAAACCTACTGTGTAGACCAGGCTGCCCTCAAACTCACAGTGATCTACCTGCTTCTACTTCCTGTGAGCTAGGATTAAAGGGGTGTGCCATCATACCTGCTAGGTGACCAGTTTTTCATGTTTGTTTGTGTGTTTGTTTGTTATTGTTGTTTTAAGGCATAAATATCTACAAGTGAAACAGCACAGAATTATTTTTAAAAGATTACTGAACAAAAGTTATGAATAAACTATTATAAAATGAGCAGCAACAATATTAGCATTAGGTGCTGGATAATCTCATGCTGTAAGAAAATTAAGTGATACGTGGTTGATAGATGACAGATAGAAGGTAGGTATTATATAGGTAAATTATAGGTATATGCATGATGAATACATAGATAGTTGATAGAAAATAGAGGATGGATACATGTAGAGAGATGATAGAGTTTAGAAAAGTTTGAGAGCAAATAGACAATTAGATAATAGGAGTTAGAAGATTTAAGCTAGTGATACAGTAGATGATAGAATATACATAATGACATATAGAAAATAATTATAAACAATAGATGATGGAAAGACGCATGGCAGATTGTAGAGAGATGATATATAGAAGATGAAATGTAGATGAGAGAAGACAGGATAAATCAAAGATTGAAAGCAGATAGGTAATAAATATAGCACAGGTAGATATGTAGCAGGCACACATTGGTGTTTCTAAAAAGGAAAAAAAAGAGTCACACACACCCCAAACATGTAGTATAACGTGCTAGTTAATTTTTAGTGTACAGACAACAATTGTGGTGGGAATGATACATCCCAACTTCAGGATAGAAATTACCTCTGGAGAGGGCCAGTGATATGGCTCGGTGGGTAAAGGCACCTGCTACCAAGCCCGGTGACCTGAGTCTGATACCCAGGGCAAACATGGTGGAACTGACTCTGCACGTTGTCTTCTGACCTCCATACACTCAGCACCACCTCCCTCTATCCCCCAAATCAAAGAAACAACAAAAAGCTTTTCTTTTTCTTTTCTTTTTTTTTTTTTAAATTATCTCTAGAAAGAGGCAGTTGAAAATGAATGAAGCTACATTTCTGCTTGTGATACTTTATGTTTCAAAAGACAAGGATGAAATGAAAAGCAAAACAATCCATGATATGTTCAACTGCTAAATCTGAAAGTAGTGTACTTTTTTTCTGTACATTTGTATGACTAACCTGTTTTGAGTTCCTGTGGTATGTTATGGTATATCAGCATCTGTTGCATTTTTCAACTTCTCTCATGCATTTTCCACTCACTATCATATACTGTTAAACAGCATGTTAGAGGCTTCTATGTACAGGAGCCAGATTGATTTACTCTCGCATGTCAAACACAGCAGCACAAAACCTTACCAACAGCAGAGCCCAGCAGGCATTTGTTAAGTGACAGATTCAGATTCCTTCCTTCCTGCTTATGCTCGATTGTTTCCTTCCTGGTTGGGTCTCACATGTTAACATTTAGTGATAAATCCGGGTTTTAATATGAACAAACTATAGTACTTTTTAAGTAATCCAAAGCAGGTCTAGTTTTTATCACTGTGTATAATGGACAATATTTTGTATTTCTGTGGAAAAGACAGTACAGATGTAGTCCACTGCTGTGGGGTGTACCTCATGCTTCAGTTTACTTCCATTTTATAATTTTACTCATAGTGTAAAAATAATTTCAGTCCAAGTTATTTTTGAAGGTGTTAATACAAATAAAAGGGTGATAGAAATAATGAAATATTTATATATTTACTTTAACAAAAATATACTTTAGTATAGATACTACTTTAATATAGATGACTGCTATGATTAGAAAACTATGTGGAAATAATTGTTGATGCATTTCAGGAAAACATGGAATAGAAATAATGATCCTTCCTTAGTAGGTAGTAGATGTACTGTGTGTATGTATGTGTGCATGTTAGGCTTACAATACATGTTCATTTATTGGTTGCAAAGGCAGCATAACATTGCTTTAGAATGCTTTAGAAATGATACCCAGAATCAATTTGGATTTGGAATCTCAGTTCTACTATCTTTTAATTTTTGTTCTTGGTGCTCTTATCTTATACTCTTCTTCTGGTGCTCTTAGCTTATACTTTTGTACCAGGAAACTCAGCCTCCTTATCTCTCTGCTTTATGTGAGCACACATAGTTATGGATTTCAGAATGGCCTCTTCATCCTTAGGTCTCATTATTTTTCCTCATTTGTTCCTTTCAGCATCCTCATCTCTAAAGTGAGCAGGATGAGATCCTTAGAGTAGTGATTTGAGGATTGCATGAAATAATCCATGGGAAATACTTAGTATGAGACCTGACACATAAATATTGTTTAAAAAAATAGAGTAATCTAAAATAAAGCTTATCTTGGCCTTGTATTTTGGCAAATATCTATAATCCCATAATATGACAGGTAAAGGTAGGATGGTCAGATGTTCAAGGATAGCCTTGGCTACCTGAGATCCTGCCTTAATAATGAAAATGAAGTTACGTTTGCCTTTTTAGGTCCCATACTGGCCATTAAAGTATGTCTATGACTGTAAGATTTTGTTTCTAAGTCAGGTGTGGTGGCACATGCCTTTGATCCCAACACCCAGGAGACGGTGGCAGATGGATATTCATGAGTTCAAAGCCAGCCTGGTGTATAAAGTGAGTCCAGGAGAGCCAGGGCTACACAGAGAAATTCTGTCTCAAAAAAAAAAAGATTTTGTTGCTACTGAATGGACAGGTGAATAATATAGAGACAGACTGTTGAAGACCTTTGCATATAAAATGTAGGATGACATAAAATACTTTATCAAGTTGTATTTCTTATATTTAGATGAAGAAAAGCATTTCTCCCAAGAAAGAAAGGGCTTCCTTGGAGAATAATTAGAAAATTAATTGTTGATTATAACTTTGAAATAGCTTAGTCTGTGACTGGTAGACTAAGATAGGAACAGTGATGCTTTTCCCTATTGTTTCATCATGCATATTTTAACATGGAAAGCAAAATTACTTGGGAGACTTTTATACACTCCCAACGGGAATGGATTTGTAGTCACAAGTCTTTCTATCCAATATTATTGGAGGCTTGTTTGATTTTTTTTTAATGGAGTTAAGAACTTGATGGAAGACTAGCTATAGGCTTTCCAGATATTTTTTGTTAGTTACTATTCATAACATACAATTTTCAGTTTTCTTCTTCCCCTGCCCTCCCTACTTTTTTTTTCTATTTTGAGACAGTGTCTCATGTAAAACAGATTGCTCTCCAAACTCCTGCCGCCTGCCTCTATGTCCTAAATGCTGAAATTACAAGCCTATGGCACCACACCCTACTTGATTTTCCCCTTTCACTGAAAAAAAAATTTATTCTAGGAAATGTTAAAGGCTTCAATATAAAGATGGCATAATACGAAAGTCTTTATATAAAAATTATCTCATCTTTCTTTTTTATATTTCAAAGTAATCTTAAGTCCAATTTTGAGGTAGAATAAAAGATGAGAGATATAATTGCCATTAATGAACTGTGGATATATTTTTATCTAATTCTTAATTTACTGCTTAAAATGGCTCTTTTGAACTCCCTTATATTAAAAATAAGCAGGACACTGAAACAAGAAACAGATTATGTGTATCTTGCTAACTGCAGCTGCTGACATTCTGTTGCAGACTTTGTGGGGCAATGGCATGCTTTGGGGAATAAACTGAATTTAAAGCATAGGTTCTTCAGTAATTTTCATGTAATTTTTTCTTTGCCCACATCTATATTATGGATACCATCTCAGGATAGTGTAGCATTTGGCATGTGACCTCCTGCCTCTCCATTAAGTACACATAAAGATATTTAAACAGAAAAATAAACTTTTAATACTTCTGTAAATTTAAAAAAAAATCAAAGATTGGTGACAAACTCCAGGGAGAATTTCATTAGCAAGAGTAGATTTAAAAGCAGTCTTGAATGTCATGTCATTTATTACACTTTCTGAAATCAGCTGAGGCAAAAATAGCTAATGGGAACAAGGAAAGACTTACACTTACGTGTAAAGAGGCTGGCCTGCAGGCGGTCATCTCACCAAGGAACCGGAGTTCTTGGCTTCCTACTAGCCCACTTAACATACATATTTCCAGATCATTTAGAGACTAAGGTGGCCCAAATACATAAAGTTAGGCAAGAAATAGAGGAGGCTTGGAAGAGGCATACAGCATCCAGAGAGAAATGTGGGAGCCACCAGTACCAAGGTAATGTCTCTAGAGCCCACGCAAGAAAGATCAAATGGTGTGTGCTCATTAAGAGGACCCTGTCTACATCATCCAAGGTCAAACCCAGCAAGCCCAGTGAGGACAGTGTTTGTTAACATTCAGCTTTGAAATCATCCTCTTTGGTAACTCAATCTTTATTTGAAGTTCAGGTGATTGAAAAATGCTGCCAGATGCCAATCTTGTTGAATTTCTTCCATCTTGGTAGTATGTATGAGGTTAAAAATGGCAGTGTGGGTAGAGGACGACAACAGAAAGAGGAGTCAAGATAAAATATTGCCTTGGAATTTAGAAGCCACACCCAGTCTTGAAAATGTCTTTTCTGTAACAAGCAGAAGAAGGCAAGACATCTCCATCATCTCCTGAAAGGGAACAGTGGAGATTTGCCCTGTATAGTATAGAACAAGCTGGACCAAGGCAACAGATTTAGGACTTGACTAAAATAAGGAAAGATGAAGAAAAATGAAGTGGAACAGATTAAGAACAAAGTTGATTACACTGCTTTTGAATAATTTACTCATTGGTCGCTAAATATTAAATATCTACCAAATGCACTAAGTATTGGTGATGTAATACTGAACAAAACAGATTAGGCAGTTTCAAAAGGTACATTTGGAAAGATAGGTTTATATAGTGATGATGACTAGAAAAATTGGAGTAGATAGAGTATTTAAGGTTATTAGGAAAAAAACCTTCTGGACATCAATACTTTCTAATTCATGTTTTATTATAATTTATTCATATTACATCCCGATTATTATCCCCTCCCTCTTATCTTCCTATTCCCACCCTTCCTCTCTTTTCTGCCTATTCCCCTCCCCTAGACCTCAGATGGGGGGTACTTTTAAAATACTAGTTCAGAACACAAACATACGCATTTCTTCTAGAATATAGGCACATGTTTTCATTTTTTTATTTCAAGGAAAAGAAATGACCTAAGAGAATCTAGAGTTAAAAAAATATGTTAAAAAATAAGGTATCCACTTTGGAGCAAAATCCAAGTTAGAAACAGACATTTTCCTAAAAACCAGAGACCATCATGGCATTCTTTGCTTTGCTCCCCGTTTAGACTCTTCTACGGTGTCACTATAGTTTATGTTAGAAAACAGAAGGCCTTTGTGGGATGGTGGAGGCGCACATGTGTGGGACATACATATATGGAAGCCAGGTGACAACCTCGGGTGTCATTAACCAGGCACTATCCACTCTACTTTAGACAGACTCTTTCACTGGCATGGAGCTCATCAAGTAGGCTATGCTGGCTAGTTGATGAGCTTCAAGGATATGCCTTCTCCACCTCCATAGCACTGAGCTTGCAGGATCATGCCACTTTTGACATATGTTCTGGGGGTTGAATTCAAGGTCTTATGTTTGGTGGAGCACTTTACCAACTTATCTATCTCTTAGCACAAGCAAGCTTTCTTTAAAGGCTTTAATTTTTTCCTCTTAAAAATAGCTAATATATGAATTTTTTGCCAGACATTTCATTCTTTTTTTTTAATACATTTTTATTAATTTATACATATTACATCTCAGTTGTTAGCCCATCCCATGTATCCTCCCATCCCTCCCTTCCTCCCACTTCCCCCCCCTACTCCCCTCCCCTATGTCTGTGTCTGAGGGGGATCTCCTCCCCCTGAATATGCTCATACGGTATCAAGTCTCTCCTTGGTGACCTATTATCTTTCCTCTGAGTGCCACCAGGCATGTCCATCCAAGGGACATGATCAAATAAGACATTTCATTCTTAATAAGCATATAGATTTGTAGTTTTGGTGATGTGAATGGTACTTTGCAGAGTTTTGCTAAAAACATACAGAAAATCTGTAAGAATGCAAGTTTTCTTTTCCCCAAATTAATTAATCAATTCTTCCTCTCTCCCTTCTTTCATTCTTACATTTTTCTTTTTAGCCTCACACATGCTAAACATGTGTTCTACCACTAAGCTGCACTTCAAGCCATTCCAAACCTTCTGTATCTGCCCACTTGCTGCATGGGTGAGGGTGTTCATGTGATAGGAAAACAAAATACTGCCTCAGAAAACCATTCAAAGATAGATTTGTGGTAGAACAAAAATAATGCAAATTAAGCATTCAAATATATGAGAACCATTAGAGAAAATGACTTTTAGTAAATGGTGAAGCAACTGAACACATAAATATAGTTCATATAATAGCCTGTAAGTATATAGTTATAAGTTAGGTTTAACAACCAAAACCTACTCTTAGTTTGATTCAACCAAGTGACAAGAAAACCAGGATCAAAATTAATGTTCAAGTTTAAGGTATCAGTAATGTAAATTGTTTCTGGCATAAGAGCAGGTAGTTCAGTAGCCTACACCAGACTAAAGTTCACAAGAAAGCTCTGAACATATATCTAGAATTTTTCTGTAAAGATGCTAAGATGTAACAGTTACAAATCATCACTAAAGGAGATTGAGCAATTTGGCTCAACATTTAGGAATTATATTAAATGTGGAATTCCTTACTTTGTCATTTACTAAGGTAAATTATAATTGAATAAAGGTTTAAGAAATGAAATAATTAAGATATCAAAATTCAAAATATAAATAAACATGTTCAATAAGGAACTTGGAGCACAAAAATTATGGACATTGTTACAGAGCCAAGTTATATCAGATTTGATCATATATAGTCTCCAATAATAACTTTAAGTAGTTTAGTTGGACAACAAGTTTTCACCCACGAATTGGTGGTTTTGTTTTTTTTTAATTAACTCTGGTAGGCTTCATTTTATTTATCAGGTAATAGAAAAAAAATTCTAGTCAGGGCCATTAAGATGGCCAAGTGGGTAAAGGCACTTGTTGCCAAACCTAACAACCTGAATTTGATTCTTGGGACCCCCATGATGGAACCAACCCTCACAAATTGTTCTGTGAATCTGCACATGCATTGTGGCAAACACCCTCAACCCCCATTAAATAAACAAATGTAATTCAGTTAATCAAAAACTTATCTACTACTATCATTAAACTAAAAAAAATATCCTTTCAAGTAATGATATTCGTTTTGGCACTGCTTTTGGACTGAATAGTATATACTGCTCAAGGGAGCTGTGAAAGTGGAGTGTTTGAGTATGTCAGCTTGGCAATGTGCATTAGAACCCTCAGCATTTGTGGCCTTTGAACCATCTATCTCACTACATTAGCTCTGGAAATACGTTCTTGGAGTATGTTCATTGATGGACTGTTTAAATAACCATCTATTACAAATGGAGTTTTAAACAGTTATTGACCACCAGGTATAAATGTGACTTCTATAATATGAGGTGACATGCACAACTATATATAACAAGTTGAGAAAAAAATTACTGAAGAAAATATGCCAGATTGTTAAGGATTATGTGAATATTTCTTTTATGTCCTGTACTTTTGAAGACATGGACAGTTCAGATTTGTGTTTCATGCATATCATAACAGTGTCTGTTCTTTGCCACGTTACTACCCCCCCCATTTCTTCACCTTCCTTGGCAATGTCTCCAGGGTGGTAAGGACAGATTTTTAAACAAAGTAATGGATGGATGGAGATGATAATCTGTGTCTTTGCTCCTTTGTCCTCAGATAATTGGGATCTCCAGTTGAGATTGGAGAATGATTTTTCCCTTTGCCTCTTTTTCCTTTGCAGGAAACACATGAAATTGTGGCAATCAAGAAATTCAAGGATAGTGAAGGTATATATGCATTTTTACTTCTGTATTTTTTTGTTAATAACATGAGGGTAAGATGGGGTTTAATTGGTTAGAATCTAGCCCTGTGACTTTAAAATCATAACCTCAGGGAGCAAATGCAACTTATTTATTATCATGCTTTACTATGAAATATTTTATATTTCATGATATTAGAATATCTATTTTAATTTACAGTCAAGGATGGAATTTTTGCTCCAAAGGCCAGATAGAAATCTTCTTAACTACATGTTTCCTCATAGATTACAATGGAAAAGCTGATTAAAAGCAAATGCTTCTGTGGTTTCCATAAGTAGTGAGTGCTGTGACAGATTCAACTTTTGGTCAGTGTGTTCTCCCATTCCTAGTCACAGCAAGAAATACAAGGATAAGTGGGAGACTGTATGGAGAGGGAAATTCTTTATATTTAGAACCATTTATTGAGAGAATAAAATATTTTCAATAAGAAATACCATACTTGAGGAGGTCTTGATCACACTTTTAGACTGTTTCAATGGAGTATTAAAATTCTCTGCTGGGCAAGAAAGTTTCAAATAAAATATTTTACTAGCACATTAGTTTTGAAGCCTTAGGTGTTAACTCTCACCTAACAAAAGACAGACAAAGAACGACTGATAATGAAAGTCTACATGGCTTTTGAGGAGTTTAAGCAGCAGTAGTTCACACTTTGTTGTACAGACACCTCATTAAAACTTTCTAAGTCTTAGCCAAGTTTCCATATACATATTATACTATATTGAAAAGCAAGCCTCACAAACTCCTGTGTTAATGAGGCATTCCATTTTCTACTACCGCTGGTTTGTGTAAAATCTTAAAAATACTCCATTGTGACACTGAGTTTCAACCGACCGACCATAAGAAGAATGGGTAAAAGGTATCAGCATCAGCCTCTGTATCTAATGCAAAGCCTGAAGGCAGACAACATAGACTGACTTCATTGGTGCACATTTACTAAGCGCTTTAAGGCCCCAGCTTCTGTATTGATGAACTGTCTCATCACCATCACCTCAGATACTTAAAAAGCACGAAATAGCAAAGAGACTCCTAGGATAGCTTCCATAGCATCCGCTATAACTAAATTATGATGTGCTAATAATGTGGAGCACTGGTATATTACTGAGGGCCTTGTGAAGCTATTGGGAGGAAGTGCTTTTGAGCTTATTATGGGAGGCAGTGTGCTTGAAACTATGTGCCTATGTGCTTGTAATCTAATGGAAGCAGTTGCCCCTGGCTAACCCACTGCGATATCATTGGAAATGAACTCTTTGAGCAGTGATTTTAGACTAATGGCTGGTGTTCCAGAGACAAATGGTGATCTAAAAAGAGTGAATGCAACAGAAAATCAAAGCAGCACTCTTGCATGTGTATGGAGACTTCCTACTGTGTCTCCATACACCTTAAGTCTTTAAGGTCACATGGGCAAGTTACAAATTGTCAGCAGATCTTCCTTTTTTGGTGTAGGGTCTTACATAGCCTAAGCTTGCTTACAACCCTGTTAGATCTAGTACTGTCTTCTATGTCTTTACTCTGCTCATCTAGTAGAATTCTGGCCTTATATAAGAGAAAGAAATGGTACATATCTGGTGACCAACTCTTTTAGAGTGTGAATTATACAAAAAATAGTTTCATCTAGATGATGTTGTCTATTGAACTTCTATGTAAACTACTATAATTCAAAATCTATTCTGATAATATTGCCCGCCTTGTCTACCAGCCCTCAATCATTCAATTTGTTAGTTGCTATGAATATTATATTATAGTGGTGATTATTCTATATCAAACATTTCCAAATCTTGGTGAAAATAAACAAATTAATTCTATAAATGCATTGTTAAGCTTAAGCTAAAATGGAAATTGTGCTTGATCTGAGTGACATTCACATTAATGTTTCTAAATATTCTCTAAATGATGATATGAGGGAGAGTGTGTGAGAATATATGTGACCTTTTGGTAGCTTTAAAAGAGTGTAATAATGTCCTATTGTCCTGTTAAGGTGATATGGATCCAAAAGTTTGTGTAAAATATTTTGCTTTTTAATTTAATTTAATTTTAAATTATATTTTTATTAAAGTTAAATTTAATTTACTTAATATTTAAAGAAAATTAATTTAAATTAAATTAAATATGTTATTATTTTAAATAAAATACATTTTCAGGTAGACCACTTTTTAGTGCAAAAGATCTATATTATCCCAGAATAACAGACAACTGCTTAAAAATAAGACCCAAATTTTCATAGTAAATAAAAGGTTATATTATTACTTTAGCTGAAAACAAACTGAAATTATGAAAATAAGTTTGCCCTATTGTAAATACAGTTTCAGTCATAATAGCAACTTATGCTAGTTTATAGGAGAATTGGGTATTTTAAAGGGAAAAGTCCATTTTTTCCAGAAAATTGCATATTAGCTAATAAAAGCATAACAGAGGCTTTATCAGTTTTCTTGCTTTTAATATTTATGTCTTCATGTTTTAGAATTATTTTTATTTTGTATCTATGAGTATTTTATCTGCATATGTGTATGTGTAACATGTGTGGATCTGGTGACATGCTGGTTGGAGGTAAGAACAGAGCATGGGATCCCCTAGAACTGGAGTTATGGATACTTGTGAGCCACCATGTGGGTGCTGGCAATCAAACTAGAATCCTTCAAGACCAACAAGTACTCTGGACCTCTGAACTCCACTCCTCCCTTTACTTTCAAGATTTTATTCCCTGATTATTAGGTGATAAAACTGTCAGATCTTTTATCGGTGTCTTTGCCCCGAGTTTCCCTGAAGGACCTTAATATTCTAGATAAGGCCAGAAACTTCTGTTAAGAGAAAGAATATAAGCTGGGTTTGAGGCTCAGTGGTAGAGTCTTGGATTCAGTTCCCAGCTGCCACCCCCACCCCCACATAAAAAGGCATGTTTAAATGATAACAAATTTTTATTGGAGACAACTTCCTTTGTTCGTTTTGTTCATTCACTTGTTTGCTTTACTGGCTTCTGTTTCTTGGTACATTATTATAAGTCTGGCATTTCAGAGAGAATTCTTAGCAATACTCTGAATGATGATATAAATTTGTATATTCATGTATGCTTCCACAGAGAAAATTAAATATCAAATACTAAATCAGTTCTGTTAATTATTTGAATCTTTTGAGAACAAAAAATGACCACAGACTCCAAAGATACATGGGATTCTTTGGTTAAAAGATGTTTTTCAGATTGTATATAATAATTATTTTAACCAAATTCTTCTTAACCTTCCTATAACTTCAGCCTTGAACATCGGCATTTGATCATCAGATCATCATTCTCAGTACATTTGTTTATTTATTGTATGCATTGTTCCACATGTGCCTCATAATAGCCAGTGTCTGGAGATCAGAGGAAAACTGTGGTCATCAATTCTCTCCTATTTTGTGGGTCCTGGGTGTCAAACTCAGGTCCCCCAAATCTTAGAGGCAAACCCTTTACCTCCTGAGCCATCTCACTGGCCTGGGGTAATCATTCTTATATAGAGACATAAAACCAAATGTATTGAACAATCCAGGAGTGCCCATTTAAACTAGGTTGTGTTTGAATAGTAATAATTAAAATACTGCCTATTAAACCTTTCTGTTAGGAAAACATGTAGTCAGAATTTATTTTTTACTTATATTTTGATCCTCCTCCTAATTCTTTGGATCATTATCTTTCTTTGACGAATGAAACATTATCTGTACTTACCACTGGGCCTCAGTACATAGCTGACCCCAGTGAGCTGTGCAACCATTCATGTTTCATTGGGGGAGGGCTGTTAAGTCATTTCTCTGGTTTTATATCAAATAAAATCAGTAGCATTGTATTTTATGTTAGTTGTATGCTATAGATATGTATTTTCTCTTGAAAATATTTCTCTTGAACATATTTATTTATTTAATTATTATGAAATGCTTAATTAATCAGTCTTTCCTCCAGTTGGTTTCATTCTTATTTTTACCTAGAGACTAGAAAACTCTATACTGGTCTCTTAGTTTGTATGATGATATAAAATAAGAATTCGTGGAGTTCTAAAACTCAAGAACCTGGATTCCTTATAAGAAGGGCCTTAAAACAAAATTTCCAATCTTTGTCATATAAAGAATTTGCTTATATGAGCTGTAGCACCTGGCTACTTCTGGTACCATCACACTTCCTTTTTCTGCCCAAACCAGACTCTTTCAAACCTCAGGAATTTTTGTAAGATTTGGCGACATTTTGCACCTTTTGTGATTTCATAAATTTTCTCTGTTCTTTAACTGGTCCTTCATCTCTAAAGATTGAAGGTCTTCATCTTTTTTGGTACATAAAACAGTAGCATCACCATTCAAACCTCCGTGGCCACATTGATTGCCCTGCTGCTGCATCCCGTCTTCAATCAGAGCAACCAGAATCAAACATGGTACCCCTATGGCTTTGTTCAAGGATGGATTGACTTTTCTTTTTTATTATATCTGTTTAAAGGTCTGTTTTGGGGGCCTCTTTGGCTATACAAAGATGTCAGGTTTGTGATTTCATAAAGTAGGTTACAGCTATTCCTGGATTTCTTTTCCAAGCCCACGGTTCTTTAAAAATAGGGTTACAATAGTTTCTGCTGATCTTTAGATTTTTTCTTTTCATCATTGACTTATCTTTGAATTTCTTTTGCTCTTGTGAGCTTTCTTCTTAAAAACTGCTATCTTTATTTTAGTGACTCTCTTGATTTTTAGGTATGTTAACTTGACTCAATGATAAATCTACAGAAGTAGGCCAGATTTTTATTTGTTCTTTCTTTGCATCCTTTTTGCTCCTGTCAACTTTGTCCTTCCTAGGTTGGATTGTATACTTACTGCACATAACTTTGCCAGAGTTGTTTTTTACTTTGAACACCCCCTCCAATGTTAACCAGTTTTTGTATTGTTTGAGATAGGATATTGCTATGTAGCCCAGACTAGCCTGAAATTAAATTTTTATATATTCATTCAATCAATCTTGCTCTGTTCTCCTTTCTCCTTCCACCCCTGCATTTCCTCCTTCTTCCTCCCTCTTCCCTCTTCTCTGTATTTCAAAAAAGCATCTTATTTTGTAGTCTAGGACTCATTGTTTAGCCATGGATGGCTTTGAACTTGCAGTAATCCTCTTGCCTTGGCCTTTTAAGTGCTAGGATTATAGATGTGAACCACTATGGTTGGCTTTCTTCAACAGTGCCTACTGGTGAGATTGGTTAGCATGCTCATAAACAGGTGTAGAAACATTGACTTTTAGAACTAGAAAAAGGCTTTTGAAAAAAACCAGTGTAACTCCAGTCCCATGTTATAGGTGAGAATCTGGTCTGTACTTAAATGGTTCTAAAATGCAGACCTAGGAGCTTCACCGATTATTTCTTCCAGCTGTGCTATGTTCTTTGCCTGTGTGGCTTTGGTAGCAAGCCAAATAGCTTGGTCCAAAATGTTACAAAGTCTAAGCATCAATCTAGGTGCTGTTACGCACTCTCCAAAGCTCACAGTAATAGCCATACCACCTAAGTCCCGCTGTTCAACTCAGGATATGAGATTGAGTGTGACTTTGAGTCCATGCACCCTGAGAAAGTCAGCTATCCTTTTTAGCCATGAGTTCTTTATTTATGAACTGGAGAAAATAGCATAGCTAGCACAGGAGAATTATCTTAACTAGTGGGGAGGGAAGGGTGAAGGATGCTTATTTTCATAGATTGTGCGATGCCTGTTAATGCTTTGCTACTTTTGCTTGTTTTAGAGGGCATGTGTCAGCAGAGCGTATATTACTTTTCTCCATCATCTAATCATATAGTACCACAGTTTTCACTATCAAGTGTAGGGCAGGCTAGAAACCTTAAAAGTACCCACAGAATTCCAAGTAATGTTGGGTGCATAGTTTGCTTGCACTTTGGAAATTAGTAACTCCATTTTCTGCCTTTTCCCAGTCATTATAGTTTTAATGCTCAGGTGATTGCTTATGGCTGGCATAAGGAGCCTCATTTTCTTAAAAGGGAGCTCAAATGAAGTTGTATTGGCACACTGCACTCTAAGTAATGTTCTCGTGTGTCCCTTCAACCCACACCCAGTGTGTGTGTGTGTGTGTGTGTGTGTGTGTGTGTGTGTGTGTGTGTGTGTGTGTATTGGGAACTGAGCCTAGGCCTTGCACTAGCGCAGAAAGCACTCTACTACTGAGCTATATCCCAGGTCCTCTTTTTGCTAAGCTATATAACAGGCGTTCTTTTTGCTTTTTGTTTAGAGACAGGGTTTTAGGACATTGCCCCGACTGGCCTTGAACTTGGAATCCTCCTGTTGTAGCCTCCCAAGTAACCAGGATTACACGCCAGGTGCCATCAGCTTGATTTATTGTGTGCTTCTTTTTAAAGAATTACTTATTTTCTTTCTTTCTTTATAAACATTCAGTATATAACCATTATGTTTTTATAACTCTACTGTTAAGTGGGGCTAGTATATAGGAATGATATATTTTATCAGTTACCAAAATTCAGTGACATTTAGGCTTATAATCAGAAAGTCTTTGGCTGGAGAGATGCCTCAGCTTTTAAAGGCTAGACTCACAACCAAAGTTAATCAAAAACACTTTAATGAAAAAAATCAGATTATTCGATTTATTTACTGATAAAAAGTTTATAGTCAGAAATACTTTGATGAAACTAATCACAATTAGGCTTATTTACTGTTGAAAATGTAGCTGCCTTGCCCACAGTTGCATGTTACAGCATAAATTGGTAAAAGGGCAGACTCTAAAGTCTAGGTCTCCATTGTAAAAGTAACTTTTATTCTCTTGACTCAGTTGTTGTCTGGGAGGCTTACTGCCTCCTTCTGCTAATTTAGGCCTAGTCCTAGAAGCTTCTAGCTTCCGTACAATCTTAGGCCTAGAATGTTTTTAGCCTCTGAGACTTACTGCTTAATAAGCTCATCTTTTTCTTTCTGAGCTCTGGCTGGCTCAGCTCAGTTGTTCTGGCTCAAACTCTTCTCTCAGCTTGGCCTCAAACTAACTCAGCAATCTGCTTTAATCTTCTGGCTTTTTCTCATTGTCTGGTTGCTTCTGTCTTTACCTGAGCTCTCTCTCTGCAACCCATCTCTCCATTAGTGTCCTGGTAAAGACTGTTTCCTCTCTCTGTAAAACTGCCTCTTAAGGAGCTTCCCTTTCCTCTCTCTTCTCATGAGAATTGGACATATCCTTTTCTGTCAAATCATCTCTGATTTGCCACTCAATTAGACATCACTTTCAAACATGAGTGCTTCCTTCTACAAACTAATTTTTACCTTCATTGTTTTGGGATTAAAGGCATGTATCACCACACCTGGACCTAAGCTTTTCTTTACCTGATACTTGCTCTATATCAGGCTGGCCTTGAGTTCAGATCCTTTTGCTTCTGTCTCCTGGATTAAAGGTGTGTTTGTATTCCAGCTGGATCACACAGACCTAGAAGGTCTTTGCACGTGATCTCTTGCCAGAAAAGCCATGTTCTGAATTAACATTCCTCTACACTCCATAGTTCTATTCCACTGTTCCTTCTATCATCATGATTTTGATTTGGACATTCCAAAGTCACTTTATCTATTAGCACAATGAAACTGTCCCAACTTGATAGCAAAACACAACACCCCCTTTTTGCTTGCTTTTTAAATGCCAAGAGTTCCCAAGCAATGAAAGAAACACCAGCTGCATTTACTTAGCAACTTTGTATTCAGCTCCAGTATAGTTTGTTGATCCTCTAAAGGACTTTGTATATGAGCATACACATTGTTGACCCTAAGTACTCTTGGTTTTCTGGGTTCCCCATTTTTCAATGATGAGTAAGAGAAAATAAATTGTTTTCCACATTACCTCCCAAGCAGCCCTTTCAAAGTTCTCAAAAGAAAAACTCAAAGCCATTCTACTCAAAATTGAGAGGACAAAATGCCTGTATTGTTGGCCACCCCTTACCTGTTTCTCACACCCGAGTTGTGGGGGGAGATCTAGGCATATATGCACAAAGATCTCTTTATGTGCCCAGCTCAAAAAGTCATAATAGGAAGTTGTGATTGTTTACAGCTCTGCAAAGTGAGATCTATATTAGACAGAAGAGCTTAATCGGTAAGCAAGATTGAGCAGCCTCAATCCAAATCCCAAAGTCCAAAATGTGAGATGTAACCAAATTTACAACGTGTTGAGTGTTTCTCTGATGATGGGAAGTTTCATGCTTAACCTAATGTGGCATGTTAGAGTCAAAATATAAGCACAGTGAAAACATTGTATAAAATTGCCTTCTAAGATATGGATATATGAAACATAAATGGCTTTTGTATTTGAATTTGAATCCAAATCCCAAGAGATATCATTACACACACACACACACACACACACACACACACACACACACACACATACACACACACTTATTTACTTATTTCAGAATTGAAAATTTCTAAAATATTAAACACTTCTTGGACCCAAGCATTTCAGTTCAGGGACACTCCAGTTGTATCAAGAAAAAATGGTGAGCTGGTCTGTGAGAGGAAAGCCATGGATA
This sequence comes from Acomys minous, assembly GCF_964271855.1. Classification (NCBI taxonomy): domain Eukaryota; kingdom Metazoa; phylum Chordata; class Mammalia; order Rodentia; family Muridae; genus Acomys; species Acomys minous. Next base: position 126,346,008 of record NC_140488.1, on the reverse strand, counting down.
TTGTGACCCAGAATGGTAGGATGAGGACTCATCTTATTTTAGGATGGGAAATCACATTGAGGAATGAAATTTTACTTTTAGAAAATCTGAAGACTGGCAAAGGTTAGGGCTGTTTGGGCAACTAAAAGACTAAGATGAGAGGGGCATGATTTGGGGGATCCTAATATAATTTCTCATGGAGGCTAGTGATTTTCGCTGGTTCCACAAAGCCCTATTTCTACCATCTTCTTTAAACTCATTTTGGAAGAGGGCTTTAAACTCATTGGGAAGAGGTTTGGAATAGGGCTAAACAGAAAATTGGCTGATAAGCAATCTTTACTCTGCATTTAGAATCTTTTCCATTCCCCGACCACGGCCCCCAGTCAGCTTTTTCCCCCTTTTTGGTGCCTTATATAGAAAGCATGCCTTCCTGAAAGCCATAGGTGTTCTCGTCTCTGTCCCAGAACTTCAGTTTTTCTCTTCTGACTTAAAGACATGCCTGAAATTGAGGTCCCCACAACATAATCTCAGCCAGCCTGGATTCTGGCCCCTAACCAAAGCCTGAGGCCAAGTGTTTTAGAATTTACAATTTCAAAGTTTCAGAATGGAAATATGGCATTCTACATAGCACTGTAATCAAGGCATATTTCTATAGCCTAGATTATGAATATTCATAGCAAGTGGGTTAAACAAAGACCATAAATAGTCTCATATCAATTTTGTTTTTGCCTCTGAATGAATTTGTAACAAACTTAGAACGGGTTCAGTTTTCCAACTAAAGATTTGGGAATTATGAACCTGTATTCTTGAGCATACATATTGAAAACACACTACTTAGAATTTCCCAGTTACCTTTTAAGCTATCATGAGTATACATTTAAAGTGAAATATTATCTCTTTCCCTGCCTGCCCACTAATCCATTACCATTAATGTGACTTCTGTCCTTTCTCCATGTCTCTGGAGGTTATCACAAGTGAAGTTTATGGTATGGCAGGGCAGACATGGCTACAGCTACTAGTTCTCCATCCCAGAACAGCTACACCATCTGGGATGGACAGATGGACATGCCATGGGAAGGCAGCAGGAACCCACAGCAGCTGCTGTTCAGAGAAATAAGACACTCTTAAGAATTCCCTGTGATTTGGCCATGAACTGCGTCATGAATGCCTGCTGTACAACGTGTGCTCACTGAGGTGGTCTGACAGCAGCCTGAAGAATAAAATTCTCTTTTAAGCTGTACCTTGAAGCTAACCTTAGTACATAAGGCACTATACGTACTGGACACAGAGTCTCCTCTACACATTGATGGGGTTGATTCTCGTAACCCTTTTCAACATTTTCTTCCCCAGCTCGAAATTTTAGAGCTAAAATGATGATAAATTCATATTGCTATGTCTATGAATCTATGGTGTGGTACAACAAAAAATAAAGAAAATGCAAGCAAAAAAAAAGGCTTGAGTTGTTCAAGAAAGCCTTTTTATGGTTGGTTGGTTTGTTTGCTTGTTTTAGGCTTTCTTGGTACCTCATAACCCAGGCTGGCCTGGAACTTACCATCCTCCAACCTCAACCTTCTGACTAGCTGGGATTATTATAGGTCTGCACCATAGAATTCAACTAGCCTTTTCTTTAAGTTTCTTTTTCTTTCTCTCACCAAGAAAATGTGTTAATATTCTATCTGTGGACTTCTTAAATAGAAGATGTTGTTAGTGGTCTTAAAATTCTTTGAATGGTAGCTGTGAAAGTTTTTATTTATTTTCTCTTCACCATTGCCTATATTCTAGAAAATGAAGAAGTCAAGGAAACGACTTTACGAGAGCTTAAAATGCTTCGCACTCTCAAGCAGGAAAACATTGTGGAGCTAAAGGAAGCCTTTCGTCGGAGAGGGAAACTATACCTGGTGTTTGAATATGTTGAGAAAGTAAGTTGTGAATTACCAGTGTGCAGATTCACCTTTTTTGTTGATATTTCTGACACTACTGAAGAAAGTAGTGTTACTTAGTATTCCCTGTTGATGTACTCATAATCTGAGGGTATTAAAAGTGAAAATATCTTCCACAGTCATTAGATGTCCTAAAATAGATCTAGGGATTTTGTCCAAGTTAGAAGCATACAAATGATTTTAAGTTTAAACAGGATAGTGGTATGGTTTCTGAAGTCTTAGAATCTATGTACAACAAGCAGTTTTCAAGTTAGATTTATTTCAATTAAACATGAATAAAAGCTCTGCGGGAGAAATAGGTGGATGGACAGTCTGATAAAGGATGGTAGAGACACACATCAGAGCTGTGTAAGCTGGACTGGATCCTTCATTCAGAACTCATATGAGGAATGAGTGAAAGCAGGCATCTTTTGTGAACTGCTAGTGCTCCATTTTTTTCTTAAGGGAATTGTAAGGTAAGACCTGAAGCTGCTCTAAGATTACTGGAAAGCACTTTATAAAGAGGGTTATCTTATTAATGAAGATCTTAATATTGTGACATAAGGGTAAAAGGTCAGCTGCCTCAGAATTCCGTAGTGAGCCAATGACTTAGAGCAGTTGGTAGCTGTTTACAGGAGGAGAAACTGGAACCAGAGTTGCCTGTTGAAGGTTTTGTTGCTGTGTGAATAGGAGGCTTCTAATGATGTCATGGACTGTTACCTAACATAGATTAAAACTGAAGAGGCTTCTGTTTGCTGTAGGTCGATTCCCTGGTGTTTATTATGACGTAAGTGACAAGAAAGCAATCTTTTCAAGAGGACTGACTGACAATGTGACTTTGAGTTCATTCATTCAGCATTTGCAAAGTATTTTTGAAGTAAACAACATAAAATAATAATTATTAGCGCAATTTAAAATATACAAAACTCTTATTATATTTATATATATCTTTATTTAAAATAATTTTATATAAAATGTTCTGATCATGAATTTTCCCTCTCCCAACTCCTCCCAGCTCCTTGACACCTCCTCATTTACTCAACTCCGTGCCCCTTTTTTCTCTCCTTAGAAAACAAACACAAATAACAACAACAAGAACAGAATTTTTAAAAATGCTCACATATACATGCACAAAAACAAGGCCCTTAAAAACATAAAACTGGAAACCATAATTTACAAGCAAAAGACCAGTCAGACAAAAAAATTGGTCAAACAAAGCAATATAGAAAAAAAGCCTACAAAAATACCATTGAGTTCGTTTATGTTGGCCATCTACTGCTGGGCGTGGGGCCTACCCTTAAGTGTAGTTAATATACCCAGTGAAGGCTCTGTCATTTTAAATCAGTTGTTATATGCTTCTTTTCCAAAATCTGTTTCATGTGTTACTTTTGATATTTTCCTATCAACATAAAACTTTAAAATTGCTTTAAGAAAAATATTGTTATACACAGATTGCAGAAAAATCAGATTATATTTATTGTCTAATTATCACAAATACTTGTGCTTTTTTTAGCTTTCACTCCGAAATAATAAAATTTGACACATCTAGTATTTCACTTTATCTTTTTTATTTCTGTTGTGTTCATGGTGGTGATTTATGATAAATAACAATTTAGTATATCAAATAGAGATATCTCCTTTGTATATCTGTTTTCTGTCTGGGAGAAGCAATTTGACATACTTGAGATCTCGCTGCTTACAAGCGACAGTTCTACCACAAGTATGGAAATCTTCTGACACTTAGGCTTTGGCTTCTTTTTCTAACCCTTTTGCTTCTTGGATGGAAGTTAACCATTACACATGCAGACAGCGTCAGTGCCTGGCAATCTCCAGTGAGTCTGAGAACTATAAGGAGAAAGATGCTCAAACAAGATAGGGAGTTGTTAACTGAGACCCACAATTGCAATGCCTTAAACAAAATAGGAATCTCTTCCTCACAAATATATGCAACAGGAGATAGCACAGGACTGAAGTATAGCTCTGCTTCCCTGTCTTCATTATCAACCCCAGCTGTCACATCCAGTTAGCTAGTGTATAGCTATATGGTCACACTTGGCTACAAGGTAGGTAGGAAATGTACTCATGCACTCGTCATTCTGAGTATCTAAGTTTGTGGTTGAAAATTGTATTCCCTATGGAGTAAGGAAAAGTGGCTGTGGCGGGTCTTAGTATCTCTGCCGCTTAGGAACCTTGAGTAGAACATGAACTGAGAGATCCCCATCTTTTCTCTACCATTCAGCCCTCCTGTGCCTCCCAGTTCTTGGCATCTCCTACATATTTGTTAATTAAAAACAAAAGGCAATTAAATTAGCAGTTTTTAAAAAGCTGCAAACATTCTTTTGACATTTTATTTTAACTGAAACCATAAATATACATGAAATCCTATAGAGGTAGGTCTAGGTGTTTTGCATATTGATCTTCTGATTAAAATTCTTACTGGTTTTTGTCACATACCACAATGCATCTTTAAATGGAAGCAAAGGCTGGAAAAACTAGAAAGCAATCTCCATGCAGAACCTGTCAGTATTTATGCCAGCACCTGTTCCTTGCCAGTACTTATGCATGTGTCTCACCACTGACATGCATTTTGTGGCTCTCTTTTGTTGGGTATTTCCAAACTATTAAGCATGATTTACATATGCACAGCAACTCTCCTTTTAAAGAAACATCATCTCAGCGGTTGAGAGTGCTATTTAATTATATTGATTGTTGAGAGCCTTCACAACTTTTACAGTGGGCTTTATCTAATAGTGTTTCTCATATTAGACGAAGCTGATAGAGTTGCAGCTCAGTGCTTACCTAGGAGTGCTTACCCAGCAATGCAAACGTGAAACAACAAATAACAAAACGGATTATGTTAACGTGAATGGATTGTGTCTCAGTTGTTCTTTGAAATAGAAAATAGTACAGAACAAAAAGTGGCTAGGGTAGCAGGCATCTCAGAACCCAGATCTAGGCAGCCCCTCATTGAGACTCCCTTCCCATTGTGGCAACTTGACAATTAAAACTATAAGGTAGTGCTGGAGCATGCCTTTAATCCCATCATTTGGGGAAGCAGAGGCAGGTGGATGTCTGTGAGTTTGGCATTAGCCTGGTCTACAGAATGAGTTCCAGGACAGCCAGAACTACAAGAGAAACCTTGTCTCGAAAAACCGAAACAAAACAAAGTAAAAAAAAAACTTATTACAACAAATACAAAATTTCATAAACATAATATATTCTACTACTTCATCAAGGGAATCTTTAACTGCTATTTTGTTCTTTTTTTTTTTTAATGGAATGGCAAGTGTCAGTTGGATTTAAAATTCCACTAATATGAATCAAGATAACGTACCCCAGGTTACACCTTGTAAGCTGCTTCTCTATGTGGGTACCTTCCAATAATAAGCTAAGATTGTACTGTGAGCCTTATTGATTGGGCTTTGCAGAAGAGCTGGGGAATCGTTGGATAACATGGTAATGCACTGGAGACCGGCTAAGGAAAGTCTTAGCTTAGCGTTTCTGTTGGTTTTGGGGTTAGGGTTTCATTTTGTAATGTCTTCCAGGTGCTGGGGTGACAAACATGCATCATGATACTTGGCTTACCAGAAATTTTTGCATGACCTTTATATAAAAAAACAATCTCTGACTCCAGATCGACAATTTTAGCTATGTTTGTGTGTGTGTGTACAATCTTATGGAGTTAGTTATCACCTTTCCATGAGTTTCAAGATCAAACTCTAATCCTCAGGTTTGCATAATTAGGCAGCAAGTGTCTTTACCTGCTAAGCTGTATCTCTGGCCCTCAATATTTTCTAGCCTGTTTTAATTTTTATACCAAATGTATAAATCTCCCTCTCCTATTCTTCCTCCTCTACCCTCTTCTCTCTCTCCCTCCTCTCAATATTAGAGGCAGAAGTAAGGAGTAATAAAAATGTAATTTCTCATAAAGGAAATTTTTTATTTAATACACTACCCTGATCCACATAAACAGACTTATAGATTAAATTCAAAACATAAAAAATGCATATTGCATATTGAATGAATCCTTAGCTAAGGGTAAGGATTAGTAGTTCATAATTGATGAGCTTGCCTAATTTTGGAGATGAATGGTGCTGTATTTGCTTTTAGAATATGCTTGAATTGCTGGAAGAAATGCCAAATGGAGTTCCACCTGAGAAAGTGAAAAGCTACATTTACCAACTAATCAAAGCTATCCACTGGTGCCACAAGAACGACATTGTCCATAGAGGTGAGTGTAGACGTTTGAAATGGAAAATACTAAATAAGTCAGCTAAAATGAAAGATTAACTGTTTTAAGAACATTTCTATTTAAGTTAACCATATTTTGAAAGTAAAAGATATGCGAAGCCCTTTGCTCATCCGGTCTCCCACCAAAGGGCAGCATATGAGTTTATTTGGCTAGTGTGGTGATATCCCTATTTATATAGCCAGGTCTGCTGGAAACCATACCAGTAACTAATGAGTCAGCAGATGCAAAAGTTGAAGCTTTATTTGGGCTGGAATTGAATGGCAAAAGGACAATTTCCATAACCTTTGTGTCTTACAGATAGACCAGGGAACGTGAACCAACTGAAACCCAGGCTTTCTAAGTGGTCTTAAGTCTCTGACCCTCCAGTAGAGCTCTTCTTTCATTCTGTTTTAGATCAGTAATCTCCAGTATATATCTTCCCCTCCTGATTGTTTCTCCCTGTTGTTGGAAAGTGTCCCTTTTCTGGAGGTTGGAGCTGTACTCAACCTTGTATTGGCCACGATTATACTTCTCGAAATTATATTACTTTTTCTTTAGCAGCATAAAATCAGTGGTTTCAACAATAAGGAGCATGATTTACTTAGTGTCATTTTGACTCTTAATATTTGCTTTCAAATAATCTTACTTACACTGTAAAGTTCTACAGCACTGGGACACAATTTGATTAAATAATGAAGCTAAAAAATTCATCAGAAAATGTTGACACATCTACTTGTCTGTATTTTCTTTGTATTATGCTGCTGCTGCTGCTGATTATGATATTAAATTTATCTGTACAAATGTGCAAGGATAATCACCTTTAAATTGGTCTTACTTTTAAGAGTAGCTGAAATGTATAAAGATTTCCAAATTCTGCTATTTGACTCTCATAGTAGTTACCCTGTTATCAAGATTGTAGACATCATAGATAAACCCCCAGGTTAACTGGGCATCTAGTGTCTTAGGTAATAGTGCTAAAACCAGCCTGTGTTACACTTTAGCATTGTTAGTGAGGAGATGAGTTAAGTGTATTTCCATTATGAGACTACAGTTTGATTAAATGTGTAGCTGATTAATGGTAGGCACAATTCTGGCCTGGGGCTAAATGGTAGAATGCTTTACTAGCATGTGTAAGACCTTTGGTTCAATCTACATGATTGGAAAACACAATTCTATGATTGGGAAATCTGTAGAGTCCACTATACTCACCTCACCTTCAGCTCTACGAAACTCTAAAAAGAAAGTTGTAGCTGGTCATGGTGGAATACACCTGTATTCTCAGCATTTGGAAGCTAGAGACAGGATTGGGAATTCAAGGTCATCTCTGACTACATAGGAGTTGGAGGACAGACTGAGATACATGGGACCCTGTCTCAACAAATAAAATTGAAAGATGCCTCTCAGTGGATTAGTTCAACTTCATTTTCTGCAAATTTCTGCTCCTTAACTCCTATCATGTCTTCACATAATCTATTGGGGGAAATGGAAACCTTGACTCATTAGCCTAACTTCAACATGTTGTCAGTTGTGAACCACATGGGAAAGCTAAAATAGGTATGTTCATATAGGAATTATACAGAGAAACTTTTACTTTTTTGCTTTTTTTCCAATAAAGATCATATTGTTTCACTATTGGTATGTGTATTTTTAAAGATAGCAGGTAGATGTAAAAATTTTACGTTCAGTCTCCAAAATCTTGTATTCTTAATGTTTTATGAAGCAAAAATAATTCCTTGAAACATACTGGCCTAAATTTAATCATTTAAAAATTCTTTACAGAGTTAAGGTGTATGTCTTCAACAAGTTGTAGGCTCTAGATTCAATGCTTAGCAGAGAAAAGGAGAGAGAGAGAGGTTTTAGGGGTTTTAGGAATCTTGTAATTGTCATCTGCATGTCTCATAAAAAATTAATTGAAACTTTTTATACAGCAGCATAAAATGTCTTACTCTTCTGTACATTGCACAGTTTTCTAGTCAAATCATGCTCAGATGATTTTAATTAGATGCTATTGCAGTGCTGCAAATGTCAATCAGCAAAACATAGAACATTTTTACTTACTGTTTTTTAATCTTGGTATTCTAGACATAAAGCCTGAAAATCTCTTAATTAGCCACAATGATGTCTTGAAGCTATGTGACTTTGGTGAGTTAAAAGAAATTGAACTCCAATATTAAGAGAATTAATTTAATGTAACACATGAGTAGCTTTTAAAGGTATTTTAAAAGTAATGTTATGTCTTGATTTAAATTAGGAAAAGAGCATTCAGTTGGTTCATATGCTCCCAGTTGATGGCTGGGATAGCTTTGCTTTCTCTTTGTTGTATGGTGTATGATGTATATATTTCTAAAATATATAGGAAAATTTATAAAACATTATACTCCTAATAGAAAATCTCTATTGTTTCTTACATAGGTAATTGTATTTTAAATGCTGTTAAATATTTTAAATAATTTAGGAAACTTTTAAAATCTTGAGTTAGTGTTTAGGTTATGGCCCATAAAATATGTCAGAAAGGAGCGTTTACGAAAAGAAGCAGACAACTAGACAACTAAATCAAGTTTTTTAGTTATCTTTAGTACTAAAGTAACTAAACTAACTAGTAGTAAAGTAACTAAAACAGTTGATTTAAATATTTAAATTATTTTGTTTTGAAATAGGATCCCATGTATCCCAGGCTCATGTCTAACTCACTATGTAGCTAAGGATGGCCTTGAACTTGTGATCCATTTACCTCCACCTCCTGAGTGTTGGGATTATGATCATGTGCCATCACACCCAGTTTATGCAATGTTAGAGGTAGAACCCAGGGATGCCTGCATGCTAGGCATGCTACCAACTGAGTGTATTCCCAGCCCCAGGAGGTCAACTTTTGAAATTATCCTTTTACCTAATCTATATTGTAAAATAAAATGGCAACCCTTTAGAATATTATTAGGAGCTGGAGAGATTGCTCAGTGGTTAAGAATACTCGTTGGTTTTGAAAAAGACCTGGGTTCAGTTCTCAGTTCCTACAAGGCAGCTCAGATCTGCCCCTCACTCCAGTTCTAAGGGCTCTGATTTCCCTCTGTTGGACTCCACTGGTGTCCAGGAATATTTTCTATTTATAAATTGCTGTTTGTGTTTATTATTACCTCCCAAGGTGTCAATAGACTCTGTGTCCCTCGGACTCTATTTACTATGCCTCCATGGTTCTTTGTTAAGGTCCAAGGTGACTGAAGATTATAAAGCAAGTGTAAATACAAAAGAAATGCCTGCAGAATGATCAGTAACGAGAGGAAAATGGTACTGTTTCTCTGACATTATTTCTTTAAAAAGTGATCAGGAAGTTCCTTCTGGCAGCACTACATGCGGCATTCTGTGCCCTGTGGGCCCCATCAAGGAAAGACTTCCTAATTAATTGCCTTGCCTGGCAGAGAGGCAACTCCTTTGTCTGGCTTGAAGAGCCCCATTCAGAAGTGCACATAGTTATTCAACAAACGCTTCAGTAAGAAAAATTGATTAGCTGAAGTTAGGGGCTTTGCCTTTTGCTGTTGTTTCTTTTCTTGTTGTTTTACTTTAAGGAATACTAATTTTTGTTTCTCAAACTGACACAAACCTTAATTTTTCCTCCAATTCTAATGTTTTCAATTCTCTATAACCCTGATGGTGAACTTCTGTTGCATTTGGTGAGTTAGATGGGTAATTAGTTTATCCCACTGTTCATTTTGTGGTTTTAAACCTTTGGAAAGAGTGAAGGACAAAAATAATGCTAGTGTCTGTAAGGTAATTAAGATATTCCTAAGTTGCTTCTCCAACACTAAGGGCGAAGAGTAATTTTCAGCCTCTTTGTTTCTGTCGCTGCCAATGGTTAATTGTTTGCATAATGGCTGGAACAGCTCAGCAAATACAAATATACAAGTACAATGTAGGTCTCACATAGCACAATTAATGTTGCTGTAACTTCTGTCCCTAGTGGGCACTTAATCGTATTCCTAAAATTTTCAGCTTTAAGAGAGCTTATTTGAAAATATGGTATGAATGCTTCCTAAAGGACAGGATGAATTTGAAAACAACATTGATATCTTTAGCATAAAGACTGAATTTGCAGAAAATTCATCATGCACATTTTAACATATGAACATGATTAACTATTTCAAATAAAGATGTTTTTAATAAATAGTCCACTCAATATTAGTCACTATATTATTTTGATATGCTTTTAAAGTATTACTAGAGTTGAATATTTTGCTCACATGAAATTACTATTCTTTCAGGTTTTGCTCGGAATCTCTCAGAAGGCAATAATGCTAATTACACAGAATATGTGGCTACAAGGTGGTACCGATCCCCAGAACTGCTACTTGGGTGAGTTATCTTTCTGAAATTGAGTGGCCTATACATATGTATTGTTTTTTTATAATTCACATTGGAATAATAGATGTAAAATAAGAACTTGGTTACATATATATTGTAAAATATACATATGTATATATATATATTATGTGTATATATATACACATAATATATATATATATATATCAATTGCATATTTGTGGTAATAAAAAAGACACCCAAGAACTTGAAGTTATGAAACAAGTTTCATTTTATCTATCACAGTTCCCAGTAGCTGTAACTTGGGTTCAGTGGAGTGGCCTCTTTTGGAGTCACTCTGATGGTAGTCAGTTGGCTAGCAGATTGACAGAGCTAGTTGATTGAGAGAACTTCAGCTGATATCTGATAGACCTTTTTTGTTTTTCTCTACATGTTTGTGTGGGGTGGCTGCGTATATGTGCATGTAGAGGCCAGAATGTCATTCCTCGAGCATCCAATCACATTTGTGAGATAAGGTCTCTCACTGTCCTGCAACACATTTGTCAGCATATGTTCCCCAAACAATGAATCCCAGGGGTTCTACTGTCTCTGCCTTTACATTGCTGGGATTACAAGTGTGTACCACCATGCCTAACATTTTTACATGGATTCTGGGAACTAAATTCAGGTCCTTATTTTTGGCAAGGCATACACTTTAGCAACTGAGCCATTCTCCTATCCCCTTGGCAGACCATCACGAATCCATCAGGACTTACCTTTCATAAACTAGTTCATGTTTCCAAATTTGATAGGACAATTCTGTTCATCAGGTTCAGCCCAAAAGCAAAGGTGCTGTCCAAGTTCTTTTCGTGTGGCATTTGCCTTATTGACCAAGGAATGTCTCATGACCAAGCCACAATTCAAAGTATGGAGAAAAAATCTTACCTCTTGATACAAGAGGTATCTTGATGAATTACAAAGGGGCAGTTTGATATTTTGGTTTGTTGATGCATTGGACACATACTTAAGTTTACATTCAGCCACTTTGCTAGGCACAGGGTAACTACTGAACCAATTATCAGTTTTCTTCTGAGCAGTGTAAGTCTTACTGAATGATGAATGGCTATTCATATTAGACCTACATTGCTGATTTTTTTTTTCAGCAACATCTCCACACTTATCCACTTTGCTCATCTTCCCACTCTCAGGTGCTCTGTCATTCATCTGCTAATACTTTGTGTCTCACTCATTGAGAGTTGGCTGTTAACTATTCATTTTCTAACATTTAGCAACTATCATCTGATGCAGTTCTTAATTTATTGCTGATCTAGAGTCAATAAAAATTATTGAGTTTTAAATATCTTTACTATTCTCTTAAATCAAAAGTTTGCTTTATCTTGCAAAGTAAATCATGGTTACTCACCATAATTTGAATGGACCAAGTTTAAGATTTCCATGCTATTTTGTGTGTGCTTGTGTGTGTATATGCAGTTTTTTCAGCCTAGTACCATAGGCCAGGTTTTCTTTATCTTAAATAATATTTTAAATCAGTAGACTTCATTGGCCCAAAAACTACCAAAAATGTCCTTGTGATTTTAGGATTTGGAGGGGGGAGGGGAAAGAAATGAGATAAATTAAATACTGAGTTATTGTTGCAGTAACTTATTATTCTGTATGCTAACAATGCTTTAGCTTAAGTTTTGTGTTATTATAATGGGATTTTAGAATTTCATTTGGGGTTTTTTTTTTATATATTTAGGTACTGAGCTATAACACTGTTTGGGGGAGCCTTAGATTTTCATTTATGGCCTCCATTTGTAGCAGGCTCTTTTTCTACAGCTCTCTGGTGATCTAGGTCCCAGAAGAGAAGTACAAGCCCCTAAGTACATTAAAACATGATTTGATAGAAAAAGCTATCAGAATGTCTCATATAAAGTACAGTTATATTCAAGTAATTCATCTTAGCTGTTGGGAATTGTGGTACTAAGCAATCAGAAGCTAAATAACATTCAGTATTTGTTTAAGGTTCAAAAAGCAGTGGAACATTCTACCAAACTAAAGCTAAAAAAACGGATATAAATCTTGACACTTAGCAAGCTTAAAGTATAATTTTTTGAAAATAGATTTCTTGGGAACATTTCATCCTCTGATATGTTCTCATCCAATTTGTACACTACATTACAGTTTATTAAAGCCATTCATGTTCAAGGTATACACTGTTTTCTTTATGAGTGTGGGTTACAAACTTACGTTCTGAATTTCTGCTTACATAGCTCTAATTCCTTATTTCTGGTCTCACTTTTGTTAGTGGCCATTTTAAATTCCTTAAGTACCTTCATGGTTTAAGTCATGAATAGGTCGAAAATGAGTTGGGAATTATTAAACCATTTTGTGTCTTCGGTTGCTAATATCATCTCTTCTTTTGCTTTTCAGCGCTCCCTATGGAAAGTCTGTGGACATGTGGTCGGTGGGCTGTATTCTTGGGGAGCTTAGTGATGGACAGCCCTTGTTTCCTGGAGAAAGTGAAATTGACCAACTCTTTACTATTCAGAAGGTGCTAGGACCACTTCCATCTGAGCAGATGAAGCTCTTCTATAGTAATCCTCGTTTCCATGGGCTCCGGGTAAGAGGCTTTGCTAAAATCCAAAATGGAGTCAATCTAGCAGTATTTAACTTGCTGCTCATTGCACAATGCAGCCCTAAGCTACGCATTGCACACTCTTCCCTTCCCATCACAGTGTTTTTAATCCTCACTATATTATTTCATTTCTGAATCTTATACAGTATTTGTGAAATTTAAAAATAGTTACAGTTATAAGTAGGAGCTGCTAATGATGTCTTTTTTTCCCTAATCTGTAAAGTTTAACTTTTCAAAAATCTTTTTAGCATGTACATTATCAATTCTAATCTTCTTTCTTATAGTCTCTTTATTCAAACTGTTAAGCATCTCCAAATGATAGAAATGTGCAAGTGGCCTGTGTTTACTTAGGCACCTAAATTTGTGGTGACTTGGAAGATGGTTGTGACTACTTGGATTCTGCAGATTTAGAGGGGCAGCACCACAGATATTTCTTGTACATTGACAGTGAAACATTAAATCTTTGTAGAAGTCAGAAGCCTTGCTACCTTTGTGCAAGACTTGTTTGCTGAGAATATAATGAAAAACATCTTCAAAATCATAAACTTTTCCCAAATGAGGAACCTGTAACTGCTAGAGGTACCTCATCAGAATGTTGAGTGATTTATAAACTGCTCATTTCCATCTACCCCCCAAAGCAGCTTTTTATGCTTTTGAGCCAATGTGTCAATTTGTCATTGTAGAAACTATAAAATAATTTCATCATCCCATCTTTTAATTTCTTTTCCAGTACATATGTAGTATTCTAAAACCATGCTATTATATTTTTAAAATATTTTCTAATTTATTTTATTCTTTGAAAATGTTGTATAGTCATACAATGTATTTCGATCATGCCCAAGCATTACCTCCCTCCATCTCTCTCTAGGGTCCTCCCACCTCATCTCCGTCTAAACTTCATGTCCTCCATTATTTTTATCCTTGTTATTATTGATAACCCAAGTCTAGTTAGTGCTTCCCATGTGTGTATGAGTGACCTCGCAGCAGCTCTGTCCCCAACGGAAAGTAACTTTCCTACCTCAGCAATCATCAATTAACATTCTATGACAAATTTCAGATGTGATCTTGCCATTTGCAAAACGCTTTGGTTTTTATCTTTGACTTTCTGGATCTCAGGCAGTTTCTGTTTGAGAACACTGCTGCTCACATGTGAATATGCAATACAGACCCAGCTCTTACTGGGATCAGGACACTTGGAAGAAATGAACAAACTGAGGTGCATATAGTTTTTCATTCCTTCCTCTCCCTTCTGCTTTCAGTTCCTTTTCCAAATGTACCAAAGTTACTTCAGACTCCTTTTATTTTTGCTTGTATTAGCCGAATTCTGACCTTTGATTAGGTTACAACATTAAACATAAAAACTAATGCATATTGTCTTGCTTTATTTTCCTATTTCCTATTTCTGGGATAAAATACCCCAAGAAAACAACTTAAGGAAGAGATGGTTTATTTTGGCCCGTAGTTTTGATTATAGTCCATTGTGATAGGGGAAGTCACAACTGGAGGAGCTTTGAGGGAGCTGATTTCATTGCATCTTCACTTAAGAAGCAGAGAGAGGCAAACTATTGCTTAATTCCCTTTCCCACCTTATATAGTCCAGGAGTGGTTCTGCCCACAATTTAGATGGGTTTTTCTGCATCCACTAAGGTAATCAAGAAAACTTTCACAGACATGCCCAGAGGCCCCATTTCCAGAAAATTCTAAACTTCTGTCAAGTTGATAATTAACAGGTACCCATCAAGTTCAATGGCATTTCCTTTCTATCTGCCTCTAATGCTTCTTTCATTCCATCAACCTTACTTGAACTTTGAGTTACCTGCAAGCCGAACTCTTGAACTTTTAAATGTGGTTCCACATTTAAATCTGTCTCCCTTTTGCTTAAAACTGTCTATGATTTCTGATAAAGTTTAAACTATTAACATTAAAGACCCTTTGGACTCATCACAAATTGTTGTGATTGCTTTCCTATGTTCTCAGGCCACCTTTTGTTTGGAATGACATGTGTCTTCTGTAGTGCTGCACTACCACATCTCTTGTGCTCTGAGCATCAGCCTAGAAGCCTGTGTATCCCTTCTCGGAGTGTTAATCTGGGCTGTTTTGAGTTCCTGTAGCACTCTGATCACATCTCTCTTTTTGCTCACACCCATTGCATACTCAATTAAGTAGCTGTTTGCAAATATGCCTACTCACTGGAATCATGAATTTCTTGAGGAAAGAAACTGCTTCCTTCATAGCTCACCTAAAATGGTGTTTGCTAAGTTGCATAGTGTTGAATAAATAGTTAGCTGTAGAATCGTGATGTCATTAAGCTGGTCTGCTGCTAGTTGATTTATTACAGGCCTCATTAAGCCTATGCCTCAGAATCTGAGCAGTGAGTAATTTTTGACATTTCTAGGCCTATTCAATAGCTTAGAATCCAACTGAAGATTTAATACATTTTCTTTTCTTAATCCCTACCCCCATTTTATTTTCTGTTCTTTTAGTTGGCATACAAAATAATTGTCACTATATTCATACATATATATCATTATATCTTGCCCTTGTCCACCACCTGCATTGCCCTCCCACATCCTTCTTCCTCCCCTCTCTTGCTGGTCCCTTGAACTCACTCCCCAAAATAGTCCTCCTCTTGTTTTTACACACACACACACACACACACAAAACCCTAGATTTACATATGAGACAAAACATGCGATATATTCTTTCCCACTACCCTGGCTTGTCTCATCTACCCCTCTGTCCAGACCTCTTCCTTTGGCCTCAGAGTGAAATCCACATTCCACATTTGAAAGGAAAGGCTATATTTGCCTTCTTGAGTGTGGCTTGTTTTGTTTCACATGACCATCTTCAATTCATCCATTTCTCTACAGCTGTCATGGTTTCATTTCTCCTAATGACTGAATAAGAGTCCATTGTGCTAATATGTCACCTTTTCTTTATCTATTCATCTTTGCTAGGCATCTAGGCTAGATCCTTATCTTAGCTATTGTGAATAATGCTGCAATAAGTATGAATATTCTACTAACGGTGTGGCGTGTCATTGTCAATTCCTTCTGAACAGATACCCAAGAGTGGTATAGCTGGTAGATCAGATGGCAGTTCTATTTCTGCTGTTCTGAGGAAGCTCCATGCTAATTCCTATAATAGCTGCACAAGTTTACATTCCTATTAGCAGTGAACATGAAGTCTTCTTTCCCCACATCCTCACCAGCATTTGCTGCTGTTTTCTTAATTTTGACTGGGGTATGATAGAATCTCAAGGCATATTCAATTATCATTCCCCTTATGGCTAAGATTGTTGACTTTTTTTTTCAAATATTTGTTGATAGTTTATGCTTCAGTAGCATCATCAAAAGGAACTTCTGCAGCTCCCTTGGGAGAGGTAGTTTGTTTCAGAAACAGTGAGGGTTTGAATCACAGGCTTAGATGCAAATAGTACTTCTGCTCACTAATTACGTAGCTTTCCTTGAACCAGTTATTCGAACTTTCTGATTACTTTCCTCATCTCTAAAATGTAAGGATAATACACCTAAAATGTCTTGCTCAGCATTACTTCCCTATCTTTTTTTTTAGAAGTTGAGTTCAAGATATCCACAGGTTCTTCTATAGCTACAGAGTCTCACTAAGCATCCCCAGGCTGTTCTTGCACCTAAGCCCTTGCTGCCTCAACCTTTGAGTGCTACCATACCTGGCTTTAGCTTTTCATTTGCAGATTCAGAGTTCATCAATTCCTTTTTAAATCAGACAATGAAAGCCAGGAGTGGTGGCGCACCCCTTTAATCCCAGAACTAGCGAGACTGGTGGAGTTTGAGGCCAGCCTGGTCTACAGAGGGAATTGAGGACAGCCTAGGCTACACAGAGAAACCCTGTCTTGAAAAACCAAAATCAAACAAACAAAAAAGAAAAACCACCAGACAATGAATTCCTCAAGTTTGTCTCTTGCCCTACAGAATATAATGTAGGGATGGTAGCATGAGTATTTATTAATGCCTTACTGATGTTACTACATAACTGGTCCTTCTGTCCTTTTGTTACGCATGTTTACGGATTTTTGTACTTTGAAATATTCCTATGTTGGTATAAAGAAAACATGTATTACAAGCTACTAGCACTCAATATCTGAAAGGTATATAAGTGAGCAGATCTGCCAGTATCTTACTCAGTACTTCAAAACCACTCTTGCTACCCTTCTGTTAGTTCCTCAGTTTGTCAGTATTGAGAATTGTCTGTTGAAACAGACAAAATTTGTCTATAAATTGTTTAGAAGTAAGTTGTATAAGCAGGCAAGATTCAGGATATACAGGCTCAGATTTTTATTCATTTTACAATCTGCAGTATTATCTGTCTCGCTTTAGGTATCATCTTTCACGTTTCCCCAATATTTAATATTTGGCCCTATTAATTCATACCTAAAATATATAGACACCAAAGTAATATATAAATAATAATTTGACTTGGATTGTCACAATGCTGCTTATGTACCCTCACAAGCATATGTGCATATCCTTTGTCAAATAGTAACATTCATGCTATGTTATCCTTACAGTTTCCAGCTGTTAACCATCCTCAATCATTAGAGAGAAGATACCTTGGAATTTTAAATAGTGTTTTACTTGACCTAATGAAGGTAAGAAAATATATGCTTGTACCAAAAAAAAAAAAAAGTCCTTTGGTTTGTGGATTCTCCTCTGACTACTCTGGGAACATAGCATGCTTTTATGAATTAAATATTTTGTTTGTAGATGGTTAATGGGGAGTATGTCATGTTAAAGGGCATGTAATTTGTTTATGATTGTAACAGGAATCTGGTGTTGACTCAGTCCAGCTAGAGAGGAGCATGTAATCCCTAATTTGCTTTCCTAAAATGGGCAGAATAATGAATATTTGTTGGCACTCAAGAACTACTTGGGCATATGTCTTAAAACAAATTTTAAAGTGGATGTGTTATACGACAAAAGATTCTACAGTTATTTTTCTATAACATTGAAGGCCCTCATAGTCTATACACATTGAATCAGTGAATCTAATTGTTTTGTCTGACTGGGCCTCTTCTTCCCTAGGCAGATTGCTTTTTCTAACTTTTCTTTCGATGTATCAGGGTCATTACTAACATCATAACCTGAATGATCCTCCTCACACTAGCCTTCCTGTCAGTAGGCATCCTACTCCAAACTACTAAAACATCCTTAAAATTAATTTTAATATATATAATATATAATTACAATTATATAGTATGTATATGTATAGTATGTATATATATACAAATATCCATTACTATAATATAATGCCATATAACATATTATATTATATATGGGTGTTTTGTCTGCATGTTTATCTGTACACCGTGTCATGTAGTGTTTGTGGAAGCCAAAAGAAGGCATCAGATCTCCTGGAACTGGAGTTACAGGCTGTTGGGAGCTGCCATATGGGTGCTAGGAACCAAACCTAGGTCCTCTGGAAAAGAAGCCAGTGCTCTTAGCTGCTTAGCTATCTCTCCTGCCTCAAAAATCTTTATTAAATATTTTCTTGCTGAGCATGGTGGCACATGTTTATAATGGCAGCATTGAGAGGCTGAAACAGGAGGACTGCTCTAAGTTTGAGGCTAGCTTGAGCTACAAAGACCCTGTCTCAAAAATAAGCAAGTAAACAAAGATTCTCTACCTCAGCAGACAATAGTCCCTTGAGTGAAAACTGCTTTTCATATAAGTGCCAGTTTTTATTTCAGGTACTAAATGTAGAGGAAGCATTGATTGTATCAGAGTAGAACTTCAATACTTGACTATGGATCAGTTTTGTTTTATGCCTAGTCATTCAGCTGTCAAAATTTGGAGGCCATACTTTGTGCAGAAACTTTAAAAGGCAGACTTAGTACACTAACAAGTTACTAAGCTATGTTCTTAGAAATTTGCTATGTTTCAGGGCATGTTCACCTGTGTCTCAGGGAACAGACATGGAAGAAGGGCTCTGGAATTTGGGAAAGACCACATACCATATAACATTTCTAGAGATACACAGTGTTCATTAACTTATAAAAGACTTCAGAACTCTTATAGTAAACCATTTCTGTCTCAACATTTCCAAAATTTAATTAAATATCAAATATTATGTTATATGGAACTCTAATAAAGCACTGGTGTTATTAACATAGATTGAGAACTGCTATTTTTAATAACAACAGTCTTTCAGTTTAATTAGACATAAATTACTAGGTATAATCAGTTGGGTTCTGCCAGTACTTTCTTTTCATGTAGTCAATATTTATCAGTCTGGGCCTTACTCATTTAGTAATTTTTAAAATATAAATAGAACAGAGTATAACAATGGAATAAAATATAATTTTATGTTTCCTGACTTTTGTCTTTCTTTTTTCTTTAGTTAAAGATGCATTGATGACTAGTGAGAGAAAGAGGTCATGCATTTGAAGGAAGGAAAGTGGAGAGGGCTTTATGGAAGGGTTTGGAAGGAGGAAAGGCTTGGAAAGTAAACACTCTAATTCCTATGATTTAGTATGGTTATTGTTACTAGTCTTTAAAAGGAAGCCAAAGTTTTTATGGAAATACAAATTCAGGGGGTGGCGAGATGGCTCAGTGCTCTGACTACTCTTCTAGAGGACCCAGGTTCAATTTCCAGCATCTACATGGCAGCTCACAAACCATTTTTAACTCCAGTTCTGGGGCATCAGATGCCCTTTTCTGACCACTGTGGGCACTTGTACACATAAAATGTTCAGACATACATTTATGCAAAACACCCATACACACAGATACACACATGCACACATACACACACATGAACTACACATTCAGAGGTACTCAATATATGTCTGTATTCTCTGAGTTTTTATAAATTCAGAATATTTTTTTTTTACCTTACCTGGATTGAGACATAGAAACTTAGTAATAATTTAGAAACCTACTTTGTATCCTTCCCAGGTCCTACTCTCTTAGCCCACTCTGCCTCCTTTGAAACCATAATTTTGATTTCTATCACTTAATTAATATTGCTCAATTATTATTGAATTATATATGTATGTATATATATTTGTATCACCATTCGTTTTATATATAAATTGAAGAATTTTAAAAATGAAAAACCTTCATTGTCCTTTCAATTAGTCTCTTTGCTGCTCCCTAAATATATGTTGATAATTGTGTTCACATGTAATGCTTAATATGTTCATCTCATCTTGAACCTCTTTATAGATGCCATTTTAGTAGAGAGACAACAATCACTAAAGTTAATGCATGCCCATGCCCTTAATAATTTAAAAAATACCTACAATGTTATTTTTGCTTTACTTTCTTAATGATAATGCCCCCCATGTGATAAATTTTTAAAACTGTTAGCTAGGTAAATTTCTTATTTTGCTCATAAGAACTTCATGATCTACAGTAATTTGAAAATGGACATCTGTATTCATAGCATATAAATGTAGTTTTTTTGTATTGCAATAGCTTCTACATGATATCAAATGAATTAAAACAGCACCTACATTTCTGAAAGGTCACGGGTGCTTTGAATTTAAAAAGACTTCTTGAGAGCGGATTTTCCTTTTTATGAGCATCTTATATTTGAAACCATTTTAATGGTAGCTGTTGGAAATACTAGTTAAAACCATCACAGTTTTTGTTCTATAATAAGGGAGAAAAATAATTGAGATGTTTGCAGTTGTATCTGAATTAATATGGATATAAATCCATATATAATTACTGGCTGAGTTTCAGTAATTAGAATCTTTGGATCAAAATGAATATGTCAGTATATGATAGGGACAAAATTGAAATGTTCTGTGGTACTGGTTTGAAATGGAAGTCTGGATTATTGAGGACAAATTTACTCTCACTGATTAACTAAAGATCTTAATTATGGATAAGACCAAACTGAACCAGAAATGAATTTGTGAATACTAGAATTCTACCCTTCTTCCTCTTTCTGAAAAAAAAAAAAAACCAAACACTAGAAAAGTGAATTTCAATACTCTATTATGTTATGTTAGAGTGTGTTGGTTATGATTTTTTAAGTATTTGATCATTTTATAAATAAAAATAAAAAATCCTGTCCAGCTACTAAGATAAACACTATTGTGTGAAAAAATTCTCTTGTCAAAATTCTAGTACATTCAACATAAAACATAGGGTTAGTGCCTTAATAAACAAAGAACACTTATAAATAAGTAAGGATGGATGCAAAAACAGGAAAATGAATGAAGAGAATATGTAAGTAACAGTAAGCATGGAAAGCTTTCTACCAGTAGGACTGTAACTGTGAGATTGTGGATTATTTTGATGATTTTTTTTCTTTCTATGAGCTATTGTTGCTAGGTATTTTGCAGTGACCACATATTTCTTTTCTAGGAAGAAAAGGTAGGGTTTGGGGTAGAGTTTAAATTCCATTCTTCTTTTCATTCCTAAATTTTTATTTCCTAAGAATTTACTGAAGTTGGACCCAGCTGACAGGTACTTGACAGAGCAGTGTTTGAATCACCCCACATTTCAAACGCAGAGACTTTTGGATCGGTCGCCTTCAAGGTCAACAAAAAGGAAACCTTATCATGTGGAAAGCAGCACGCTGTCTAATAGGTAAATATTCCCTTCTAAGGAAATACGAATGCAGTCGTGGTCTTATAAGTAGGTGGTGAAGGTAGCTGCTAAAATTATGCAATCAGAGAAAAGAAGGAAAGCCCTCTTTATTCAAAAATATCTTCTTCATGCTTATTACATGATTCAGAACTATAATTACAGAGTTGTGTGGGACTTTTAAAGACTTTATTATATTTAACAAGTATATGATGAAAATCTATGTATTCTCCTGAAAAGGTTATGTTGATTTAGCAACTCAGGTTTCTTGCATCAAAGACAGCATTAAGACCTAGCAGATTTTGTGTAAATGACAGAGGAAGAGGGTTGTTGGAAGGGAAAGAAGACACTGAACACATATGTGGAGAACTGAACATAATTGAACCTAAGCAGCCTCTTTAGCTTCAGTTGTGATTTTATTGTTCTTGTCATTCGATCATTGAGTTGAGAAATGAGGTGATTTATTTTTAATAAAAAGAAGCATAGGAAAATAGTGGTCAATAATTAAAAGCAGTACATTTGAAATCGCTTTTTGAGCATATTTAAAAATATTTGTTTCTTGCCTGAGCATACCTGTAGTCTTAGCACTGAGAAACTCATTGGGTAATCAAACAGGCTTCAGGAGTTGCTGAATTCCTCCTCAGTGCCATCACCATATCTGGCTGAAAACTTGTTTCTTGAATCAATCAACCAATCAATCAATCACTCACTCAGTCAATCTCTCTGTCTCTCTCCCTCTCTTTCTCCCTCTCTCTCTCTCCCTCTTTTATCTCCCTTCTTCCTCCTCCCTTCTATTGGATCAGTTATTTTGCCTTTCCTGTCCTGGCATCCCCCAATTTTGTAGTTGTATTTACATGAAAATGGTGTTCCTTCATTCTCCAGAACCCAATTTTGGTATCTGAGGATTTTTTCTATGTCAGATGTAGAAGTAGTTTATTTCACTTAAGAAATGAAAAACAGTGAAGCTTTTAAAATTTGAATACTACCCCACACACACACACATGTAAATTTTTCTTCTGTATATAGAAAATTATAGCAGATTGAAGTACTGAAAGATCAAAACTGTGAGGCCTGAGAGGGCATCCATAAATTAGGAGAAGCATTTATCCTGTATTTTTCTACTTAGCTGCAAAACCACCAACTGAGCCCTTTACTCTTAAAGACAGCTACTTGTTATGGTACAGCTTTCAGCCGTTCTTAGCTGATGTATTCACTGTTCACATCCCTAGGGTTTTTGTATACTAAGCCTTGATATAACTGTTACCATTTGGTTGTTCCTTGGCACTTGGCTGGCTTGTATCTTTTCTGGTATTGCAGCCAGCTTGGTTCAGGGCTTTTAGTCTCCTTCCTACTTGAATTGCTGCACGACTTCTCTAATTTAGATTTACAGAGAAAATTATCCCAACAATGTAAAGTTTGGTAGTCCAGTGATAAATTTTTGAGTTGTACTATAGTCATCAGTGGTATAACCTGTAGTCTGAAAGGAGGCTGTATATTAATTAGTCTTATAGACACTAACTTGAGAGGAATTGTGAGTAAATAAAAATTCCTGGAAGAATTCATTTGCAGTTCTTGGTTGAGTATATCACAGGGAAAGTCCTGTTTTATCTTTCAGTAATCTTACATCATCTGAGGCCTTTCTCCCGACTCTTGTTTGCAGTCCATACTTACTCCATGGAAGCCTGGCTTGCCAGGGATATAAATCCTAGTTAGTGTCTCAACACAGGCCTTCTAAGACAATTTTAGATACGTTCACAACATCATATCCATTGGTTGCCTCTCACAGGCTCCTCTGCCTTGTCTCCGGAGAGTGCACTGTTTCCTCCCATCCTAAGTCATTTTTTCTCTAGGAGGAAGTGGACTCAGTCATTACTCTGTCCCCTGCTTGTTGCCCTTGGGCTCTTCTGAGGTCCCTTTGACTTTGTGCATGCTGTGATGCCATTTGGACTGTGCTGATCCTCTCAATGGTCCTGTTTTACCACCTGCCTCTGCCTCTGCTTGTCTGTTGGTTTGTGGGATGTACCAGAATGGCCTTGAACTTGTAGCTATCCTTCAGCCTCCTAAATGCTGGCATTATAGGTTTGTGTCACCACGCCTGGCTATTTTTGCTCTTAAACTTATTTTAAGTAAACATATTAACTGTCTATCCATTTCTCTACTCTGCCAACCATTTGAGAGTGATTTATAGCTGTGCATATGTGATCCCAGCACTTAGGAAATGGAGGCAGGAGACTCAGGAATTCAAGGCCAGCTTTGAGCAAGTTTAAGGCTAATGTAGACTAGATGAGGCCGTGTCTCTAGAACAAGCATGTGATTGAGTGATTTATACATTGCTTCTTTTTAAATAGTTAAAAGTTTAATACAGATTCTTTGCAGTGTGCCAAAGATATCTATGCAATTTTCAAAACTGCTTTGGCAAAGCTCCAATGTGAAGATAATGTGATGCCCTTTCTACATAGGAATTATTGTATGTCTAGATCTCTGTAGCTTCCAATTAATCCCATGATGGAAACATGAAGAGTAACTGTTTAGACAGACAGACAGACATGTTAAATCTGGATCTCTGACAACTGTTTCCACCTTAATTTTATAGCTTCCTTTCTCTTGTGTTCTGTGAATATATGTAAATCACATGGTAGCAGTTAGGTTAGTGTAGCAATAATTCTCATAGTTTTAGAAGCTCTAGCAGCTTTCCTCCCTCTTCTCCATCTCTTCCTGGTCCTCCTTTAAAGTTAAAGCACTTCTGTCATTGCTATATCTTTGCCTGCAGAGGAAAGGGAGAAAAATATGATTCCAGGGAGAACTTGAGTTTGGCACCAAGAGCCCTGTGGAAGGATTGAACTAGGCACTGAGTCAGGAAGAAACAGGGAAGTCTAACTCTGCCCTCCCTGCCCTCAGCCTCCTCCCTTTTCCTGTGATACTTCTTTCTCCTGCTCAGCCTTACCAGAAGATAAGCCAGCTAGGTGCACAGGTAACCAATCTGAAGGAGAAAGAACAGCTGAGCCAGAGAGATAGCTCAGCTGTTAAGGGTTAGGCTCAAAATCAAAAATTAATTTATTTCTTAGCAAATTAATGAAGTGTCCCCTCATCATCCAGATAAGGTACACAGATGCATCATCTAATAAGACCTAGCCACTTTCCTTTTGACTGCTATAAGAAGAATTTATGCTTTATCCAAATACTAGATTGCCTTTGTCCCGGAGTCTGCCCAATGCACCTTTTGCAATATATCTCAGTAAACCACCCTTTCTTTCTTCCCACCCCTTACTGTGTGTGTGTATGTGTCAGATAATATTTTTTTTTACCATCTCTCTAATCAGCCTTGCAGATCCTATTGTGTATGCACTGTACTTCACTGATCTGGGGATATGTTCTGTACATCATTTAATGGGGGAAAATGGAACTTTCCTCTAATTCCTTTTTAAATCTAGGGAAATAAGAAGGCAGAGTTTCATGCACTGTCATTATTAAATAGCAACAATGGCCCCAAAAGACTTTTCTTGCAGTTAGTGTCTGAAGGGAAAAATCATTTGAATCTTCATCAGTAGCAATACTTGAAACATCTTCTAAATTCATAGGAAGGAAGGAAGGAAGGAAGGAAGGAAGGAAGGAAGGAAGGAAGGAAAAGAAGGAAGGAAGGAAGGATTGTGTAAATCATTACTAACTTTGAAACCTCTGTTAAGGCACAATGTTATCCTTTGATTAGTTACAGTAAAACTAGCTGACTTTTCTAGAATGTCATTTTCTGCTTTAAAAAAAAAAGACATGGTTTCTCTCTGGGTGAATATTTGTATATTACACTAGGTAGGAAATGAAGCTCCGAGTCCTAAAGAAAGGCTCAGTCACTTTGGAATAATGAAGTGTGAAATGAAGAAGAGACTAAATTGTGCCTTTTACCAAGCAATTAGCACTTAAGACCCTGTGTTCCAGTATAGGATTCCTGTTTAGTTTACATAGAAATATCTGAACAGTTAGTGATACATTTCTGTTTAATGTACAAGGAGCTATCTCAAGAGCCCCAAGTAATTGACACTTCTCTAAAACATAAACACAGATCATCATGTTTTCTAACCAACCTCACTAGTCAGTTCATATTTCTTTCTGAGTGTCATTTTCTTTTACGTCACTAGAATTCTCACTCATTGACTATACCGGCTAAAGATGAGATGCCACCGTGTATGTAGATATTGTGAGTGTGTTTCTGAGGCAGCCTACAGGTTTTACAAACAATATGAAGTTCAAAGAACACAGTAACCTTCAAGTCTAAGTATTGCCTTCTGACATGGAAGAGGATAAAGGAGTTGTCAGCAGTCTGCTAGCTCTCTTATTCTTATAAGCTTTCTGTACCAGACAGTCATAGCCAAAGCATACTTTTCCTGAATCTATCAGCGATTGTGTTGGCAGTCAGCAAGTTAGACAAGCGTTTAAGGATGACAAAACAGCTTCATCAGGACGTGCTTTATTGTTCAGTGACTTACTCTGAAAAACTTGCTTGTTATTGATAGGGACATATTTGAGATGGTAGTGCCTGCTATTTCGCCTCTTTAGAAAATGTATTCTCTCTCTCTCTCTCTCTCTCTCTCTCTCTCTCTCTCTCTCTCTCTCTCTCTCTCTCTTTCTCTCCCTCTCTCCCTCCCTCCCTCCCTCTCCCTGTGTACACACACAAACACACACATACACACACACTATTATTTAATCAAAACGTTCCTATTATCCTCCCAGCAAATCCCTTCTTCTAAGCCCCTGTCTGACTTTCATGTCATGCATGTGTGTGCCCAGCCTACTGCTGATAATTAGCATTGCCTTCCTGAACATGTAAGGGGTTATTATCTTGAGTAGAAGCAATGTACCAGTGGCTACACTGCCAAAGAATATGCCTACCCCTCTCTCTGCAACCTTTCAGAGTCTGTGTAGCTCCTGTGGGAGGGTAGGACTTAGGTTTCCTCCTACATTCATGATGGAATGGTGACAGGCCCAGTCCTGTGCAGGTAACCACTGCTACAGTGAAGATCATCATGCAACAACCATGTCACATCCAGAAAATGCCAGTCCCTCCCCTCCACCCACTCTTAAATTCTTTCCACAGTGTCTCTGAGCTATTCAAGTGTTTTAAGTATGTTCTCTAGGGTGTTACTGTTTGTTTGCTTATTTGTTTTGGTTTTTTTTTTGTCTCCTACTAAAGGAAACTGATCTGCATCTTTTGTTTTAACTGTAGAAACCCATCCAGCAAGGGTGCTGCTTTACAGACTCACCACAGATCCAACAGCAAGGATATTCAGAACTTAAGCGTGGGTCTGCCCAGGGCTGATGAAGGCCTTCCTGCAAATGAAAGCTTCCTAAATGGAAATCTTGCTGGAGCTACTCTCAGTCCAATGCATACCAAAACATACCAAGCAAGCACCCAGCCCGGGTCCTCCAGCAAAGATCTGACAAACAATAACATACCGCACCTTCTCAGCCCGAAAGAAGCCAAGTCCAAAACAGAGTTTGACTTCAATCTTGACCCAAAGCCTTCGGAAGGTCCAGGCACAAAGTACCTCAAGTCCAGCAGCAGATCTCAACAGAACAGGCACTCATTCATGGAAAGCTCCCAGAGCAAAGCTGGCACGCTGCAGCCTAGTGAGAAGCAGAGTCGGCACAGCTATATCGATACCATTCCGCAGTCCTCCAGGAGTCCATCGTACAGGACGAAGGCCAAAAGCCACGGGGCATTGAGTGACTCCAAGTCTGTTAGTAACCTATCAGAAGCCAGAGCCCAAATCACCGAGACTAATCCCAGTAGATACTTCCCATCCAGTTGCTTGGACTTGAACTCTCCCACCAGCCCAACTCCCACCAGGCACAGTGACACGAGAACTTTGCTCAGTCCTTCAGGTCGAAACAATCGAACCGAGGGCACTCTGGACTCACGGCGAACCACCACCAGACACTCAAAAACTGTGGAAGAACTGAAGCTGCCTGAGCACATAGACAGCAGCCATTCACATTCGCTGTCTACACCTCATGAATCGTTTTCTTATGGGCTAGGCTACACTAGCCCCTTCTCCTCTCAGCAACGTCCTCACAGGCATTCCATGTATGTGACCCGGGACAAAGTGAGAGCTAAAGGCCTTGATGGAAGCTTGAGCATAGGACAAGGGATGGCAGCTAGAGCCAACAGCCTGCAGTTCTTATCTCCCCAGGTACTACTTAGCATTTTAATCTGTCTGGTGTCTTATCTTGGGAAAGTGTTACAAGGACTATTTATAAGGGTGCTAAGCATTTTTCCCTACTGCAATCAGCTTTACTTTCATTGGGACTTTGGATTCGCTCTGTTAAAAATAATAATTAGCTGTGTGTAGTGGCCTATACACAGGCATATCCCAGTACTTGAAGCAGAGTAGATCTCTGTGAGTCAGAGGATAGCCTGGGCTACATAGTGCATTCCAGGCTAGCCAAGGCTACATACTGAAACCCTGTCTCAAAAAGAATTATTATTTATGTATTTAAATCAACTGTTAACTGCTGAAGACATCTCACATTTGGTTTTAGTAATCTTTCTTAAATGTTCCTTTCTGACATATTTTGCTGACAGACCATTTTTTATTGAAATAAGCAATACAGGTTAGCTTTTAGTTATTTCAAATTTTGGGGGTATTTTTCTCTAATCTTTCTAAACCACATTTGCTTAAACTTCTTTGCTAATACAAAGTGTATTGACTAAATTTAAAAAAAATTTAGTTGATCTTAAGCTAGATACATTTAACTTCAGGCCAAGTTAAGTGATAATTGCCCAGTCTTTTGTAATTTTTGAAAGATTTGTAAACTTATGGATTTATGTGTACATCTGTGCACACATGGCGCAGGCACCTACTGAGGCCAGAGATATCACATACCTTTGGGGCTAGAGTTATAGGAAGTTGTGAGCTGCCTGACATAGGCTCTAGGAACCAAACTCAGGTCCTCTGCAGTGGCAATACATTCTTTTAACTGCTAAATGGTCTCTCTGGCCCCATGGGGTTTTTAAATTACATATTTCTTTATTATTATATATACATTTATGACATAGGACAAGGAATATGCATAGGGCATATGTGTGGAAGGATAATTTTGTGAAGTCAGTTCTCCCAAGCCATCTTTATATGGGTTT
Source organism: Acomys minous (assembly GCF_964271855.1). Lineage (NCBI taxonomy): Eukaryota > Metazoa > Chordata > Mammalia > Rodentia > Muridae > Acomys > Acomys minous. The sequence continues at coordinate 126,317,246 of NC_140488.1, read as the reverse complement.
TAGGAGTCTAACTCAGGTCATCAGGTTTCCATGGCAAGCATTTTACCTGCAAAATTACAAAATCATTAAGGCCTGCATTATTAGAGCCCTGGCTATGAATAGGCATAGAGAATAGGGAGAAATCACTGTGAGCAGGAACAGTCTGCAATGGCTTTAGTGTAGCTAACAGTCTGACCTGTGTAGGTAGACAGATGAATGGATGAAGAATGAAGCTGAGCTAAGTACCACAAGAAGGCTTGATTGGAAAGATAAAATGAAAGCATCCCTGTCATCTTGAAGTATATCAACTGGCAGGGAACACTTGGCAACAGACTATGTTTTAATAATGCAAAAGTTTATTCCAGTAAGCGCACAGAAGTGTGCTTGTGTGTCAAAAGAAAGATGGAAGTGGTTCTGTTAGTCCAGCCTGGGCCCTATTGGAGGCTCCCAGAGGAAGGAGACTCTGAGCAGATACTAAGGAGGTTGAGGTTTCACTTGGGGAAGAAAGTGGTAGCAAGCAAGAAAGAAGATTCAAACAGGGAAAGTATTCCCAGAAGACATGATGCTGCATGGATCCTGACTGCTTTAACATTGTTGCAATGAAAATGTAAAGGCAAACAATTCTCACAGGAGATGAGCAGAGCATTCAGGATTGTCAGGATAAAAGCAGTATGGACTGCAAGGACTGAGCAGAAGTAGGCACAACAGGACTTGCCAATTGCAGTGTTGAAGGAAACCTTCAGAGTTTCTCTCCTAGGAGCTCCTTTTCAAAGATGGAAAGGGTAATTTTCAGCTCCTTAATCCAACCTTTTTCCTATCAGATGAAGCTCTTAGGAGGAGGGTGAGCTGCCCAACCTTCCCCAACTGGTAGTTCAAAGTAGAGCTGGGATTCTGAGGCAGGCTACAGGTCCCCAAGTATAAAATGATGGCAAGATGTCCTGGTACCCAGTTAGAGGTGGAGCAGGACGTGAGTGTTTGCAGTGGAGTTATGAGAATGATTAGAAGGGCTTCTGAGAGCTCACTGTAGAGATAAGAGAACCTGGAGTGGCTAGAAGATCTCTAGGACCTGGCCACTGCCCACAGAAGAGAGCTCGAGTCCAAACCAAGCAGACTGTGTTGTCATTAAGGCAAGTGTCAAACAAAAGAAAATAAAAGGCAGCCTTCCTTGGAAAATGGACAAATGAGTGGCTCCTCTGACAATTGAGAAAATTAATTTCTGTGACCATTGTAGTCATAAACGAATTATAAACAATTGCTGAGGCTTAGCACAGATCCAGCTGTTCCTTAAGTCTAGTTCGGGAGATGAAGTGCCAAGCCTTAAGAAAGGCCACAATTAAAGGCTAGAAGGTGGCTGGAAGGTTTGAAGGGTGATGAGCTGTGAGTAAATCATGGCGCTCATTCTCATGCAAAGTACTGTAGCCACTTTCAAACAGGCATGGGAACTCTCAAGGGTTTAGTTTAAATGTAAGTAACTCATTTCCTAAAAATTCTTTCTCTGGGCTTTTGTCAACAGTACAGGTGGCAAATTAGAAAGAATGGCTGCACCAAATGAATTTCTTTCCAGAATTCTCTAAATATGGTGGTGGAAAGGAAGGGAGGAGGGGAATACCAAATCTTTTTTTCAGTTTTTAAATCAAAACATTTTATATGTATCACATAGGCTTGAGATAATACATTTTGTGCATAACATATAGATGCAGCTAACTCCTAATGTGTTCCTTAATCCTCATAACCCAGAGTAGGAAATGTGATTCTTCCCTTCCCCTCCCCCCACCCCCCTTGGGCACTGTTAAATGCCCCCTGCTGTGCTGGGCTTGTGACTTGCCCTACCTGAGAAGGAGCTAGGTAGTGAAACAGCGCTAGAGACAGGCACCGCCATGACCATGCCTAAAACAGAGGAGCTGCAGGCCAGGAGAAGGTGAAGAGGGCCAGAGCATAGACGGTAGGAGGTGGGGACTCAAGACAAAAATCATTCTGAAGGATTGTTCTATCCCCTTTTGCATTCACAAAGCATTTCTTTTCATCTGGGTCTACTGTGTTAGTCTCCCAGGAAAATAACTTTTGCCTCTGCATCTTTCCTTTTGGGGCATTCAGCCTAAAATCTGTAAGAGCACTTTTGGACTGACTGATAGAATCTCTAAGCATAGTGCTACTTAAAGCTCTTACTGTCTAGATGGAAAGATGATTTCTTTTGTTGTTTTAAATAATTAATTGAACTATTTTCAGACTAATGAATTACTTGCCTTCACTTTAATGAAAAATCTCGCTGTTAAAATTGGTGGGGCTTATTTTACATTCATCAAATACTTTGCATTTTTATGGAATGAGTTATGTTGAAGCTACCCTGTGCTTTTTAATTTAGCTAGTTAAGGTCCTAGCTGTATTAAATGAAGACCATGATGAGTCTTCATCCCTAGAGATAGGAAGTTTCCATAAATCTTTCTGAATTTGCCTTGCAGCCTGGAGAACAGCTCCCTCCAGAGATGACTGTGGCGAGACCTTCTGTCAAAGAGTCCTCCCGAGAAGGCACCTCTTCATTCCACACCCGTCAGAAGTCTGAGGTCTGAGCCCTTCAGAGTTGCTACATCTTATAGAGTGGTCTGTAAGGACCATTCACTCAGCAGCATGACAGCCTAGCCTTTAAACTTTATCCATACCCAATCTCCCATTAATTAATTGAACTGACTTAGAAAGTAAGTAGTTTTCTTCATGACATAAGCCTGAGTTTTCCTTTAAAAAGGTGGAAAAAATAGGTACTGGTTGGATTTGTTGTGAGCAGGACTATTACCAATCTATGGCTCAACTTTTACAACCTTGTTTTCTGCCTCAGGGTGGAGTGTACCATGACCCACACTCTGAAGATGGCACAGCACCCAAGGAAAATAGGCATCTGTACAATGATCCTGTCCCAAGGAGAGTTGGGAGCTTTTATAGAGGTAAGCCTCCTCCCATATTTTCTAGAATCCTCCTCTTTTTCTGTTGAATACATCTCCTTTCCTTGTCCACCACTATGTTTTCAATGCCCCAGCAGACTTCATACCAACAGCATTGCCTGTATTGCCAGCATCTAACAGTCTTCTTTGCCGCTAGTCTCACCATTGTCATTTAGATGACAATGTGATACTATAATACCAAACGTTTGAACACACCTAGAATATGTTAGTAGATAAGACATATAAAAATGTCTATCCTCATTCTCACTTTTACAGAAGAGATTGCCAGTAAGTGTAATAATTCCCTAGAGTAGTCAGATAATGGTACGACAGGAGAAAGATGCATAGTGGTATCTATTGCCCCCGCTACCTCACAGTTGTACCCTAATATCTTAGCTCTAACTTGTTAAGAGCCCTTTAGAGGCCTTCTTGTTGACTTGAGGGTAAAATCTAAATTCCCTGAGATGACATTCCAGGCTGTTCATGACCAAATCCTTGTTGTCTACTCTGGCTGCTACCTACCCACCTCCACCCACAAGAGCCCAACCATGCCTGGCTCGCCCTGGCATCAGCTGCTTTCACTCTTTTCTTTGGGAACCTCTCTGGTGTGGCAGTCTTCACTGTTTTACTCCAGAAGTATTTCTTCTCTGTTCTATTCATGGACCCTTGTCTTTGTCCATGATACGATGCAGACCACAATTGCCCTGCTTCTCCATGTTGCTCTGCAAGGTTTTGAACCTCTTGAACATTGTTAGTTCTCAGGGTGGAGATGGAGATCAGTGATAGAGTACCTGCCTGGCTTGTGTGAAACACTGGATTTGATCCCCAGAGAAAGGGGTGGAGGAAAGGAAAGAGGGAGGCAGGAACTGCCTGACACAGCTTCATAAAGAGTTATAAATTGAATTAAAGAACTTAAAGAGTAGCTGTAAATATATACTTTATTGTTAAACAGATGGCTAAAACATGCTTTGGAGGTTCTGTAAATTTAGGAAAGAACTAATAGAGAAAGACAACCCTTTGGGATTGCAACTGTGTGATGATAAGGTGGCAAATATTTAAGAATCCCAGTGTCCTAGTGAAGATATGAACAGAGGGTCAGGTGTTTAAAGTCTGTACTTACCACAGCCTTGACTTTTATGCCCCCATTGCCTGACTTCGTGCTCTTTCTGTTGTTTTAGATAGCTGGAGAAGTTCAGAGGAAACATACCAAAAAAGCTGGCCATTAAAATTAGGAATCTGTTATTTAGAAATAGATCTGTATTAAAAAATTAGGCTACTATAGTCCCTCCCAGCTTTCCCTTTGAAAAATCACTTAACATCAAATATGCTTCTTAATGGCCCCCACCCCATCCATGATGATTTTAGAATCTTATTTTTTTTCCTCCTTTATTAATTTATTCTTGTTACATCTCAATGGTTATCCCATCCCTTGTATCCTCCCATTCTTCGCTCCCTCCCAATTTCCCCTTATTCCCCTCCCCTATGACTGTTCCTGAGGGGGATTACCTCCCCCTCTATATGATCATAGGGTATCAAGTCTCTTCTTGGTAACCTGCTGTCCTTCCTCTGAGTGCCACCAGGTCTCCCCCTCCAGGGGACATGGTCAAAGGTGAGGCACCAGAGTATGTGAGAAAGTAATATCCCACTCTCCACTCTACTGTGGAGAGTGTTCTGTCCATTGTCTAGATCTGGGTAGGGGTTTAAGGTTTACCGCCTGTATTGTCCTTGGCTGGTGCCTTAGTTTGAGCGGGACCCCTGTGCCCAAATCTGCCTATCATAATGTTCTACTTGTAGACTTCTAGGACCCTCTGGGTCCTTCTACTTTGCCTTTCTCCCATGATTCTCTCATCTAGAGTCCCACTAGAATGTCCTCTCCTCTGTCGTAGTTTCCTGGTAAGTGAAGGCTTTCATGGGACATGCCCCTTGGGCTAATATGCAGATATAAGTGAGTATATACCATTTGAATCTTTCTGCTTCTGGGTTAACTCACTCATTATGATCATTTCTAGCTCAATCCATTTATCCACAAATTTCGGGAATTCCTTGTTTTTAATAGCTGAATAGTATTCCACAGTGTATATGTACCACAGTTTCTTTATCCATTCTTCTATTGAGGGACACTTAGGCTGTTTCCATGTTCTGGCTATTATGAATAAGGCTGCTATGAACATGGTTGAGCAAATTTTCTTGTTGTGTGCTGGAGCATCTTCTGGGTATATTCCAAGGAGTGGAATAGCTGGGTCTTGAGGAAGCCCTATTCCCATTTTTCTGAGATAGCACCAGATAGATTTCCAAAGTGGTTGTACTAGTTTGCATTCCCACCAGCAATGAAGGAGTGTTCCTCTCTCCCCATATCCTCGCCAGCATGTGGTGTCGCTTGAATTTTTGATCTTAGCCATCCTGATGGGTGTAAGATGGAATCTCAGCATTGTTTTGATTTGCATTTCCCTGATGATTAAGGAGGTTGATCATTTCTTTTAGTGTTTCTCAGCCATTTGATATTCCTCTGTTGAGAATTCTCTGTTTAGTTCCATGCCCCATTTCTCGATTGGGTTATTTGGTTTGGTGGTATTTAATTTCTTGAGTTCTTTATATATTTTGGATATTAGACCTTTGTCAGATGTGGGGTTGGTGAAGATCTTTTCCCAGTCTGTTGACTGTCGCTTTGTTCTCTTTACCGTGTCACCTGCCTTACAGAAGCTTCTCAGCCTCATGAGGTCCCATTTATTAATTGTTGACATTAATGCCTGGGCTGTTGGTGTTCTGTTCAGGAAGTTGTCTCCTGTGCCAATATGTTCCAGGCTCTTTCCCATTTTTTCTTCTAAGTGATTTAGTGTCTCTGGTTTTATGTTGAGGTCTTTAATCCACTTGGATTTGAGTTTTGTACAAGGTGACAAATATGGGTCCAGTTGCATTTTTTTACTCATAGACATCCAGTTAGACCAGCACCATTTGTTGAAGATGCTATCCCTTTTCCATCTAATGGATTTGGCTTCTTTGTCAAAAATCAAATGACCATATGTGTGTGGATTCATATCTGGGTCTTCGATTCGATTCCACTGATCAACCAGCCTGTTGCTGTGCCAGTACATGCTGTTTTAATTACTATTGCTTTATAGTACAGTTTGAGATCAGGTATGGAGACTCCTCCAGAGCACCTTTTATTGTACAAGATTGTTTTAGCTATTCTGGGTTTTTTGTTTTTCCATATGAAGTTCAGAATTGAACTTTCAATGTCTTTAAAAAATTGCGTAGGTATTTTGATAGGGATTGCATGAATCTGTAGATTGCTTTTGGTAGGATGGCCATTTTTATTATGTTAATTCTCCCTATCCATGAGCAAGGTAGATCCTTCCATCTTCTCATGTCATCTTCAATCTCTTTCTTTAGGGTTTTGAAATTTTTTTCAAACAGGTCCTTCACTTGCTTAGTAAGAGTAACTCCTAAGTACTTTATATTGCTTGTGGCTAATGTGAAGGATGTAGTTTTCCTAATTTCTTCCTCTGCAAGCTTATCATTTGTGTATAGGAAGGCTACAGACTTTTTTGAGTTAATTTTGTATCCAGCCAATTTGCTGAAGGTGTTTATCAGCTGTAGGAGTTCTCTGGTGGAATTTTGAGGGTCACTTATGTAGACTATCATATCATCTGCAAATAGGGATAATTTGACTTCCTCCTTTCCCATTTGAATACCCTTGATCTCCTTATGTTGTCTTATTGTTCTGGCTAGAACTTCGAGTACTATATTGAAGAGATATGGAGAGAGTGGGCAGCCTTGCCTTGTTCCTGATTTTAGAGGAATTTCCTTGAGTATCTCACCATTTACTTTGATTTTGGCTATTGGCTTCCTATATATAGCCTTTATTATGTTGAGGAAAGTGCCTTGTATTCCCGATCTCTCTAAAACTTTAAACATGAATGGGTGTTGGATTTTATCAAATGCTTTCTCTGCATCCAAAGAGATGATCATGTGGTTTTTTATTTTCATTTTGTTTATGTGGTGGATTACATTGATGGATTTCTGTATATTAAACCATCCCTGCATGCCTGGAATGAAGCCTACTTGGTCATGATGAATGATATCTCTGATGTGCTCTTGTATTCGTTTTGCAAGTATTTTATTTAGTATTTTTGCATCGATGTTCATCAGAGAAATTGGTCTGAAATTCTCTTTCTTTGTTGAGTCTTTGTGAGGTTTAGGTATCAATGAGACTATGGCCTCATAGAATGAGTTTGGTAATGTTCCATCCCTTTCTATCTTTTGGAGTAGCTTGAAGAGTATCGGTATTAGCTCGCCCTTGAAGGTCTGGTAGAATTCTGCACTGAAGCCATCTGGCCCTGGGCTTTTTTTGGTTGGGAGACTATCAATGATTACTTCAATTTCTGTAGGGGAAATGGGACTATTTAGCTTGTTTATCTGTTCTTCATTCAACTTTGGCAAGTGAAATTGATCAAGAAAATCGTCCATTTCCCTTAGATTTTCAAATTTTGTGGCATATATGCCTTCAAAGTAGGATCTTATGATTCTTTGTATTTCTTCAGTGTCTGTTGTTATGTCTCCCTTTTCATTTCTGATTTTGTTGATTTCGATACTGTCTCTCTGCCTTTTAGTTAGTTTGGCTAATGGTCTGTCTATCTTGTTGACTTTCTCAAAGAACCAGCTCTTGGTTTTGTTGATTCTTTGGACTGTTTTCTTAGTTTCTAATTTGTTAATTTCACCCCTGAGTTTGATTATTTCCAGACGTCTACTCCTTTTGGGTGTTTCTGCTTCTTTTTTTTCTAGGGCTTCCAGTTGTGTCGTTAAGGTGTTTATGTGCGATGCTTCCAATTTCTTTTTAAAGGCACTTAGTGCTATGAATTTTCCTCTTAGCACTGCTTTCAATGTATCCCACAAATTTGGGTATGTTGTTCCTTCATTTTCATTGAATTTCAGAAACTCCTTGATTTCTTTCTTTATTTCTTCCCTGACCCAGGTGTCATTTAGCAGAGAGTTGTTTAGTTTCCACATACGTGTAGGCTTTTTGTTATTTCTGTTGTTGTTGAATTGCAGCCTAAGCCCATGATGATCTGATAGGATACAAGGTATTATTTCAATCCTCTTGTATCTGTTGAGGCTTTCTTTGTGAACTACAACGTGATCAATTTTGGAGAAGGTTCCATGGGGTGCAGAGAAGAAGGTATATTCTTTCTTGTTTGGGTGAAAGGTTCTATAGATATCTGTTAGATCCATTTGACCCATGGCATTGGTTAATGATGTTATTTCTCGGCTTAGTTTCTGTTTCGATGACTTGTCCTTCAGTGAGAGTGGGGTGTTGAAGTCTCCCCCTATTATTGTGTGGGGATCGATGTGTGGTTTAAGCCTTTTTAGCAGATCTTTTACAAATGTGGGTGCCCTTGTATTGGGAGCATAGATGTTCAGAATTGTGATGTCATCTTGGTTGACTTTACCTTTGATGAGTAAGAAGTGTCCATCCTCATCCCTTTTGATTAATCTTGGTTGAAAATCTATTTTGTTCGATATTAAAATGGCTATGCCTGCTTGCTTCTTGTGTCCATTTGCTTGGAATATTTTTTTCCAACCTTTTATCCTGAGGTAATGCCTATCATTATGGGTGAGATGTGTTTCTTGAATGCAGAAGAATGTTGGATCCTGTTTATGCACCCATTCAGTTAGTCTGTGTCTTTTTATTGGAGAATTGAGACCATTGATGTTGAGAGATATTAACGACCGATTTTAGAATCTTATAAGGATAAACTTTTAATTCAAATTAAAGCTAATTAAATGTTTTTGTCTTGTCTTATTCATGAGTAAAAACATCTACAGTGTAAGCTCTTCTTCTAAAATGTCATATACGTTGTTTGTACAGATGATTGGGGAAAATATCCTTCTTTTGTGGGAGAGTGTAACTATATAGACCAGGTTGGCCTCCAGCTGACTTCTAGCCTCCTGTCTCTAGGTTTCAATGCTGGAATTATAGGTGTATTATCATGCCAGTAGAGGAATATTTTAATATAAGATGAAAGTAGAGTTTTAAATAAATGAAATAGTCTTTGACTTTTGGGAGCACTATTTTCATTATAAATGGATTGAATTGGTTAATATGGATAAACACTTCCTTTATTTATCTCATAGTCTACTTTGAGATTTGGCAAGTAGAACATTTTAATTTTTAAAAGTTCAGTAATAGAAGGGAAAGTTTCAACTAAATGAAACACTTGGGGAGATCTGTTATTACAGTGATATTGGTAAGTCCTAGAGGAAAAACAGTGCTTACAAAAATGACAAATGTTTCCAGATATATCTACAAGGTTGTTTCTGGAATAGGTTCATTCTTTCTTATCCAGAGGCAAGTGAAATGGTATCACTTTTTGTTGCGGTGGTGGTGGTTGTGCTGTTTTTATTTTTGAGATTATAATCACAGCATTTCTCCTTCCCTTTCCTCCCTTCAAGCCCTTCCATATGCCACCACCTTGCTCTCATTCAAATTCATGGTCTCTTTTTTTCACTAATTTTAGTGCATAAATGTAACCTGCTTACTCCATATGTTACTTGTATGTTTTCAGGACTGACCTGTAGGTACCTCTCTTGCTCCCAGATTTCCTTAGTTGCCTTTAGATTATTGTGTAGGTTGAAGCACCCTGGGCTTTTCCCTGTCCACTTTGGCATATCCTTTGGTGTTGTCCTTGTTCAACTCATGTTTGGGAAGTCGGTAAGACTTTATGAGGCATAGCTTCTTATATTCCTAGGAGAGCCAATCTCACAGAAAATTGACTGATTCACTGGCTCCTAATGTATTTTCACTCCCTCTTCCTCAATGTTCCTGAGCATTAGGTGCAGGAGAAGTGTATTATAGATGTAGCCATTGGGACTGGGCTCCATAACTCTGTTCTTAATTGGTTGTGGTTTTCTGTAGTGGTCTCCAATTATTACAAGAGAAGTTTTCTCACTGAGGGGTGAAGACTACACATATCTATGGATATAAGAACAACTGTTTAGAGATTGTCCTTAGAGGTTGTGATGATTTAGGAAATTAGTGGTTGTAGATTCTCCTCCAAGAACCATGACTTCACTAGCTCTGAATAGTTGGCTAGGGTTCCAGTACCAGGTGTATACTTCAGTGTGATTAGCTGTTGGCTTTTGGCAAGGTATGCCTACCATTACTGAGCCCTTTGGGTTATTGTGCCATGCTGTTCTTTGATGTGGTTCATCAGCATTAAAGATGGGTAGGTATCTTCGTTTGGGTTTTTATTGCTGGGAAAAGACACCATGACCACAGCAACTCTCATAAAGGAAAGCATTGAATTGGGGCTGGCTTACAGTTCAGAGGTTTAGTCCATTATTGTCATGGTGGGAAGGATGGCCACACTCAGCTAGGTATGGTGCTAGAGAAGAAGCTGAGAGTTCTACATCCAGATCAGCAGGCAGCAGGTAGAGAGAGAAACTGGGTCTGGCTTGAGCATCTGAAAAACCTCAAAGCCCACCCTCAGTGACACAGTTCTTCCAACAAAGCCACACATACTCCATCAAGGCCACACCTCCTAATAGTGTCACTTCCTGGTGACCAACCAATCCTATCTCTGAGTCTATGGGAGCCATCCTTATCTAAACCACCACAGTAGTATTGTTGGTACCACCCTCCTTTGGAAAGTTGGATGGCACCTTCTGGTACCATGAAAGCTAGTCCTCAGGGGCGTGGCATTTAGGTCAGTTGCAACTCAGGGATCTCTTGGCTCTGTATAGAAACCAGGAAACTAAAGTAGGACCATTGTCAAGATAGGTTAGGGAACAATAGAGAGGGGAATAGCAAGGTAGAAGTGATCTGATCAGGGAAATGTGAAAAGGGGTCCTCTTTAAGGAGGGAAAGTTAAGGTAAATACAGAAGTAGGTGGAAAGTAGATTAAATAACAGTAAGAATGCCTGATAAGGAATCATACTATTAACTACCTAAAACCTATAATACACGCGTGTAATTCCATGTATAAATACATAGTTGATGTTTTGAGACAGCATCTTATACTGTAACCCAGTCAGGACAACCTAGAACTCACTCTAACCTAGTCTGGCCTTGATCTCATCAGTCCTCCTGCCTCAGCTGCTTGAGCACCTAAGCACTTCCTTACTTGGTTTCATTGCTCTTGATATACAATGTTTATATTTCTTTCATGATGAAATTTATAGAATAGTCAAGTTTAGAAATTGATGAAAACATAGTTACCCCTTCCCCTAAAGCAGAATCAGTTAATGTATTATGGTTCATATTTCTGTTTAGTTTTGTACTGAGAATGTATAGAAAATTAATATTTTTATGCACATGGCCAAATGAACTTAAAATTTAAGACCTAAGTGGCACACCCTTACATTGCCAAGGCTTAAACTGTAATTTGTGTGCTCCAATACATATATTGTTATGTATGATTTTGTATAGTTGTACCTGTACCTGTAATAAGAAAGCCTCAACTTCAAAGAAAATCAAAAGCCATGTTAAGGGGGGAGGAGCAGATACAATGGTCATCCTTTAAATGATGCCCCATTTTAAGATGTCCTTAAATACTTTGTAGTGTATCAGCTGACATCTCAGGCTTCTGTTCTGAAATCTTTATAACTGACCCCTGTAGCCATTTAAGCAGTTGAGGAGAGAAATTTGCCTGGACCACGTCCATACTCAGGAAACTAGTTCTAGAAAGGCAGATGAGGGCTTTGACTTCGTTTGTGTCCAAGGAAATGCAGCGGAATAACATCAGAACTACTTCAAGCAACAAAACACTTCAGTAATGTTTTTTTCCTTCTTCATTCAGTGCCATCTCCACGACCAGACAATTCTTTCCATGAAAATAATGTGTCCACTCGAGTTTCATCTCTGCCATCTGATAGCAGCTCTGGGACTAATCATTCGAAAAGACAACCAGGATTCGATCCATGGTGAGTGCTTTGGTTTCATCTTAATCTTCCTTTTATTAATGTAGATCTGGGAATTCAAAGACATGCAGATAAACTTTTTAGTACTCTTTTTCCTATTAGGCCTGTCGTTCTTAAGAATAAGGAAAATATGATATTTGTGGGGGTGGGGGATTACAATTTTTTTCAAATTCAGAATTTCTATTAAATAGCCTGTAGATGAAAAACTATATCAGATAAGTCTTCCATCATATTAATTCATTCTTTTATTAACAGTGAACTTGGTACTGACACTTTGCATAGCCTTCTGAATGCATTGTCTCAGGTCTCATCATTGTCCTTTGAGGAGGGAGCTATTGCCATTCCATATGCACTGCAGCTTAGAAGTTAGATCACCTAAAAACAGTGCCTGGCACTGTAAGGCTCATTATGCTACTAGCTATGGTTACTGCGCTTAATGTCATTTAATCTTTCCATGGTTTGTGGGCCATTTTGCTTTTAACTTTGCTCATAAACTTCTCTATGCCTCTCTGTGACTGTTTTGCTCCCTAGTGTGTAGAAAACATAAGAAAACAGGTATAGCTTTTGTTAGTTTTCAGTGTTTACCATTTTTGGATATGGCTTGGACAAGCCCTGAGAATGATGTCAGAGTGTCAGAATACAGATGCACAGAAGGAACTATTTTCTCTTGGCTGTTTCATAATAGAGTAGTAATAATCTGTAACAGTATATGGTATCAGTTAGAGACTAGCATAGGCCTTTGAAAATTAGATTAGTCAGGTAAAAATTAACTGAAAATATGAACTGGCCTGGCATGGTAATACTGGCCTATAATTCCAACACTTGGGAGGCTGAGACAGGAGGATTGCCAGTTGAAAGCTAGCCTGAGCTATGTAGTGAGACTCTATCTCAATGCCCAAAAGTAAAATAGACATTGTTAGCAATGCAGTGTTTCTGGGAGGGTGTGTGTGTGTGTGTGTGTGTTTTAGAGGTTCGATTTGGCTTTATTGTGGGGACTGAATATAGAACCTACTATATGATAACCATGCATTCTAATCTGTCTTAATAGAGTTTTAGGTGGACATATATGTATATACATACGTGTATACATACATACATATGCACATATACATATATGTGTGGAATTAGTTGTTTTGAAAGCAATCAGAGGTACAGTTGGGATGTTACTCTTTAGCTAAGATATTATCCTTTCTCTAATGTTGCTATTATGTGGTTTAAGGAAGGTTCCAGAACCCCAAGCTGTGAATTGGCTCTTCTTTTACTAGAGTTCATTCCAAGTCCAGCTACTGAAGCAAAGAACATCCTCCTGATGTGTTTCTATGGCATGCCTTCTTCATGTATCACATCTAATATGATCTAATCTTTATTTAAGCTTGATTCATCTTTATTCTTTTCTTGACCAAGATCTCTTTGTTTTACCATATTCTTCATATCTGAAGAACTATGCATTGGATAATATAAACACAAAAGCCTTATAAGAGAAGCATGGTAAAATGCTATTCTTTTTTAAAGTATTTCTTAAGATTTATTTATTATTATGTATGCAGTGTTCTGCTTGCATGTACATCTGCACACTGGAAGAGGACACCAGATTTCATTGTAGATAGTTGTGAGCCACCATGTGGTTTCTGGGAATTGAACTCAGGACCTTTCGAAGAGCAGATAGTGCTCTTAACCTCAGAGCCATCTCTCCCACCCCTAAAATGCTATTCTTAAACTATCACATAATCTCAGGCCAGTCTGTTTTTGTAATGGTGCTGCTTTAAATTTCTTTGGGAAAGAGAATATTTGTACACTGTATATATTTTCTGCAATGGAAAAATTGAGGTACTATGTCATATTTAAAAACAATAAATAGATATTGTAGTTTAACATCCAGAGCTGTTACTCTGGCCATCTTGATTGTCTTGAACCCACTTAAGCAATGGGAGATAAGCCAGGATATCTCAGAACAAGAAAAATAAACATACTACAGCCAGATTCCTCGTCTTTACTAATAGGATGACACTTCAGTCCTCACTTAGAAGCTAGTTCTTCCTCCTTTTGTCCAGTTTTAGTGGTGAGTACCAAGATTGTTAGGATGAGCTGTCGTTCCAGCTAACAGCACAGTGTCCAGAGGGGAGAAAGATCACAAGCAATAGCATGTGCAGTTTATCTTTTCACAGACCTCTGAAAATCCTGTGCACTATAGATATCCATTTAGAGTGCATGCCTATAAAATGAATGGCATTTACTTTACTAAAGATAGGTAGGTAGGTGGCTAGATAGATAGATAGATAGATAGATAGATAGATAGATAGATAGATAAAGTATGTAAACAGTTTAGAAAACTGCCATCAAAGTTGAGTTAAAAATTGATACTTGAACTAAGTTCATTCCAAGTCCAGCTACTGAAGCAAAGAACTGTGAAACTCACTTGAATAATGACAGTTTCTTTCTTTTTACAGAGTTATGAATATATTATGTCCATCTTAGCTTGTCAGTATGTCTTACAGTTTTTCTAATAGAATCATGCACTGACTTTCTTGTGTCACACAAAAGCTGATGACCTTAGTTACTGCTAGGGGAGGGATGAGGCAGGGAAAGTGACAGAGCAATGCCCCCTATGGCTCCCATTCACTCTCCATGTTGCTCCCACTGGGATTATACTAAAGTTCAAAAGGCTGACCCTGTGGTCTTAGCCCCAGTGCTCTTCTTCATGAGTCTGGGAGCAGTTTCAGTGAGAGGTCAGGCTCCTTGGTTGGCTTCTGTCTATGTCTCTAATACTTAATACAAAACTCAGTATATGTTGATTAAGTCCATTTTGTTTTCCTTCCTTCCTTCCTTGATTACAATGAGCCTTTGAACTTCCCTCATTTCTTTTGACTCCCTTGGGAATAGTTCTTGGGCTAGATGACAAAGGAGTCACAATTTTGTGTAAAACCCTGCCTGTTAATCCATGATCATTCACTGTCAATCCCATAGCCATCCTATTTTCATCACCTTTGTTACTCAAGGTGATGGGCTGGGTCACTAGATGCATGGCCACTAAATCTCTCTGGGATTTAGTGACACCCAAAGCTGCCCACTGTAACGGATGGACGAAAGTCTAGGGGCTACAAATACAGATAGGGAAATAGTTGCCACACTCTTGCCTGGAAGGAACAATGCTGCTTGTTCAAGGCGCCTTCTTCCTTTGTGTACCACACAGCTTTTCAAGTGTCTGTGTTCCAGGCAGCTGCTCTCCCTCCCTTTCTCTTCCAGGCTTTTCTCTCTTTGGGTTTTCTGTGTTTCTATGTAGTTGTGCTTTGTTCTTTCTTTGTATCTTCTTTCTTTGCTCCGGCGTAATTTCTTCTGTCTTTGGTGATGAGAACATACTCATGCTCCAGTCTTAGCTTTCATCTTATTCAAGGGTTATTTTCTTCTTTTTTCCTATTGGACCCTAGAATCTTTCCCTGCCTAGATCTCAGCCACTCCACCTGGTCTGCTTCAACTTGGAAATGTTGTACTCATCATTCCTCCTGGACTGTAGTTTATCTAGTGCCTTAAAGACCCTGGGGAGGATCTTTGATCCATCATCATCTTCCCTGTTTCACAGGACCAACTCTACAATGCCAAACTGCAAATTCTAAACTGTTCTCCTACCCCTCTTTTGTTCTTACCCCCAATTTCTCCAGTCCCTTACTTATATATTACCTCATCCTGCCTAGAGTTTTATCTTCCCAGGCAGAATTCTACTTCCTCCTAGCAGTGGTATCCTTTTCTTTCATTTCCTGTTAGCACTGAAATTCTACTCTAATGCCAGTCCCCATCCCCCCCACACACACACCCGAGACTGCATTCATGAAGGCAGTATTTTTCCCAACAGTACAGCACTGCATCTAGAGAACCTGTAACTTTCCACCATCCCAGTTGCACCCATGCAACCACATCTAAACTGTCTAGCTTTCAAAGTGATAAATGTACTGCTCTGAGTTCCTCCCAGATTAGTTATAGTGTGGCTGGATTGAATCACAGAGCGGGTACTTCAGAACTTAGAACTTATTAAGAGGTGCTTAAATCGAAAGTGCTAGTGGATTTCAAAAACACAGTGGTGCTCCTGGGTGCTCATATTACAGATACGTGCCGTCATGTCTAGTTTACATTGTTCTGAGGTCAAACATGGGGCTTCGTGTATGTCAGGTATACATTCCACCAACTGAGCTACATCAGCACCATCTCAGCTGTATCCCCAACCCCCAACAGCACCCTGTTGATAACCTGGAGTATATATTTGTCCTCAGAAATTAAAAAGAAAAATATCAATAATTCTACTACCTAGATAGAGTTTTTGAGGTTTTTTGGGGAGAGCAATCTTTTTTGAGAGGGGGCAGTTTCACTGTGTTGCCCACTGTTCTCAAACACATATGCTCAAGTGAAACCTCCCACCTTAGTTTCCTAGCTAGGAATACAAGTATATACCATAAAGGCTGCATTTTCAAAAGTATATGTAGGGGCTGGAGGAATGCCTAAGGAGTTAAGTGCACTTATTATTTCTTACAAAGGATCCAGATTTGGTTCCCAGTCAATACAAATGGTGGCTCACAACCATCACACACCCTCTTCTGACCTCTGTGGGCTCCAGGCACACAAGTGGTATACATACAGACAGACAGACTAAACACTCAAGCACATAAGATAAATAGATCTTTAAAACCTAAATATTAAAAGTATATGAGTATAACCTATATACCTTCTGGCCATGTAGTTGGACTTATCTGGTAGAGGAAGCTTGAAATCATATTTTTACTTAGTATCATAATTTAAATACTCTTTCATGTCAGTGGCTATTCTTTGAAGCTGTGATTTATTTTAAATAGCTTCATTTTGCTTTCTGCCATGTAACTAGTTATGGTTTATTTAGAAGTTTTCTGGCTTACATATTTTAATGAAATAAGCTGGGTACTGCTTTGCTCATATTTTCTTAGATATTATAATCACCTCATAACTGTTTGGAATTCTGAAACCATGAATATAAATTAACTGTCACTTTAAATGATACTATCACTCTTACTTTTAGGGAATATGTAAATATGTTAGGTTTCTTTTTTTTAAGAATAATATACCAGTTGAGTTGCTTTATAAAGAGTGTAAGCCAAAAGCCAAAGTGTCCCCCCCCCCTCTCTTTTTCCTTTTTCCTTCCCCCCTTAGGGATTTTTTAAGTGGGTTTTCCTTTTAGAAGCAGATAACCTCACTGGCCTTCAGCTTAATCTTTCTGTGTCAGCCTCCTGAGTGCTGGGATTATAGGCATATGCCACCACACCTGGATTGTCTCCTATTTTGAATATCTTCTATTTTATTAAGATGCCTAGTATTATCTGTAGTATCAATCTTTTTTCACTTTATTCTATTTATTTTCTCATATTACATTTCAAATGCAGTTTTTCCTCTCTCCTTACTTCCCAGCCCTGCCATAGACATCCATCTCTCCTCCATTTCTCTTCATAAAAGAGCAGGCCTCCCATGGATATCAATCAAATATAGCAGAGCAAGTTGCAGTAAGACTAGGCAAGGTTGCAGTTGAGACTAGGCATTGTGATATCAATCTTAATGTCAGTATTTTCAGCTAGAATGACTCTTACACACCACCTTGAACATACTGTGATAGAAGATACATCATGTCTACAGTTTTTCCTTGAGTAGTTTTTGATTTGGATATAATAGGTTAAATGTTTAATAAATAGGAATTTTCCAGTTTGGGGCAATATTTACTTCTGTTTGTAATGTTTCTGCAGCAGCATTGTGGTTTTTTTTTTAATGTTTAGTAACATGGCAAACTGCTAAAATAAACTTGTTGAGCTATTTTTAAAAGGTAAATAGAAAAAATGAAAGCATTGAAAAGATTTCTGCTCTTTCCCCTGGAGAGTTACAGAGGAGGCATCCTCTAAGCCATGCATTTTACAGAACCTCTAATTCAGAGACTTTCAGCAGCAGGAAAATGGTCCCAAAGAGCAATTACAGATCATTTGTAATAGTGCTCCAATTGCTAGTGTGATCAAGCCTGTGCCAAACAACAGCCATTCCCTGTGCTGCTTAGACTCGGTTCCTCGTGTGTTTTGTAGAAGACCTTTACCTGGGGGCTCCATCCTTCATGGCTGATTGAATCTGGTATCATGCATTTTCAGCCTTCATTATGTTTGTCACACTATGGCAAAAGAATGATTCAAAGATCCATATGATAAAAATGTCTTCTCATTTAGGAAAAGTCCTGAGAATATTAGTCATTCTGATCAACTCAAAGAAAAGGAGAAGCAAGGTTTTTTCAGGTCTATGAAAAAGAAAAAGAAGAAAACTCAGACAGTAAGTACATAACTAATATCTATATATGACACGGGTTTCTGTATTATTCTGTGGATACATTTTATACTCTACATGGACCAGGCAGACTTAATTTCTTAATGTGAATATGTTATAGATATCTTTTTCTTACATTACCATCCCCTCACAAAGCCTTTCTAGATTCAGCAGAACCTCAAGGAGTAGAAGAAATTTAATTTGGATGATAAAAATACTTCAAGCCTCTCTCAATAAACTAGCCATGTGAATTTAGATTCCTGTAGAAGCTATGAAGACATGGAATTTGCTTCTCTCTGGGAAACATAAAGATATGCAAAAACTTAGGAAATGGTTTTGGTTTACATTTAAATCTTAAAATTCATAAATAACTATCATTTCTTTTTTTTAAATAATAATCATCATTTCTTATCCTTCCCCGGCTTCTGGGCTATCTAGTCATAAAGATGCAATTTCGTCTAACATTTCAGGGCTTGCTTTAGTAAGAAAAGGTATTTCACTTATGATGGCATTGTGGAGACAGGCTGCCCCTCAGCTACTGGAAACTCCACATCTGAACAGTGGGCCAGCTCCATTTGACTGGACTCATCAGTTTTTGGAACCACTCAAGTGAAAATTCTAATCTGTCTAGTAAGGAGAAAGTGGGGAGGAAGCAGTAGGGGCAGTCCACTCAAAAGAAGCCTGCCTTCCTTCAGTACCGTCACAACTAAGTGACATTGGATTAGCCATTTTCAATGGTTTGGGTTTGAGCTTTAGTTTTATTTCACACAAGATTTACTCTCATTTATTTAAAGAAGAAAGTTACCTACTCAAAATGGCCTGTTCACATTGGCCTTATCTGTAAGATAAGTAGACTGAATGCTTCTAGGCCCTTCAAGGCATCATGAAAATTAGAAATTATGGCTTAGTGATAACTAAAGAAAGCATAGATGTTGTAGGAAAGTATATAACTCATAATAAGGATATTTGTCCCAGAGCTGTTTGAGAAATGTTATAAGTGGGTTTTGTTTGTCTTTTATTATAACAATGTGTGTATGACTGTTTTAACTGCATATGTTTATTTACAACTTGTGTGCCTGATGACCATGGAGACCAGAAGGGGGCATTAGGTTTCCTGGAACTGGAGTTAGAGATAGTTGTGAGCTACCATGTAGGTGCTGGGACTCAAACCTGGATCCTATAGAAGAGTAGCCAGTCCTCTTCAAAGCTGAGCCATCTCTCCAGCCCCTATAAGTATTTTTAGGCTCCTTTAAATCTAGACCTTTGTAAAGCATTATTTCACTTGCCTATTAAGTGTATCATAAGTATTTCATTCAAAATAAATGACGTCAAGCAAGGAGTGGGCATGGAGCATGGTATTGTAAACCTTTAATCCCAGCACTCAGGAGGCAGAAGAAGGCAGATCTCTGTGAGTTCATGACCAGCCTGGTCTATAGAGTGTCTTTCAGGGTAGCTAGAGCTACATGATGAAATCCTGTCTCAAACCACCATCACCACCAATAAAAGATTTAATTATGGGGGAAATGTGAAAAAGATCATTCTTAATCTTGCCCAACCTATGGCAGACAATATTAGGATTTAGTATTTCCCTGTGGCTTTTTAACCTATGCATTTGAGGAGGAAGAGGTGTGTGTGTGTGTGTGTGTGTGTGTGTGTGTGTGTGTGTGTGTGTGTGTGTGTGTGTGTTCTGTCTGTCTGCTTGCCTATCTGTCTGTTTTACTGCTTCATCTTAATGGTATTTCTGAAATGTTCATGGGGGGAGAAAAGGGCACCTCTATCTCTTACTGAAACTTGCCTACACTGAAATGTCAAATCAGAATGCCACGCAACTACATTTGTTGCTGAAACTGGATTAAGAAATGAAGAAATAGCCTTGCCTTTGCTTCAGGATGTTTAAAGTGCTTTAAGCGCTTAAAAAATAAGTAAACTCTGTCCATTGTCTATAAAAAATATTATCTACAAGTGTTACGCTTTGGATACCTCTTCCTGGCCACTGTTATAAATTTTGTGGGTTTTTTTTTTAACTGCATGCCTACAACTCTGTGATCTGATTAAGTTGTAGAAAATAGTAAGAGTAGAAGAATTGAGGCTACTTTGTATGTAAATTTAGATTTTAATTCTTAGACCAACATTAAAAACCTAAAGCTCTTGCCTTACTGTGGGTAGCTAAGCCAAGTATGTGCATTTTGCCTGACTTGATTATTTAAGATCTGGTTCCAATTTTAGATATATAAATAGTATAGGTTGGGGTAATATAAAAATTACTATTCTCTATAGCATCCTTTCCACTTAAACTTTTTATTAAATAATTATACCAATGTCAGAGTCGCTTTCCACAGATCATGCCTTCAGTTTTACAAACTGAAAGTTTTTTAGACCTCTCCATTTTTTAACTAAGGAAAAAATGTAAGGGCTTTGGAATCTAGAGTCAGATTTAGAAAGACTGCTACATATAGAGTGCCAGACCTCAGGCATGGAGGCCTGGCATTAGCTTAACTCGGCTTTCTTTGACTGAACATTTAAATGTAGCTGAAGGGAACTTGTTTTTACTTTCTAAAGTTCTGTAAATAGAAAACTAAGTAGAGCAAACAAAAAAAATTGATGGGATTGAAACCTTTACATAAGATTCCAAGAAACTGAAATCTGAAGCCAGATGAACATAGTATAGCTGACGTGGATCCTAAATCTAGTTTACTAGATTAGGAGCTGAGCCAGGCAAGTGGTGACCTGTCCAAAGTCACACAGAGTTTTAAGGACTAAAACCGGCTTTGCCTGATTCGAGGCTTCTGTTATGAAAACAGGAAAATTCAGATGTTACACAGATATCTTCATACACACCAATAAAAAGATGATCTTACTGCATTTCTGGACATCTCTGTTCTCTGACCATTGAGGTAGCCAAAAATGGTACAAAAACTAATTCTGTGTTGTAAAAGTGCCTGCTTTGACTCCAGCAAGTCTGGGAGCTGCCTTGGGGAATCTGATTTGTTTCTGTATCCCAGGAGTCACACAAGCCCTCAGAGCATGTGGTGACTTTGCCAGCTTGTTAATTGTATCTTACTTCATATCTCAACTCAAAATGACAGTTCAAGAGAAATATTGGACTTTTAAAAAATATTGTGTGTGCATGATGTAGGGGATGAGTGCACAGGGCCACACTATAGAAGGGTTAGGGTTAGGGTTAGCTGTCCCTCTTTGACTTTTATGTGGGTTCTGGGAGTAAAACTCAGGTTGCTGAGTGCCCCACTGATCCATCTTACCTGCCCTGAAGATGAAACTTCTATCTCCTTGCTTGAAAGCCAGAATTCTGAATTGTGCCAGATGTTCTAAATGAGGTAAATATTTCTAACTATACAATAGAGCTGCTTCATTAACTGTAATATCCCACAATAGTGGTAATCCTCTCTCAAATGATATTTACGGACTCAAGATTATTGACCAAGAAGTTCAAAAAAAGCTGGGCGCAGTGGCACATGCCTGTAATCACTGTACTTGGGGAGGCAGAGGCAGGTGAATCTCTGTGAGTTCTAGGATAGCCAGGGCTACACAGAGAAACCCTGTCTCAAAAAAACGAAAAGAAGAAGTAGGAGGAGGAAGAGGAGGAGAAGGAGAAGTTATTGTTCAAAAGAACTTAAAGTATATTTTCTTTTATAATAAATAACCCCTGAGGTAAAATCTCTTAGTTACTAAAGTCCTAATAATAAGGAAATGGCTGAAGTTTATCAGTAAAACATTAAGCACAGTTCTTCATAATAGTCTTATATTTGATAATAAATAAATTCTTAAATAAACAGATACCTAAAGGTCTCCAGGTACCCTTGGACTATTGCTCATTAACCAAGGTCTAGGCTGTGAAAAAGTCTGTACTTATCTAAACTTATATTATTGTTTCCAGGTAAAAAAAATAAGAGATAATCTTTCTAGATGCATAGCACAGAGATTCTTTTCATGACTGTTAATATTTAATCATTTGAAGGCTACCAAGAGCTAGTAGTTTCAATTAAAGCACTTAATTTTTTTTTGCAATTAGCTCATTTGTATCTTATATTACAGATAGACTCCACCAACGGAGAGAATCCAAGCATCAAGAAATCCCTCTTTCCTCTTTTTAATTCAAAGAATCATTTAAAGCATAGTTCTTCTTTGAAAAAGCTTCCTCTAGTCACTCCACCCATGGTATCCGTTTTTATGTATAGTAGCCCTGAAAACTGCTCCAGTAAACTTGTTTTACTGATGACAACAGCATGTCTTATTTTCATGGGGTCATATTCTCTTTGTGCTAGTTAAGTACCTGAGCCAGTTCCATAAATTCACTGGGATATATGGATATATAATACATATATATATTGTGTATATATTCTGGGTTTTCTGCATCAGTTAAAGATGTTGACGCATAAGCCTACTAAACAAACTAGTAAGTCTGGTTTGGATGGACTGATTGGCCAATTATTGGCAGATGGCATTCTTGAAGTCCTTTAATTCCTGTAAAGAATCTGACTAACATTTACAGTCAACAAATGTCTTTGTACTTGGCTCACTGCATGGACTTTGTTACCATTTGGTTGGCAGTTTGTCTCTTTGAAACCAAGTTCGAATTGACCAAATTAATTGAGCTAGCAGGCTCCATGAAAAAAGCAGCTTGTGCTAGTTAATAATTTGCTCTTTCCTTACCTGCCTCTAGCTTTTGCTAGTTATTAGGTGTGAAGCCATGGCTTTTGCTTGGCATTTGGCACAACTCCCCTTTGTCCACTAAAGTAATTGAATAAACCAATTGCATTCCTTCACTTGGAATTCATAGCATAAATTTCCAGCAGTTTCTAAGTGTACAATGCCAGACCCAGATTTACTGGGCAGTGGTTTGAGACTATGATTCAAACCATACCTTCCCACTTCTCTCTCCTTGAAAGTCCCGTAGACTTCTTTGGCAGCATCAAATAGAGTTTGCATCATATTCCCAGCATGAAATTGTGTTTTTGTTTTTGTTTTATTGAACTGGTTCATAACCTAACTACAATATGGAATGAGGATACAACAGCAGTTCCTGGTCCAGCCTACTTTAACTGCTCTCTTTTACAGCTACTGAAACTAACAGCATGGGAATGCTTTAGGGGTTAAGGTTTTAACCAAGCTGCATGACATCTGCCAATTTTTCCTAACACAGGGAAAATTCTTAAGAAGGCAGCAGAGTTTAACTAGCACCACTTGCATCATGAACATTTGGAGAGTTTTGGTTTACCTACTGGGTCTTTTGGGGTTCCCCCACCCCCTCTCTCTCTCTCTCTTGAATTTTGGTTTAGTTCAGTTTACTTTTCAGTTTGGGTCTCCTCTTGGGTGTGGTTATATATCTTAATTAGGGTTATTGGTGTGCTTTTTGAATCCTTCTCCATCTTTCCCTCTAGGTGCCCAACACTGATGGTCCCGATCTATTGACCTTGCAGAAAGCCATTCACTCTTCTAGCACTGCAAGCAGCAGACCAAAGGAGTGGAGACCTGAGAAGCTCTCTGATCTACAGACCCAGGTAAGTACAGCCAACATCATTCCCAGATTTTCAGGCTACAGTGTGTCCTGGGATGGGAGGGCAAGGAAGAAAAAAATAGCTTCCCCCAAATAGGGCCTAATGAATAGCTGTGATCCATTTTACAAGTCACAATGAATCCTGCATCAGTGATCCCTTTCCCACTTGGAAGAAAGCGAGCCTCTACTATCCTTCACCTCGCTGTGGAGGGCAAGGGAACAATGTGGGAAGATGAAGAAGAAATAGTCCTCACCCACAAGTAGGGCTACAGCTCAGGTACGCTGTGGAATATTGGTGAGAATGAACCGAGATCATGAGACGATTAAGGTTACCTTAAAGATGGTAGAATACAAATGGGCCCTTGAAAGCCAGATAGTAGAAACTTTTCTGAAAGAATATTTTTAACTTCTGAAATCCAAACTGTTTTTTTAAATAAAGACAAGCAAACGCTTTTATTAGGAACTGCATATTATACAATAACATGGGGTTATATTTACCTGCCTTAATGGAGAGCTTTAGTAATTTTTTTCAAGGACCCGAAGTATCTGTTTTAAACAGCTACTTTAATTGGAAATGTTTCAGTATTACATTTCTTTAATACTCTATAATAAATATTGTGACATAATCTACCATGTTTATTTGAAACAAAGTTTTATGAATAAGAAGCAGTGGCTCTACTTTTTATAGTTTTTTTTGTTTTATTCTTTTTCTTTTTTTTTCTTAAAAAAGCATTTTATCAGTTAGTCCAGTTTGGCCTGCAGTTTGCTGTGTAACCCAAACTGGCCTCCTAGCTTTATGTCCCACATGCTAGGATTATAGATCTGACTTGTTTCACTATAATTTGATATGTGGAGCTATAAACAGGACTTCCCCAAAATTGCCATTCTCTTTGCCTGGCCATTTATATTTTGTACATATATAGCATAATCTACTCTGATGGTAAAGGGGGCATAGAGAACCAGATATCCTAAATTTTTGTATGCTTATTCAAAGTAGGAATTCAGAGCTCTGGGGAGCCTGATGCACACCTTAATCTTTCTTTCAGAGCCAACCGCTAAAATCCCTTCGCAAGTTGTTGCATCTCTCTTCATCGACCAATCACCCGGCCTCTTCAGATCCTCGTTTCCAGCCCTTAACAGCTCAACAAACCAAAAATTCCTTCTCAGAAATTCGGATTCATTCCCTGAGTCAGGCCTCAGGTGGGAGCAGCAACATCCGGCAAGAGCCTACACCAAAGGGCAGACCAGCCCTTCAGCTTCCAGGTCAGATGGATCCTGGTTGGCACGTGTCCTCTGTGAGCAGGAGTGCCACAGAGGGGCCTTCCTATTCCGAACAGCTGGGTGCCAAGAGTGGGCCAAACGGGCACCCTTATAACAGAACAAATCGCTCACGAATGCCAAATCTGAATGATTTAAAAGAGACAGCCTTGTAATTTATGCTGGGATGGAGGGTGTGTTTTGAGGGGGGAAGACAAGCCAGTTGGGAGGGGAGGGTTCAGGGTGGGTTGGGAAATGGGTTGGGCCAGGGTAGTAAGCCAGTATTTTCAGCTTTATGAAGGTGTGTGCAATATTGTGTGTGAGGGGGGCCATCTGGCTCCTCAAAGCCACAAATGCTAGTCAGGGATCTTAGAGCCACGGGAGTTCCTTAGGGATCACTACTCCCCACAGGTCTTGTGTGAGAATGGATAGAGTGTGCCATTGAGGTAGAAGAAATTCTTGCCAGTTTCTCCCCGTTACATTCCAGCTTTAGTGCAATCTCTGTTGAACTTGGGGAAGTCGGGGTATGTCCTGGCTGTGAGGGATAGATAAATTCATGTTGACCGATGCCCTTACCACATATTTTTTTCTGACTAGACTAAATGTGGGGTTTATCGTAATCTAGGAGTATCCCTTTGAAGGGTTAGCAGATGAACTGTATGTCTTAAATTGTTTTCTAAGCTTCCATATTTGATAGGATTTGTAACATTTATTTATAATTAATATTGTACTGTTATAATCATACCTTTTATGTTATAATGTAAAGTTATTTTGAGCTGTTTGGAACATTGTGAAGCAGTGGGACAGCTACGGTAGTTTCTATAAAAACTAAACAGTAACATTTATATATTGCATCAGGAGTATTTTATTCTCTATATAAATATATATGGTAAATAACTGTCTGTTTTATAAATATATTCATTTAAAGAAAGTATCGTTATGACACTATCTGCCATATTTTTATACATTTGTGATATGAAGTGAGTATTATACTTACAATAAAGGGAGTTGAATTGTGGCTACATGTACTGTAACAGTTATGAACTTTACTCACCTTTTTGGCCCCAGCAGTAGCCTCTAGACATGATCCTTGGTAGCAGACAAATGCAGCCTCTCTTTCTAGGCCCACAGGAGAAGAAGGTTGGATAAGCCAGAAAGGATCCCAGCAGGCCTCACTTCTGTCCTCAGACACTTGGCTCTCTCGCTTGTGTCCAGGGACATTAACTTGCACATGAGAGAAGACAGACAGAAGTGGTGCTTATGGGTCCTTACAGAGAATGTGCTCTTCTACTTAGCATTAGTGTTAGAGTGTAGACCAAAGATTTGCCAGTTGAACATTCCTTCTTGTGAGGTTGTAAGAGGCACCTGTCTGCGGAGCTTGCAAACCAGCTTTATGCTCCTGAATGCTGTCCGCCCTCCTCGGAGCCTCTTGCCTCCAGGTGGGATATGAGCTACATCTATGGCATTTCTTCTTCTAAATGCTTTGTTGTTGTTGTTGTTGTTGTTGTTGTTGTTGTTGCTCTTCTAATATATTTAAAAGGCTCCTGAAGCAATTCCAGATGTAGAGAAAATTGTTACATCCTTTTTTCCTTCCTGAGACTGTCCATTTGTAACAAGGTCATCATGTACACTTGTATATAAATACATTCCGTCCATCAGAACAGGACTTATCCTTCCCTCGTATGATCACTTTCAACTCCCGAATTAGTATCAAGTATCATCAAGGCCTCTGGTCAGCAAGCCAGACCCCTGTCTCTGGACCATCTTTGACAAAACATAAAAGACAAAAAACAAACAAAAAAAACCCACCTCAACACCATCATCTATCAATAGTCATAGAGTTTTGAAAGTAGTCTCTTAGCAATAAGACTTTTAGAGATCACTCCCATCCCTCAGAGAGGTAACTTTTCAGTATTTACTACTTGTTCCAGAATTCTGAGAGTGTCAGTCCTCAAATAAAGTCAGCTGTCACTGAAATATGTTGAGTTACTGTTAACCCTTCCCTAAGATTTTGAGAATCATAGCACTGATGATTATGAAGATTATAAAGGTCTTAGATTCTTTGAAGCTTAAATTGTGTGCATATTGCATATTTATATAAATACTATAATGATGTGTATTGATTATATATAGAGGTCATTTTAAGGTGCTTTTTATTTAATTTTACTAAGTATAATAGGCACTAAAATGAAACTCAACTGGGTACTATCATGGAAACAATTTGATTCATTTTGCATGCTCTTGAGTTCTTTTCCTATCTCGTTTCTGTTACCAGTTCAGTACTGTCTGGGTAGCTCTGAATTCTGGCTTTTCCCAGGCAAGTCTTCAATTATCCAAGTGAGGTAGACCCTCAGCAGTTTTTGCCTGGATATAGTGACACTAAAAGGGTATATATTTAACTCTTCTTTTTCATACTAGATCATATTAGATCTGTACTTTGTATCCCCTTGCCCCCTGCCCCCTGCAAACCAGAAACTACATTTTGTTTCCTCTGGAAAGACTTTTCACTGTGCTGTGTGCTTAGGAACTGCGAGGTCCCATTGCCATGCTGTGGCATTCGTGGCTGTCATCATCAAGGGGCTGGTTTCCCATGTTGTCATCTTTGCTAACACCGGGATCTCAGATGTTTGCAGAACATTTATACTCATGATGGTTCTTTAAAGAAGGGCTAGAATAATTGCCTTCTACCTAGAGCAAACTAATCCTAACTGATGAAGTCAATACTTACTTTTCCTACATTCCCAGATTTGAGCCAGAAAATAGCCACAATGTTTTCAACTAGTGTTTCTGAGCTAGCTCTTTTATCCTCTTCTTAGCTCTTGTCTGTTCTGACTTTTCCTTGATCCTCAATAAGCTGTAAGTGAATCTACAATCCCATTCATTCTCTTCCTGCTCACAGTTGGGGGTAGTAACATTTCCTCTCAGATCTAATGAGCCCTCTCTTAGCTTTTAACTGTCATTTCCCCCTCTGGTTGGTCATTCATTGGCCTCAAAAATTTGTCATCCATGGCAGGAAAGAGTTGAATGAAAGTCTCAAAACCTCCACATTTTCTTTAGGAGGGGAAATTGATGACATGCATGTTCTATTATCTGCCCTGACACCCTAAAGGACACAAAGGTTGAATTGAAGGCTTATGAAGTACTTTGTGTTAGAAAGTTATTCCTGATATACTTTTGAAAAGAACCTTGGTTTCACTGTTTTCTCTACTTTCACTTCTGTATCATCCTCTTTTTCTTCTCTAAAGTTCTAAGTAAACTTTAACTGATTTTTGTTCAGTCTTGACTGAAGTGTAGGACTCTCTCTAGAGGCCAAGAACAAAAGAGAGTGCCCCAATGCCAAAAGGCTCAAGTGAGCTGTCTCTACAGCAGCACTTCTCAGCCAAGGGGCAGTTTTGTCCCCCAGGGCACATTTGACAATGTCTGGAGACATTTCATTGTCATGGGCTGCTACCAGCATCTAGTGGGTAGAGGCCAGGGATGTTGCTAGGCATCCTCCAGAATGTTCCAACCCATAACTAGTGCCAAGGTTAAGAAGTACTGCCCAAGATCGTTCCAGGCCAACAACCACTCTGCAGGATTTGCCTCTGGCCATGGACTTTCCAAGCTACATAACTGCATGAGTGCATTCCTCAACATCATATTCTTTTTAAGACTCCTCTACCACTGTTCTCAAATCCTTGCAACCCATTGTTCATTTCCATTCTCTTGGACCTGCTAAAAGGTGCATACTTTGGGAGGAAACCAGAGTTACTTTATATCTGTTTGAGAACTTAAATTCTAGGTTAGCATCCTTAGAAAAATCTTTCTTAGCCACGAGGCTTATATTTAGAAGCAAGCAACAGCCTGGCAGATTGGCATGATTTTTACCAACTGCTCAAAGGCATCATGGCTTTCAGCTGTGTCTACCGAAAGAAAATGTCTTCATTTTTTAATCAAGTCATTTAATAGCTCTTTACAAATATTAGCATATGGCAGACTGATTAGAAGCAAAACTCTTTATTGGTGGTTGTGATGTGGCTATTCTAGAAGTATTGTGCTGTATGCTTTGGTTAAATCTGTTTTAAAACATGCTTAAAGATTCACCATATGCAGTTGTATACTTTAATTCTAAGCAGACCTATGCTGGTCAGTCTCTAGTCATGCTGTGTATTATAAAAGTATGTTGTGGTTGTAGAGTTAGCCAGTTTAGCATGTTGCTAATCAGAGAACTAGTGGACTCCACTAGGAAATGCTATCCCATTTTCCCTTCCCAGTACCTCTTAGTTGATATCATAGTATCCTCACTTAAACTAGTCTTTAGAGTAAATAAGGAAAAAAGCCATTTATTTTCTTCTAGCCATGTATTGAGAATATCTCATTATGTGTATAATTTTTTCAAAGGCCAGAGGGTTACTTTTCCAGTATGTAGAAGGCTTTGTCCATTCTGTTCACTTAGGTCTCAGTGGTCTCAGAACTTTTGGCAAGGACAATAAGTAGTTTATTGGAATTCACTGCTGGAGTTCAGCTAGGACTCAGCAAAACTCACATCTCTTGTGCTCAGAACCTATGTTCTGGATGCCATTGCCTTTTCATTTAGAAGTTCATTGCCTACCGCGTTAGAGTTGGCTATCGAACTCCGCTGTGTGGGTATGAAGATCCACAGATGCCTACTTCTGTGACCTGAGACTATGGTGTGTTTCACTAATGCAAGTCAGAAAGCAGTTCGATACTTCCTTGCCTCCTTTAGTTCATCCCTAATAAAAGTTCATTGAAACTTATTTATGGCTTAAGAAATAACAGTTCTGCTTTCTTTAAAAAGAGACTCAAGAAAAAGACAGTTCAATTGTCACTAATTCCCAGGACCAGCCTCTTGGGAGAAAGTTCCTACCAAGTTGTAAAAGGCCAGACTACCAGAAAATAAAAAACAAACAAACAAAAAAATCCAGACTTACAAATGGTTGTGGTTTTCTCTTTTGCTTCTTTACCAGCTGGAATCTAGACTATCTTGAGGTCTGGTTAAACTGATAAAAAAAAATTCAATCTTAGAAACCATGAATGAGGAGCCATGCAGGAAAATGAAGCCCCTTATCTGTTTGTATACACCTGAAGGGAAAAGCCAAGTGGCTAGGGAACTCTGGCCCTATTGCCTATGTAATTTTTTTTAATTCAATTTACTAGACAAGATGGTAGACTTTGTGAAAACCACTTACTTACACCAATCATTGCTGCCCACAGTTCTTTGTTAATTCATCAGCATTTGGCCTGGTCCCTACTCCACCTTTTTCTTCTCTGGGCATGACCCACCTTTCTTTCTATTTACTGTAGGCTGTTAAATATGATCCTGACCTGCCTTGTATTTTCATTCAACTGTTTACTCCCACATTTAAGGGAGGGCTGTCTCTTGTTTTGCCAGAAAAAAATAAAATAAAATAACTGTCGTAGTCTGTACACTGAATTTGTAGGGCCTGCAGCAGAACTGTAGAGGTGAAACTGGTTTCACTTCTAACGCTCTTCATTTCTCATGAGGGTAGGCTCTCTCTGCCCGCTTTGATCCTCGATCCAATTGGTCTTCCTTGGGAATCTGAAATCAGTCTCAGTGTTGTATAAAGATTAGAAGTTGCCTTGTTTGCTGCTCTTCCCAGGCAGAGTATCAGGGAGAAAGAGGCCTTATGTATCCCTACGTGTCCCCTCCTGTTTGGCAGACCTGCTGAGAATCCCTCAAGACATCCTTTGGGAGGGGGGGATTTCCCTTCCCAGAAGGCTGGTGGGATTCATTTCTGGCATAGACAAGCTTGTCCTAACGCTGTGCTTCAGGTCTATTCAGAAGAAACCCAGGAATCGAAAAGGTAGATGCCTTGACTTTTGTCCCTGTTGGGGGATTAAAGTGTTTATTGCCAGAATCATCCAACGCTCTAGTTAAACTCAGTAGAGTTTCAGGAGAAAGACAACAATGCTTTTCCTCATGGAGAATGTGTATATTCTCCATTGGCTTCCGTTTTCCAAAATTGGAAAGTAAAGCTTGCAGAAAATCTGTTCCCTAGGGAGGATCCTTGGGTTATAGTCACCAGTCCCTCGCCCCTCTCTTTGTTTACTCTTTGGTCAGTGATGGAGTTGGGCTGGGGGAGAAGCAGGCAAATGTGGGGAGAGAAAGAAGTAAATTCTCACTGTACAGTTGCATTGATGAACAGAGACAATTAAGCCAAACAAAATAGTTACCCCAGAGTTCGATCTCCAAGAATTGCTTTGTGCCATTCAGAATTCAGGTAGTTATTCTGTATATACTTAGATAAGTATTAGAGCTTTTTCAATCTTTACTAAGTTTGAAGAGGGTATTCTGGGAAGGCACAGGACAGGGTGACACTGAGACCCCTGTTCATTCTTAAAAAACACAAATAGGGATAAGCCAGAGGGATATGCCAGCTGATGTTTGGTAGATGAAGAAATCAGTGGACATTCTTAATTGCACAGACTTTATAATCCATTATATAAAGTGTAATCCATACTTTTTACTGTGGCAAGGGTGTGATGTGGTTGTTAATCTTTTTAATTTTTGAATCCAAACTGAATTTAAAGTGTTGAATACTTAAAACTCCTCACAAGCTAATTATGAACCATTTGTAAAGTGTTTCTATAACTCTTTGTATCCTGTGTTGGTACATCTTATCAAGTTTTTTCTGGCATGTATTCCATTCTAAACTTCTGTAAAATTTCTATTGTTGCTGTACATATTCTACAAATATCTACTCCGTGGTAACCTTCATTAACAGCATGAAATGGTTAATTTTTACTGAGCACAATGTATTTTTGAATGGATCTTCCCACATGTCTTTAATAAAATGCAGATTTTGCACTGACTGATGTGACTGCCAGGCTTTCCCAATCTTGAGCACTGTGGTCCTTCTTGCCTTTGAATAGCAAGCAGCTCCATTTTAGTTCTTTCTTTGTAAACAAGAACGCGTTCGGATTCAAATGAGGGGCAATGGACCTTTGAAGTTGTAATCAATTTAGAGGAAAGAAATTAATGTAAAGCAAAGCGAATCCTGTTACTTAATGGTTTTTTTCCTATTTATAAAGTTCTTTTCCCCTCCTGGCATTGTGAAAACTTTGGTTTCTTTCACATTTGAGTGTTGTCATTTATATAGTTTGTTTGGTGCTCACTTGGATATCTGAGGATAAACAGAGATTCTAACCTGGCATGCTTAATGCCACAAAGAAAGAAAAATGGTCAGCTCTTGAAGATTGCCTCTTGTTGTAGAGCAGGGGTTGGCAAACTCAGGTCGAATAGTAAATGGACTGTCTGTGCCATAAGTGTTCTGTGGCCCCAGAGAACTCTATGCATATAGCACAGAAATAGCTAGATAATATGCACAGGCATAATTGACTGATGCCTGATTTAGGCCGAATGTACATACTATCCTGAACCAAAGGGGATGCTACTGGACTATTACGAGCAAAAAAGGATGCTACTAGACACAAGCAAAATACAGGCACAATGGTTACACCTCATCACTTTATAGTCCAGATGGAGGTATGACTGTGTACTGCTCAGCATGGGGACAAAAACTTCAAATTTGTGGTACTTTATCTGTCAGTCCAATATTATATATCGTTCTGTAAATGAGGGTAAGAGATGAAACTCATCCTATGTGTCTGTCTCTGTCTGAATATAGACATGTTTGTGCCACAGCAAGTGTGTGGAGATCAGAGGACCCTGTTTCTTAAGAAATGAAAGCTGAGTCAAGTGTATTTTGTTTGTCTATTTGTTTGTTTTGTTTGTTTGTTTCAGGAAAGAGTTGCTATATCTATCCTCCAACTCGCAGTTAGCTAAGAATAATCTGGAGCTCCTGATCATCCTGCCTCCACCTCCCATCTTTATAGACATGAGCCACCATGTCCAGTATAACAGTCTTTTCTAAAAGCTCATACCAGTTCATGTGCCATCTTCCATCACATCTTTCATCTGGGAGTGACTGGTTTAAAGATGAAACAGTTCAATGACACAACTTATTGGCCATCCAGGCATGCTGGCGAAGTGGTTAGATAGCCTTAGTGGATGTATATCACTTAACTCTGACATGACTTGAGGCAAACTACTTAGCTTCCCTGTGCCTCAGTTTCTTTTCCTTTAAATGTAGGCGTGTTGTGAGCATCTAATGAGATGCTACCAACCATGTAACAGAATTTTGGTAAATATCAGCCAATATAACATTATGCTTTGTGTTTGTGTCTCAGTTGATAGTTCTGAGAAACTGGGAAGGGAGACTGAAAAGATGGCTTACTCATTAAGAACACTTGCTGCTCCTCCAGAGACCCTGAGTTTAGCTCCCCGGACCCACATTGGGTAGCTCACAACTACCTGAAACTCTATATCTAGAAATCCAGATGTCTTCTTCTGGTTTCCACAGTACACAAACACACACAGACACACACACACTCACACACACATACACACACACACATACACATCAGGCTTAAAGAAACTGGGAAGAAATTTCACAGACTATTGAAAGCCCGCTCTAGAGAGCTCTAAGGTTAGTACATTAAGTAGGTACATGTATTTTATCCAATCTTCCTATCAACTCTGTTGTCAAAAAAGGGTCCAACTTTTTGTGGCCTGTTCTTAGAATCCCAGGGGAAGCAGCAGCCCTTATAAGCTGTTCTTCAGTTGTTCTCTACCACTACAGCTCACATGGTCAAAGAAGTGTACATCTGTCAGCATTCATTCAAATGCTTACTTATGAGATGCAGTCTTCTTGGCTCTGAGACTGGATTCATAGCAGTTTCTCTACTTTGAAATACCTTCGCTTTGCCCATATAACCTTCCACGTCGAGTACCAGGATCACTTCCAATTTTTTTCTTAATAGCATTATTTAATGCTTCATGGTTAATTAAAGGTATGCAAAATGTTGTGTTTTGCCAGGCGTGGTGGTGCACACCTTTAATCCTAGCACTCAGGAGGCAGAGCCAGGCAGATAGATCCCTGTGAGTTTGAGGCCAGCCTGGTCTACAAAGCAAGTCCAGGACTGCCAAGGCTAACACAGAGAAATCCTGTCTCAAAAAACAAACAAAAAATGTTGTGTTTTACCACAATGTTTTGTTTTGTTTTGATCTGCAGGCTGCAGAGTGTACTTAGTGATAGAGTATTTGCCTAGCATGTACGAAACCCTGAGTTAAGGCCTCAAAAACATTAAAAAAATCCTTCATGTATAACTCAAAGTCTAGTACTAAAAAAACAAAACATGCTAAGATAGGAGTGAGTTTGCTCCATTATAAATTTTTATTGAATTATTCACCCCTAAAAGAAATGATATTGCAACCTTTTTTTAATAGCAAGATTCTGTTAGGTTTCCAATTTTTTTTTAATGCTAGTTTTCTTTTATATATCTCCTGCCACAAATTTAGTGAAATAAGTAATGTGTGTACTATTGAAAACAAATTACCTACAGATAAATGTTTTGCAGATCTTAGTGTCTCATTGTTTATTAAATTCTGAAACTGTAAGTACTTTCCATTGTGAAAGCTCTGGCTGGCTTCTTTATAGCTATACTTATTTAGAAATTTAAGGAACCCAGAATAGCCAGTACAATCTTGAAAAAGACCAGAATTGGAAGACTTTCATGTCCTATTTTCACAACTCCCTAAAATGTTACAGTAATGAAGACTATGAGGTAATATAATTATGAAGCCTAAAGTTAAACCCACATATTCTGGGCTAGTTGGCTTTGACAAGAGTACAAACACCATTCAATATGGGGAAGAATTTCAACAGAAGGTACCGAGAAAACTGCATATTAACATGCAAAGAATAAAATTAGACTTTTGCCTTATAACCATTCACAAAGCAGGAGGTAAAACTTTAAAAGTTTTTTTTTTTTAATCTCAAAACTTTTATAAGAAAACACAAGAGTACATATTCTTGACTTTGGATTTGATAGTAGTTTCTCAGATAATACGCCAGAAGAAGAAACAGGAAAGTTGGACTTTGTTAAAATTTGGAATTTTTGTGCTTCAAAGAACTTCACCAAGAGAGTGTTTAAAAAGAAAGAAGGCCAAGTTTGGCGACACATATCCATAGTCCCAGAACTTGGGAGGCAGAGTCAGAAGGATCTCTGCAAGTTCCAGGCCAGCCAGGGCTACATCATGAGATCCTATATCAAAACTAAACCAAGACAATTACAACAACAACAACGAAGAACAGGATGGAAGAAATATTTGCAATAAGAGAATTGTATGTAGAATATACAAAGAACTCTTAATGAATTAGTGAATTAAAATTTTTAAATGGGCAAAAGGTCTGAATAGATGTTTCTCCAAAATTATGTAAATGGTCCCTGGAAAAGATGTTCAATGGCATTAGTTATTGGGGAAATGCAAAATTAAATATCATAGAATGCTACTTCAGACATACTCTAGGATGGCTCTAATGGAAGACAAGAAGCATTGCTGAAGATGTAGAGAGATTAAAACCTTCATACCTTGCTATTGGAAACAGAAAACAGTATAGCCACCTGGGAAAGTAGTTCTTCATAAGGATAAGCATAGAGTCACCAAGTGACCCAATGATTCTAAGTCTGTGCTCAAGATAAAACATGTCCAAGCAAAAACTTAACAGATAAATATTCATGTAGCAGCATTAGTCATACTAGATCCAAAGTGGAAACCACCCAAATGGATGGATAAATAATAATAGAATACCTTACACAGAATGATAATAACCAAAAAAGGAAGAAGTACGTCTCCAACACATGGGCATCAAAAACATGATGATAAGTACAGGAAACCAGTCACAAACTACTGTATATCAGGATTCCACCTATGAGGGAAAATGCCCAGGACAAGAAAAAAGTCTACATGCAAATAGGAAATGGGTTTCAAGTAACCTAGGGCTAGGGTAAATGATGGCTAATGGGTGGAGGATTGTCTCTGAGGTGATGAGAGTAGTCCAAAGTTACTTGTGGTAACAATTGCACAAGTCTGAATATATTGTCATTGAATTATACACCTCAAATTAATAAGGACTGTTTATGTGAAGTTAATAAAATTATTACAAAACAAATTTATGATAAGATTTTTTATTTGATGACTCTTTATCCATGCCTTGTACCATTTTGTTATTTTTTTCCCTGATCAGTACTCTTCAGTTATTGCCATTTTCTCTAACTTACTCAGTGTGGTGAGAAAAGTTAACCCAGCTTCCTAAATAAGGTTCTGCTTTCAGTAATTTTGTCCAAAATAGATTTGTACATATGTTCTAATAACAGGAATGTTATTGGGCAAACACACACACACACACACACACACACACACACACACACACACGGAACCAAAACACTGAGGCTTTTGAAAAGTTGTTCCATTCATTAAGAATGAATGTGACATCCAAGGCCATTCTTACTAATTAATTTACGCCTCACTGTGTAGCCTTGGCTGGCCTGGAGCTTGCTCTGCATACCGGACCTTGAACTCACAGAGATCCATCTGTTTGTGTCTCCCAAGTGGTAGGGTTAAAGATGTAAAGCACCAAGCCTGGCCATCCAAGGTCATTTTAGTGTGCGTCTATGTAAGCCTCCTTAATATCTGGAACTGGAAAGTATCTCAGAGAACACTGCTGCTAGCCAAGGATACACTGTGTTGTGAGGTCAGAACCTTATCTTTGGAGGGTCTGCATTCTCTAGCTTCTCAGCTTCT
This sequence comes from Acomys minous, assembly GCF_964271855.1. Lineage (NCBI taxonomy): Eukaryota > Metazoa > Chordata > Mammalia > Rodentia > Muridae > Acomys > Acomys minous. Next base: position 126,280,666 of record NC_140488.1, on the reverse strand, counting down.
CTCCATACGCCTCCTGTACCCTCACCCCAGTTAGCAGCCTCTCCCAAAGAAGGACCTCAAACCCAGCCTGAGCTACAGATGGCAAATGAGAGGGAGACCAGTAGTCATTCGGGCTCCCTACTAAATGAGCTACTCCAGGCAGAGGGTGATGGACCAATCCCATCCCTACCTAAAGAGGATTAAAATGGCAGCATGGCTATACAAACATGTTTGGGTGGACAAGGCAGAGGTTGGTGGGGAGAAGCCTACCAGAGAAGCTATAGGTTATTTTTTTTCCTGCTCATATGTTTGATTTAAAAAAAATAGAAAGAAAGAAAAAGAGAATGAACATGACTGCTCCTACATATGGTGGAAGAGAAAGTTTATTATAGATAAGTGAGAGAGTATCACCAGAGGCAGGGACATCTTGGAGAACCTACAGTGGACATGACAGACCAAGCTGTGCCATGTGAGAGAGCAGGGACACCAGGTGCAATAGCCAAAGGTATGAAGAGATTGGGCAACTAAAATGGTTAGATTTATAGGGAAGAGCAGCCCAGCCCCCTGGGCTGGAGAGTTTAGGGGAGGGTGTGGGGTATGCCAGCCAGGAGGACCTGGTAGGGGTTGAGGGATATAGAGAGAACCTGGAGGACAGTTCCTCTTTGATATGTTAAAATAAGCACCTCAGCCATTTATCCCAGGGTTTGAAACCTAAGTGTGTGTGTGTGTGTGTGTGTGTGTGTGTGTGTGTGTGTGTGTGTGTGTGTGTGTGTACAGAAGTCAGTATCTATCTGGTGGCTTCCTCAACCACTCTTCACTTTATTTTTGAGACAGGGTCCCTCAGTGAACCTGCAGCTCACTGAGTGGGCAAGACTGCTGTCCAGCGAGCTCTAGGAACCCTCCTGTCTTTCTGCCTGCCTCCTAGTCCTGGGATTTCCAAGTGTGTTGTCCCTCCATGCCTGGCTTGTTTTTTTGTTTGTTGGTTGGTTGGTTTGTTTTTGTTTTTTTTCTTTAGACAGGCTCTCACTGTGTAGCCTTGGCTGCTTGGAACTGCTATATAGACTAGGCTGGCCTTGGATTCAAGAGCTCTGCCTGCCTTTGCTATCCAAGTAACTAAGATTAAAGACATGCTCACTCCACCATACCTGTTCATGCCTAACTGTTTACATGGAGTCTAGAAGTCCTCATGCTTATACAGCAAGCACTTTACTGACTGAACCATGCCCACCCAGTCCTCTATGACAGGAGTCCTGACCCCTTTCCCACAAAGCATGGTGTCCTCCCAGTAGCCACAGATATGTCTTGTCTCAGCTGTTTTCTAAGTGTAGTCAATTTTTAGAAAACTGTAGCCATCGGTAAAGGCGGCGTGAAATATTCTAGTCCTTCGGGCTTCCTCTATGTAAGGGAAACCTCCCTGCCCACACACACATGTAAGCCTGCCCTTTGCACTCATCTCCTGGAAACCAGAGATGGACAGCTGCTGAATGGGCTGTAGAGTGGAGTTTATGAAAAGGAGCTCCAGCCAGCCCAAAATCCCTCAGTCCTGTGGTGAAAAGTCCAGACCCTTTCAAGGCAAAAACAGTCCCAGGAGAGGGAAGCTTTGCCTAGTTGGCTGGCTGGCTGGTTGCTGTTTACAGGCTCCCCTCTGCTTGACTCATGTCTGCGTGCTTGCTTCCAGTCCTCTCTAGTCAGTACGTCATGAGAGTGTTAAGGGCAAAACCTTCAGCATTCGTGTGTTGCTTTGCAAAACGGTACTCCTCTTCTCAATGTGGTAACAGCCACACACAAAAAAAATTCTCAAATTATCAAAGCTGCTTTGTGTTCACCTGGGTCTGTACCTTTGACAGTGTCGCTGAGACAAAAAGAAAAAGAGAGAGGGAAAGGGAACAGCAAATTACCCCTGCTATTTAGATTTGTGTAAGAAAATTGCTTTGAGGGTTATTTTCTTTGTTCTTATTTTCTTTGGCCCTGAGTTGAGGAAAGGCTCCGTTTTTTCTTCTTTTTCTCTCATTGAAATTGGAAACTAATTTTTTAATGAAATAACCTCTACCCAGATCTACATTTTAAAGTGCTTAGAAGATACAGCCCTGCTCATCACAGTGGTATGTCAGGGTGCCCCTCCCCCAAGCTCTCCCTGCAGTGGCAGGAGTGAGCTGAAGTGGGCATCAGGCACACTTGCTGGCACACTCAAGCAGCTCCATCCGGATGGCAATTCGGACATGCCAGCCCAGAGGGACCAGTCGGATGAAACGGGAAATGATGGGGGGCCGCAGTAAGTTCTGGACTGTAGAACTCCGGTCTGAGTTTCCATAGAAGACCTAAACAGAGAGAGGAAGTCTGGTCATTATCACAATAGAAGGAAAAGGAAAAATGACTCCTAACCAGAGCAAATACATATTCGGGAAACAAGTCAGTTCTCTCCTACCATGTGGGTTCTGGGCCTTGAACTCAGGTTGCCATGCTTGGTGGCAAGTGCCTTTACCTGCTCAGCTATCTCATTGGACCTAGTCTCGATTTTGAACAATGGAAAAGAGTAGATTAACTACAGAAAACTTGCAGCACCTCATAAAATCTGACTAGATGATTGCAAACAGCCACATGCTCTGAGAATGTCTGACTATACATGGGGACATTGCACTATTCAAAATGGTAGCCAATAGCTATGTGTACCCAGTTGAAGTAAAAGTAGATGGTAATTTAGTTTCTCCTCTCTCTCTCTCTCTCTCTCTCTCTCTCTCTCTCTCTCTCTCTCTCTCTCTGTGTGTGTGTGTGTGTGTGTGTGTGTGTGTGTGTGTGTGTGTGTGTCTGTGTGTCTGTGTGTCTGTGTGTCTGTGTGTGTGTGTCTGTGTGTGTGTGCTACCATGGCCTTATATATGCTAAGCAAGCACTTGACCACAGCACCATCTGCCTAGCCCATATTAGCTACATTTCAAGTGCTCAGTAGCGTCACATGACCAGTGGTTACCATGTTGGACAGTGCAGATGTGACTGTTTTCATCATCACAGACAGTACTATTGGTTTGTTGCTCGAATATGCCTCTTCACTCTTTTTGCAAGTTTTCCATTTTTAGCCTTTGCACTTTGACAAAAAAAAGTTTTGAAAGAGTCCATGCCACACAAGAGAACTGTTCACCTATCCCAAAGATATCCAAGGTGCACTCAAATCAAACTGTGTACCTGCCTCTGAAGTTGGAAGCCAAAGCTTAAATGTGTGTTTCTACTTTGATACAAGTGACAAGTGCTTTTTGGGCTTGGAAAAAATAGTTTTTGTTTTTGTTTTTGTTTTTTGTTTTTGTTTACAAACAGATAAAAACTAAAGGAAAAATTCTGGAAAGCAGAAGGTGGTGTTGACATAAAGAGATGAAAGGCTTGCTTAATGTTTTTCAGGAAGCAACATAAGATGATGAAAACCTTTGACTGTTTCTGAGGAAGTCCTGTTTCACACTCTTTCCAGGGTCACAGTGTTCTGCTCCATGACAGAAGAGCATTTCATTTCCTCCTGTAACTTCCTCCTAGAAATATTTAACAGCTGCACTTAGCTTTATCCATCCACAAAGCAGGCAGGCCTTGTTTATAGCACTCCTGCCTTTTTTCCTAGCAACAAGGCCTGAGCTGCCCTCTCTAAGCTGTTTGTCCTTGAACGCATTCAAGTCAGAAGGAGGTGAAGAGGAGGTTGATGGACCCTGACCTGAGACTTCAGAAATAGAGTCGAGTGCTTCCTTCAGAGCCCCAGCAAGGCCTTCACAAGCACAAGGCTTAAGAATGAATTCTAAATGTCTTTTGGAGACTACAACTAGTAAGGGCAAACAATGAAATTAGGAGGTGCAGGAGATGTAGCCCAATTGGTAGTGTGAGTGACTAACAAGCACAAAATTTCTGGGTTCTGATCCCCATCACCACATAAACTGATGCTAGTGCACACCTACAATGCCAGCACTCAGGAGGCGAATGGAGGCAGGAGGATCAGAAGTTCAAGGTTATCTTCAGCCACATAGCAGCTTGGAGACCAGCGTGGGATACATGAAACCTTGTCTCAAATAAGTGTGAAAATGTTTTTTCCCAGTGTGTCAAACTCCTCAAAACCTCAACCCATGAATGTCATACTGTGCAAACTGTCACCACTCTCATTATCAGCCACCCATGTCTACTCAACCTGATTAGGTTTCATGAATAATCTGAGGAGAAGTGGGGGCACAGTGATGCACCCTTATAATCCCAGGACTCGAGACAGAGGCAGGCAGATCTCTGTGAGTTCGAGGCCAGCTTGGTCTACAAAAGCAAGTCCAGGACAGCCAGGGCCACACAGAGATACCCTGTTTCAAAGAACAATAACAACAAATAGTCTGAAGAGAACTGGAAGTGGTAACATGTGCCTGTAATCCCGTCATTCAGGAGATAGAGACAAAGGATCAGGACCAGCCTGCACTGCACAGTGACAGAGAAGGATAGATATAGGAAATGGCCTGAAGAATTCCTTGCTGTTAGGCAAAAAAAAAAAAAGTTAGGATTTTCAAACAGCTAGTGAGTTTTCAATTCATTTTTTATTAATTGCCAAGACATCCATGAGTTTATTCATTCATAGTGAAGATCTAGAACTTGGTTCTCAAGGATTAATAGATTAAGTGTGTCTGGACTGGCACCATCTTTTAAATAGCCATTTAGTCTATGAATAGTAGTTCATCTTATTGTTACCCATTACTAACATTTTCAAATTTCATTTTAGTTTGCTTTTTTCTTACCATGTGTCTCTATGTGTGTCTGTGTGTGGCTCTGTGCACGGGAGTGCAGAAGTCCTTGGAAGCCAGAAGCCCCTGCCTGACTTCCTGAAACTGGGATTACAGAATGTTATGATCTGTGTGCTGGGAATAGACTCTGGTTATCTGTAAGAGGAGTATGTGTTCTGAACCACTGAGCCATATCTCTAGCCTCAAAGTGGCTCACTTGCTGGGCTTCTGAAAGATTTCTAGCTGTTGATCTCAGTCCATGGAAAGAAGAGACCACAACTGTACAAATGAGTGATAACAGGCGAGCCAGGCTCATGAAGCCCCAGAGTCAGTGATCCCTTGAGTTTGGAACAGTCCAAAGTGCCAGGGTAGTGTTTTCAAGAGACTACATGCTGAGACTGAGAACTGGAAAAATACCATTGTTGCACAAAAGAGGACCTTTCATTTACAAACTGCTAGTCTCCGGGCTACATCTGGGAAAGAGAACAGATCATACAGTGGAGAAGGAACATAGATGACCCAACATGCAGAGGGTTCAGTACTCTGACATAGACATGGGCAACAGAAGCGTAGGAATGGACCAAGTTCCAGGGGATGTGAGCTGAAGATGACTTGGAGTGGGCCCCACTTACCCGATTGTTTCCAGTCTGATCCTTATAGTAAATCCAGTTCAGGCGTTCATCAGTCCTATATTGCACGCTGTACTTGGTCATCCACTCATCTATGTCACAGCGTCCTTGGGTAAGGATCCCAGAAATCACCTTGATCTCCTTCAAATCTATCTGTAGCCACTGGCTACTGTCCTGATACTTGGAAAGCCAAGCACACCTGCCAGGAATACACCAAATTACCAGGAGCCATCCTCTATAAATGTCTGGAAAAAGCCAACAGGTGCTGAGTTTTGAGGGGCTACTAACACCAAGAGGTATCCTCCCAATTCTAGGCCTTCAACATAGCCCAATTCTCAGGTATTTTCCTTAGGAAAGACTTTCCTGGCTCTTTCTTCCTTCCTCATCTTCCCAACAGTGTTCATCCCTTGAGCTAAATAATCAGGTTGCAGTGATGTGCTTACAGACTCTTCACTATGTGCCTCCAACACCAAGGAACTTAACCCATCCTGCCACCAGTGTACTTGCAGTCCTTGGCACAACAAGGCACTCATGCGAGGTTTGTTGAACAAGTGCTTTCTGTGCCATCCATTGATGAGACAGACCTAATTTTTCAAAGCAAAAGTTTTCAAATCCTAAGAAAAATCAGAAAGAACGACTCCTGGGCTGCCTGCCCTACTTACCCAAAGCCTTGACTGTTGAGCCGGGCCTTGTTTGCTGTCCATGAGGAGTACCAGCCCACGTACTGCTCTGGGTTAGAGCAAGTGATCTGATCTGGCGTGACCTCCCCTGACTCGAAACCCAGGGGCTTGTGATATGGGCATTCTGAGGAGGAAAAACAGCACACACTCAAACACCCAAATCTCTAGCCAGAGTGGCGGAATATGTAGCATGCAAAGTCCCAGCTCCTCTGGGCTGCCCTGAGAAAGTATTGAGATCTCATCCCCAAATCCAAAAGAAGAAATGAACCTCTACCTGAGAATTCCAACAGGAAATGGCTTTAAAAAAAAAACAAAGCAGAAACATTGGCACTTGGCAGGGGGAGGACATTTTATTTCTCAGCATGGTACCGGATACAGAGAGCTAGACTTGCCACATTTAAATGCTCACATAGGATGAAGGTAACTGAATTAAAGGGATTGCCATAGAGACATTCACTCTTCACTCAACATTCATAAAAGCAGGGGGGTGAGGGGTGCGGAGCTGGTTCTATGGCAACCTCATTGGGGGGGAAGAGAAATGCATCGCCTCCCTCTTCAACTTAGAGCCCTAGATGCCAAAAGGTCCGCAGCGAAATAGCATATTGAAATGCCAGGCATCCGGCTTTAGTTCCCTCATTATCACAGGTTGAACTGTGCTGCATAAGAACATTAGGGTTTCTAATTATTCTTGAGCAGCAGATGATGCCAATTATAGGAATAAAACAATGGTGAGCAGCAAAAATGGCAATTAGATACTGAGACTGACTTCCTGTAAATTGTCACTTTCTCACTGTCTGAAAAAAAAATAGAGGACGACTGAAGAGGCAACAGATGATAGGGAGTACTTTCTTCTAAATGGGGACAGCCAAAGTGGTCCTTATAGGCTAGTTGCCTGCTTCTCCCTTCCCTTTGTAACTAAGTCCTCACATAAAACCAGCATTGGGTTACCCTTGCCAATTGACAACCTAGCATCTATTCTCCCTTTCTATTTGAAAAACAAAAATGTTTATTAAAGACAGCAGCGTGTACTTGCTTTACACACACACACACACACACACACACACACACACACACACACACCACACCACACCACACCACTTTCTGAAAAGGCCCTGCCCTGCCCCGAGATACCATAAACAGGATAGCTGCAGGCTTCAGGCTAGGATGGCTCAGCTTCTTCCTACTTGTGTCTATCTCTCACTGTGTCCAGGCTTGAGAGGACAGCATTTGTAGATTATCAAGTACTCAAGGCCTTGGAGTCTATTGAAGCCATGCCAATTTTCAGGAGAGTAGTAGTTTTATGAGCCACTCAATCACACCTGGTGTGGCCAAATCATTAGGAGAGCTTATTAAGAATGCAGTGTCTAGGATTCCACTCCCAGAGTGGAGGATTTTTAACAAGCATACTTTCAACGTCCATTTTAAAAGCTTTGGTCTGCCATGGAAGGCATTTTGTGGGCTGGTAGATTGAGAGATCCAAACACACAGGCCCCGGCTCCCCTCTAGCCTGCAAGATAGGGTCAAGCTACCAAAGGAGGGACAAGATCTCAGTGACAGAAAACAGGGTTTTAATGGGCCTTCCCTTGTCACTTAACCTGTTTAGTTTGGTTTGAGGGAGGACAAGGTTTCATGTAGCCCAGGATGGCTTCAAACTAACTACAAACACCTGCCTGGCCTTGCTCTTCTTGCCTTCATTTTCCAAATGCTGATATCATAGGCCCATACCCACCACCCTAGCCTCCTCGGGTACTTTAATCTGTAAGCTTTATTTTTCCTTTGTTTACCATGAAGGCAAATGTGACAACAAGCACTTTACCAAATGAGCTACATTTCCAGCCTTACTCTGTCCAATTCTAACTGGCTATCTCTAAATCAGCTCCACTTTGACCATCTAAGGACCAAATTCCTTTGCTTCTTTTTCCCTTTCTCTTCAGGGCCATGGGCTATAGGAAGGAGGCAGAAAAGAAGGAAAATCTTGTTACTATCTTCCGGTCACTGTTTTGTGGCAATTTGCTCTTTCCATTGAACTTGCACTGGCTCTCGTGCATTGCTTCCCACATCGCCGATGTGACAGGAGTAGGCTAGAAACCTCCATGGCAGCGTCCTCAGAGACCTGGGGAGGCTTACTCAGCAGTTGAGATTGTGTTGTTTGCTTGAGATCCAAGGCCTTTTTTTTTTGGAGGCCTGAGGCTAAAGCTCAATTGGTAGAGGGCTTACCTAGTCCTGAGTTTCATCCTTAGAACCTGGCCATAGTTGTCCACAACTGTATAGAAGTTAAGAGCAAGAGGATAGAGGGGTTCAAAGACATCCTTGGCTACATAGTTGAGGCCAGCCTAAAATACCTGAGTCCCTGTGTCAGAAAGAGAAGAAAAGAAAGGAAGAAATGAAAGAAGAGAAAAGAAAAGGGAGGATGGAACTATAAAGATGTATTTTATTTATCCAGGTTGTTCTCACTCTCCAGGGCACACCTGCCTCCATTCACCAATGCTGAGGTTACAGATACAGTAAATGCCTAGTTTTTCTTTTTGTTTGGGGCTTGTGTTGTGTTTGTTTTATTTTGTTTTGATCAGGTTTCACTTTGTAGTGCTGGCTAGCCTAGAGCTTGGTATGTATACCAGGCTGGCCTCAGGCTCATAAACCTGCTTGTTTCTATCTTATAAGTGTTTGGATTAAAAGTGTGTGCCTCCACACACACCCTGTGAAGTCTAGAGTTTTGTGTGGATGCTGGGACTTGAAACCCAGGTTGTCAACCTTACAAAGAAAGTATTCTTACTCACTGACCCATCTCAACTCACCAGGCCTATCACACTTTTTCTATAGTCATTTCACTCTTAAAGGAAAACCTTCCATCTTTCATGGCTCAAGTGACCCTTGATAAGTAGATGGATAAGAGTACATGTGTAATGTGTTGCTAAGGTACTTTATGACATGTTTGCTTGCTTTATTCAGTTTATATTTTAATGAGTCTGTAGGTGTGGAGTCCAGATTTATTTATAAAGACTATTCAGCACTAAAGTAAAAGGAAGGGATTGTTCAGTGGTAGACTATTTCCCTAACATGGACAAGGTCCTGGTGTGTAGCTCACTGACTGAACACTTGCCTAGCACATGTGAGGCTCTAGGTTCAAACCCTAGCACCACAAAAGAAAACAAAGTTAACTTGAAGAAACCCAAAGAAAACTAAGCCTTTTGGGACATGCCTACAATCTCAGCTCTCAGGACAATCGTGAGTTCAAGGTTATACTTGGCTACATTAGATCCTGTCTAAAAAAAGGCAGGGCAGCTCTGGAACATTTCTGAAAAAAAGTTCCTGAGAGCTGTGAATATTACTCTGTGTGTGTGTGTGTGTGTGTGTTGTGTGTTGTGTGTGTGTGTGTATGTGTGTGTGTGTGAGAGAGAGAGACAGAGAGAGAGAGAGACAGAGAGAGAGAGAGAGACAGAGAGAGAGAGAGAGAGAGAGAGAGAGAACTAAAAATATATAACAATAATAGAATGTAGAATAATCAAAGAATAATGTTTATAAAATATTATACATGTATAGATAAAATAGAATATAAATCTGTAATGAAAATGAAGTATTAAGTAACTATTAGATTGCCTTTTTTCTTTCTTTTTGTAGTGCTGAGGATTGAATCTGAAGCTTCACAGATGTGAGGCAAGTATTCTACCAATAAGCTGCATCCCTAGCCTGAACCCCTGGATTTCTTAAGCTTTCCTATGCCCCCACCCTCAGGTTAAGTTAACTTAACTTAGAAAAGGCAGAGTTGATATTGGTAATAGTTTTAGCTGACGCTAAAGAAGGTCCCTGGTCTTCTGCTCTGTGGGTGGAGTCCCTAGACTTTATCCTAACTACCCCCATGCACTTTCTCAGCAGCTATGAGTGACAACATCCGTGCTTCTGTGCTTTCTAGGACCTTCCTTCAAAAGGCAGGCCCTGATGGAAGCGCTCAATATCAAGATACAGACATGTGAAGTGGTGTTCCATGAGAACTGAATGAGTGACCAAAAAATGACTTCTGGAATTTTGAGTCTACTGCCTCGAATCTTTTCACTTACAGAAACAGCCAGTCAACACAATGAACCAACCATTTCACGCTGACATGTTTGTTTTCCTTCCTACCTGAAAATATCTGGAAAAATAAACACTGTAAAGAAAATGCATATGCTAAGATATAGTTTCATGTTAGAACCTCAAGTTCATGGCAAGTCCATAGGGGACCAAACTAGCTCCAACTCTAGGATCTTCTCAGCCCCTCAGTCGGTTGACTTAATAAACCAATTCCCCATAAACACTCTGTCAAATTCCTTTTTTCTTTCTGTATTTCTAATGTATTTGTTTATTTATTTGGGGAAGTGGTTGAAGGGAGTGTGCACATGTGGAGATCGGTGCTTGTATCGAGGTTGGAAGACAACAAGAGTCACCCTCTTCTTCCTCTGTGTGGGTATGGTCATCAGGCACCTTGGCCTATTGAGCCACACCACTGGCCCTATTCCTTTATCTTTGACATAGTGTCCTCTGTAATCCAGGCTGGCTTCAAACTCTCTATGTAGCACTGAGCATGGCCTTGAAAGAATGATCCTCCTGCTTCTATCTCAGGAATGCTGGGATCATGAAACCAGAGCTTGGTATGTGCTAGGCAGGTACTCTGCCAACAGTGCTATATCCCCAGTTCTCTCTCTAATTTTCAAGACACTTCTTTGGAGTGAAATTCTAATATAGCTCATGTCCCTCCTGGAAACATTTCATTGAAAACAAAAGTTAGCGTTAAAGTGGGGAGATCAGACACAATGATGAGAAAATAACAGTATGTCATAGCCAAGGTAAGAGGAATGGCAAGGATCTGAAGAAAACAACAAAGCTAGTTTTGGCCTGCTCCAGCTGGCTTCCAACAAAGCCCTTTTCCCCTAGGCAACTTCTCACTTACTAGATGGTTATACCGTTCCATGTATTCTGGTATCTAACTCGAACAGATTGAATTGTGGATAAAGACTACTAATAAAGCTTCCATCCTTATCACAGGAAAAGGACTACCTCCTACTGCACCCAAAGGTAAGCAAGGGCGGGAAAATGGTAGACCAAAACTTAGAAGTCTAGACAATAGAGACAACCCTTTGCCATTGCAGGACACTCTGGCGACTGGACTCACTTTCTGCTTTGTTTCCTCACATGCTAAAAGAAACCAAACCATGACCACTTGCACTCTTTATCTGTGCCCTAGTGTGATTCTTCCCCTTCTAGGGCACAATAATGGAAACTTCATGGGCTGAAGAGATGGCTCAGTGGTTAAGAGCACTGCCTGCTCTTCCAAAGGACCCGGGTTCAATTCCCAGCACCCATATGGCAGCTCACAACTGTCTGTAACTCCAAGATCTGACACCCTCACACCAACACACATAAATTTAAAAAAAAAGAATGGAAACTCCTGCTGCAGTTAGGATTAGTGTGTCTTCCTTCAGGAGGAGGCTATTGCCCCATCCATAGCAGAAAAAAAAAATGTCCATTTCCACTAAATGGTAAACCTCACTATAGCTGAGCCGATGCCTTTGTTCCTGTCTTTCTATCAGTGGCCAGCACACCACAAGTATGTGGTTAAAGTCCTTGACCAGATTCATACATGCATTACTAGAGAAAGTCCTTTAAGACTGAGCAGATCACATCAACATTTAACAGCTGCACGAGTCCTTGTCACCAAGTATAATGGGATGACATCCCTGAGGAAGCCCCACTTCACTGAACATCCTTCCTGTCCTCCAACTCCCCACCCTGACTTCACAGTTCCCTGAGGAAGAAACTGAGTTTCTGTTGTGAAAGAGATTGGAGGACACTGTCATAATCAGGAGAGGCATGGCTTTCATGCACAGTTGGCCCTAGGCCATGAAAAGGATTCAGCCTTGCAATTATTTGTAGGGACAATGCAGGCCTCTGCAAGTCTGCTCTAATTTCTCAGTGTGAAACCTCTCAGGAGGCAACCAAACAAAAGAACGAATGTCTACTAAAGGCTACAGTTGGCCCAGTCCAGCACAATGACACCTTGTCCCATTTATTCCGCCTAACAGCCCCAAAGAGCAGGGTCACCAAAACTGCCAGCAGTTCTCACCTTGTGGCTTGCAACCACTTTGGCAAACTTCTATCTCCAAAATATTTACATGATGATTCATAACTAACAAAATTGCAGTTCTGAAGGGCAACAAAAGTAACTTTATGGTTGGGGGTCACCACAATATGAGAAACTATAGAGCCCCTCCATTTTTGCTTAACTGATACTGCATGAAATGACAGTAATTTGGTTTCTAGAACTGAGTCAAATTGTTTAGTTTACTACATTCTTGCCCTCTCTATCCTCATAGCTGATTTGGAGACAGCCCGACTCCAAGTATGTACTATAGACTCCTCATCAATCACAGGATATAAAAGCACGCCCACTCCTCTGATACCTGTAAGGAAGAGATTTTCTCCACTCTGATTAAATTTCAGATTGTATTGACAGTTGGATCTTATCTGACCATCTCAGGCAAGCCTGGGAGGGAGAGAGCCTGGCAGCTGTTGCCGAACAGTATGTTGAAGGCAGTGGCCAGTGTAAGATGCAAAGCTCACAAGCCAACTTGAGAAAAAGCCAAGCAGAAGGATTGGAAGTTGGAAGGAGGAATGCCAGGGTGTTGAGCCACTCACCTGGAATACAGTCTAAGGAGGCAGCTCCAGCAGACCAAAGAGCGTTGGCCCCTCCCTGGCAATCACACTTGCATGCTTTCTGGTACCAGGGGTCCTCACCCTCATCCTGCAAGCAGCCAGAGGGGCACAAGTCACAAAAGTCATAATCAAATGCAACTGACCAGCTTGCCACAAGAAGCTTCAGATGCGTTCAACACACAGTGGCCACTCATCTTTGATTCTATACTACTTTTTTGCTTGGATTGTTTATAGACAGGTTCTCTCTCATATATCCCAGGCCAAGTCTAAGCTCACTATGTAGCAGAGAATGAGTTTGAACTCCTGATCCTCCTGTCTCCACCTCTGAGGGCTAGGCTTATAGATGGGTGCCACTTTGCCCAGTTTGTAGGATGCTTAAAAATCAAATCAAGACCATCATGAATGCTAAGCAAGCAGTCTACTATCTAAAGTACTTCCCAGTTCTACATTACTTTTTTAAAAAATGTGTGTGTGCATGTTACATTCAGGTGCACATCTACTTGTCTACTCATATATGTGTGGCGGCTAGAGGACATTTTGTGTGTCATTCTCAGGAAGTCCATCTACTTCCTTTGAGGCAGGTTCTCTTCTTGGTCTGGAGCTCACCAATTAGGCTAGACTAGTTGGCCAGCATGCCACAGGGATTCTCTTGCTTCACTTCCCCAGCACTGGGATTACAAACTCCTGCCACCCTGTCCAGCATCTTTATGGATTCTATGATTTACCAAATGAGCCATCCTTCTGTCCCCTTTTAGTTTTATTTCAAAGCTGGGTCTCATTCAGCACAGGCGGATGGATCTCCAGCTCTTGGTGTAGCCAAGGATGGCCTTGAGCCTTCTGATCCTCCTGCTTCTACATGCCACAAGCTAGGATTAAAGAAATGGTCCACCATGCCCTTCTCATCTTTCATTCTAAATGAGTAAATATGTGTCACTATAGGCAACCAGATGACTATCTGTTAGGGCCACCTATATACACAAGGGTAAGGGTCACCTTCTTGGGGATAGAGTTCTAGTACAAGATGGGACTCCTCTGCTCACTAAAGGGGCCTCTCTAAGGCATCCATTTTTAAAATTTTTATTTTTAATTTATATATTCACTTTACATCCCAGTCATAGCCCGCCTCCCTCCTCTCCTCTCAGTCCCTTTCTCCCACCCTCTTCCCTTATCCCCCATCATCCCCCCATCCTCAGAAAGGGGGAGTCCCTTACCACTAACCCACCCCAGCACTTCAAGTTGCATCAAGACTGAGCTTAAGGCAGCCAATTTTAGAACTACCTGTGCTAATACATGACTGTAATTCCAGCCCTTGGAAGATAGAGATAGAAGGGTCAAGAATTTAAGGTTATCATCAGCTACCTATCAAGTTCCAGACCAGCCTGGGCTACATGAGAACTTGCTTCAAAGAAAAAAAAGCAACAATGACAAGAAAAATCAATAACGGCAGCAAAACATGCCAATCTAACTGGGTGTGGCATCTGGGCCGTATACAAAAATCCTGTGTCAAGAACAAAGAAACCCCACTATGGGTGCAGCTAAATGTTAAATCACTTGCCTAGAATGGGCAAAGGTACCTAAAATAGGTCTGGATGGATATTTTTTTAGATTTTTTTTGTTTTGTTTTTCTTATTTTCTTGTTTTGGGACACGGTTTCTTCTATCCCAGCTTGGCCTTAAACTCTCTATGTAATCAAAAAGGAGCTTGAAGTGACACTCCCTATAATCCCTGTTCTGGGATTATAAGCATGCACGTCCACATCTAGTTTATGTAGTGCTGGACCATGTATGCTAGATGAACAGTATGCCAACTAAGCTATGACCCTAGCTTCTACCCCACCCTTCCTTCCTTCCTTCTTTCTGTCTGTCTGTCTTTCTTTCTTTCTTTCTTTCAAGTCAGGGTCTCACTTTGTAGCCCAGGCTTGCCTGGAAACTCACTGTGTAGCCAGGTTAGCACTGAGTGCCTCAGTGTACTGAATGCTGGAATGATAGGGCTAAGCTTAGTATAAAACTTAAAAAACACACACACACACACACATTTGAAAGAGGGCTGGGGAGATGGCTCAGTGGGTAAGAGCACTTGCTGTGCAAATATGAGGAGCTGAGTTCAAATCTCCAGTACCCAGGCAGAAAGCTGGGCGTGGCTCCATATGCCTGTTGCCTCAGTTTAGAAGGATAGAGATGAGCGATTTAGGTAGCTCATGGCCAGCTCGCCTAGCCAAAAAAACAAGCTTCCAGTTTAGTGAGAGAGCCTGACTCAAGACAATAAGGGCTAGAACAATAGAGGAAGACAGCCAATCTTCCTGTGGCTTTCAAATGAATGTGCACAGGCATGCACACCTTTACACTCACGTGATACCACCCAACCCATCCCACTCCACCCTGCCCACAAATAAAATAATATACATTTGAAAAAAAAAACCTCTCAGGCTTCAGGTATAGGGAGTACAGTGAAAATCACTTGCTTAGCATACACAAGGCCCTCAATGTCACCCTCAATACTCTTCCTCCAAATACATTAATTTTATTTCAAAAGCAATAATGACAAAACCCCCCATCCTTCTTACTGTCACATACCTCTGCTGATGATAATCCCAATGTGGCTGAGCAAAAGAACAGGAGAAGGAAAACAAAATTAAGAAAAGAGAGAGAGATGCCACAGAATCAGTAATCACATGGGAAAGCAACGTGAAAATAATGCCATAGAAGTTAAGAAGCTATTCTAGAGGAAGTCCAGCTGAGGATGCATCCACCAGGAGAAACTTCCACCGGTGCCAGGAAATGAGGTAGGAAAAGGATGGCAACTCTTATTTTTGTTCCTTAT
The DNA here is from genome assembly GCF_964271855.1 of Acomys minous. Taxonomy (NCBI): domain Eukaryota; kingdom Metazoa; phylum Chordata; class Mammalia; order Rodentia; family Muridae; genus Acomys; species Acomys minous. The sequence goes on along the minus strand of NC_140488.1, from coordinate 126,265,147 downwards.
AGAACTGTGGACAATACATTAACATAGCAAAGCAATGTGCAATGCAACTTTCTTTTATAAACTACATGGTTTATTTTTGTGAGGGGTTGGGTAAAGTAGGGGGAGTAAGGGCCCCGTTGCACCAGTGCAGAAATCAGAGGAAAGTTTGCAGAAGTCTGATTCTCTCCTTGCACCATGTGGGTTCCAAGGACTGAACTCAGCTCATCGGGCTTGGCAGCAAGTGCCTTCACCTGCAAAACCATCTTAACAGCCACAGGGCACCTTTATTTCTCACTGTCAATATCAATACTATTAACATTCTAATATGAACCTTTCCAGCTCCCCCTTTTATGCAGAAAAGACTTTTTTATATTTTTAAAAATAATTTTGAGGTTATAATGGAAACATTTCTCCCTTTCCTTTCCTCCCTTCATACCCTTCCACATACCCCTCTCCACTCTCCTTCGAATTCATCTCATTTTTCTCTAATTATTATTGCATGCATGTATGTAGACGTGTGTGTGTGTGCACGCACACACACATACACACACACACACACAGTGTAATGGTACTTGTATGTATGTTTTCAGGGCTGACTGGCACTGGGCTACCTTCCCTGAGGCAGACCACCTCTCTCACTCCCAAATTTCTTCAGCTGCCTCCTCCAGTCAGTGTTGTTTGCTAGTTTTATTTTGAGGAACCCAGAGCCTGGACCATGCTAAGCCTGCAATCTACCACTGAGTTACATCCCTAGCCCCTTCGATCACTCTTCTCCTCCTCTTCCTCCTCCTCCTTTTTCTCCCTCTCTTTCTTCTTTCTGTTTCTTTTCTTTTCTTTTCTTTTCTTTTTTGGAAAGCCAGAATCTTGAGTACCACATGCCATGGCTTGCCTCCAATTTGTTCTTTTTGCCAAGAATGAGATTTAAATCTTGACCTTCTTGCCTCCATCTTCCCTTTGCTAGGATTATAGACATGCACCACAAAACCTGGTTTATGTGGTCCTGGGGGTTTAATTCATTCATGCTAAACAAGCATTCCAGCAAATGAACTACATCTCTAGCCCTTCAGGCAGTTTTCTGTGTGAATTTTTAAATATGCATTTGATGTTAGCAATTAAAAAGTGGAACAGAACCAACACAGTTTCAGGAGGTATGTGGGAGAGGAAGAAACTTGGAACTTTTCATTTTTAGTGGTAGAGACCTGTCATTTAATAAAACGATCTGCATCCATTACATTTCTCACGGTTGTATCAAAATATCCGCAGGGAGAGCCTTTAGACAGGATTTGTTTTGGCTAAGAGTTCGAGGATGCACTCTGTCACGGCAAGGAAGGTGTAGTGATGGTAGGAACAGCTATAGCTGTGGCTGCAGGATCTTGAAGCAGCTGGTCACACCACATATCACAGAGACACTTGCACATCCACACTTATTTACCACTAGTTACATTAGCCACAATATGGAACCAGTCTAAATGCCCATCAACAGGGAAATGAGAAAGAAAATGTGGCATGTACGCACAATAAAGAATGAAGTTATACCATTAAAAAGTGGCTTGCCAATGAGTGACAGGATGCTATGCTGTATAAAATACATATATGTTCACCAGGGTAAAACAAAAAAAAAATTTCTATTTATCAAATTAAAGTAATTTTAATATTTTTTCTTTACAAAATTAATTTTTTAAAGGTTCTTTACCTCAAGGAATAGGAGGTTTTGAATGGGTTTTAATGGGGGGGGGCAATGCTTATAACAATAGACCAAAACTCTCACAGAAAAGTGTCAGCTCTTCTGACAAAAATAAACATTTAAAGAGACTTTCTTTAAAAAAAAAAATGCTTTGAGGAGTTTCCTTTCTAAGCAATGTTGGACTCCATTTTTCTTTCCTTTTTAACTTTCCCTTTACTGATTATGTCTTCCTCTACTCCACCCTTTGCTCCTCCTTTCCCTTCTCCTGCTGCTGATGTTCCTCCTCTTCTTTGTTCTCCTCCTTCCTGTCTCTGCTTAAATATGCAATGAGGGAATCGATTCCCAGTTGCCTCACTGTGTCACATTCATGTTAAGAGCAGTTTTGCTGCGGTGGCACATTACTGTAATCTCAGCTCTGCAAGGGGAAGAGGCGGGAGGACTGGGAGTCTAAAGCCAGCCTCGGCTGCATGTTAAGTCTGAGTGAGATGAGCCTGTCTCATAAAAAAAATAATGTAAAGCCACCCTGGACTACCTAGCAAAATCCCATCTCATAGACAAACAATGGGGTCTGCATTTAAGAATACTGGATATTCTTCCAGTGATCCAAGGTGCAATTCCCAGCACCCATGGGGTAGCTTGCAACCATCTATATCTCTTGTCCCAAGAGACCCTATTCCCTCTTCTGGCCTCTGAGAGTACTAGGCATACAAGTGATACACAGACATATAGACAGACAAAACACCCATACACATAAAAAATAATAATAATTAAAATAACAACAAAAGAGGTATTTTTGGTTGGGCTATTGGTTAGAAAATTTTCTTGAGATTTGTCTATAATGTATAAAAGATAATAAACCACAATAAAATATAAATTCCATACACATAATCTGGGACCATTAAAGGTGTCAGCATTCCTCCCTGGCCACCCTCTCTGACACAGGGTCTCATTATTTAGCTGTCTTGGAATTCACTATGTAGACCAGGCTGGCCTTGAACTCACAGAGATCTGTCTCCTTCTCCCAAGTGCTGGAATTAATAGTGTGCACCACCATACCTGGCACTATATACTTTTCTTATTGGTTCTCCTCCTTCACTCCCTTTCCTTGTTTTCTGTTCTGCTCTCATCCTCCTGGCTTTCTTCCTACCTTCCAATAACGAACTCCCTGTCTGCTTTCATGTCACACGTATGCTGTTATCCCCACCCGAAGACCTTTCCTTTTCCTCTCATCCTTTCCTAGGAAAGAAGACATGCACTATTTGCCTTCCTGAGTCTGGCTAATTTTGCTTAACATAATAATTTCCAGTTCCATCTACTCTCTTACAAATGTCATGGTTTCACTTTTCTTTATAGTTACATGCATAAAATTCCATTGTTTGTATGTCTTCCTTCCCCCCTCCTCCCTCCCTCTCTCTCTCTCTCTCTCTCTCTCTCTCTCTCTCTCTCTCTCTCTCTCTCTCTCTCTCTCTCTCGTGTGTGTGTGTGTGTGTGTGTGTTGGGACAAGATCTCACTATGGCTATATGGTCTCACTGGTCTTACTATACCCAGGGCTGTCCTGGAACTCACTATGTAGACTAAGCTGACCTGGTCTACAAAAATATCTACCTGACTCTGCCTCCTGAATGCTGGGATTAAGGACCACGTTCTGCTTATATATGGTGTTTATATCATAGGTTGACTTAGAGTCCTTTGGGTAAATACTCAAGAATAGTAAACCTAGATCATATTGTAGTTCTAGTTTTAGGGCTCTGGGGGGGGGAACCTCTATGCTGATTTCCATAGTGGCTATACCAGTTTAGACACCCATCAACAGTGAATATGTGCTCTTCTCACCCACCCAAACTTTTCCATGTAGAACTTAATAGGTAAACATGGAAACATGCATGTGTGTGCTCATGTATGTATGTATGTATGTGTGTGTGTGTGTGTGTGTATGGGGAGTTAAAGGACAGCCTCAGATGTTCCTCAGGAACTATCTACCTTTTTTTTTTTTTGTCAAGATACAGTCATTTCCCTAAGGTCCTAGAAATGGACAAATAAGCTAGGTTAGCTGTTCAGCAAGCCCCAGGGGTCCTCCTGTCTCCTCTTCCCCACTGTGCCCAGATTTTTTATTTGATTTCTGAGGATTAAACAGAGATTTTTTTTTCTACTTGTATATCAGGTACTTTGCCAGCTGAGCTCTCTCATCAGCCTGAATTTGCTTGCTTTTATTACTCTGTCATTTGTTATAAGGAGTCTCAGCCATGAACCTTAGAATGAATAAGTAAAATATATTAATTTTCTTCTCATTAGTTCCAAAGCCCCACTTCTTTTCAGCAAAACAAATCCCTTTATTTCTGTTCCGGCTAGAAAACAATACATACCTACTGTAAAATTTTCAACAGAAACCAGAGTGTAGACAGGAGAAACTGGAAGCCCCTCCTTTAACTACCTTGTTATTTAACAACAGAATCTTATGCCCATGAAAAGCTTTCCGGGTGAGAGTCGATACTCTCATGATTCTAAAAGCTACAAATTAAAGAATAGATATTCTGTAGCCACATTGGTCCACTCACTGTGAGGCTGGCACTGTACGGGGGCACAGACCCTGTGGAGCAGAAGCCTGGTTCCCTATACAGGGGCAACTTGAAGACCTGGAATAATAGACCACTGGGCAATACCCATAGTGATGCTGGGGCTGTAATGGGAGTCAAAGAATCATATCTTCTAAATCTAGTCAGCAACTTCATTGGTAGCCACCACACTGGTATCTCTTCTAGAATGTTGTTCCACTGTTCGTCTCCTGTTACAGGCAAAACTGACCCTTTAGGGTAGCAGTGAAAGTGAAGGAATGCCATTTTTGTTGTTTCTGAGTCTGGTTCTTTTGTTTTTGTTTATGTTTTTTTGATATAGTATCTCATATACCCCAGATGGCATCAAACTTACTATGTGGCCAAGGCTGGCCTTGAAATCTTAATTACCCAATGCTCACTTCCTAGGTGCTAAGATTACAGATATGTGGCTCAATGCTGGGTTTGGGAGTTGACCATAGTACTCACTATGGTCTAATTATTTGGACCTGCTCAATTCCGATGTTGAAATCTGTTCTCCAATGTGATAGCATCAGGAGATGGAGGTTTTTGAAGGTGATTAAATCACTTTGGGACTCTGATTAGGCTGTCTGGCCTCATAAATGAGATGAATCCTTTAATATGAGGTCCCAGAAAGCTGGATAGCCTTCCACATGTGAGGACACTGAGAGAAAACACCATCTATGAACCAGCAGCCCTCACCAGACACAGAATCTGCTAGTGCATTGACCAGGGACATCTAGAACTCTCAGTGATATGCTTCTGTTGTCATATGCAAGCCAGTCTGTGATATTTTCTTAATAGCTGAGCAAGAGAACCAGTGTCTTAGTTACTTTGCTATTGATGTCATAAAGTACCTTGAGCAAAGAAAGTATTTAATTGGGCTATGGTTTTAGGGGGTTAGAATTCATGATGGCAGAGCAAAGGCATGGCAGCAGGAGCAGCGGAGAGCTCATATTTCAATAAGCTAGTAGGAGACAGAGGCACACTGGGAAACCTCAAAGCCTTTCCCCAGTGACAGACCTCCTCCAATAAGGAAGGCCACACCTCCTCATCCTGCCCAAACAGTTTCACTAACTGGGGATCAAGTTTTCTAACATATGAGCCTATGAGGACCATTCTCATTCAAACTACCATAAGCAAGTACCACAGTGGCAAGACCTGTACTAGCAAAGAAATTGCCTAGGGTTCCATCTTTCCAAATGCAATAGATTCTCCCCAGTACTGCTTTTTCCATCTCCACACTGCCATGCTAAATGCTTTCAGCCCTTCCTGTCTTCCTTCCCTTCTTATCTTTGCTCAGCTTCCAGCATTTTGAATAAACCTTTATTTCCTTTGAAATCTTGGCTTACTCCAAGCACTGCACAGATATTGCTAAAGGCAGGTTCAGACCCTTGCATTGAGTGGACTACTGGGTCTCTACCTGTATATGCCTCTTACTATTCAAAACAGGACTCAACCAAATGTGGATAGGGTATAGAACAACCCCAACTCTTTGTTTTTAAAGATGATTTATTATTTATTATTATGTATACAGAGCTCTGCCTGCATGTACATCTGCAGGCCAGAGGAGGGTATCAGATCACATTATAGATAGTTGTGAGCCACCATGTGGTTGCTGGGAATTGAACTCATGACCTTTGGAAGAACAGTCAGTGCTCTTAACTGCTGAGTCATCTCTCCAGCCCCACAACCCCAACTCTTATATGCTTCTGTTGGGGGTGGAAGGTCATCCAACCTCTTTGGCTTTTGGTGGTTTATACCAATGCTGAGCTGAGTATATGTGTTCCCCATAAACCACCAACTCCATTCTTAACTAGAAATGCTTTCGTGTATTTTCCCAAAATAAAAAACTTGTGCCCTGGATTATTCATGGAAGCAGACCTTTTAATACCTGCTCCTCAACTAGACGTTCTCATGTGGCCATCACAAGTAGAGAAACATCGTGATAATTCACAAAATAGAACACTATGCCACAGTGAAGATAATGAAAAGGAAACATGATAATAAGGAGGAGGAACGATCTCCTCTCCTCTCCACACACCCTGCCTGCTCTTAGCACTCTCTATCATGCATCACTGCTAAAGAGAGCAACTCACATTTATCCTCCATCTGCCAATGCAGAGAAATGAAACCCACTTGTTCAAAGTCCCTCAGATGAGTGTTCTCAGGACATTTCCTTGTCTCTATGATGACTGACTATTCAAAGACACCATGATCTGCCTCCTGCCCACCTCTCTTCATGAGCATTTTGCACTCTGCATTTCTTGTCATGCCCTGGTCCATAGATTTTTTTCTTTCTTCTTTGTTTCAAATCAAATCCCCTTACTTATCTGCCAACTTTTCTTCCACATTCCATCTGTTATGAAGAGGACTTTCTTAATTCCAACTCACTCCTTGGCCTTGGCCTTGGCCTTCATTCTCAACACTTTCCTTCCTGCTTTACTTTTTTTTCCTCCCCCCCCACCCCAATCTTTCAAGACAGGATCAGGGCTGGGGCTACTGCTTGCTTGGTAGAGTGCTTGTCTAACACTCACAAAGCCTCGAGTTCAATCCCCAGCACCACATAAGCAGGACATGGTGCCACTCGCTCCTGTAATCGCAGCACTTGGGAGATGAATGAAAGCATGAGGACCAAGAAGTTCAGGACTATCTCTTTATAGTGAGTTCAAAACCACCTTCCTTCCAGCCATCCTGAGCTATATGAGACCACTGAGATATACTCTTACTCACCCCAAGAATGCTAGAGATTAGCACCTGTCTGACTTGGGGGTTGTCAAGCGAGAGGCACTATGCTCCACTTCCCATGGTTAAGAGAAGCTGGGATAGCAGAGACAGTTTCCCAGAGGCCCTAATTGTTGCGTAACCATCAGTTTTGCCAGGACTTCTGTGGAGACATAAAAGAGGGTATCAAAGCCCAAATCTGTCACTGAAGAACATCTACTAAAATCAAGTGAGCCAACCCACAATTCACAATAGGCTCAGCAGATGGCCTTCAGGGACTTCTGTATCCTTCCTTATTACTGGGGGGGGGGAGGGGGGGGACCTAGCCACTAGGCAGGCATGGGGTCTGAGCTTTTTCCTGTGCTTCCTTAAATCTGAAGCTGATTTCTTTCACGTTCTCCCACCCCACCAGCTCCCCTCCCTAGCAAGCATTTGCCTGAAGGCAGCCTGGGATTCTAAGGTGCCAGATTCCTATGAAAATGAGCAGAGAAAGAAGGAACAGAAGACATTTAACAGAAAAACACTGTCACCAAGGGAGCAACCAATGAAAGTAGCTGTTGCAGTTCCCTCAATATGATTTAATCACCAAAACAACTGGGGAATAAAAGCACAAGGCTTTTTTTTTTTTGTCTACAATGTATCACAGCAGAATATAACAGGCAACCTTTAGAAGAAAAACCATAAATGATTTTGATCGTGTGGCTGCATCTTTTTCTGCCTGCTCAGGTCGTTCCCATGCTCCCGGCACATGCTGACAGGTGATACTGCCACTTGCTCATCTTAGATTTGTGCAATGTGGACTCGTGTGCCTTTTTCATCCAAAGGGCTATCCACTGGGAAGCCCTTGTTACTGGGGTGGGGGTGGGATGTCAATCAAGGCATGCTCGTTTCTCTGCATAGTCCTTGCAAGCCCAAAAAGAGAAGAGATTATTTTTGGTCTTTTTGATTGGGTATCACCAATCAAATGAATATACAGTATTCACTCCCATAGAAATAGACAAAGCAAGGGAGAGAAACATAAAACTATGAATGATTAAAAAAAAAAAGCAACCAATCCCTTAATCTACTCGAGAAACATGAATAAAGACACTGGAGAAACCCAGCAGGCTGCAGTAATGTCCCTCTCAGGAAGAAGAAAGAAGGAAATTACTTCTGGTGTCAAAGTGTTGCTATTTTAGGCGACAGGCATTTTCATGGGTAACTCTGTTAGCCTTTCATGCTTCAACACAGATGAACCTCACAGACACACGGCAAGCAAAAGACAAAAAAACCACATGCCGTGTAATCTCATTTCAGTGTAAAAGTCTAGAAGAGGTGAATGTAGAGCCAGAAAGGGAAAGTGTGGATGCCAGGGACTGGGGCTGAGATGGATGAGGAGAATAGGGAGTGAGTATTTAATATCTGTGGTGATGAAAAGGTTCTAAAATTAAATCACATGTGCCACAAATCTGTAAGTAGAATTTTTTTTAAATGACTGAATTGTACCCTTTAAGTGGATGAATTAGATGGCACATAAACCACATATTTTAAAAGTTGCTTTTGGCTGGAGAGATGGCTCAGAGGTTGAGAGAATACACTGCTTTCCTAGAGGACCCAAGCGCTACCTCAGCATCTTTGTCTGATGGTGCATAACTGCTTGAAACTCCAGTTTCAGGCTTTCTGATTCCTCTAGCTTCCATAGGCACCAGCATGCAGGTGCACATACTGCTTCCCCATATGCATGATTAAAAATAATATAAGTCTTTAAAAAACAATTGCTTTTTACAAAAAAAATTGCAATGCCTGATGGCTGTTGTACCTGCAAAATGGACATAGCTACCTGTAAGATGGGACTGGATAGCTCCCTTTGTCTTTATACAATAAACATAACCAAAAAATGAACTAACACATTTGTATAGGGTGGATGTTTTCATAATCACTAAAGGCGTAGGATCCACAATGCACAGTGGAAGACAAACAGGACCCAAACTTCGTTCTATGACATCAGTGGTTGTCTTAGTGTGATCACATGTGTGGTTCCCAAGCGAACCTTCATCTGGTGCAGAAACAAAGCTCATCTACTGATCTTATTTCACAATAATAAGAAGCTGCTGTCACCAAAGAATAGAAACAACAAAGAAGAAACAGGCTAAGAACCTTTGTGCTTGGGCTCCCACTCTCCAGTGGAATGTGCCTTTGCCATGTGTGTTGGCGTTTGTCTCCATCTGGCTAACTGAGCACAGCCATGATGTCCTCTATTTGTCCTTTGCTTCCCACCATATCCACATTGGCTTGGGGTAGAGTACACAGGAAACTGCTGGGTCACATTATCCATTTGGGGATGGCTTGTGTCCTTCTAAGTCATGTGTGGGGTAGAGGGCCTGGGTTAGGTGAGTAGGAGAATGTGCACTCCCCAAGACTTCCCACTCACCCTTTCTACTTGGACAGATGCTATCTACGCTCTTAGTAGAGATATCTGAGCTCCTCGGCCATGCACAAAGATTATCAAATTATTGAACAGGAAAGAGTCCTACTCTTTTCTGCTTCTCGCAGCTTGTCTTTTGTTCCTGATGGTGAGAGGGCAGGTCTAACTTAAAGGTGCATTACAAGCTAAAGAAATGGCTTAGTGGTTAAGAGCATTTGCTGTGCAGCCATCAGGACCTGAGTTTGAATCCTTGTACTTACGTAAAATGCCGGGCTTGCAACACCAGTGCTGTGAGGCAGATGGAAATAGGCAGACAAGATCCCCAGGACACACACACACACACACACACACACACACACACACACACACACACACACACACACACACACGTTTAGAGGACTTCTACCAATGGGGCAGTGTGCTGATTTGAATGAGAATGGCTCACATAGACTCATATAGTTGACTAATTGGTTCCCAGCTGGTGGGATTCTTTGGAAAAGATTAGGAGTTGTGACCTTGTTGGAGGAGGCATGTCACTCAGGCACAGGCTTTGAGGTTTCAAAAGCTCACTCGAGGCCCAGTTAGCTATCTCTCAGCTACTGTATCAGCATCATGCCTGACTGCCTGTCTGCTACCAAGCCCTTGCCTCACCCTCTATAATTGTAAGCCCCCAATAATCTGTTCCTTCTACAAGTTGCCTTGGCTAAAGTGTCTTAGCAAGCAATAGAAAGATGGGTGGGAGGGTCAGTGAGTAGCATTGTTAGATGAAGGGATCTATTCTGATTCTGAATGTCAAGTTCTAATGTTTACCCTGTTGCAAATATTCAGTCATGGGTTTGTGTTGCCCCTGTGGAAGCCAGAGGACAATTGTGGGTGCCATTCCTTAGGAGCCAACCACTTTTTCTTTCTACTTCCTTTTTTGAGACAGGGGGCTCTCATTGGCCTGGAGCTCCTCCAGTAGGCTAGGCTGATTGGCCGGCTAACAAGGCCCAGGCACTTGCCTCCCTAGCACTGGGATTATAAGTATGCATCACTAGGCTCGGCTTTTTTTTTTCAACTTATATTTTTTTCATTTTACATGTATGAGTGTTTTGCCTGTGTGCATCTGGACCGTGTCTGGTACCTGAAGAGGTTAGAAGAGGCTATGTGAGGTCCTAGAGCTGGAATTATGGCGCACTGGGAACCAAGCCTAGGTCCTCTCCAGTAAGTACTATTATCTGTTAATCCACCTCTCCAGCTGCCATTGCCTGGGTTCTGGGGCTGGAACTCAGGTCATCAGGTATGAGCTGTAAGCACAGTACAAACTAAGCTGTTTCTCATGCCCCCCAATAAGGGTTCTTGAAAGAACAGAGCAGTAAGCAGTGAATGGCAATGCCATGCATGTGAATGAGTAAGTGTGAGCACTCTGAGCATCTGTCTGAGAACCAGGGGTATCTGGATCAGAGTCTTTGCATACATCTTTCTGTGAGAAAAAGACAAGGAACAAAAGAGAAGCAACACAAATAGCTAATGTCAGATAAGCCTAAAAAGTTTGTGGGAAAAGTTGGGTATATATTTCAATGGTAGAGCCATAGGTTAGCATGCATAAGGCCCTGGGCTCCATCTCTAGCCTGACTCCCTACCCCCAAAAAGGCACAAATTTCTGACTCTTAATTGCAAAGAGGAAGGGTAGAACTCTAACAACCGGTTACATGAACCTTCCTTAAAAGCATGTCTTATAGCGGGGCCATAGTGGCGCACGCCTTTAATCCCAGCACTCGGGAGGCAGAGGCAGGCAGATCTTTGTGAGTTCGAGGCCAGCCTGGTCTACAAAGTGAGTCCAGGACAGCTAAGGCTACACAGAGAAACCTTGTCTCGAAAAACCAAAACCAAAACCAAAACCAAAACAAACAAACAAACAAACAAACAAAAACCCCCAAAACCAACCAAACAAAAAAAAAAAACCATCTTAGAAATTGAGTGTGGTGGCTGATGCCTGAAATTTTAGTACTCAGGAGGTAAAAGCAGAATAATTGCTATGAGGCCACATCCAACCTTGACTACATAGTAAGTTGAAGACTAGCCTGGGCTTCAGTTTGGGACCCTATCTCAAAATAATAACAACAAAAATAATGTAAAAAAAGAAAAAAAACTTGTTTCTTAGGGTATATCCTTGAGATTTTATTTTCACAAGTCTTTCCAAACACCAGAAATACTACTAGATAGCAAAGGACATAAGACTGGTGGCTCATATGGAGAAAACAGAGCAGAGTGGTGGAAGTCAGGAATTCTGTCCCGTTTGTGTATTCATCCTGTCTGACTGGCAAGTCACTTGCAGAGCAGAGAGGGTCCCTTTTCTGTATAACACTCATAAACATACAATGTCCACAAAAAGTCATTCAACCAATCCTTCCTTCCTTCCTTCCTTCCTTCCTTCCTTCCTTCCTTCCTTCCTTCCATCTTTCCTTCCTTCCTTCTTTCCTTCCTTCCTTCCTTTCCCTCCCTCCCAGACAGGGGCTTACTATATAGCTCAGCCTAGCCTAGACCCCACCCCACCCCCAGTTTTGAGTTAGGGCCTCAGATAGCCCAAGCTGGCCTCAAACTTAAGTAGCTTAGGTTGACATTGAACTAATGACCTTCCTGTTTTAATTTGCCCAGTACTAGGACTGAAGGTGTAGCTATGATGGATAAAGACGAAACAGGGTTTTTGTTTGTTTGTCTTATAGTGCTTCTGGGGATTGAGCAGAACTCAGTGACTCATGAAGGCTGTGCATGAGCTATACCACTGAGCTACACTCCCGAGCCCTTCAACCAAATTTTTAAAATTTGAAAGCATGAACTTTAAGAGGAATTCTGAATTGATGGGACTTCAGAGTTGAGAGAGGCATGAGAGAATATTATTTCTAAGATTGAAAGAGAATTTAAAGTTTATTTGATTGACATTTTAGAGATTTAAGCTTTAATCTGTCCTTATTTAAGCATATCATGTCTGCCAGGGCCACATTAAGAAATTTAAAAGTGATGGAGTATATTGAGTCTTTAGGGTTTATTGACTCTCTTTGGATTATCTTATTAGACGCCTATTAGACTGCAGTGGTACTTGGCCTTATGCTAATCCATATTTAAACTGGGGTGACCCTTTGTCCTGATTTGCCTGGGACAGTCCTCATTTACACTTGTCCCAGCAAAGCTATTAATAGCTTCATCCTTAACCCTAAATAATAGTCAGGTTTAGAAGATTTAATTCCTCAATTGTTCTGACTTTGCCTCCTACAGTTCCAAAGACACATGATTTCTCACTAACGGTTGCAATTTACAGTTGTTTTATACAAATGTTGAGGTCTTTCTTTCTTTCTGTTTGATTTTAAACATCATTCGAACTTTAGAAGGTCCCTCATGAAACCAGGAAGCCAGTAGCAAGACGGTAACAAACACAAACATACAAAGATGACTTTTGAAATTAATAACCTGTTAACTAATTAACATGTTGTTATCCAACAATATTTATTACTCAAGTTGTATTTTAATTTATCAACTATTGTCTTGAATCACATTATTAAATACATAATAAACATCATGGGAGAACAGCACATACCTTCATAGCCAAAGAGAAGTAATAAGAAGAAGCCTTTGATCTTTCGTGGCATTTTCTCCTTGTCCTTGGCCACAGCACTACCTAACTGAAGTGGAGAGCTGGCCTAGGAGCAGGCGATTAACTTGAGCCACTGGCCTCACTAAGCATCTTATTCTGTTTAGTTCTTAGGTCTTTCACTCAGCCCCTGTCAAATTAACCCACACAGTTCCCTGCCTCAAAGTCTCAGAAGATAGCAAAGAAGATACTGGTGTTATCCCATCTTAAAAGGAATGTCAATTAATGGAAGGAAATAGAAACTAGAGTCGGAAGATCTGAGTCCCTAATTTTTTTCTCCAAAGTTATTTTCTAGGAAGTGACTTTGAACAGTTCCTCCTGAGTAAACATAGCCTCTATTTGTAAGGAAATGTTAGAGTGTCCTCTCCCAGAAGAGCTTGCTGTCATCTTGGCATCTGATCATTCAGGAAAACACTAAATTTAATGGTGATGGTGATGGTGGTGGTAGTGATGGAGATGATGGTGGTGATAGTGATGGTGGTGGTGATGGTGGTAAAGGTTGTGGTGGTGTCTCAGTTATACATAAGGATGTATAGTGTTCAGGTTACACAAGATAATGACAACATGGAAACAATCAGAATGTTAAAAGTGAGGAAGCTGGCTAAGGGCACAGATCCCCAAGTTGATCTGGGAAGAAACACACTACACTCAGTGGTGTGAACTCAAGGTAAATTTTCTGTTTTTAAAATGATGGTAATAATGGCTCCTTTGTAGAATTCTGCTACCATTGAAATGGGATGATACTACAAAACACATAGTAAGCTGGAGGTGTAGCTTAGCTCAAGATAGAGAAACTTGCTTTAAAAATGGAGAGGGGCTTCACAGCTTATTCCTATAATAAAACAAAAAAAAAGTACTTATGTCAATGTCTGGCATAATAAACTACGAGTATTACATGGCCATTAAAAATAAAGTTGATGGGGGAACAAGGCTGACCGATGTAGAGTTTCAGTTTTGCAAGAAAAAGTTCTGGTAATCTATTCACAGCAATGCAAATATAGTTAACAGTACCCAACTGTGCATTTTAATGGTTGACGTTTTAAAAAGAGTAAACTGATTTTTAACAGAAAAATCACGTTGTGTTTGTTTGTTAGAAAAAGATGTAGATTTATATACTATATAAACAAAACTAGGGCTGGGAGAGCCAAGAAAAAAAATCCAAAGTTTCTCTTTCCCTGTTTAGTTCTTTGCTATCACCATCTCACCCTTGCTCCAGGACCTCAGAAATCTTTCACTCATTCTTCTTGTCAAGAATAAAAATTTCTCCTCAACCCCCAAAAGAAGTTCTCCTCCCTGAAATGAAACTGTTTAATAATGGAAGCAAAAATTAACTAGAGAAACACTGACTCATCAAACAACACTTAATGGGTGTTTGTAGAACCCGAAATTAGTGGAAAATCAGAGTAATCAGGATGTATTATATACGTGTATGAAATTGTCAAAAACTACATTCAATTGATAAATGTAAAAGGTTGGCACTTATTCTAAACTGTACATCAATTCTTCCTTAAAGAGAGGAATCTTCATTCAACTAATCCTCCAGCTACACTGAAAGGAAAAGAACTATGCTTTGTTCTTAGTCTTTATCTTTAGAGCTCAAAAAGGGCTTAAAGAGTTGAATAAGATATTAAATCTTTAATCATAATCAACCTTTAAAACTTCAGCAGCACTCAAAGCGTATGTTGATGTATTTTCGTAGGAAGTTCTGGGGTCAGCTTGTCCTGGTTCAGAAGAAAGGGCTGATGGCAGAGCTCCTGGTGAAGTATGTTGAAGCCTCTCTGAGGTGGGCTTGACAACAGCTCCAGCTCCGACTAACTCTGCCGAAATCGGCTGCGACCTTGCTAAAGAAGAGGTCTCTGTCCTTTCGCGTCAGAGCAAGAAAGGTGTAAGGAAAAATATAGATACAAGAAAAAAAAAGTCTCAGGATTTTGTTTTTATCTAGGGGACTTACAAAACGGTAGGCTCACCGAGGAACCATGGTTCCACTGGGGCTCGAACCCAGGACCTTCTGCGTGTAAAGCAGACGTGATAACCACTACACTATGGAACCTCCGGGAGCCTAGCCTTGTTCAGAAGCCCTTTCAGAGAATGACGCCAGACTCAGCGGCGCCACCGGAAATCCTGCCTTCCGCTGTAACCCCGCCCATTCTCAGAGGCGCGGAGTTCAAAGCGGAATTTTGATTTGGGGCTCAGTTGTTCTAGCAGGTATCCCACCTTGTGGCCTGAGAGTCGGGACCACCTGAAAGCAGCGTTGAGCCCGGGCTCCGGTCCCCCTAACTTCCTGATTCCAAACTTTCCCTCAGCAGCGCAGGCAAGTGGGAGTTTACCTTGTTTAAGCATAGCTGCCTCTGGCGCCTTCCCTCAGCCATGCCTTTCTTTCTCACTTCCAGAAACTGGGCGTGGAGGACCAGAAGGCTGCTGCTGGGGCTGAGGACTCTGGCACTTTGGAGTGTGGCTTGGGGTGAGGTGTCACGTTTATAATAGTGTCTTGCCTCGCCAGGACTGGAAATGGTCTAAGGCTGCAGTCCTCTTACTCTCCTCTGATCTTTCCCGACATTAATCCCTTCCCGGAGTCACCAAGAGGATAAAATTCTCGGGGCCTCCCTTCAGTCCCATTTGTGTAGGGCTAGACTAGAAACGTTTGTATACAGGCCAACTCTTCCTGGTTGTTACAGAGGAAATAGCACCAGGCACATCACATAATGTGAGAGGCCTGCCTGGTGCAAAATGAAAGGGGTTGTCCTCTGTTTGTTAGGTTATGAAGAATTCAAATGGTGACCTTAGAGCTTTACACCCAGCGCTCTGAGCCTCCTTCCAGGAAGGTAAGAGTTTGGAACTCTCCATCACCAAGCGCTCTCAGGTGGGTTTCTCTCAGGCTTCTGGGTGGATCTTTGCCACCATCCGAGGATTGCTCAAGCTTTAAAACCTGCTAAAAAAGCATCTGGAGGGTGTCTTTAACTACTCTAGTGGACAAGAAGGCTGAATGTTTTCCTGGCATCTTCCTCTGAGGCTGGCAGGATAAGGGGGATATGATACTGATTATAATTGACACTGCTCTACCAAACCTGTTTTTTATGATAATGATGAGCGAAGAAATGGGTTGGGGTGGGAGTGAAAAGAGCACAAATGCGGAGGGGGGTGGGGTGGAATTTTAGCCCTGCTGTGGCTATTCACCAGTTGTGCACTCAGGCTAGTGAATTCAACAAGCTAACTCCCATCTCCTTTATGAACTATAAGGGTTAGACTAGACATCACTACTTCCGCTCTGAGTTTAAATATTAGCTTCATGGAAAATAAAGGCAGTTTTTATTATTATTTGTTTTACAGACCTAATTACAGTTTATAGTTAGTGATATCTGAGGGGTTTGTTGTTGTTGTTTTATAAGACCAGATGTCATATAGTTCAGACTGCCTTCAAACTGGCTGTGTAGCCAAGGTTGACTTTGAATCCTCCTGCCTCCACCTCTTGAGGTCTATGATTCCAGGCACATGCCACCATGGCCAGTTTTATGAGGTCTGGAGTTGCCCTGGGCTTTATGTATGCTAGGCAAGCATTCTGCCAACTGAGCTTCCAACTTCAGTGCCAGCCTGCCTTTTCCTTGTGATACATTTCTGAGAGGCCTTTTGAGTATTTTATGCCTAGTTTGTCAGCTATGAAATAGCCATGAGTGGCCAGCCATCAGCTGAAGAATAAATTCACAAAAGCTGTGTTTCTTACTTGCCAGTGGCTATAACCCATCTATCTCCAATCCCACTTTTAATACAAAATAAGATGGCCAAGACTTGGCCCTAAAATTATACCTACCAGTTGTGTTTTGATTTTGTCTCTAGGGAATGCTTTGCTTTTCTTACAGATTTCCAACTCTGTCCTTGACTAAAAGAGTCATTTGCCAGGTGTAAGTTTTACCGAGTCCCTACATTTGCACTTCATGAACAAATGAGACTGGGGCTCCAGTAATGCAGCATACACAGAGATTTCTGCCTTTGGAGAAAAAAATTTTCCCTTCCTTTTTTATATCCTAACTCTCCTGGTCCCTCTCAAAGCATAGTCACAATGACTATTTATTAGTCAAGTACAAGATAGCTTACAAAGTAGTCCCACATTCATTCTTGGATAATAAACACTGTGAGGTAGCCGTGCCATGACTCTCTTTGTTTTTAAATTGAAGGAACGGAAGTGGAGGAGCTAAGGTACTTTGCCTGTGTGACCTTACAGTTGATAAGTGGTAGGGCTGGGCTGGTACTCACACTGCTTGCTGATGCTTAAGAGACTGTGCAAGGATTATGTCCATAAAGGCTACATGCTGTTCTCCCAAGACTGGCTTGGCCTCATGTCTATTTTCTCTCTTTGAGAGTAGGGAAGTGGATATACATATTGTAATCGTTTGCAACTTTTACAAAAAATTCTCAAAATTAGCAACTAGGAGCATTCTAGTAACAATTGCTGATGACTTCCAATGTGATGGGATCTCCAGCAGTGACAGTGTTGTCTAAAGTTTCAGATTGCTCCATGAAATGTGTGAGGCCTGACACCCCCATGTCTACCCACAAGCTTCTGAACAACTATAGGAAAAAATGTATACATAAGTTAATAAAGAAGACTAGAAATCATCTCAGAGATCCCTGATTTCTCAGATGGTTTGTGTTTGGCTTTACTGATGGAAAGCCATTTCATTTACTATACCCTATCCCTAGTTAGAAAGCCTGGTTTATCTGATTGCCTTTGCAGACTATCTCGCTCCATCCTTGGTGAGAACTGAGAATTTAGTTGAGAAAGCAAATTACTGCTACAGTGTGGTGGAGCTTACCTTACCTCTTCTAGCTCATGTTCAAAACACTTTGAAACTGCCTTCTGTAATACATGATTGTTGCTTTTGAGTCTATCTTTCCACAGTCCTTTATGTGTCTGCCTTCTAATTCAGCTCAGCTTTTGTAGCTGTTTTTATCACTTCTTGTCTGCTTTATTGCGTCCAGATTATATATTTGCATGGATAATTCACACATACATATATCCATGTTTGTTTTCATTTTACTAGTGTTCTGAGGCTGGGTTTCTCCATGTAACCTTACCTGGCCTGAAACTTGCTGTGTATTCTAGGCTGGGTTTGAACTCAGCAATCACCTAACTCAGCCTATGAGTGCTAGGATTAAAGGCATGCGCCACCATGCCCAGCTGTTTCTTATTTTTTGAGTTTGACATGAAGAGCAGGCTGGCCTGGAACTCACATTGATACACCTGCCTCTGCCCACAGACTGTTGAGCTTACAGATGTGTACCACCACACTGGGCTGCTTCCTTATACTTGTTGGCAAAAGCAAAATCTGTTCACTTCATCTTGGTACTCTGCCTCTGGCTAAGGAAAACATACACCCGGGCTGAGTGAGGCCAGCATGGTTCTCTACCTCCTTGTGGTGGTTTGAAAGAGAATAGCTCTCTAGTCCCCAGCTGATGAACTGTTTGAGAAGAATTAGGAGGTGTCCTTGTTTGAAAAAGTATGTTACTGGAGGGGAGCTTTGAGCTTTCAGAAGCCAACACCAGGCCCAGTCTTTGTCTGTCTGTCTGTCTCTCTCTGTCTGTCTCTCTCTGTCTGTCTCTCTCCTACTGTTCCAGTGCCTTGCCTGCCTGCTTCCCAACATTATGATAATGAACTATCCCTCTGAAACTGTAAGCCTGCCCCCAGTTAAATTATTTCTTTTATAAGAGTTGCCTTGGTCAGGGGGTTCTCTTCACAGCAATAGAACACTAAGACACTCCCCTCACAAGACAGTTTCAGTCTCTTCTCCTACACCACCTGTATCTTCTCCAAAATCTGGCAAAAAAAAAAAAAAAAGAAAGAAAGAAAGAAAGAAAGAAAGAAAGAAAGTAATCTGAAGAGAGATACAAGGACCTCCTGCCCTGCCCCTGTCTTTGACCTCATACACTCTTTTCTTTAGGTTAGTGTTTTCCCACCACAGCCATGGATTGGACTGGGTAACCCCTTCACAGGAATGCTCCTGTGCATGAAAGCATGAATGTGTTTTGCAGCATTCCAGGCCTCTATTTATTAGTTGCCTACAGCACCAACTCTTAGCACCTGGTTGTGACAATTCAAAATGCCCTGGGGGAGGGGATATCTTAGAAAGCTTTGACAGTACCTGGGATCCTTCTGTTTGTCACTACTAGGAGAGGAATGTTGTTTACATCTAGTAGACAAAGGGCAAGGATGCTGTTTAACAGCCTACAAAGCACAGAAAACTTCCACACAAGAACAGTTACCTGGCCTCAATGACAGAATTGTCACAGTTGAAAAACCCAATTCTACTGGCCCCCAGGGCATAGGAGCCTGAGAGCCAGACCTGCCTGCCCCCCCCCCTGGCTGTAGCACTCAGGAGAGCAGGCCCTGCCCCTTGCCTGCACAATACAGTTGGAGCTGCCCCTGATGACAAAGGCACAGGTGGAGGGTGAGAGATTGAGAGAGCTGACCCTGCCTCCTGCCAATGGCAGCATTGGATGGCCTAGCTGGAGCAGCAGGAGAGCTCATGCTCGTGGTGCAGATAAGGGAGAACTCGTGTGCTTACCAGCTCAGCTACCACCCAGGCCCAGATCTGGGGCTCTGAGGTGGCCCACCCCAAAATCTGTATCATCTGTAAATGGGCCAGTCCTGCTGATCCAAAGCTGCAAGATTTCCATGACACAGGGCAACAACAATAATAATAGGGCAGAGCCTAGTGAAGATCCAATATTGTTGGTGTCACAGAAGCCAGAGATTTCAAACCAGACCAATGGCTCCTTGCAATGAGCATTTGCAACCGAAGATGGATATACTGTGGAACACACTGTGACATACTACAGTTTCCACGATAAGATGTTTTCTGTGTTTTGTTGTTGTTTGTTTTGTGGGGTTTTTTTTTTTGGTATTTACAGGGAGTTTGCAAGGGCAAAGGGCAGATATGAGGGATGAGGAGGATTGGGGTGCTTGATGTGAAACTCACAAAGAATCAATAAAAATTATTTAAAAGATTAAAAAAAGAAAAACGCAGCTCTAGATAAATTGTATCCATTTCTTTTTTGAAAACATTATTTATTGAGGAAGGGACAGAGGTCAGAGGACATATTATCTCCTTTAATCCTTACAACAGCCCTGGGGGGAACTATTATGCTTGGTTTACAGGGGAGAAAACTAAAACACAGAATAATTGGGTAACTCAACTCAGTTACACAGCTAATGAATAAAGGAACAGAGTTTTAAACTCAGGCCATGCTTAAACTCCATAAACTGTGTTTAACTTCTGCATTACACAGATTAGTTTTGATTTTGCAGTGTTCCTCTAAAACAGTTTGATTTCCCATGTCCCTCACAGCTGGGAGAGATGATATGACATCATTTTGGCCCATCAGATGTCTGTAGGCTTCCAAAACATTTTCTATAAAAGGG
Organism: Acomys minous; assembly: GCF_964271855.1. NCBI lineage: Eukaryota > Metazoa > Chordata > Mammalia > Rodentia > Muridae > Acomys > Acomys minous. The sequence continues at coordinate 126,244,743 of NC_140488.1, read as the reverse complement.
AGTAGACTGTTGGCATGGGCCATTTTCACATTAGTTCTGTACATTGACCTTGCTGTATTTGAGAACAGCTGTGAGCAAAAAAGTTATCCTACTACAAGTGGCCATTTTCATTCTGTCAAGAATGTCCCTGTCATGCTGGCAGTAGATGAGTCATTGTGATCCTGTGTGGACATATATTAAGAAAAAAAACCTACATGGTTTGGTCAGAGAAAAAAAGGAAAATGGCTATATTTCCCACTATCATATTCCTTGTTATATGGTGAAAAAAAACTAATTTAAAATTTCACTGTTTAGTGGAAATTTCAGTTATATTAGGGAAAATACAAACCCTAGTGATTGACAATATCCACATTTCTCACTGGCTGTTTCCTATATCATTTTGACAATATGTTTAATCTGCTCACCAGCTGCTGATGGATTGTTTTGTGTCTCATCTTATGTGTGTGATATGTCTTGGATCACAGTGTTGGAGGATCACAGTGGGAGGTTTTATTTATTTATTTTTTGGTTTGTTTTTTTTGTTTTTAAGTCTAAGACACGGCCATCTTAAAAGGTTTGAAGAACATTAGTTAACCCAAAGGACTAATTTGTTCTAAGGTGTTAATAGAAGATAACTGTTTATATGGGTTTCCTAAATTAGGATAATTGATTTTTATCATAATTAGGGGCATGTGTCCTTTATTTTAAAAGAAATGCGAAGAGACAAAGGCAGATGCGACACGAGACAGAGTGATTGGTAAGCAGTCACCTGTCTGAACAGTGAAGAAGTACTCTGTGTCATATTCCTCTCAAGACCAGCTATCTATAATCTCCAAAATAATCTACAGCCACATTCAGTGAGATGAGATTTTACATAAGCAGCTATTCTAGAAATAGATCAGCCCAAAATACTTTGTCACCCCTTTTCTCACTTGTTTTTGAGTTACCCCTAAATCCTAAGGTCATTTCCCCTGGGGCCATGTAAATAAACACAAGAAAAATTGGCTACTGCCACATCCATACTGCAGGACTTACAGGGCAACATCTGAAAACAAGCAATGAAATATACTTGTTCCTCTATTTCTTCAACACTCTGCCTTGCTCAAGTTTCTACATGAATTCAACTGTGCACAGTGTCAAACCTGCTGCTAAGCTGTTCGCTATAGCCCGATGATTTCAAGAGTGCTGCAGGTGTTCTTCAACCCAAATCACATGTATATTTTTATTAGTGATATAAAATATTTGGGATTAAAAATACAATTAGAGTATAGTCTGAAGGTTATGTACAATAATAAAACCAAGATCAATGAATAGATTAGAAGCAAAAAACTCAGTTAAAGACTGTCTTCAGGCTAGCAGTTTTCCTCTGCTAAAGCCTGCTAAAATGCAATAGGTTCTATTTTGTGCAAAATGAGCCGGCTGCCATGACAACTGTCTGTGAATATTATTTTACTATTAGTCATTAGTTTTCAGTAGATGCCTCTGGGTCCAATGTTCATTCTAAAACTCAGATGCACATCCATTCTTAATGGAGTTCTCCTGGACATGTTTACAAAAAACAAAACCATACTTTCAACTGACTGACTCTGGCTTTTCAAAGAGAAATTTGAATTAATATATACAATTGCAACATGATTGTAAATTTTACTGCTGATTTTTACCTTTCTTCTGGAAAAGGTGATTTCATCATGGATTTATATTGTGCTCAACTGTAGATTTCATTAAATAGATGCACTAGATCAGAGTTAAGAACGTTTCCTTTTAGGCAAGTACTTCATGCATTTGAAAATGTATTTGGGTGATGAAGAGACAGCTGAGTTGATAAAGAATTTTCTATGCCAGCATGGGGGCCTGAGTTTTGATTCCTAGCACCTATGTAAAATATCTGGTGCAGTGGCTGGCACCTATAATATCAGTGCTGGGGAGGCAGAGAGATGATGTCTCAAAAGATAAGGTGGAGGGATGGTGAGATAGCTCAACAGGTAAAGACACTTGCTATGTAAACCTGACAAGTTGACTTTGGGCTCTGGAACCCATATAAAGGTGGAAGGAGAACATCCACTCTACACAGTTGTCCTCTGATCACTACACATGCACTATGGCACATGGAAGCAGCCCTCACAACTCAACTCTCTTTCTCTTCTCTCTCTCTCTCTCTCTCTCTCTCTCTCTCTCTCTCTCTCTCTCTCTCTCTCTCTCTAAGAAAATGTATTAGAAAATAATAAGATGAAGAAATGATTGAAAAAGATACCCAATGTTTGACTTTGGCCCTTGTGTCCACGTGTGCACATATACGGCTACATACATATAACTACAGCAATTTCTGTGGTTGCAAATGACAGGATATCCTATTCAAACTGACTCTGCAAAAGAAATTTCAAACAAATTTTATTTGAAATTTCCAAGATAAGATTTAATACAGAGCTCTGTGATCCCGTTCCATTTCTCAGATCTTCTTTTGGCCTTCCCTTTCCTGTGTATCAAACTAACCCTCTCAGCAGACTGTCCTATGGTGACAACATTTGGGAGAGTATGCTGAGTCTTGGTCCCAGTTTTCCTTCCAGGAGCCCTGAGAGTCACTCACATTCCCTCTTTAGTTATGCCTATTCCTGAACAATTGCTTGGGAAGTGGACTATGTTAATTGACTTAAGTCAGTCAGAACCCACAGTTGTCCTGGTATGGAGTGGTATTGATCTCATACAAAAACACACATCTGAGAATCAGGAAAAGGTTGACTTCCAAAAGGAAAACTGAGGTTCTGTTGCAAAGAGATCGAGGGAATATTTGCTGGCCTTATAACTATAATTGTATTTGTTGAATAATATAAACCAGGTACAACTTATACTAGTTTACAGCTAGATTGGTTAGAGGACATATATGGCTTCAAATAATGAAATTGCAGAAACTAAACACCAAGGGATTGTTTGTTTTTGAATCCTTTGTGATATGAAGCCAAGAAATAGGCAACTTCACTTTGTCCTTCATATCTCAGGGTCTCACTTTATAATTTATAATAAATTTCCACTGAAAATGTTCTCTTTAAATATTTATTTATTTATTTAAAAATCGTTTTATTTTATGTGTATGAGAGTTTTGCCTGCATGTATGTCTATACACCATGTGTATGCAGTGCCTGAAGAGACCAGAAGAGGGCATTGGATCCTTTGAAATTGGAGTTACAGATGGTTGTGAACTGCTATGTGGGTGCTAAGAATAGAACCTGGCTCTTCTGCCTGGACAGTCAGTGCTCCTTTTTAAAACTAAGAAGCTGAGGCAGGTTCAGAGGGGATTATATAAATTGCTAAAGGTTATAAGTGGCAGAACTGATAACTTCTTGAAATTATAAGAGTTTAAACCTGTTTGGGGGGGATTTTTTTTTGTAATCTTCCTACTTGTTCATGTACCAAGAACTTCGTTTTTCTTTTTAATAAATGACAGTATTTTGTTTAGGCCCTATATTAACTTGATGATCTTCTTAGAAAAAGATAAGAAACATTCTCTGCCTCCCAAGTGCTGGAATTAAAGGCATATGCCATTGAGCACAGCTTTCTCTTACCTCTTCATTTATTCCTGCAGTATGTTTTCTCGTTTTTTTTCAACTTCAAATTTTAATTATTTAATATGTATTTCCCAACCAAGACTCAAGAGTGAAGAGACCTTGTTAATTTTATTAATTGTTTTATTCTAGGGTTTGCAACAGTATGTAGCACACAATAGATGCTCAACAAATACTTCTTGAATGACTATATGAATGAAACCAAGACAATAATAAGCACTTTACAAGAAAATGCCTTAAAAACATTCTCACAGACCTTGTCATAAATTCTTAGTCATCTGAAGTAGAAAGAATTAAAAAAACAAAGCTATGGCTCTTTCACAGGGCATGTTTTAACTAATAGTTTTGACTAATAGTTTTCCTAAGACACATCTGTTCTTTATTTTCCCAAGTTCATGAAGACACCCCCCCCACACACACACACGGTTGTCAGGGAGGTGATGATGATTAAAGAAACTTCTCTCATCTGGATTACAAATGCCCACATTTCTTTTTTTTCTAATTGTTACCCCTTGATCTTATCTTCCCATTCCCATCCTCCCTCCCTCTTCTGTCCTATTCCCCTCCCCTAGACCTGTGATAGAAGGGAACCTCCTCCCCATCATCTGACCACAGCCTATCAGGTCTCATCTGGATGGCCTGCATCCCCTTCCTCTGTGTGCCTGCAAGGCATCCCCACCAAGGGGCAGTGATCAATTCAGGGGCACCAGAGCTCATGTCAGAGCTAGTTCCTGCTCTCCCCACAACTGTGGAGAGTGAGCTGCTTGGTCATTGGCTAGTTCTGGACAGGGGGTCTAGGTTTATTGCATAACAAATGTCCACGTTTGCTCCCTGCCATGTCTCTATCCTACATTGTGGGGTTGCCAAGACAACCTATGAAAGAGTCATTCTAGAATTTGGCTCTGAAAGATTCCAGACAAGGCTGGGGAAACCTAAGTAAGGCCTGGAAACGTGAAGATGGATTGTGTCCTGAGCCTGCAGGTCAGGCTGAAAAATTCAGCCATCAGTAAAATGAAGATATAGGAAGCGAGCTTCCTTGAGCCTGTGTAGAACATAAAACCTAGAGGAAACGGTAAGAGCCCTTAGTGGACAGATGCAGTGAGTAAGCAAGCACTGGTTAGGCAAGGGAACATTTGAGTTTTGAATCTGCTTCTTCTCTTTAGTTTGGCCCAACTCCCATGAACTGCATGCTTTGGGTATATGTGTTAATGTATATGTATACGGTACACATTGTATCATCTTAACGGGATGAAAAAAGTACTGACAAGCCACTAGGTTAGAAGACTGATCTTGGGGAGGCTGTGTAATGTCTCTAGGCCTGTTTATTTTTTGATGTCTTAAATCGTGTGTTGTGTGTGTGTGTGTGTGTGTGTGTGTGTGTGTCTGTGTGTGTCTGTGTGTGTCTGTGTGTGTGTGTGTGTGTGTGTGTGTGTAGGTAAGAAGACAACTTGTGGGATTTGGCTCCCTTTTTTTACCATGTGGATCTTGGGAATTAAACTCAGGTCACCAGGTTTGGCAGTCTAGGCCTTTACCAACTGAGCCACCACACCAGCTCTTCTTCACTCTTCCAAATTGGAGATGTCTAAATATTGTCACCTATCACAAGTTCACGAATATCATGATGGTCTTGTAATGCTCCTTTGGCATCTATGCCTAAGTCACTTCTGCCTTGTGTATTCATATGACAGGGACATGTATTCCCATATAAGCTCTGTTTCACTTTATCTTGGAATGGCAGATTTTAGCTCCTACAGGAGGAAAATGAGAATAAATAGGGAGTTGCCATCACTCTGCCTTTGACTCATATTCTAGATGTCAAACTGAGATGTGTGCAAAATGTAAGCACTTACAGGATAAAGGAACAGATTGTAGCAATACTTAAAATATCATAGCTCTTTAAATTAGAAGCGGTTCTGATAAGCCTATTTGGAGTTAAAGCAAAACACCCATGGACTCTGAAAATCGGAATTGTACATTGCCAAGTAATGACTTCTGTACTGAATTGTAGATAAAAGTAGGTGTGACTCACACAGTACCGAGTCTCCCTTGGTTGACACAGTACCGAGTTTCCCTTTGCCTCAGCCTTTTATGTTGTACATTGTTTTTGTTACCCTCCCTGACTCTTGCTCCCCTCTTTCTCTCTCCTCTCTCTCTCCCTCTCTCCCCTTAGTTCCCTAAGGCTCTGTTTTTGCCCTATTATACCCTTCTTATCTATCTGCGCTCTTCTTGGCCATCTTCTTTTCCCTATTTCAGCGTTATCTATAAGGCATGAGCTCTTTAATCAGATGTAGTGTGTTCACAGGCTTTGAAACCCAGGCTTCTACTGCATATGGGACATTGGAACAGTAAAGTCTCACTGGTACCCCAGTCTTGTTTTCTCCATGATAGACATGCCTATCTCCTTTTGCATATGATTTTGCGTCCTAGCAATTTTCTCTTAAACTGTAAGGTATAGGAAGGCAGGGACCATGTTTGTCTATCCACCATTACAGCCCCAGCACCTGGCACATGGTAGACACCTAGTAAGTAGTACTGTTGGACAAATAATGAATCTGTGTATTGCAAACTAGGAATCCTGGAATCCTCCATGATGTTACAGGCTTCCTCACTTCCCATCAACCCCTTATAGACTTGTAGGGCTCATTATATAAACTGCGTACATTTGACTCCTCCCTTTTCTTCATGCCCACAGCTGTAGCTTTAGTTCAGCCTTCATAATTTATCTCCTGGATTATTGCAGGAGCCTCCTCATTGGTCTTCCTCCTGCCAGCTTTCTCGCAGTCCATTACCAGCTGACCCCCAGAGTGATTGTCCTGAAGCTTGAATTTAATCAGATTACCCTCAGGATCCCCTTGACTTAAACAGAGTGCAATCTGGCAGCTTCAAAATGAATCCAAACAAGTCTATTTATGGTTTTGAGAAAATGAAAATTACTGTATTCCTTTGATTCTAAGATGCATATTTTTTTCACATTTTAGTATCTTTGATTTGGGAATGTCTTTAAATCGACTGAGTGTCATAATTTGATTGCTGGTGGCTTTTCTTCTTACTAGTACATAAAATAGTGGTGTACCCTTGTAATCTATGGCATCCTGATTGTTCTGAAATGTACTCCTGTGGGCATTTAAAAATAGAAGATCATGCATATAGAAATATGCTTAACTCCTCTTAAGAAACTGCGTTAGGCAACACTGGACCAGAATCTCTGGCTGGTAGCCTGAGATGGAGCTGTTGGCAAGTGATGGCTGCCTTATTTAGATTAAAAATTCTCTGCAGTGTCTGTACCCAGGCTGTTATTCTAGCCCCATTAAGCATCTTGAAATTACCTTTCCTGACCAGCAGGTTAAAGTCCATTTTTTAAAACTGTGATTTATAAGAATGGTCACATTGTCACTAACCTACCTCCTCAGGTTAGTACCTCTGACCTCTATTGTATACATTTTATTTTATTCCTTAATCTTGGAAGCATTACTTACATATCAAAATGTTTTTATGACCCTTGGGATGCATTTCCTACCTGTTATGCTCCATGAAACATTTCCTGGCTTCCCTAGGCATAGGTGATTTCTTTCTGGACTTCAGTAGTATGTGGACATATATCTCTATTCTTACACCTCGTTTTAAAAAGTTGTGTGCCTGCCCATGTTCTGTTGCACCATAAGTTGATGCTCAGGGGAGAGCACTATAAATTGATTCATCATTGCTTCACTGTTTCATAGCTGGAGCAGATTCAGCAAGTATCTATTAAATGAGGAGAAAATGGACAAGCTGTACCTTTAGTGTGCTTTCCATCTTGTTCTTGTTTTGCTATGGATTTTTTTTAAAGATTTAATTTTTTTGTTTTGTGTGTATGAGTATTTTACCTGCATATATGTGTGCGCATCTCATAAATAGGCCTGGTGCCCTTGGAGGTCTGAAGATGGTATCGGATTTCCTGTACCTGGAGTTATAGACAGTTGGGGGGGTCACTATTAGGTCCTAGGTATTGAGCCTTGGTCCTCTGGAAGAATAGCCAGTGCTCTAAACCACTGAGCCATCTCTATGGATTATTTAAAAAAAAAAGAGGGCTGGAAAGATGGCTCGGTGGTTTAGAGCACCGCCTGCTCTTCCAGCAGTCCTAAGTTCAATTCCCAGCAACCACATGGTGGCTCACAACCATCTATAGTGTGATCTGATGCCCTCTTCTGCAGATAAAATGCTCATAATAAATAAATAAATAAATAAATAAATAAATAAATAAATAAATAAATCTTTAAAAAAACCATCATGTAGTTGAGGTTAATGTTAAACTCTTGATCTTCCTGTCTACACTGTCTAATTGCTTCAATTACAGTTGTGTGTTACTTTGGTTGTTTTCAGTATATTCTGTCTGAACCTGCACATAGGTTTTTGTGTGTACTTAAAAGTAGTTTTATTTTCTAAAAAACTACTATGGTGTACAATTGTTGTCATATGGTTGTTAGGTATATGTTCAACTTTAAAAGTAACTATCTGTGTGCTAGTTAGTTTTTTGTCAACTTGACACAGGTTCAGGTAATCAGGAAAGAGGAAAACTCAACTGAGAAAATCCCTCTATCAGTATTACCTGCAGATTGCAAATCTGTGAAGCAGTTTTTTATTAATGATTGATGTAGGAGGGCCCAGCACACAGAGACCAGTGCCATTCCTGGGAAGGTAGTCCTGGTTTATATAAGAAAGCAGGCTGAGCAAGTCATGGAGAATGGCATTTTTGGGGCTGGTTGGTTTGTTGGTTGTTTTGTTTTCTCTATTTTTGTGGTATCTGCCTCAGTTTCTGTGTCTAAGTTCCTGCCTTATTTTAGTTCCTACCTTGGCTTCCTACTGTAATCCTCACATTTTTTTTCCTCAATTTGATTTTGGTCATTGTGTTTATCACAGTAGTAGAAAAGCTAGCTAGGACACTACCCTATTCTTCAGAGAGATTATACCACTGTGGGAAAGATTAAGCTTTGTCGCAGGTGGAAGCAGTCTTGGCGGGCTTTACCCTTGGGGCACACCATGAATACCTTGTGAGAGACTGTTTGGAGCCTTCCTGGGCTTGGAATTCAGGAAGCCTACCTAGGAACCCCACCGTGGCTATTGTTTTCCTAATTGACCCTCGAAGGGAGAAGGGACCACCCTTTGCATATGACTAAAAAGGTGGGGGAGAAAAAAACAAGAGGTAGAAGAAAAAAAGGAAAAGGCGCGGGGAGAGAGGAAGGGACCGGACCAGCTCGTGGGACTGAGACACCTAAGGACTCGTCCTGCCGAACAGATTCCAGGAGGTTTTAATCTTCTGTCCCTTTAACCTTTTTTCCTTCTTGTATATGCTAGTTGGGTTGTATAATAAAGTTTAATTGTCAATAAACTGAGCCAACATACCACTTTGCATTCCTACCAGCAATTTAGTAACATTCTAGTTATTTACCATCCTAGCCAGTTCTGGGCATTGTTAATATTTAAAAAAAATGTACTAGCAGGTAAATACTGTATCCCATTGGGGCTTAAATTTGAAGTTCTGGTGCCTTGAATCCAGTCTGAATGACCTGAAAGAGAAAACAAGGCAAACTCAGAGGTACTTCAAACTGATCTGTTGATGCAATCTACCTTTTACTATTTAATTTCCAGAGGAATCCTTATAGTAAGTATTTTTATGTAACAGATTAACATTTTGGTAAGTGTTGGTTGGATTTTATCAACTTGACACAAACAGACATATCTTGTGAAAGGGATTGAAAAAGAGTGAGGGAATGGAAGTAACCAGAGGGGTCAGGAGCTCCACAAGGAGACCATCAAGCCTAGCCGATCTGGACCCAGGGGCATTGCACAAACTGATGCACCAGCCCAGGACATTACAAGCAGAAAACCAAGACTCATGTTCAGATATAGCTAATGGATAGCTCATCCTTCTCCTTCTCATGTGGGGGGAGAGCAGGGACTGTCTTTGGCAGGAACTCTGGTGCCCATGATTTGATCACTTGCCCTTGGTGAGACAGCCTTGCGGCCACACAGAGGAAGATGATGCAGGCAATCCTGATGAGATGCTATAGACTGTAACCAGACAGAGGAGGAGGAGGAGGACTCCACCTGTCAGAAGTCTAGGGAAGGGGAATAAGGCAGAAGATGAAGGGTAGGAACATGAAGAGAAGAGTGAGGTGATAATAATCAGGATATAATGTGAACAAATTGTAATAAAAAGTTAAAGATTTATTTATTTAATGTATATGACTGCTCTATCTGCATGTACATCTGCATGCCAGAAGAGGACAGCAGATCCCATTATAGATGGCTGTGACCCACCATGTGGTTGCTGGGAATTGAAGTCAGGATATCAGGAAGAGCAGATGGTACTCTTAACTACTGAGCCATCTCTTCAGCCATAGAAAAGAAACTCTTAATTGAGAAAATACCTCCATTAGATTGGCCTGTAGGCAAGTCTGTGGGAATATTTTCTTGAGTGGTGGTTGATATGGAAGGACTCAGACCACTGTGGGTGGGGCCACCTAGGGCATATGGTCCTGGGTAGTGTAAAAGAACAGACTTAACAAGCCATGGGGAGCAAGACAGTGAGCAGCACCCCTCCATGCCCTTTGCTTCTGTTCCTGACTCTAGGTTCCTGCTTAAGTTTCTGCCCTAGCTTCCTCTGGTGATGGTCTGTAACCCGTAAGCTGAAAGAAAGCCTTTCCTCCTCAATTTGCTTTTGGTAATGGTGTCACAGCAGTAGAAACCTAACTAAGACAGTGCTTGTAATTATACTGTTTCTGTGGGTTAGGACCCAGGCACAGCTTTTCTGTTCCTCTACTTCAGGATCTGTGTGAGATACTGCAATCAAGGTGTTAGATGAGCAGCAGTTGTATGAAAGCTTGATTGAGGAAGGACTCACTCTCAAGACTATGTGATGGTTGGCAAGATTCAGTCTTTCAGGATCTGTTTGATTTTACATTTTTCCCACCCTAAGATGGTATTGCTGTTTGGCATTACTAGTAAGGTGTGTTTCTTGGAGGCAACACAGCGACAGATCTTGGGGGTTTTGTTTGTTTGTTTGTTGCTTTTTGTTGTTGTTGTTTTTTAGGCCTTCAAGACAGGACACCCAAAGTGGCAGCGCTGATGGTCATATCCTAGGGTGATGTTCCATGTCCCACCAGGACCTGGCCCTGCTAAGAGACTTGGTTTTGCCAAGAAACAGAAACCTGAAGCATTTCTTAGAAGGCCTTAATGGCTAGCTGAGCACTCCTGACCACAGAAGTCACTCCTGAATGTTTCTGACCCAATTCCTCTGTATGACAGAATCCCCATGCTAACCCACTGGCTATTTTAGCATCTGAAATGCCTCCCTCAACAAGGTTTGTCCCTATATAACTCAACAAGCTTTCCTCCTGGGCACTGTCTTCTACTCTCCAAGGTGGCCCAGGAGTTTGTTGTTGTTGGTGGTGGTAGTTTTGTTTTTGTTTTATTAAACCTGCTGTTTCTTTTTCCAATGAATTTGATGGTTTCTTGTTGTGCCTACATATGGTTTTCTGATCCATTCTTCTAGTCTGTGCCTTTTTATTGAGTAATTGAGATGGTTAATATTCAGAGTTATTGTTGAATGATGCATGTTAATCCTTATTTTGTTGCTTTTGCAGTGTTTTCCTTGACCTTTTGTTCTTTGTTGTTGTTGTTGTTGTTGACTGTCCTTGTATTTTTTTTTTTTTGCCTGTGACCCCTGGGTGTTTTTTTTCCTTCTCTTCATACTAACGTATTCCTTCAATTATCTTCTGTCCATTTGGAGTTCTCTAGGCCTCTCATATCTAAATTAGCATCTCTTTTTCTAGGTATGGAAAATTTGACTTTCTTGTATCATTCATGTCTTTGCTTTTGTCTTCTTTGAGTTGTTTAAACAAAGTTATAATCATTCTTTTAAATTCTTTCTTTTGGGAGCTCTTTGGAGTCATTCTCATTTGGGTCCATGTTATGGGGTTAGTCATTTCTGGAGGAGACATGTTTTCTTGGATTCTCATGTTGTTTCTGTTTGGTTACTGAGATTTACGCATTTGAAGTTAGTTGGTTGAATAGGAGTGTGGGGCTAGGGCTGATGGTCTTGGGACTGTTATCTCCTACCAGTGTTAGGATAGGGAACTGCAGAGGTGTGAACAGTTGGTTCAGGGACAAGGATTCTTGTAAGTCAGCACCAGGAGCTGTGCAAGTAGGGAAAGTTTGGACCCAGTGGTTTGGGTCTGGGGAGCCCTTACCTGTTGGCATTGGAAACTGGGTTGCTTGAGTAGTGTAGGTATAGTTATTGGTGCCAGGGGCCCTTACCTACTGTGTGCATGTATGGGTGTGTGTGTGTGTGTGTGTGTGTGTGTGTGTGTGTGTGTGTGTCTGTCTGTCTGTCTGTCTGTCTGTCTGTCTGTGTTGAAGGAGGGTGTAGCTCAGTGGACCAGGAATGTAAAGTGAATGGTTGTGGTCCGGGGGAACCTTTACCTGTCAGTGGCAGAGCTCTTTTAATTACTTCCTGTGACTGGTCAAATCTGACCTCTGTTTTTTCTTTCCAGGTGTGATTTTTTTTCCAGTACCTAGAATTCATCCTTGGAGATATGCTTAAGACTTTTTATTTACTTAAATACATTATATATAATGTATAATATAATACTTGGTATCCTTTTAGTCTCTTCAAAAGAGAGCAGGCCTTTTAAATCAAAGGTCCTTGCATTTTTTTTTAATATAAATTAACCTTGATGCAGTTTTTTGAGGATAGATGTGTGATATAGACATATATGTTTATTTACAGATAAGACTACTAAAGTCACATATTGTGTACATAATTAATGCATGTGGAAATAGAAAATTTAGTGATAAATGGAAGTAGATAAAGATATAAGTTTTAATACTTTGTTTTCTACTAACAGATATCTGTGCATTTGTTGGGGACCAGGCACCCCAATTTAGAAGACGACTAGGAATCAGGCAGTATTAGTTGAGTAAACCCAGTATTAGAAGGATAGATACTAGTTACTCTGGTTGGAAAATCTGTCGTGAGTTGTTATCTTTTTTATGCTGTTGAACTTGAAGGTTCCAGGGACCATGAGTGGATAGACTCCTTAAACATTCCCAGCTAAGCAGGTAGGTGAATGTTGGCATTTCTCAGTCTATTCAACCTGCTGCTGTACCTAGATTATAGCATAGTCCTCAGGGTATGTCATGATTCATAATAGCAGCTATTAGAAGTACTTTGCCTTGGCAGAAATTACAGTTGTGGCCAGTTCCAGGAAGCATGTGAAATAAAAGAGCTTTTCCTGCAATGACTTCTCTTGCCAGCATTTTCCATTCTCTTCTGTCCTTTTTTAGTTTGTTAGTACCATCTGACCAACCAAATATCATACTTGGCCTGAGACCAACATTTCAGAATGAAAAGTGTGTGTGTGTGTGTGTGTGTGTGTGTGTGTGTGTGTGTGTGTGTACACGTATGTGTGTGTTTGACAGCAGTCGCACTATGTAGCCTGGGCTGTCATGGAATTCACTAGGTAGACCAGGCTGGCCATAAGCTCAAAGACATATGCTTGCTCTGCCTCCTAAATTTTAGAAATAAAGTTTTGTGTGTATGGTACTCTACCTGGATAAGAAGTATATTTGTAAGATGAAGGCAAAGCCAGTAGAGGAGTGGGGAAGTGAGAAGCAGGAGACACTGAAGGATGAGTGATTTCCTCCTGTAGAGATGGACAGGGCGTCTTTGTCTATTATCATTGAGAATGCAGTTCATTCTGGTCTTTAGTTCCCCTCTCCCATTCCACATCCTTGCTAACTGCTGTACATGTTTATGAGAACAACCGATCTTATCCTCCCCTTTCCTAAGTTCTGCTCAGTCACCAGGTCACACCACTTCTTTTAGAAAACCTTCTCACACCCCCCTCTATGGGCTCTTTGTGCCACATAGTACCCTACATTCGTCCTATTAGGGACTCTATCTTACCATATCACTTTCATTTTTTTTATTGATGTAATACTGCTTATGTGCCCAGCACCATTAGAGCTACTAGAGTTTAGAGAACAAAGGAGGGAGACTTTCTTTTGTAACTTTATGCCATTTCTCATCTACTTATGTGTATGCTCCACCAAATACTGTATTTTATCTAGCATTTCTGTCCTTTCCTTTGGAAAAATTGAATAAACTAGTGTCTGTCTGTTTCTCTTTTAAGATACAGTCTCATGTATTCCAGGTTTGCCTGGGGACTCATTATGTATACAAGAATGACATTAGAACTCCTGAGTTCTTACCTGCACCTCCCAAGTACTGAGGCTAGAGGTATATACCACCATGCCCAGCTTTACATTGTTTTAGTTGCCTATGCTTTTGGTATCTCATCTACCAAATCTGTCAAAACTAAAGTCTTGAAACTTCTGTTGATATTCCAGGATGTTCTTCATATTTTCTTCTTAGGAATTTTATGGGACATAGGTCCTTTCATTTAAGACTTTAATCCACTTTGATTTTATTTTATTTGTTCATAGTATAAGAGAAAGATCCAGTTTTGTTCCTGTGTATATTCAATCTCCCCAGCAGTGGTTAATTGGAATCTATCGTTGCTTTCTGTATTTTGAGACAGGGTTCTCACTATATAGCCTTCAGTAGCTTCAAATCGATAGATATCTATCTACCTTTGCCTTCCAAATGCTGGAATTTTGGGTGTGCACCACCAAGCCTGGCTCTCTATCAAGTTAAAATGATATCAGTGCTTGATAGAATAATCTTTGCTACTAGTGATTTACTTTCAGAGCTTGAAAGATATCTTTCCATTTTTTTTAAATTTTGGTTTTATGATGAAAAGCTGAATGGTTCTCTAATAGGCTTGCTTTTTATGAGTTTGTAGGGGTTGGGGGGGCTTTTAACAATGTTTCTTTGTTGTGTCATTTTGGCATTATCACAATAATAAGTTAAGGATAGTGTACTATTTGTATATGTTGGAAAGAGAATCTTAATGCCTACATAAGATTGTCTGTGGTGAGTATTTTATAGATTAATGGTTGATATGGGAGGGCCCAGACTACTGTGGGTTGTCCCACCCCTGAATAAGTGGTACTTAGTTATGTCAGAAAGCAAGATGAGCAAGCCATGAGGATCTAGCCAATAAGCAGCATCCTTCCATGGCCTCTGTATCAGCTGCTGCCTCTAGGTTCTTTCCTTGAGTTCCTGTCCTGACTTCCTTCTGTGATGGACTGTAATGTCAAACTCTAAGTGAAAATATATCCTTTCCTTTTCAAGTTCCTTTTGGTCATGGTTTTTTAATACAATAGAAACCCTAAGACAGACATTCTTCTCTGGTCATGCCTATTTAAGGTGCTAAGTATTTCTTGTGCTAGATAGCCATAAATTTGGGAAGTTTCATATGATGATTTCATTGAATAGATGGTCTATTCCTTCATCTTTTATGTCAGTTTCTTTTTCTACTTCATGCTTCATGGATTCTCAGGTCTGGTTTCTTTCTCATGTCTAAGAGTTCTTAATGTTGTAGTCATATTTGTTTATTTTTCTTTGTCAATGTGTTAATTTCCCTCTCAGTGTCTTCTATCTCTATTTTTTTCATGTTTGATCTAGCCTATTAGTGATCCTTTCCATTGTAATTTTCTTGGATTAATTGAGTTCTTAATTTTTAATATTACCTACCTCTAATTTCTTTTTGCCTTGCTAAAATTTTCATCCATGTTTCTTTCTCTTTTTCTTTTAGTTACTTCTAGTTTCTTTTTCTTGGTATCTTACTTTCTATTGGTGTGCTAAAACACCACAACTAAGGAAACATTAAAAAAAACCTTTTATTGGGCTTACAGTTTCAGAGGGTTAGAGTCCATGATGGCAGAGCAAAGGCAGGGCAACAGGAATAGCTGAGAGCTCACATCTTGATCTGCAAACAGGAAGCAGAAAAAGAACACTGGGAATGGTGCCAGTTTTTTGAAACCTCAAAGCAACCCCAGGGACCTTTGTCCTCCAACAAAGGCACATATCTTATTTCTTCACAAGTGGTTCTACCAACTAGAGTCTATGTATATCAAACTTATGAGTCTATGGGGGCTGTTTTAATTCAAACCACCATGATTGCTAACTTATCTATCTATCCATGTCTTGAATTGACTTCTTAATTCATCTCATAGTTTGGTTCCTCATTGAAATAATTGCTCATTTGTAGTTGTTTTTTAAACAGTCTTATCATGTAACTAAACCAGGGTGGCCTTGAACTCACAGAGATCCATCTGCCTGCTTCTGCTGCCAAAGCTCTGAGGTTAAAGGTATGTGCCAGCACACTCAACATCATTGATTGACTACATAAAAGCAGACTTTTGAATGTTTTGTTCAGTATGTCAACCATTTTAGTATCTTTGGATTCAATAATGAATTTTTGGAGGTGTTAGGTTGCATACTTCTTTGTATTGTATCTGTGTTGTGATTTGTGCATGTGTTGGTTTCTATATTTCACCCATATTTCTTTGTAAATAGTACTAGTGAGAAGCCTAGAAATTCTTTTTTTTCCTCCCATTATTGAGATTGGACCTAGCTACCCATGCATGCCAGGAGAGCACTCTATCCCTGAGCTATACCTCCAGCCATCTTGAGACAGGATCTTAGTAAGTTTCCCAGGTTAGCCTTCAGCTCACTCTGTAGGTTAGGCATACTTTGACTGATGATCCTCTTACCTCATCCTACAAAAATTGCTGGGAATACATGTTTGTGCCATTAGGCCTGGATAGCAACCTACTCTCCCTTATTTTTTAATTAAATTATAATTACATAATTTTATTCCTTCCATTTCCTCCCTCTAACTCTTCTTTCTTTTCCCCAGTTCCTCTCAAATTCATTGCTTCTTTTTCTCTATTTTGTTACATATGTATACACACACATTACAGAGCAATCTCCAGTACCACTTGGAAAAAGGCAAACTGCTTTTATATGTGGTGGTTACTCATTTTTTCTGTTTCTTCACACTCTTCAACTACCCTAAGTAAGGTTTCTTTGTGATTTCTTGCATCTATTCTTTGTTACCCTGACTCTGATCATTCAAGTGTCACACGGAGGCAGCTTCTTATCTGCTATCCTACCTTGGAAGTCATCTTATGTTCTAAAAATAATTTATATTAAGGGTATATAGCAAATCTAATTCATGAGCCAGAGGCTAGCTGTTAAAATAACTATCTGACTTCTTTTCCTTCTTTTCTTTCTTTCTGTGATTAAACAAATAATTATTGAGTGCCTATTGTGTATCCAAGGCTATGGATGCCAAGAGGACTAGCATGAGTCCTTTCTCTTTGGGGTTTAATTTGTAAAAGGACAAATTAGAGCACACTTTGGGAAGCTCTGTGATTGGACACGCCCATGGCTTTTTGAGCCAGGAGACAGGATGACTAATTCCCCTTTGGTGATTCAGAAAAGACTTCATACAGAGAAGGTGACAGTTGAACTACTGCATCTAGGCATAGCCATCATTTAATCACTGTGGATTGAGCAGGCACTTGGCTGGAAAGCTAGCCATGTAGCTACATTGTTCACAGTTTTTTGAGGGAGACTGGGTAATTACGCTATCATTTACAATGTGTGTGGCAGCCTCATCAGATCCTAGCGTTGGTGTTCCTGCCACGAAAACCTGTATAGTTGTAGGGGCTCACAATGAGACTCTCTGGTAATATAAAATATGCTAGTGAAAATACAGAAACTTCAAAGTGCCTTCCCAGTTATTTTTTGAAGTGATTCCGTTAGATTCAGTAGCAAACTAGTCACTATTTTGTTAGATCTCCTGTGGTTCTCAATTGTAGAAAGATATCAGACTAAAGAGCAGTTTGGGTAAGGTTATGGAATGGTTATGGCCAGAGTCCTGTCAACCTTAGTTGCCAAAGCCTAAAGACAGTTAAGTGTGAAAACATATATGGATGTAACCACCTAGGGAGAGTTTAAGAGAAAAATTGCTGTTGGTGTAGCTAATACTCAGCATGAATCTCTCAGAATAGAGTCTTTGGGCCTACGATTGTTCCAGAAGGTAGATGAGCTACTGCCATTGGCATCTGCCAATGATATTGTTGCTTTGAGTTTTCACATGTGCCTCCTTCTATTCATTCTATACCCTGCAGAACTACAGATTAAAGTTCGTTTCCTTTTTGATAATAAGGAAACTGAGTCTCTTTAACAGGTAGGTTCTCCATCAAGGAGTTAACTAAGCAGCTAAAGAAATATAAATGTCACATGAAATAGTGTTTGACAGTGTTCTCAAATGTATTTCCTTTAAGCAAATATCTTTCTGGTGTTAAGGAATATTTTCCTCCTACTTTCTCCTAATTATATATAAATTATGTCAATGCTTCCTAAAAATAGCCTTAATTTGACCCAAAGAATGATTTTCTGCCCTTATTTACTGAAACTCTCTTTTCTATTTAATGCTGATGTGGCTTGCCTTGGCAAACAGCAGTCTGGTCCTGCCTGGATAGAATATGGTCCCTTTGGAAGCAGTCATGTGACCACTGATATTGTAGCCCATTACTTGAGCAATCCCCTTTATAGCCAGGCCGGATACTGCAGGGTTGTGGCAGACAGCCACGCCTTAGAGGCTCCATCAGCTTCTCCAGGATGTGTGTGTATCCCAGCGTGCTGTCCACACTGAAAGGCACAGTAGCTTAGCGATATTATAGCTATTGTGTTCTCTCTCACTCTGTCTCTCTCTCTCTCTCTCTCTCTCTCTCTCTCTCTCTCTCTCTCTCTCTCTGTGTGTGTGTGTGTGTGTGTGTGTGTGTGTTTATTTAAGCAAGAACTTTCCTTCCAAAGATGTGAATGTGGTTTTGTGTGCATATGTGAAAGAAGTGCTCTAGATTGCTGAAACTGTACCTTTTTTCCTTTTAGACCTCTGAATTCTCTCACACGCAAGGATTTTCTCATCTTTGTTTCTCCCAAAACACCTGGAGTGAGGCAAACCTCTGTGTTGGCCAAGCAGAAGACAAAGGTAATATTTTTGTTTATAATTAGGCATTATGGGTCAGCAAAAATCATATACCATAAGCATAGCTCATATGGAAAGAGGGAACATGTACTCCCTGGAGCATATTTTATGGCTTTGTAATTTCTCAGAATTATTTTTTTCCAGTATTACTATTTGTAAAGCAGGTGGCATCATTTAAAAAGAGGGTGCAGATGACTTTGCACTCTGAGGAGTTGTAGCCTATTCCAAATGAATTTGCTATTTGGAAAAACTCTACAGTTTCCTTGAGCAAGGGGTAAGAAATGAAGAAAGAGATACTCTGGGAAACCCTTCAAAGCAGGTCTCTCATGAAGTATTTTCAACATTCCTGTATATAATTTCATATGTAGCATTTTCCCTTTCTTTTCTCTGGCCTCATAGAGTCTGTATGCAAGAATTGGTAACATTTCTGTGCAGTGGTGAAGGATTTTTGTTTAATGATTTGGTTCTTATATAGAATGATAGACCAGATCTGGAAACCAAGACCTAGCTAGTCTTTTAATGGGCAGGCATTTTCGTTCTTCTGTTTGTTTTCCAGACATAGCCTTGCTCTATAACTCAGGCTGGCCTAGGCCTTACGATGTAGCCTGGGTTAGCCTGAAATTTAAGGCAGCTTTCTAGAACACAGGGATTATAATGTGAACCACCATACCCAGTTTAAGTCTGTCTTCCACCCTCTGCCATCCGTCCCAAGCCCCCATATTCCCTGTCGACCTCTTTGCCATGGTTTGTGTATCCTAGGCTGGCTGTAAACTTAATATGTCACTGGGGCTGTTTTAAAACTCTTGATTCTCCTGACACTTCCTCCACAGTGCCAGGATCATAGACATAGGCCACCATACTCAGCTATCATCAGAGGTTTTAGTTTTGCCTCTAATAACCTGTGCTAAGGAATATTGTATTTAGTATATGAACCTTATTTTCTTCATAAAGTGGAGTGATGATCATACTACCTTGAAGATGCACACTGAAAATTTACTAGGATAATATAAATATAAAGCACCTACTGGGTTAGTGAACCCTTTAATAAACAGTAGTGATTTTAGCTATTCTCATTATTATTGGTATAGCATTTTTTCAAGTTTTAGTGCCCGAGTAAGGACTAGGGAGCCGATTTCTTTGTGACTCTTCACTTATCCCACATTCTCTAGATATCCGTGGTGGTTTAGCCTCAGAGAGGCCCCAAACAAAACATTCTGAAAGAAGTGTGTTGAGTAAACACAGTGGTTACCTGCTATGTACAATCCCTCCTAACCTTACATCCACTAAGAAGGGCTGCTCTTTGTTCAAGCCAATTTTGTTTTCAGCAAGGTCTTCACTTAGTACCGAGTAACTCCATCAGGTATGTGCTGGTATTCCCCATCTTCTTACACATAATCTGAGGTATAGAAGTATTAAAGACAAAATGAATTCAGATTCTAGTTTGACTTCAAAACCAAGGCTTTACTGGCCCAGCATTCGACAGCTAGGAATGGCCAAGTGTTTTTGAGATGCTTTGCCTCCAAAGAGCTGAGAGAGTCACAATGTATATTATTGTTGAGAAGCCCTGCAGTAAGGAGAGCTTTCCTGAGCTCCTCAGACACCCATGCAAATGCCTCACCTGCATCTCTAAAATCGTAAGCTATACTGGCAGACAAACTTTGGAAAACCTGATGCTAATTCAACCTACTGCCTGGTTATAGTAATTTCAGATGTATCAACAGATACTTGCAGACTCTTCCCAGTAACTGATATAGTTTCCTTATTTTTTCTATCTTCTCGTCTGGTGGGATCAAGGAAGAATCGCCACATCAGCCTTATATGCCTCTGGTTATTCATTTAAGACCCTGGATCCAGGCAAATGGTATACTATTCTGCTCAAGGTAGAAGGAAGTTGTGGAAAGAACATATTTAGTGTGGTCTGCCAGGGATTTCTCTACCTGGCCCTATCTCCGTTAAGAATATTTAGGCCACAGACAACAGGCTATACAGCCTCTGGTTCAGTAATTGCCAATTAAAAATGCCTGATAAGGTACCTATCCCTCTTTCTTTCCAGTGACTGTCTACACATTTCATGGAAGATTAAGTATACTTTCCTGCCTAATTCCCATTATGGTGGTGAGGAGGGACTTGATGGCAGGGGAATGACTTTGGGCTCCAGATTTCACTTCTGTAGGGCCAAAGCTTGTGTAGCAGCAAATTTTCTCAAAACCAACACCTTTAGTAAAAGCTAAACTTCTGACATGGGGAACTGCGTGGCTTTCATCTAAAGCATTGTCCAAATTGGACTCATGGTCAGGGTGGCTGAGCCAAGGTGTGGGAGTTGGGTGGACATAGATACACTTTGTGATAAAGATGATGCTAAGAATGGGTAAGAACAAGGAGGAAGCTGGGCTGGCACTTGGAAAGCTCCTAGAGCTGGAAGTGAAGCTGATTCCAGGGCTCACCTTTTGTTTTATTTTCCGTGTCTTTTCAGCTTTGCAATTAGAATGACGAGGTGAAAAGAGTGAACAACATCACACAGTTCCACCCTCCAGATCACCCTGCAATACACAGTATAACACTAGTAGAAGCCCTTCCTTTTGTAGATTGTCCCTGAGTGCCTGGTGACTCACAGGCTCATGTTTGCTCTTTAAAACCATCCCTTGTGTGGCTTTAGGGACTTTTTCTGCCTGCGAGATATCCTCTCAAGTGGTATGGATGTGTCTGTCCTCTTAACCAGGGGCATTTGTGGAGCTTTGGTAACCCCTGAGAAGTCCCTGCCCCGTTGAACCTGGGAGCTCCTCAGGGAATGACTCGTTCAGATTTTGTTAGTGCACTAAGTGCTCTGCTAATGCTGGCAGAGGGTGGGATAGAAGCTTAGGCTTTACTAAGGAGTGGAAAATCTCTAAATCATCTTTATCAGCTTTACAGTCAGAGGTGTCCTCAAAGGCACATGGACATGGCTCACAGAGCATTTCCCCCCTCTCCTTCAAGGTCTAGGCAGGGCAGCTGGAGATAGCAGTTCCAGTCCTTAACTAGCTCATGTTTTGGTGAGAGCTAAACAGAACTCATTGTTTCTTTATCCTGCCTCCCTTCCTTTATCCCTGTGTCCATTAATGGAGAGAGAATAATGGGTTTTTAATAATTTAAGAATTAAAGCATAAAATTCTTAGAGTCAATTACTGTTTCTAACAGACAACCAAATAATTCTAGAACAATTACCATTTCTTTTCATCATGATCTTAAAATATACTTTAACAAAAGAGAGATAAGCACTACCTACTTCTACTTTAATAAAAGGCTTTTATACCATCAAAATAGCACATGTCTGTGTATAAAATGATGTAAAAATAATGATTTTAGTAATTAATTTTTAAGGAACTCTGGCTTAGAAATATTCATTTCTTATCTTTTCTGCTTTCATCAAACACAGTCTATGTGAATGCACTATACAGGTGCCTAAGAGTAAATGGGTATTCATGAGGAGCGCACAATGTAACAAAAATAAACTAAAGTTTCATGTTTTTTAAGTTGCCAGTGAATCCTTGGTTTTGTTTCTGAGATAAGTTCTTCCTATGTAGTTTAGGATGGCCCCAAAGTCTTACTTTTACCAATTAATGAAATTTCTTCTTTCACAAGTTCTTTTTAAAAAGTGTATTGCATTATTTATTTTATGTAAATGTGTGGCACCTGTTACAACTTGTGTGTGGAGGTCAGAATACAATATTGTGAAATTAGTTCTTCTCGCCATTGTGTAGGTTCCAGGAATTAAAATCAGGATTAAACTATATCACTTCCTGTTATCAATCAGTGTTTGTTGCCTGCTCAAGGTCCAACTCTTTAATTTTTAAAAATTATTTTATGTAAATGGATGTTTTGCATACATGTGTATCTATGTACCATGTACATACCCAATATATGTGGAGGCCAGAAGAGGGTACTGCATCCCCTGGTACTGGAATTAAAGATGATTGTGAGCCAACATGTGGGTGCTGGGACTAGAGCCAGAATATTCTGGAGGAGCAGCCAGCACTCTTAACAGCTGAGCCATCTCTCCAACCCCTCAAGCGCCTACTCTGACAATTCATAAAAAGGGATAGAAGAAGCAATGTAAGGAAGGAACAAAACCCAAGGAAATATGGATGCTATGGGAAGATAGTGGGTTTTTTGACCTGGGATATATGGACTATCAGCCTCAAAGTTCCCTGAATGGTATACTTTATTTTGTTTTTATAGTTCTGGGGATTAGACCTGATGTTCTTGTACAAGGTAGGAAGCAGTTCTCCCATTCAGCTATACCCCCCCCCCCAGCCCATAGTTGTGTTTCCAACACAGGTTCTAAGAACCTAGATTTTAAAAGATGTCTCATAAAGCCTGAGAATCTGCATTTTAACCCCTCTTCCTCATTGGAAAGCACTGATATAGAGAATGCTACTAGGTCTAGAATAATTACTTCAAAGGGTGGTCGAAGAACTTGCTCTCTTATAGGTGCCACAAATGACCTTTGAGAAATTCCTGAGAGAGGAAATGGTGCCCTAATTTACAAAGTGAAAAAAGAGTAGATGTCTCAAACCTACAGGCTTGTGATTGTGAATGGGAAAATTCCATTCCAAATAGAAGGGTTGAAAGCATTTCCAGAAAAATGGTTGCTAGGCAGCATCATGGGTTTGCTACATGCTCTCTAGTAGAGACTGTCAAACTTTGTTACATATTAGAATTATTTAGAAAAATTTAATAGCATCTTTATTCTGTTTTATTATTTGTATATATATGTGTGTGTGGTTGAGTGTGCAGGGAGGTGTGTACATTCATGTATGTGTAGGTACACTGTATGTGCTGTGGAAGCCAAAGAACAACTTTATGTATTGTTTCTCAGAAGCTGCCCACATAGTTTTTTTTTTTTGTTGTTGTTGTTGTTGTTTGTGGGTTCCTTTCTCCATGAGGCTGGACTGAGAATCTGGTCACAGAGTTTTCTTTAGCCTTCTGGAGGCTAGCTAAGGAAGGCTCTGTCCCAAGATCCAGTCACTAGGAAGGCCACCTCGGCAGTGAGGGAACTTTTAGGTCAGATCCTATAACTTGAGGGAGCTCAGGGTGGCTGTGCACTTAGTCAGGAGTCCAGTGTCTCTTCCAGCTGGGAAGGGAACCTCGGACTTGTGAAAAGGCCAGATAACCTTAGAGTGGCTGATTAAAATAAAAACAGTTGAGAGTTGAAGAGCTAGATTTTAATTCACTAAGCTTAATGATAAAAGAAAGACAAAGACAGGGAGATATGGAGGGAGGAAGAGGGGGGAGTGAGTACCCCCACCTCAGACCTCTGGGTTTTTTAAAAAAAGAATATGTGAATTGCAGGAGCCACAGCAACGACACCTCCCGGGGCTTGTCTCCAGGGCAGCTTTGAAATGTGTTTCTTCAAAGAGCCTGCTTTTGACAGCTTTTGGCCTAAAGTCTGTGCGGTTTGCTTTGCAAGTATCCCTGCAAGGAACTAGCCTTTTAACACATTTTGGTCTTGTGGACTGTTGCTAGCAAGGGGGACACCTGCCTATTTCAGAGCATGAAGCTTACTGGGAAAGGGCGTCTCCTCCACCTACAGACAAAGGCCTACAGTTGTTTTGTTTTGTTTTGTTTTGTTTTGTTTTGAGAGCGCTCATGGGTTTAGAAATCTTTGGCTAGGCTACGCTGGCTGGTCACTGAAACACAGGGATCTGTTCATTTTTTTTTTTTTTTGCTTCCTCATTGATTGCATTCCAAATGTGCACTGTCATGCCTGTTTTTGTTTGTTTGTGTTTTGTTTTGTTGTTGTTTTAGAACTTGGATATTGGTGGTGAAACTCAGGTTCTGATGTTTGTACACCAATCATATTACCGACTGAGCCATCCCTGTAGTTCCCACATCTGATGCTCAGTCACCATCAAGTCACAATTATCTGAGAATCTCAATAGGTGGGACCTGAGCATCAATCTTTTTTAACTCCCAGAGATTCTGATTTAATAGTTCAGGCTGAGCAATGGGAGTTTTAAAAAGTTCCTTAGGTAATTCTAATTACTAACAAAGTTTGACAACTATAGGTCTGTATGACACTAAGCAAGCTGCTTAACTTCCTTATACTTTGTATACATACATACTTTCAAAGTATTTTTAAAGTTCTTTCACACCTTTAAACATCTGTCTTTCCTTTATTAAAATCCTGCCAAACTGACTGTTTTTCTCTTTTCCTCCCTCATCTCCTCTTCTTTCACTTCCCCTACTCCTGAACAAATATGTTTAGGCTATAATTGATTGTGAATATAGTGATCTATGAAGAATGATGTGGAGTGTCACAAGGTTTACTCTGCCTTTGTATTTGAGCTCATGGACTTTTTTAATCCACGTGCAGCGTAACAAAATTTTTCCTAGGAAGACATAACACACAAGTCTACTCATGCTAGACAGGAAGCTCATGACAAACAAAAGTACAGATACCACCCAAGTCCAACTTGGTGAACCAATGATTTAATTGGAGTTACTTATAGGAGTATGGGTGAGGGGTTACTTCCAGGAGCAGAAATGATTCAAAGTCAGCTGCATCACCAAAGCCCTCCCCAGCATGGGTGGCAGCTCACAAAAGTTGGGAACTTGGAGCACACTGCACAGCCTGCAGGCAGCTCAACGGGTTAGAGAGTGTCCCTTCCAAGTGACTCAGTTGGTCTAAACCTCTTCCAGGCATCTGATCTGGTCTCAGAGTCTTTATACTTCAGATCCTCTGAGAGTGAGCTACTTGTCTGGGAGTGACTTCCAGTAGTATTTATTGCTTCTTTCTCTAGCAAGGAGGGGCCTAGTGAATCCAGTCAGCTTCAGGGACGTCCTGAAGTTATTTTGAGTTGTTAACCTCCCTACTTAGATTCTCTGTAGGGCAGAATGTTTTAATCTGGAAAAAAACTGTTACACAACATCATGATTTAGAAAAGAAAGACACAAAAGGGAGATCTAAGGATCTCAGATTATGATTCATAACTATTCATAATTATTCCTCCTTAGTGATTCTAAGGAATATAGCCAAAAAATTCACTTTGGTTTGGTTTTTAGCATAGTTCAATGTTTTTGTCTCATAGTCAGCCTCCGATTTGTGGATAATAGCCTAAATAGATGTAATTATTTTCATCTTTAAGCCAAAGCAACTGGATTATGTTAGTTCAATTGGTATAGTGCTTGCCTAGCATACATGAACCCTCTAGTACTGCGTAAACTGAGGGGTACAGATCTGTTATCATAGCACTTGTAAAGTGGAGGAGGGGAATTAGTAGTCAACGTCCTTTTTTGTTGCATAGGGAATTTGAGGCCAGCCTGTGTCACATAAGTCTTAGTATCAAAATGAAACAAACAAAACCATCAACAGGAAAAAAAAATCCACAAAAGGAATTCCATCTAATTTGAAATAACCCAATGTTTAGAAGGGTTAATTAACTTGATACATAATGAAATCAGTTCTGATGAGAAAAACTGGTTATTAAGGTTATTATTGATTAAAAATAATTTCATAGTTTATTTATTTAATTTTGGTGCCTAGACTTGAATTTAGAGCAATGGTTCTCAACCTGTGGGTCACAACCCCTTTGGCAAAACTTTCCAAAAATATTTACATTACAATTCATAACAGTAGCAAAGTTTCAGTTATGAAGTAGCAATGAAAATAATATTTTGTCTGAGGGTCACCACAACATGAGTTGTACTAAAGGGTTGCAGCATTATGAAGATTGGAAACCCCTTTAGAGTATGAGGTATACTAAGCACAAGTTATACCACTGAGCTGTACTACTAGTTTTATCATTTTAATGTTTCCTTTACTTAGCTAAGTTGAATTTTTTAAAGGTTTTAATGTAGCAGTGAAAGAAAAACTATAGCTGTTGTCTGTGTTCTTATGAATAAATGTAAATAGACCATCTGAAAGTATCACAAAATAAAATAAAAACCCTCCACACTGAACCATCAGATAGATATGACAAGATGGTAATGCTTCACCACGGAACCCTGTTGAACGCCTTCATCAGGTCATTCTGAAAATTCCAATTTGGTAGCCTTGTCTAAAGGACAAAGTAAGTATGGGAGGACATGTCAAGGCTTTGAAGCAGCCTCTGCCACATGTGGGAGCTTGTTTAAAGACACCTTCAAATTATGATTTGTAAATTTTAGGGGAGGCCTTAAGCCTCCTGAGCCTAAGGAATATTGCCAAAGACTCACTTTGATTTGATTTTTTAGCATAGTTCAATGTGTTGTTTTTGTCTCATAGTCCAGCTCCAATTTGTGCTTAAAAGCCTAGATAGATTTAATTACTTTCAGTTTTAAAGCCAAAACAACTGAATTATGTTAGCTCTTCCATATTCCATCCCTTGTATTTTAATTAGAAAATCCGCATACTCTTACATTTCAATTTTTTTTTCATTCTTAGTGCCTGGTTTTATATAAAGTTTGAGCTGACCTAGACATGGGAAACTATCATTTTGGTATGGCTGCAAAAACTAACTATAGCTGTTTTGTGGCCGTTTCTGTGGTTTGAAAACTAAACAAGGATCAGATTATATGTGATCACTTTCACAACCCGTGATGAACAGCAATTCAGAAACATAAAATAAATCCTGTTGGGCAGACCTTTAACTACCATGTTGTTAATTGGTCCTTTTCCTCCCTCCCTCCCTCCCTCCTCTCCCTTCCTCATTAGTATCCATGAACTGAGAGGAATCAGTTGAGTGGCTTCTTGAAGCATAAAGAAAAGAAATTCACACTCTCACTTGGAACTAGAAGTTGAATTTGTAAGCATAATATGATTTAGAAGTCATGGGCTGTGGCAGTTCTTCAATAAAAGAAAACAAATCTGAGAAAGGTGAGTACTGGGGGACAAGCCTGTTTTTATGAATGAAAAGGAAGGATTAAGCCAGACTTCCAGTGCTTCCTGTTTCTTGTTTATTCTCATGGTTCTCAAACTACCCTATGTGATTCTGTACTAAAAACATCATTATGTAGACTGAAGATGAAATATTGGGGGAACATGGGAAACCTCTTGTAGAAAGATACAGCTTTGACATCATGGTGTACCACAAAATATTATCTAAGAGATATGTTTGATTTAATTTTATTTAAAATGTTCCAGTGTAAAATATCAAATTAAAACTCAGTGGCAGGAAACAAAAAAGACAGTAAATTTTCTATTTACTTCTTCTATATTCATGTAATAGGTATACCATACATATGTGGCATTTAGTGGTGACATTGAATTTTGTTTGGCTTTTTTTTTTTGAGGATCACTTTCCCATCTTCAATAGCAAATATATATTATAATAAATTGTGGAGGAATGTATTGAGTAGATGTAACAACTGTCCATAAAGCGCTGTTTAGTCAATCAGCAGGGCAGAAGGACAGGAAGTGGAAGGTGGGGCTTCCTGGAGAGAGGGAGGAGCTGGAAGTTGACAGTTGATGGTTAACAGAGGATAGGAGGGGGACAGTTGATGGAGAGTAGAAGGAGAAAAGTGGCCAGAGGAGGATTGGCAACTGCTTGGGATATATGTTGGTTATGAGAGTTAGAGTAGGTTATTTCAGTTTACAAGTAGATTTGTATCAGTTTAGATTCTGTCTAGAGTAGTGCTTACAGCTTTGAATTCTTTTTCAGTCTCATTGTGTCAGTTATTGGCATCCTAGGCTGAACAGATACCTTATATTGTAATAATAAATCTGTTATTAACAGTGGGACCAAGTGACGTATAAGGTAAAGACATTTACATTGATTGTTGTATCTTTAATATGCCCCATCAACTGGGGAGCAAACCCTTTCCTTTTCCTTAGGACTAAAGCCAGGGCTTTTTTGGGGGGCTGTTGTTCTATCGGGCAAAGGCAATGAAAATATAATCAATACCCATATGACACAGTCCATAGATTTTATAACTCAATAGTCACATTTTAAAAGCACCTATTCAACACAGAATGTCAGGAGATTTGCCTTATGATTTAAAATTTTTCTAGTGAGAATGCCAGATAATCTGTTTCCAAAAGAAGTGTATTGCCTCTGCATAAATGGCATACCCACTTCTACCTGTATAAAATTAGATACATAAATATTTCCTTTGTTTTGTGCAGAGGTACTTTTCCATGGTTACTGGAATCTAGCTCAACCTCACTTGCATGTTTTAGGTGCCTAGCTTCTCCAAGCAAACTAAAATAACGATCTGGGACAATGATATGAACATGTTGCTTTAAGCTCCATTCTTTTTTTTTCTTTTGTTATCTACATTGTGTGTTCTTTCATTGGTTTTTATTCTAACTTGGTTTAAAGTTTACCCAGCTTTATGGTAGGGAGTTCAGGATTAAGAGTGTTTTATACTAGCTAGTTGAGGGTATTTTTCTTTGAGATTCAATTGTTCTCCTCAGTTGAATTGTGGTAAATTTGCAGATTAATTTCTAAAAGTAGGAAGGAACATAACAGGTGCCCTAACCATTTGGAATATTTAAGAATATCACAAACTAATTCCATAGTAGTCATTTATTAACACAGACAGAGGAGACTACTTGCCCTATTTGGTTTGACAAAGTGAGTGAACAAGTGGAGGATTGTATTATGATACCTTTCTATGCACATCATGTATCTTGCCATACTCATACATATTTTGCTCACATTCACCTTCACATCACTTTTTCCTACTGAGCCCTTTACAGTTTGTCAAATGTCTTGGTTTTATAAAACACTAAGCATCAGAAATTCAATATCATCTTTGGCTACATAGCAATTTTGAGGCCAGCCTGTTTTACATGAAACCTGTCCCTTAGACGTTGTTTCTCTTTTACAAGATTGTTTTGGGTATTTTGGGACTTTTGCAGTTTCATGAGGATTTCATGGTTAATATGCAAACTTTTTTTTTAAACATGGGAAATGTTCAGGGAGATTATAGTGGATGTGCTTGGGAAGTACTGCCAGCATAACACCTGAACCATGAAATTGGTGAACATAGTATGTCTTCCCATTGATTTAATTTGTCATAGTAGTTTATTCCTTTGGATGCTGCTGTAAATAAGATTTTTTAACTTAAAATTTTTTATTAAATATTTTTACATATACATTTATATTATTATACATATATACAGTACACTACCTACAGCAAGAAGAACCATGACACAATCAGGAATAATGTGTGTGTGTGTATATATATATATATATATATATATATATATATATATATATATATGTGTGTGTGTGTGTGTGTGTTACATTCATAGTGTTTCGGTTATTTGTATTAGCAACATTGAAGAAAATGTCTTTCCTATCTTGGTGCATCTAAAATTCTAAATGTAAATCAATATCTATAACATCTCATCATTATCAACTTAAAACATCCATCTAGACCTAAAAACATCTTAACCCCTAACCAACTAAGCTTAATTGTAAAACTAAACTATCTGGTCTTCAACCCCATCAGAGATTGAGAAGGAATAAAATTAGTTACCTGAGTATACAGGAAGTACAGGTTAGCAAATGAGAAGATGTCAGTGACAGTTTCCTGCCTGAACACTCACCCAAAATTCTCTATAATGTTGGAGCATCATCTTCAGCCTTCTGGCCCAATATATCTGACAGACATATTTGTGAGGCAACAACTATTGGCAGACTTTGGCTGTTGACTCTACCTGCATCCAAGCTTGCTCATTTTTAGGAAGAATTCTGTCTGTGGCATTAACAGAATTTGGCCATCAACTCTGCCTGCATCCAAGTTTTTCTATTTTAGGCAGAATTCTGTCAGTGGCCAAAATGAGGACATTTTGCCCAGTGGCTGGTTTGCCACATTTGAAGCCATCTCTATAAGGAGGTTCTTTGATGCTCATTATCTTTTTGAGGTAGGCTGGGTATTGCCAGGAGTTAACCTGTCTTGTTATCAAAGAATCTTTAAAATGATAAAAGCATCTTTAAATGCCATATTCTGTAGGTCTCTAGGGCCTTTGAAGACCTTACCTAAATATTTTACCTTATCTTTCTATGGAATCATATCTATCTGTTACACCTAGAATACTAATTGATATGATGATAATTTGATCAACTAACAATTAACTTGTATAACTTACTTATCCTAAACAACCTGCAATAGCACTTTCAATATATTGGAGATAAACCTTGTGTTCTACTTGAGTTGTATGGGTACAAATACCTCATATTAGAGTAGAAATATATATAATGTGTGTGAAGAATAATCTTAAATTTTACTTCTATATCAATGTATCAGAATTAAATTTATTTTGCATCAATATACAAAATTCTATATCAATTCATTAAAAATAACCTTGTGAGTAACAATTAAGGACTTAAATTGAGGAGTAGGTTCAATAATCTACTTTTGGCCTATCATCCCTATATATTTCTATATCCCCCCTTCTTTCCTTTCAACATTTATCTCCAAACCTAAGAAAAAAAGATAAAGGAAAAAAGAGACATCCCTGAGTCCAACCTTGTTTTTTCTCTGAATAAGACCAATAGTAACTTTATAACCAACTCCTAGTGAAAATAAACATCTATCACTCAAGAAAGCAACCAAAAACTTACCCAATTTCCCTTAAAGGAAATGGGGTATCATTCTCTTAAAGTTTCTTTTGGCTGATTTAGGATGAATAATATCTTTGTAGGAGCCCAAATAAAAAGATTTCTTGCCCAACTTTAAGATGGAATTTCCCACTTTTTAAAAAAGATAAAGTCAATCTTTTCTTTAACATTTATTTTTTTATTTTTTACATATATATTTATATTATTCCACATATATACAATAAACTACCTATATCAAGAACAACCATGACACAATCAGGAATTATATAAATGTTACATTCTTAGTATTTTCGCTATATGTATTTGACAGCCTATCTCGGTGAATCTAAATTTCTGAATGTAAATCAATCTCCATCACATCTTGTCATTATCAACTTAAAACCTCTATCTAGACCCAAAAACATCTTAACCCCTAAACAACTAAGCTTCCTTGTAAAACTAAACTACCTGGTCTTCAACTTCATCAGAGACTTGAGAAGGAATAAACTTGATGATCCTCCATAGGCCTATCAAGAGCCTCATTTCCCAGGTGATTCAGATTCTGTAACCATGACCACACTAACCATCACCGGGCAACTTACTTATAATTCTTTGTATTCTTTCACTATCTATTGTTCAATATGTCAATCAAAGTTTATGATTCATCTAATAAACCATCTGAAATGCTGATGGTACAATGGTATTTACATCTGTGAGGTATATGTATACGTGTGTGTGTGCCTGCATGTGCCAGAGATTGAAATGTCTGTATCTTCTTTGATCCTGTTTTATCTTCCATTTTGAGAGAGGGTCTTGGTGAACCTATAGCTCATCAATTCATCAAGAATGGCTGATGAGCCCCAGAGATCCTCCTGTCTCTACGTGCTGAGCATGAAGTAGTACAGGTGTATGCATGTCTCCATGCTCAGGTTTTTGTGTGGGTGCTGTGGACCCAAATTCAAATGCTGCTACTGTGGAGCCAACACTCTACTTACTGAACCAGCTCCTTGCTCCCATTCTACTCACCATACATTAAAAACGCCCGATATTTTTTTAAGATATTTTTTAATCATCCTCAAGATTAGTTTCTGGAAACTTCACTTGCAACACATTTTTTTTTTCAAAACGTTTATTCTTGCAGATATAGAAATTTGAAATTTTTAACAACCACGAAAGAAACCCTTTCACACCTAATGATTAATAAAATGTAGTGTTGTACTATCTAGACAGAAATTGTGCTGATGTGCCATAATAAACTATCTATTAGTTTTTAAAAAATACACTTCAGGGCAGTGTTGTATCACAAGTTTTGCAGAAGGGATACTTTGCAAGAATTTAATCAAATTAGAATAACTACCTTTTAAATACAGCACTTACAAATGTAACAACTCTGTGCATTCTTTTTTTTTTTTAATGATCTTGTATGTGTAGAAATGCTGCTTTATTGTTGCAGAGGTCAAAGTTCAAGGCCCAAGAGGTACAGGAGAGAATACAAACGTAGCCTTAGAAACTTGGTTCTGTTTTTGTATAAAAAGGAAATTTACAAACCAAGAACAAAAGTGGCATGCATGCATTATGTACATGCATCCTGAAAACATCAAACAGTTCAGAGCAGTACAAAATATTGATATACATAAATATTCCTCAAGTTTTTATAAGTGTTTTGTAGACAACATTTTCTCCATTGCTAAATGTGTCATTTCATAAATGGATTATAATATATTGAAGTATTTCTAATATTGCTGTTTTATTCTGAAATACAAATAACACTTTGAGGCAGTTCTTCATGAAACGCTCTTTCTTTATTTTAGATTACTTTCACAATCAGGTGGTTAGATATGAAATTACTGTGTCAAGGCCTGGGAATAATTTAAAAGCTCTTGATAGAAAATAATAGCTTTTAGTACCTGAGTATTCTAGAAAGTGCTAACATATTGTATGTACATGTTATTTATTCCTTACAATAAACCTGAAGATATTTTAATTTTCTTTTGAAGGGGCAGTCAAGTCTCACTGTGTAGCTCAGGCTGGCCTCAAATCTGTCAATCCTGTTGTCTCAGCCTGCCAGAGTTTTTTAAGTTATGTAAAAACCATGATGACATGTCCCAAAGTGGAGTTTTATTATTGCCCTTTGGATAGCTGAAGCACCTGACAGCATATCCTTGTCAAAATTGCCCAGCTTTCTTCAACTGTGAGAGTTGAGATTTGATCTTGTGCATTTCTTCGACAAAGTAGTTTTGCTGCCAGCCATTCCACCCTTCCATACCTCCTACAGAGATTACCTTTTTCTTTCATTTTGTTTTCTTGAGGCAGGGCCTCATGTATCCTAGGCTAGTTTCCAACTCACTATATAGCTGAAGATGACTTTGAGCTACTTCTGATCCTTCTCTCTCTTCCTCTGGAGTGTTGGGATTACAGAGAGACATATGCCATTAAGTCTGGTTTATTTGGTGCTGGGGATCAAACTCAGAACTTTGTATATGTTAAGCATATACTGTACCAAGCGGGCCACATTTCCAGCCCCCAAACTAGGCTTAATTAAGTTTGTTTTTTATAAAAATAATGTCTGTTTCTGTAATGCTTACTTATAGACCAGGTCCTTTTATGCATTTTCGATCTTCATAACTTTGTGTGAAAGTTTATCCTCATCAGAACAGAAAGTGAGGTTTTGGTATAGAAACTGATTTGCTCAGGAATACACAGCTAATTGGCAGGGCCATAGCCAAAACTTAATACTTACTTCTCAGGGTATGACTACTTAAGTTTTTTCCCTTGCATGATCATTCAGCTCCATCACAGTACTGTGGGCTCTGCTGTATTATGACAGCTTTTTAAATAATATTTTTACATATACATTTATATTATTACACATATATAAAATAAGCTACATATAGCAAGAAGAACCATGAAACAATTACGAATATTACATTAACATTATGAATGCAGATATCTGCATTACTTTTTTCCCTTTATTTATTTAATCACTTTACTGCATGATCTTAGCCCCACCCCCATCCTCTCCTCCCAGTCCTTCCCTCACATCCCATTCCCACATTCCCTCTTTCTTTCTCCTTATAGAAGGAGAGCCCACCCATGGTTAACAACCCATCCTGGTACATCAAGTCATAGTAGAACTAAGCGTATCCTCTCCTGCTGAGGCCAGACAAGTCAGCCCAGCTAGGGGAAAGAGATCCAAAGGCAGTCAACAGAGTCAGAGACAGCCCCAATCTAATTGTTAGGGGAACCACATGAAGAACAACATCTGCTACATATGTGTAGGGGGCCTAGGTCCAGCCCATGCATCTTCTTTGGTTGTTGATTCAGTCTCTGTGAGCCAACATGGGTCCAAGTTAGTTTATTCTGTAAATCTTCTTCTATGTCCTAGACCACTCTGGCTCCTTCAGTCTTTTCCCCCCAATCTTTCACAAGACTTTCCCAAACCCTGGAACCTTGCCTATTGTTTGGCTATGGGTCTGTGCATCTGTTTCCATCAGTTGCTGGGTGGAGCATCTCAGAAGACAGTTATGCTAGGCTCCTGTCTGCAAACATAGCCAAGTATCATTAATAATGTCAAGGGTTAGGTCTATCCCATGGAGTGAGTCTCAAGTTGAGCCAGTCATTGGTTGTCCTTTCCCTTGATCTCTGCTCCATATTTATCCCTGCACTACTTGTAGGCAGGACAAATTTTGGGTTGAGGGTTTTGTGAGTTGATTGATGTTCTCCTCCCTCCACTGTAAGTCTCCCCTGTTTACAGGAGGCAGCTTCTTCAGGATCTATATCTTCAGCTACTAGAAGTCTCTGCTAGGGTCACCCCCCATAGACTACACACATGCCCAGAAGTGGTATATCTGGGTCTTGAGGTAGCACTATTCCCAATTTTCCGAGAAAGCACCAGGGAGGAGTATTTCTTTCTCCACATCCTAACCAGCATGTGCTGTCACTTGATTTTTTAATCTTAGCCATCCTGGTAGGTGTAAGATAGAATCTCAGAGTCCTTATAACCAGAGATGTTGAGCATTTCTTTAAGTGTTTCTTAGCCATTTGATATTCCTTCTGTTTCTATTTTGTGGAATAGTTTGAGGAGTATTGGTATTAGGTCTTCTTTGAAGGTCCAGTAGAATTCTGTGGTAAAACCACGTGGTCCTGGGCTATTTGGTGGCTGGGGTTGTGAGACTTTTAATTAATACTTCTATTTTCTTAGGATTATAGGACTATTTAAATAGTTTACCTGATCTTGGTATCTAGAAATTCATCTATTTCATTTTGATTTTCTGATTTTGTGGTATAGCCATTTTTGAAATAAGACCTAATGATTCTGATTCTTTGGATTTCCTTGGTGTCTATTGTTGTTATGTCCCCCTTTCATTTCTGATTTTGTTTTTGTTCTTTCTCTCTCTCTCTCTCTCTCTCTCTCTCTCTCTCTCTCTCTCTCTGTTGATTTTTCTCAAAGAACCAGCTCTTGGTTTTGTTGATTCTTTGAATTGTTCTCTTTGTTTCTAATTTATTGATTTCAGCCCTGAGTTTGATTATATCTATGCGTCTACTCCTCTTGGGTGTGTTTGCTTCTTTTTCTTCTAGAGCTTTCAGATGTGCTTTTAAATTGCTAGTATGAGATCTCTACAATCTCTTTATGAAGGTGCTTAGTGCTATGAACTTTCCTCTTAGCACTGCCTCCATTGTGTCCCAGAAGTTTGGGTATGTTGTACCCTGATTTTCATTGAATTCTAGAAAGTCTTTAATTAATTTCTTTATTTTTTTCCTTGGCATAGTGATCATTGAGTAAAGAGTTGTTCAGTTTCTATGAGTTTGTAGGCTTTCTGTTTTTTCTGTTGTTGTTGAACTCCAGCTTTAGCCAATGGTGATCTGTTAAGATGCAAGGAGTTATTTCAGTTTTCTTGTATTTGTTGAAGCTTGCTTTGTGACCAACTAGATGATCAATTTTGGAGAAGGTTACCTGAGGTGCTGAGAAGAAGGTATATTCTTTTGTGTTTGGTAAAATGTTCTGTAGATATCTGTTAGGTCCATTTGATTCATAACATCAGTTGATTATTCCTCCATTTAGTTTCTGTCTTGATAATCTCTCCTTGGTAAGAGTGGAGTGTTGAAGCCCCCCACTATTAATGTGTGGGGTTCAGTGCTGCATTATTTTTGAGATAAGGTCTTTTGCTCTACTGGAGCTCACAAAGTAGATTAGGCTGGCCAGACAATGAGCAGTGAGTACTAGGGATCTACCTGTCTCTGCCTCTTCTGCTCTAAGATTACAATGATATGCATGCACTATGGCCAGTTTTTAGGGTATCAAACTTGGATCCTCATGAATTCACAGTGATTTAGTCTGTTACCTCAGTCTCAAAGTTTAAATCCCATGTCATGTGCTGTCCTGACTTGGAGAATTGGAGTTTATACAATGAACAGATATTAAACATTATAATTTTTCTGCTGAAATTAACTTTACACATAAACTTTTATGTCAGTCGGCTTTCAGTTAATAATTTATTGTTTTTTGTTCTACACAGAGCACTTTGAAGGCACTAATATATTTTTCTTTATTTCTGACCTTGAGACCACTTGGAAATATATCTCTTTAAGTCCTAATGAACAGAGAGAATACCACATCTCTTTAGCTTTGAAGTTTGATGTTTAACATATAACAGAAAAATTTTCTAATGGAAAATTTTAAATCAAACTCTTTGTTCTTTGTTTTTCTTAAAACTGAAAAACTGGGGAGAAGTCCAGGGAGATGGCTCAGTAAAGTGCTTGCCCTGCAAGCATGGGGACTTGAGTTCAGTTTCCAGTGTGTGTGTGTGTGTGTGTGTGTGTGTGTGTGTGTGTGTGTGTGTGCGTGTGTACATGTCTGCATGAAATGAAAAATCTGAAAAATTAGCCAACCAAACATTTCTGTAATTCTTAATAAACATTTTAAAAATAAATTTAGGAAAAATGGTTCATTAACTTAAAGTAAGTTTAGTTATTTAAAAATCTCAAAGCTGTTAACAACTGCTTGAGAGTTTCTCTAATAATTACTTCTAGCCCTATGCACCCCAGCCCCTCATGAGCACTTGTCCATGTGTATTTAAATTGAGGACCTTATGAAATATTAATTATGATATTATTTCTTTTATCTTTGGTAATTCCTAAGAGATGTTCTCCAATTAGAGAACCTTTTGCCATTTCTGTTATTGTTTTGTTGTTGTTGTTGTTGTTATAGTCTGTACAACACTGGATAAATGTAGTGGAAGTCGCTCTCAACTGGAAACCCCCCACCCCTGTTTTCTTCCTTAGTGAAGTAGACACCAAATAAGACACATGAAGTCTGTCATTGAGAGTCTGCTGGATTGTGTAGAACTGCAGGGACACTCCTTTCCCTTTCTGATTCTTCTGCTTAATCCCCTGTTACCCGTTAGCCCCTTAGTATGTTAAGTTCCTGCCCTTTAATTTTTTTCTTTTTTGTGTGTATGTGTAAGTTTGTGTATGTGTATGTATGCATGCCAATGGTGTGTGTGTGTGTGTGTGTGTGTGTGTGTGTGTGTGTGTGTGCGCGCATGCATGCATGCGTGCATGCATGCGCATGTGCACACCTCTGCATGAATGCTTTTTTTTAACTTGGGTGCTTAGGGCCTAACTGAAGCCCTCAGATTCATACAGTGAGATTTTACCCACTGAGTTATAGCTCCACATCCTTACTTTTCTCATGAAATTTTCTTTTGCTTTGCTTTGCTTCCATTTTACTGTTCTTGAAAACCTAAACCTGTGCAGTTCTACAGGACAGTGAATATCCACATACCTGTTGGCTCCCTTCACCTGTTCACATTCTGCTCTCCTTACTTTTCATCCGCTTTCTTCTTCTCCATTTGAAAAGAAAAACCCAAAGCTGTTATGATGCTGACCTATAGGTACCACACCATGAATGTACTAAGAAGAGAGATGTTCTCTTACATAATTACAATACTGAAGCATGTTGAAGAAAATTACATTGGTGATACTATCTACAAATAGATAACATTATATCTAGAATTTCCCAGGTGTCCAAAATTGCTGTCTTATACTTCCTTATCAGTCCTATATCAAGAAAATGATTTGATAGATTTTTAAATATCTTCAAAATCCAATGGATCATGTCTGTTCTGATTTTGCTCAACTTCTTGGCAGAACATGGCATTCTTGCACACTACTTTCCTACAACAGGCATTGTCCTTGCCCCAGGTTTCCTTTTATGTCTTTGTATTGGCTGGCTCCAATTCAGATACTGGCTCTACTTTCTTCCAACTTTTAAATGTCGGAACTCCTCTGGATTCCTCTTAAGCCTCTTACTTTGTCACCTTTATACTCCCCCTTGGTGGCTTAATGACTTTAATTATAAGTCTTCATTTCTTATTACATTATATAATTCCTAGTTCATTGAGAATTTTCATAAAGAATTTTCTTTGTAAAAGGAGATCACTTGTTTTTCATTTGAAATTGTAGTCCTTGTCCATAATAGTGAAACAATCACTTTTTTATATAATATGTTTGCCTTGAGACTTGTGTAAGGTTGATATTACAAACACATCTATTCTCTGGGTAAAATGGGCAAAAATCCTAAGCCAAACTAAAGTAACAACTCAATCCCAACAACCTTTTTATTATGTATACCAATTAAATGAATTCTTACTTTTTCTTTACTTTCTATGTGATCAGCCATCTTTGCTTTTAAAATCCTATTTTCAGACCCTGACAGAGGCTATTTAAATATCAAATTTTGAATCAGAAGTCTTGAGAAGGCAAAAAATAAAATTATGTGGCATTATCTATTTAAGTGACTTTTACTAGCTTCTAGCTTTTACTGGGCCAATGTGTCATCTTTATGGTTGCATCCTGTTAATCATTGGAAAATCCTGTTACAGAGAGACATATTTCAAGTTAATACAAGAGCAGTACCTGAGATCCAGTTGCCAGTTATTTTCTATAATCAGAGCATTTATATAATTATGGTTCATATTCTATTAGGCTTTTAGCAGGTGTAAATGACAAAATGCTAATTGTATTTGACCTTTGAATAACAAATGTAATTAATAGCAAGAGAGACAAAACAGAATTGTCATCGAGACATTTAATTTTTTTCTAAGTAACATTAAAGATAATTGCTGGACTGTTGTATAGGACATATTTTCTATGAGGAAAAATTTTAAATAGTTAAAGATGATGTTGATGCTTTTACCTAGCTATTTTTCTTTTAGTTAAGAATACAATAGCATTACAAATTAAACATCTTCACGATACTGAGCTGTCTTGTTTTGTTTTGGTATTACCTAGATATAGCATCACATTTTCCTAAACTAGTGGTTTAGCCAAGGATTGCAGTTATAATGTAAATTTTCATAAGATGACTACTTGTAATCTTTATGTTGTGCCATTTCCCTGTTGGATAAAATAGGGCTTTAAATGGGATGTTTAGAACTTCAAATCCTGGGGCTGGAAAGATGGTTTAGTGGTTAAGAGTGTCGCCTGCTCTTCCAGAGGTCCTGAGTTCAAGTCCCAGCAACTACATGGTGGCTCA
This sequence comes from Acomys minous, assembly GCF_964271855.1. Taxonomy (NCBI): domain Eukaryota; kingdom Metazoa; phylum Chordata; class Mammalia; order Rodentia; family Muridae; genus Acomys; species Acomys minous. Next base: position 126,205,220 of record NC_140488.1, on the reverse strand, counting down.
CAACTATCTATGATGTTATCTGATGCCCTCTTCTACAGATAAAGCACTCATATACAATAAATAAAATATAAATATTTTTAAAACATTTAAAAATCCAAATCCTAATAAATATAGAATGAAGAGTTGGAATGTGTGATTGCTCTGTCATCACCATGGAAGCAATTGCTTTAAGCAAAACTCAGTAGACATTTTGTAGGGCAGCTGTACACATAGTCTGAAATTTGTTCATTAAAAGGATACAAAACCATACTTCTTGGGTAGAGGATTTCTGGTCTTGTAGATATCACCTTAACCAAGCTATCCAAGCTAGCATAACCATTGATGAGATTAAACATCATGTGCTTATTTTTTAATTGTTTCCTTTAAATTTTTTAGACTTATTATTTATATTTATTTTATGTGTATGAGTGTTTTATCTGTCTGTATGCAAGTGCACCGTGTACAAGCCTGGTGCCTGTGGAGGTCAGAAGATAGCATCAGATGCCCTGGAACTGGAGATACAGTTGCTTGTGAGCCACCATGTAAGTGCTGGGAACTGGACCCTGATCCTCTATAACAGGAGTAAGTGCTCTTAACTGCTGAGCCAACTTTTCAGCTCCATCATGTTCGTTTTGATGTAACTGCCCTGAGAAGGACACATTGCACATCTCAGCAAAATATATAACCCAAATCAAGTTGCGAAGAAATATGAAAAAAATTTAAATTGAGAGGTATTTTATAAACCACTATCCTATATTCTTCAAATTTTTCAGTGTTTGGCTGGAGAGATGGTTCAGTGGGGAAATTTCCCTTAAAATTCATCAAGGACTTTCTCCAAGTCTTGTCACCCATGTGTATTTTCATTGGATCTGGTCCTCCCACGACCCTCATTCCCATAATGCTTTGTGACATCTCAGTCTTTGATTTCCTGAGTTCACCAACCTCGAGCACTACTCAGATTCAGTTGCTTACTTTCATTTCCTGCCACCATGGCTTACCTCTGAAATCTTTGTAGTTATCATCCCATTCTCTGACCTCTTTGTCTCCATTGAGGCCTCTATGCCCTAGATGCCTGTGTGTCTGTTGGTTTCAGTTCCCTCTTGTCTCCATTTTTCCCCACCCTTGATCATGCCAGTTAATGAATTAGCAGTAACAGTCCAATTTTAGAGTATTTAAAAAGGTAAATTGGCTGTGGTGGTGCATGCTTGGAATCCCAGCACTTGGAGGCAGAAGTTAGGACTGCAAGTTCCTTGACTGCATCAAGAGGACCTGCCATAAACCAAACAACCAACAAAGTAAAATAAGGGTTTTTTTTTAAGTCATTCTATGAAAACAAATATTCCTGAAACAATTCTTATCAACTTTGGCCACTGTTCCTTGATGGGAAAACCAGCTATTTGTGCTATGACATATTTTTCTACAGGGATTGTTTATTTAACTTTATTTAGCAGTGCTAGGGATGAAAACTAGCATATTACACATGCTAGGCAAGTGTCCTTGCACTTAGTCACATCTGTATCAAGTCCTACTTCATTTTGAATAACCTTTTGAATTTGTCCTGCTTTTACTTTTCAGATGTTTTTGGTTGAGCATTAAGTTTTACGTGTCATATTTTGTCCTTCAGCAGTTATTTTCAACTTTGCTATGTGCAACAAAAAGTTGGCTGCAGCTGTGTCACTAAAAAAAAACCCAGATGGTTTGAATATTTTCTAATTGGAAACGATCTTAGTGATCACATGAACTCAAAGTTGTCGGTGTTTACAGGAAAAATGATGGCCAGAGAGGTTACATGATCTGCTTGAAGCTACACAGCTGGCACTTGGTTCAGTAAAAACTAAAATGGAAGTCTTCTCATTAGAAATTCAGATCTTACTCTTTAAACTCTTATAGATAGAGTTGGCGGGTGGATGGACAAGTAAATAAAATGTAATTCTTACTCTTCTCCAATGGAAAAGTTAGAGGTTTCTGGCAAAGATAAAATTATCATCTCCTTTGTCACTTGAAGAAGATATTAAAGCACTCATCATCCTTCGGGGATTAGAATTCATGCTTTAGTTTTTTGTTTAAGAAAAATTTTGGAGCTGGGGTGATGGCTTAGTGGGCAAGAGCATATAGTATTTTTGTGGATGACTGGAGTTAGGTTCCTACCAATCATATAAGGCAGGTCACAACCACCTGTAACTCCACCTCCAGGACTCTAATGTCTCTACCCTCCATAGGCACCTATAATCACACACACACACACACACACACACACACACACACACACACACACACTTCAAAAACATCTTTTAAAAAATGCCTTTCAGGGACTAGCAAGATGGCTTAGGAAGTAAAGGACTTGATGCCATGGTTGAAGACCTGAATTTGATCCCTGGTAGTCATATGGTGACAGGAGATAACTGACTCCTGCAAGTTGTCCTCTGACTCCCACATGTGTACTATAGCATGCCCATGTACACACGTACACACAACCATTACCAGTAAACAAATAGGTATAGCTTAAAATGTAAAAATATGCCTTTTAGGACTATCCCCTGCTGTGCAGGGAAGCCACAGTTTGTGGGTGAGCAAATCTAAATGAGCTTTTTGCTTTCCTTGCCTCCTATTTTAATCCATTTTCTGTTACTGTAACAGAATACTACAGACTATGTGATTTATAAAGAAAAGACATTTCTCACAGTGCTGGGGATTGAGAAATCTAATATTAAGGTATTTAAAATTTTTTCATCCAAAATATTCATTCACCCTATCTCAGAGGGCCTAAAGGATTGCTTTTATCCTTTTTTAAATTAATTATATTTTTAAATTATATTTAAAATTTATATACACTTTACATGCCAATCTTAACCCCTTTCCTCTTATCCTGTTCCCACTACCCCCTTCCCCTTTTCCTCAGAAAGCAGGAAACCCCCCACCAACCCACCTGAGCACATTAAGTGACAGCAGGACTGAGCTTATCCTCATCCACTGAGGCCAGTCAAGGCAGCCCTGGTAGGGCCAAGTGATTGAAAGCAGGCAACAGAGTCCATGCTATAGACAGCCCCCACTCAGCTTACTAGGGGACTCATATGAAGATCAAACTACCCATTGGTTACATAATATTAAGGTGTTAATATCAGATTTGAGGGGCTTCTTGCTGCCTCATAATATGACTAAGGACATTGTGTGGTGAGGGAGCCTATAGAGGCAGAGAGCAGACTGGGGCTAAATCATCTTTTCCTCAGGAATCTGCTCCTACGATAGCAGCACTAATCCATTCATGAGAGACATAAGGACACCCCAAAGGTCTTACCTCTTAATATTGTCATGCTAGCAATGACATTACTTTTTAAAAAGTGTGTGTGTGTGTGTGTGTGTGTGTGTGTGTGTGTGTGTGTGTGTCTCAGTCTATACCCTAAGATGGCCTAGAACTAACCAGGTAGCTGAGGCTAGCCTTGAACTTGCAGTCAACTTCCTGCCTTAGCCCCTGAAATGCTGAGACTACAAGTGTGAATCATCATGCATTGTACGACTACAACATTTGACATAGAAACAGTGGCACTGTTCAAGAGGTAGGCTTTGTGACCTTCTCCTGCAAAGCATGTGCCTAATATTATTTCTCGAGTGAAGTTGGAAGTAGGGTTAGAACAGCCTCGTTCTCTTGCAAGTGGCAGTTATAGAATATAGGTAAACAAAACTAACAATAATAACACCTGTGGTCCCCAGCAAGAAGCGAGCCATACTCTATTCTTATCGTGCTTTGAGCAGTTGAGGAAATAGATAGCTTTCCTTCTCAATTAAAGCCTGTGCCATTAGGGGATCCATTGTCTTGCCAGTTCATTTGAATTCCTTTTAATCAGCTCTATTGCACTTGTGCTCTGTGCCTTCCTGACTGGCTGCCAGGCTCCTTAAAGGTACATGAACATTTCGCTCATCCTAGTGCTTCCTCAGAAGGCCTCTGCCAGCAGAGTCTCAAAAGCACAGTCTGAGTATCTTATCATTTCAAATATGAAACTTCTGGTTCAAAGAACTGCCTGCCAAGGAAGCACCTGTTTAAAAAACAAAAACCAAGCAAGATAACAGATCTCTACCAGTTAGCAAGAGTTAGCAGAGAAAGAGTGGGTCTCTGATTCTCTTGTGCCTTCTCTTGGGCTCTTTTCTTTCTATTGGTTTGTCTTTTCCAACTTCAATGTGATAGTTCTTATTTTATTTTATTGTATTATACTAAAAAATGAATGAATGAATGATATAACCCAAAAAGGCAAATATTTTATGTACTCATTTATAAGTAGAGATTAACTGCTGTAAAATAAAAGATAATCATGCAACAATCCACAGACCCAACAATGCTAAGTAATAGAGAATGCTTAGAAGATGGTGGTGGTGGGTACATGGATTTTCCTGGGAAGGGGATATAGAATAGATTTAGAGGGTATACTGGACACAGATGAGGATGAGAACAGGGAGATGGAGGAGAGAGTATGGAGAAATGTGGCTGGAATTAGAAGGCATGCAGCAGGGAAACGAGGTGCTGGTCTTGGTGGAGTAAGAAAAATAAGGCTTACTTAGATCTCAAGCTTTCAACTTCCTGGGTCCTTCAACTCAGGCTACTGCCAGAGTTCTACACATTGGTATTTTAAATATTTGGGCCACGTTTGACCAATAAGGTGAGTTTTGATCCATACCCTACTGTTGTCTTTTTGAGCATGCAACTTTTTCCAGAAACCTCTCCAGGAGAGGGAAGGAGATTGATAGGGTAGGGTTAGGCATACCAATAATGGGAATCTAAAGCCCTATCTGGTGCTAGCTCTCTTTTTGGACTGCTTTGAGCTGCTTTAGGCCTTGCTATTTCAATGTGTAAGAAGGTCTCTTTTCCTAATCTCATTAATTTCACACAGAGAAAGAAAAAAGTTACTGCCATATGTATCCCTTGGGAAGCAATAGTATAAGTTTAGTAAGTCACCTGTCCTTTTCTATTGCCAAGTTATTTCCATTTGTCTGTTTGGTTTTTTTTTAATAGATTCTTGTCTCTGGTAGTGATTATTATTGTGATATTTTACAAGAAAAAATTTTAAATCTAGGTAAGAGATTAGTGAGCAAGATGTAAGACAAATCAGGAACATTCGCTTTGTGCCAGACATCATGATGTGGAAACCTGATTTGATTTGATTTAATCCTTCCTATGAATTGTCACTAGCCATAGTTTGCAAAATAAGGCAACTGAGATCTAGAGATAAATTGTTTAGGCTCTCCCTGCTTGTCAGTGAGAAAATACAGGAGCCAGACTCAGATCTCTAATTCTAGAACCTAGGTGCATGGACATTGTGCTGTACAACCCACTATGGCATTTGGAATCAGCCATAAATCAGGAGGCGGTATGTAGGATGACACTGTACTCTCACCTCATATTCCCCATCCTCATCAAGCACTGTACTGTTCTCTGTAGAAACATTATATAAAAGGAATACTGTCTCTCTGTAGGCAACCTTTACAGAAAATGTTAACTGTGCTGGAAGTCTTTCTTTGTTAAGATAGGGTATCATACAGTTCAGGCTACCCTTTTACTTGCTTTATAGCCAGGGACCACCAAACTTTTGCTGCTTTGCCTCCCCTTCCTTTCTTCCTCCTTCGTTCCTTCGTTCCTTCCTTCCTTCCTTCCTTCTTTCCTTCCTTCCTCTTGTTTTGTTTGAGACAGGGTTTTTCTGTGTAGCCTTGGCTGTCCTGGACATGCTTTATAGACCAGACTGGCCTCAAACTCACAGGGATCTACCTGCCTCTGCCTCCTAAGTGCTGAGATCACAGAGTGAGCCACTGTGCCAGGCTCCACCTCTGCTTTCTAAGCGCGGGGACTGCAGGTACATGCTACCACACCTGGGTTCATGCAGCACTGGACATTTAGCTCAGGGCTTTGTGTATGGTAGGCATGACAGGTAACTGAGGTGCATTCCTCCAACTTCAAATATGCTGGAATTTCTTTTTTTTTTCTTTTCAATCTGTCCTTTTTGTTGTTGTTTTAGCTATTTTAAATTCTTTAATAATTCCTTTCATAGAAAATGTATTTTGATCATATTTCCCGCTTTATTTTCTTTTTTACCTTCCCATGTTGAACTTCTTTTCCAACAAATCTTCTTCCTAATTTTCTGTCTTCTTGATTGTTGCACTTTTTTTTCATGACAGGGTTTCTCCGTGTAGCCCTGGCTGTCCTGGAACTCACTTTGTAGACCAGGCTGACCTCAAACTCACTGAGATCCATCTGCCTCTGCCTCCCAGGTGCTGGGATTAAAGGTGTGTGCCACTGTGCCTTTGTGTGTCACAAGTTTTATTAAGGTTGTTTGTGTGAGCATGGGTTGCAGGTTATTTACTTGATTGAGGCCAATTTCCCAGTGGCTAAACCACTGAGGAATATGACTCCTACCTCCCATGGCAACCCTTAATTGCTTATAACTCCTCATGTAGGGTCGGGGTCTCATGGACCCCTATATGGTGGTATGTTGATGAGCCTAGTCATGTGCAGGTAATCCCCACTGATGTGAGTTCATGGGTGTAACAGCCTGTCATGCCCAAAAGATAGTAGTTCACAATGTTATCTTTCTTATCTTCTAGCTCTTTCATTATTTCTACTCCTTATTCCTTGATGCTTCCTTAGTCTTGGAGGGGGTGATATAGATGTCCCATTTGGGGATGAGTACTCAAAAGTCACTTATAGGACTGAAGAGATGACTTGGCAGTTATGAGCAGTTGTTGTTCTTATATAGGACCCAGGTTTGATTCCAAGTACAAATATGGTGGCCCACAACCACCCATAACTCCAGTTTCAGGTATCTAACACCCTCTTTTGACCTCTGTGGGCACCAGGTATACATCTGGCACACACACACACACACACACACACACACACACACACACACACACACACATACACACATACACACACACATATATATGTAGGTTAAATACACATATAAACTTAAAATATCTTTTTTAAAAAATAATTTTCTTTATTTATTATGTATACAGTGTTTTGTCTGCATGTACACTTATGTGCCAGAAGAGGGCACCAGATCTCATTATAGATGGTTGTGAACCACATGTGGTTTCTGGAAATTGAACTCAGGACCTTTGGAAAACCAGCCAGTGCTCTTAACCACTGAGCCATCTCTCCAGCCCAAAGCAAGCACCACACCTCGTGGTTCCACTGGAGCTTGAACCCAGGACCTTCTGCATGTAAAGCAGACGTGATAACCGCTACACTATGGAACCAGATTTAAAATATCTTTTAAAGTCACTTATTATCAGCACTTTGTCCAGTTATGAGTCTTTGCATTAATCATTTTCTATTGGGCACAGAAACTTCTCTGGCCCAGACTGAAGGCAGCATAAATCTATGGGTATAAACACAAATATTTAGAAAGAAGTTTGACATCATGTCTATTTTACCAAAAAAAAAAATTCATCCTTGAGCCTATAACCTTCTCAGCTATGAGCTATCAGTCAGGATTATAGTACCAGGCATGATCTTCTTCCATTGGAGTAGGCCTCAAATCCAGCCAGAAACTCTTAGTTTCCCCCCCCCCCCATAAGAGTCAGCCACTCTTGCACCAATGAGCATATCTTGCCTGGCATAATACATTGTAGCCTTCAGAGTTCACAGTTAAGTTTGTTGGTGACTTTTCTCTCCACCCCCCAACTTCTACATAGCACCTTCTGGCACTAAGATAGCTAGCCAGCAGGGAGGAAACTTCCAACTTGATTTACCAGCTGAGCTTCATGAATGGTGTAACAAAAGCATATGGTGTCTTCAAAACTAGTGTCTTATCATCTAGTTGTAGTGGGTACACAAGAGGAATAGCAATAGGTTATGCTATTGGGGGACCCTCTGGGATTTCTCTGACCAAAAACTCATAGAGAGATATCCTATACCTGTGGAATATTTGTGTCACAGCTTGCTGAAGACTTTCACCAGACTCCAAGATGAGAGGCTGACTCTTTTTTCCCTTCCACATCCCCTTAATTCTCTCTCTTCTTTCTTTCTTTCTTTCTTTCTTCTTCTTCTTCTTCTTCTTCTTCTTCTTCTTCTTCTTCTTCTTCTTCTTCTTCTTTTTGTCATGCCTCAGAATAGAACCCAATGGATGCATTTGTTTGCCAGAGAAAGCAGTGAATCCTCCATGTGGCATAGGATTCCAACCATGCCCTGAACGGAGACTAAGCAGAGACAAAAGAAGGGTGTTAGCACCCATTCCTCCCTGTGTTGGGAAGGGACAGAAAGGGCGCTATATACAGTTGGTGTCCAGTTACTGCCAGACCATACTACTTAGGTACTTAGTAGATAGTGATTATTATTCAAGGGGAGTAAAGGTATAAATGGATTAGGGAATTAAGTAACTGGCCCCAGTGGACAGAACTCAGAACTCTGGTTTAGACTCAGAGATGTCTATACTAGATGACTTTGAACAACATACTTGCTGCTCTGAACTCAGGTTCCTTACATATAGCATGGAGATGATGATATTTGTGGGCACTGAAATTTTTGAAGTAGACCATTTTATTATTAATTAGAAATCAGCTTCATTATCTATTGTTGACATTGTTAATCCTAAGTAGGTGAAACTCCAGTGATCATTTCTTTCACTATATCATTGTATAAATGAGGAAACCAGGGCATAGCAATAGGACGACATCTCTTTGGAGGTAAAAAGCTTGGGCCCTGGAGTCAGATCTGTGTTCCAATTTTCACTGTCCATTTCCACTTACTGGCCACGTGAGCTTAAGTAGGTGCTTCCATCCCTCTTAGCTTCATGGTGTTGGAGGACTACAGGGACTCTATAAGTTCTTAGTTAACCTTGATGAACAGTTCCTCTGTGTTTGATGAATACAAGAACCCCTGGGGAAACTGAGATTGAACCTAGAGGCAGGATCTGATGGAAAGGCCATGGGGTAATACTGCTTAATGACTTGCTCCTCATGGCTTATTCAGTTTTCTTTCTTATACCATCTAGGACCATGTGTCCCAAGGTGACACCACTCACAATGGACTTTACCTGCCCACATCAATCATAATCAAGATAATACCCTACAGGACAATCTTATGGAGGCATTTTTTTTTTCAATTAAGTTTCCCTATTCTCATATATATCTAGGTTTGTATCATGTTGACAAAGCACACCCATATATTTCCAAAGGTTTATTTAACTCATTGCTTCTAATGGTGACAAGATACTCCGTGGTATGTATGCACTGCAAGTCTATACTCCTTTTCCTAGTCACTGACATCCAGGTGACATTAAGTTCAGGCAATCTTACTTTAAAACATCTGTTGTTAATGGCTATGACATCATTGCTCTCTGAGCTCTTTGAGTGTTTGAGACTTAAGAACGTTTTACAAAAAGCATAAAGGTCAATCTCATTGTTTATAATTTTCCTATTTTGTGGGACTAAGAAATTGTTTGATTGTTTTGTTTTTTGTTAAAGCACCTGCTTCCCCTAAAGCTGTATGTAATTGTTTTTCTCTGCCTTTCATATCCTGTGGGTCTGCAGTACTGAAAGCCGCATTAGTCATCCAAAACTGGTACCGACGGTACAGAGCTCGACTGAGCGCCAGACAACATTATGCCCTCGCCATCTTCCAGTCTATTGAATATGCTGATGAGCAAGGCCAAATGCAGGTCTGTTTGGCAAGAATTTCCCCTCTCCCCACCCCCTCTCTTCTCTTCTTGTTTTGAAAGAATGAAATTATAAGTCTGTTTGAAGCTGAGGAACCTTTATGAAATGCTTTCCTAGAGTCTGTAATGACATTGTTTTGGGACTAGCTATTGAGAGTGTGATTTGGGAAAATGTTTTTCAGTTTTGAAGTTCACATTTTTAGAGCAATGCCAGATGTCTAGATAGCTAATAAAAATAGTCTTTTCTATTTTTTGAGAATAGTTCCTAATGGTAAATGAAGTCATTACTTTATGAATGGTAGTTTTTTAAGAGGAAGGATTGAACCCAGAGCCTTGTACATGTTATGCAAACACTATACCACTGAGCCATATCCCCAGCCCAGAAAGAATGGTTGTGTTTGTAAATGTTCTTGTGTGTATAGGTGCAGGAGTGTGCACACATTTATATGTATGTGTGTGGAATGAGTGTGTGGAATGAGTGTGTGGAATCCTCAACAACTGTCAACCTTGATTTTTTGAGAAAGGTAGGATCTTTCATTGAGATCTAAAACTCCCCAAATAGGCAAGACAGGATACTTTTAGGCCTTAAAAAAAGGAAGATTTTCCTGGGAACAAGTCTATAAAAGTTCTAAAAGAAAATATGTGAATACAGAAGGCCTTTATAAAGCTTGCAGCACAAATTCATAATTTTAACTTTAATACTCATTAATGAAATTGAGTGCATTTTAACCATAAAATGATCTTGGAAATATCTCCAATATAGTTATTAATGAAAGAAACAATTTACCTAGAGTTTATCCCATATATATAAAAGAAAATTAAGCATGCAACCAAACTCTGGAAAAAGATACACAGCAAACTCTGCATAGTGGCAACTGGCAGGGACAAGGGTGGCACTGATGAGTGTGTAGAAATATTGAAAGAGGCTTCTCATCTTCCTTTGTTATTGTTTAAAGTTTTAACATTTGTCAAATTATGGTCTCTAAAAATAGTTAAGCTAATTTCAAAAAGAGTTAAGTTGATAAATCTCTTCTTGGTAGCTATTAAAATAATACAGATTAGGTCAAAAGTGCTGGGACATGTCTTAAACCTAAGTACTCAGGAGGCAGAGACAGGAGGATCTCTGTGAGTTTGAGGCCAATCTAGTCTATGTAGTGTGTTCCACAACAATTTCAATGAAACAAAATAAAAACAACAAACTAACAAAAGAAAACAACAACAAATAATATAGGTCATTCAATGTTCCTGTGCTCTGATTAGGAACTTTTACAAATTATTTATTTTTGCGTGTATAGATGTTTTACCTTCATGTATGTCTGTTCACTGTGTCTATTCAGGGCCCACGGAGGCCAGAAGAGGGAACTGAATCCTCTGAGACTGGAGTTATACATACTTGTAAGCTGCTTTGTGGGTGCTGGGAATCGAACCATGTTTCTTTGGGAAAACAGCCAGTGCTCTTAGCCACTGAACACTCTCTCCAAATCCATGCATGCTATCACTTTAACCAGTATGTATTCTACCACCAAATAGATAAAAAGGAGACTATAATGAAAAACTTTGTAGTTGCCTTAGAGTGGATTCCTTGAAGGAGAGTCTGGCTTGGGACAGTGACTTACTGAGATTGAGGGAATATTTTCGGGAATAACCTTTAAGGAAGTAAAAGAAGCAAGACAGGACCAGCAAAGAAGCCAGGAAGAAATATTCTTTCTGGACAGGTCTGACTTCAGCCTGATCCCAGGAGAAGTGCTTAAATGTGAAATACATCATAGTTTGTCCCATGCATGGCAAGGAGGTAGAGGACTCGGTTGTTACACTCTTGCTTCGGTCAGTTGTGTATGGGTAGCTTCCCTGGTCCTCTGGATGCATATGTAATTCCCTATGCATCTCTGTGTGGTACTGCCCATCTATGACTCTTGGCATGCTCTGTAGCAGGAAGATGAGCACGGTAAGAGAGTAAGGGACTTGCATAGAACCCTGCTATTTGCTGTAGTAGCTCCTTAGTTAATCATTTATATCATGTTCTGTTGTGCAGCTATCCAATTTCTTTTCTTTCATGTTGGAAAACTATGCAAAGACACGTAATGAAGATTCAGGTAAGCAAAAAAAAAAAACCAGTTTAGATCTTTAAGATTTTATTCATGCTTATTTTAAAATTATGTGTATTTGCGTGTGCAAGTGAGTGGAGAGTCCACAGAAGCCAAAAGGGAACATTTGATTCCCTGGAGCTGGAGGTGCAGCAGGTTGTGAGCCCTGCAATATGAGTGCTGGGAACTGAACACAGGTCCTCTGCAAGAATAGTATGTATTTTTAACTGCCAAACAGTCATTCCACTCCTAAAGTATAGTCCTTTGAAAAGCAGTTGTTAGATATTGAATTGCCTCATTAAGAAATGTAAATGAAAATGGGAGATGCTACACAATTTAAAAGATGCATACTTTTTTGTCTGCATTACACCCAACAACTAACAAGATCAGTTCAACTTGGTTTTTTTGTTTGTTTGTTTGTTTTTGTTTTTGTTTTTTTTCCCTTTCTGGATAAGATTTGCTAAATCAGCTTTTAAATAAAAACTAATACTCAGCATTTATTTGTTAAATACTTTGCCTTGAACCATACACAATCTGCTGAAATGCAACAGTAGCTTAGTCAAGATCTTATGTTTTACCCACAAAACTTCTATGCTAAGAAATCAAAGTATTTTGAGTATTTTGTGCAATAGAGTCAAGGTGAACATGTTAGATTGCATGTAATCTCTCTTCCTCTCTCTCCAGTCTGTGTGTCTGCTGTGTCTTAAATATTTCCCCTAGAGTTTATGGAACATATTGAAAAGTGGGACGCGTAAGCACTGTTTACGTTAGAGGGTGCCCTGTGATGGATTCATGCTTTGGGCAGTGGTGACCTTATGAAGTATGGATCTAACACCCATTCCTCTCCTCGCACCTATTTTCTGCTATGTGATGTTGTCAGTCACATAGTGACTTATGTCCTAGAGTCCTCACCAAATATTTCTCCATGATCTTCAATTTCCCGAATTTTAGAGTCTTTAGTTTGGGTGACATATATTTTATTTCTCATTAATACCTGAATATTTAAAATCTGTAGTATACATTGATTTTTCTTATAATTGTCTTTAAAGTTGACAGCAGTTTCATACTTTAGGTGTACAAGAACTAATTTTAGTTTTATTTTTTCATTTTTATTTTTTTATTAATTTATTCATATTACATCTCATTTGTTAACCCTTCCCTTGTATCCTCCTATTCCTCCCTCCCTCCCACTTCCCCCTTCTCCCCTCCCCTATGTCTGTGATTGAGGGGGACCTCCTCCCCCTATATATGCTCTTAGAGTATCGAGTCTCTTCTTGGTAGTTTGATTTTTTTTTTCTGAACCAGAATTTAAAAGAATCGGAAAACGTCCAGGCTTATTCATAAACTTGTATTTTGCTTTAAATCAACCAGTTTGTGATATTATGCTATAATAGCATAAACTGGATGAAGATATTTTCTATAATGTGTTTCTATCATCAATTTGTCTATCATTTATATTTTCATTTTGAATCAAAGGCAGGCAGTATAGCAGCTTAAAATTATAATTATCTGTAAGACATATATTTTTCTTGCTAAATAAGATCTGCCTGTTACTTTCAAAGTAGATGCCAAACCTAAAAGCTGCTAAAAAAAATTCCTTCAGCTAACTATTTTTTATTTACCAACATGCAAGGTATTTAGGAACGTTTTTCCCTCCCCACCCCCCTCTCTCTCTCTGTGTTCTGTGTGTGTGTATGTGTGTTATGTGAGTGCATATAGAGGCCAGAGGAGGATGTCAGATTACCTGTGCTGTGTCACTCTATCTTACCCCTTTAGCACAGAGTCTCTCATTGAACATGGAGCTCACTATTTTTCAGCTAGGCTGGCTTCCACCAGTGATGGAGTCATGAAAAATGTGCAACTATACCTGCTTTTTTATGTGAGAGCTTAGAATTTTTTAGCTGGGATGAAAAATTAGCCACATGTAGGTCCTTAAGCTTACACACCAAGTGCTCTTACCCACTTAGCGATCTGCCTAACCTCTAAGAGCATCTTTAAATAATCTGGTAAATACATTTTTGTTTTTCTAAAATCTCTCTCTCTCTCTCTCTCTCTCTCTCTCTCTCTCTCTCTCTCTCTCTGTGTGTGTGTGTGTGTGTGTGTGTGTGTGTGTGTGAGAGAGAGAGAGAGAGAGAGAGAGAGAGAGAGAGAGAGAGAGAGAGAGAGATGCACATATATATATATATATATATATATATATATATATATATAGAGAGAGAGAGAGAGAGAGAGAGAGAGGGAGAGAGAGAGAGAGAATATGTGCATGCATGTGCCATGGCATGTGTGTGGAGATCAGAAGACAACTTGCAGTGTTTGGTTTTCTTTACCATGTGGATCTTAAGAATTGAACTTAGGGCTGAAGAGATGGCTCAGAGGATAAGAACACTGCCTGCTCTTCCAGAGGTCCTGAGTTCAATTCCCAGCATCACAACCATCTATAATGTGATCCGATGCCCTCTTCTGGCCTGCAGGTGTACATGCAGATGCAACACTGTATACATAATAAATAAATAAATAAATAAATATTTTTTAAAAATTGAACTCAGGTTATCATGCTTGGCCACAGGCACTTTACCCACTCAGCCATCTTGCCAGCCTGGAAATACCCTTTAAAGTGGTCAGAACATTTTAGTGGCATGGTTTGAGCCAAGTATATACATATGAAAGGAACAATCCATAGAAGCTTTCTGAGTGGTGGAATGGCCAAACTTGATGAGTAGGAACTGGTTGGAAGTAGGTATTTTGCTATTTTCTTGATTTTAGGTAGCTGCATTTTAAAGAGAGTCATTTGTGCTTTGTGTTCTTGGTCAAAAATGTTTTGAGGAGGAAATATAATAATGATGAAATGAAACATGACTCTGCCAATGATCTAAGATTTCATGAAATCTAGACTTACTTCATCAGAGTCACTTACATGGGGTTTTAAAGCCACAGATGGCTGGGCCACAGCTCAGAGCTATTTGCTCAGACTCTTCAATTTTCAAAATCTACATTTTGAAAAAAACTTTGCATATGATTTAAGAATATCACAGAATGTTTCTTCTCAAAGAAGGGAACAGTGTTTTCTTTGAAATATAATATACATTATAGGAAAGTACACAAATTATATATGACTGAAATTTTCTCAAAGAAAATATGCCCAGGAAACAAGTACTCAGAACAACAAATAAAACATGATGGCTAGGGATGTGGCTCAAATGGTAGAGTGCGTGCCTAGCATGCAGGGGGCCCTGGGCTCAGTCCTGAGCACTACATAAATCAGACATGGTGACACATGCTTGCAATCTCAGCTTTTGAGGAGGTAGGAGGGTTAGAAATTCAAGGTCATCCTTGCTACATGAAACCTTGTCTCAGAAAATAAAAAAGTATTCTCTAATCGTTATTAGAGCCACAGCAGCCTCCTATCTGCCTTGTCTAGTGACAACCCAACGCCCACTGCACTATGGAGCTATTTTTGAACCTCTATATCATAAGTTAATTAATTATACTCATTTTTTTACTTATTTGTAGAAGTAGAAAGATACAAAATAGACCTGGAATCTAGCTTCTTTTACTCAACATTGTATTTTTAAGATCATTCATGTTATTGTAATTCATTCTTATTGTTGAATAGTATTCTATTTTAACAACATACTATAATTTATGCATTCTATTGTTTATATGTGCTTAGGTTTTTTTCAATTTGGAAGTATAATTTTGCTGCTGTGCATATTTTTGTACATATATCTTTTGATGAACATATGCACTCTCCTCTTCATTCCCTTTCTCTTTTTCCATCCTCCTGTCTCTGGCTCTCTTTCTGAAGATCCTTAGTTCAATTCCCAGCAGCCACATGGTGACTCATAACCATCTATATTGCAATCTGTTTCCCTCTTCTGGCATGCAGGCATAATACTATATAAATAATAAATAAATATATCTTTTAAAATATATTTTCTTATAACAATTTGTATTGGTATATTTGGATGTATTAATATTTTATTATGTTTAATTAGTTTAAATCCATGTTCACAAAGTTATCCAGAAGATAACTAAGGATTAACTCCAATTAATGTTGCACATATCTTTAATTATTACTTGCATTCATTGAATTATTGCTTATCAGTTATAGGTTACAAAGGCATTAGAATTGTTAAAGGCTAGTTTTCATGCATGATACGCACTAGTTACTAGAAGATAATCTCTGTTACTAATTTTTATGTTGATAAAAACTCAGCAGAAGGATGATGATACAATATAGATTAATATTTCCTATCAGAGGCTAAAGAGAAGATGGCTCAGCAGTCAAGAGCACTTGCAGCTAGGTGCAGTGGTGTATGTGTAAAATCCCATTAAATATAAATAATAATAATATTTTGTTTTATTCTCAAAACAATTAGACTCGAGTTTTAATTCCTGGCATTGATAGAATTTACTTATTAGCCAATGGAAAGGGGGAGAAATGGCAACGTGGATGAAGGCAATGACCAGGAACATGCAATATTTTCTTAACTTAAAAAACTTAACATTTTTCATGATCTTTTAAAATTAATCTTTTAGTTAGTGCACAAATAAACATTTTTCATTATTGCTTGAGTGTCTTATTCATGCCTCACAGAGCTGGATTTCCTTGATATATCAGTTAAGAGTATATAAATAACACAGATGTATTTTCATATATAGTTAAAATCTTAACGGCTAAGAGTTTGGTGGGTACTTTCCTCTTACTGGGCTGCTTCGTCTATCCTTAATAAGAGAGGAGGTGCTAAGTCTTGCTGCAACTTGACATGCCATGGCTGGTTGCTATCCATGGGAGGCCTGCCCTTTTCTAATGAGAAATGGAGGAGAAGTGGATGAGGCGGAGGATTTGAAGGGAAGGACTGGGAGGAGGGAAGGAAAACTGGCTGCAATGTAAGATAAATAAATAGATTAAATAAAAGAGTTTGGGGTCTAGGTCAATGACTCACCCAGTAAAGTACTTGACACATAACCATGAAGACCTACGTTTGGACCTCCAGCATTTCCATAAAAATCTGGGCGTAGTGGTGTATACTTGTAGGTCTAGTGCTAGAGAGGCAAAGACAGGAGACTCTATGGGGCTTGTGAGCTAGTCAGCCTGGGCAAATCAGTGACCTCTAGGTTCAGTGACAGACCCTGTCTCAAAAACTAAGATAGAGAACAATTGAAGAAGACGCCTAATGTTGACCTCTGGTCTCCACATGCACCTGTGCACATTTGCATAGATGTATACACTTATCACCACACACATGCACACACAGTTTATGAACAGGATTCTATTTCTCTACTTACATACTGTACCCCATTTTAATGTATAAAATGAGAAAAGGACAAATCTTACCTGCTAATAACACTACTTGGTACATAGTAAGCATTTAGTAAGCCAGCGATAGCATCATCATCATCATCATCATCATCATCATCATCATCATCTTGTTATTGAAAAGGTAGAACTTGAGACTCAACCTGGGAAACCTGCTGAGTTTTCAAGGTTGAAGATAATCCTTTGGAAGATCATCCAAAGGAGAAAGATAAAGAAGAAAGGGTTGTCCAAGGGTAGAAAATACAGTGGGAACAATAAGTATAAAAATGGAGGGAAGGTTAAAGGGTGGGACTGGAGGAAAGGAAGGATGAGAAGCCCTAATCAGGATGCAAAGTAAATTAATAAATAAATAAATATTTTCAGTATAAGTAGAAATGTGATCTAGTGATAGTGTTTTAAATTAGCGATGTCTTCAGGCATGTTATATTGTGTTATAGAGCCTGAAGAGAGGATTATCCTGAAAGTATAGTCAACAGAAAGTGACTTCCCAAGCTTCTGAGAACGTGTGTGTGTGTGTGTGTGTGTGTGTGTGTGTGTGTGTGGTCTCCATATGTATCGGCATATGCAAATCTATATATTCAACTTCTTTTCTCTTTTATGCTAGATCTGTGCTTTAAAGTCAGGTGCATTTCAACAGCTATGCAGCCTTCTCCATGGACACTGTAGTCATGCCATAAATACTTACTTTACCTAAAAAACAAAATCCCTTAGTTCTGATCACATTTGCTTTATGTTCACATTCTTTCTTACAGTCTCTAACAAAAAACTTTGACTCTGTCAGCTGATAGAGTGAATTGTCTGGGGATCCCTGTGGAGTTCTTGTTGAGGGGGTGTTATTAGAGTTCCTGATATTTAAGTTCCCTCCTTTTGTAGGAGGACAATTTCTTATTGAAATTGGATGGCATGATCATTAGGACAGTTGAGTGGACTACTTACGCTCCACTGCCTACACGATGAATCAGAAATAAAGTTTAGCAGAGAGTTCTGCATTTCTGACTTCTAACACAAAGTACATAATTAAATCATTCTTAAATATCAGAAACCAAAGGAAAAATAATGTCTGCTGACCACATTGACTATAAATTTTATTATACTTCAGTTCTATTTTTTATAAAGCATTATCAAGTATCACCAAAATATATCCTATATACCACAGTTTAGGATATGTTTTGATGTAATTATTAAATATTATTTCTTAGTTTAGAACAATTTTTCAAATTTACTTCTTGATTGTATTGCTCATCATAATTGGTCATGGAAAATATGTATTCTGTCTACACCTATTAGCATCCTATCTTCTACAGGTGACCAACTTTAAATATTCAGAAAAATAGAATTTTTTGGAGAGAACTTCTAATTATAGCTTTAATAACAAGTAAGTGTTAATGAGTTAAAAGGCATTTTATTGTCCTGTGGAACAGTTATTTTCTTACTGTAATAATACTCCAAAGTAGCCACAATATCTCAGTTACATAATAATCAAGTGTTTCCCCCCTATCAAGTCTACAAATTAGCTAGACATTTCTGATATTGCCATAGTTGATTTGACAGATTTTAAAATCTTGGCTGGAGTGTACTCAGGTGTCTAGAGGTCTTCTGGCCGTTAGCTAATCAATGACATCCTTGGCTAGGTCAATTCTCTCTTACACATAATGGTGGCTTTCCAGTAGAATAGACTGGGTTGAGTGGAAATGGCTATGTTCCAAAACAGAGAGCATGGAATCATATAAAGCCTCTTGAGTCCTGGACTTGAAGCTGGTAGGTAGCCCTTGGATCACATTGTTCAGGATAGTATAAGTTATGAGCTTAGCTCATCTTGAAAACAAGGGAAAATAGCTGAAAATCACATTCTAAGAAGCATGGATAGAAATTAGGATAGGATATTGAGGCTATTTGCAACTAGTATACCACATCTTTTTTCTCTGCCTGAATTGTTTAGGTTTCTATTTAGGAGTTTGTTTCATAGAAAACGTGACAAGAAATAGTAGGGTCTCAGCCCTACTAATTTGCCTTACTAAATGGGCAATGCAGGCAGTCTGTTAGTATTTAGAAATATCTGAGGCAGGGGGTTTTGGTTATTTCTGCCTGTGGTTTGTTATTTAAGTGTTATCTGTTTTGCTTCTAAGAAAATTACAAAAGAAGCATTGCACATAGAGAGAAAAAAATCTATTAAAGCTAAGTAAAACCCTCTGAGGGATTTAACTGAATGTTGCAGTTGAAATTTGTACAGATCATGAACAGCAGCAGCTGTTTGAGTCAAATGCAGTGCATTGTTCATGCTTTTAGCCTTGCTTGTAAGAGTCCAATAAGTAAGAGTGGACAAAAGAATTAGATCTTCAACTTCAGAACATCATCATACCTTGACATGCCAGTTTTTCATGTGCTTCTTGGTCTCCTCTCCATTGATTATGGGCTCACCGATTTACCAAAGCTCCATTCCAGGAAGGGATGATGGTCGTTACTGGCCTCAGAATCAGTTATTCCTCATAGTTTTCTGTTCTCTACATTGGCAAACAGAACAGCAGTGTCTTGTATGAGATAGACGTTCAAGGGGTGTTTGTAAGCATTACACTGTCAATTTTCCGTCTTACACCTCTTTGTCTTTCCTTTTCAGCATTAGTAAGTCGACTTTTTGAAAACACCATGCAAGAAAACAAAGACAGACAGGAATATGTGGCATTGGTAGATGTGCCTGACTCCTACAATGGTCCTCGGCTGCAGTTCCCTCTCACGTTTACGGACATTAATATACTTCTTAAAGCCTTCAAGCAGCAGCAGGTAACCTTGAGCAGAAGCTGCTCTAATTCTCATTCATAGCTATCAAAGGCATGAATGAAAACGTTGTAGCATGTATTTCTATGGGAACTGTGTCCCATTGTGTGACAGTTCCTGTCTGCTTTGTTTACTAGTAAATGTTTCCTTGGGGGCACAGTAACTTCCTCCTGATTTGTAGGCCTACAGCATCTCCCTTTTCATTTTCTAAGAACAGTTTACAAAATGTAAAATCCATCATTTAAAAATATGGGGTCAGTGATTTTTAATATAGTCACAAGGTTCTATAATTATTAGCACTATCTAATTGTAGCACATTTTCATCATTACCATTAAGTATCATTCCTTCCTTTACCCTAAACAGCTACTGTTCCATTTTCAGTCTTTGTTAATTTGCCTGTTCTAGATATTCTATATAAACAAAGATGTAATATGTTGGGTTTTTGTATTTGGCTTCTTTTACTAAACATAGTATTTCTAATATTTGTCTGTGTTGGAGCATGTATCAACACATCATTTCTTTTTATGGTTCATAAACTTTCTTTCTTTTTTTTATAAACTTTCATTGTATACCACACATTTTTTACTGATTTATCAGTGCATGGATATTTTAAATTTTTATACTTTTCGGCTGCTATAAATAATGTTGCTATGAAAATTTACATACAGATTATTTATGGACATGTCTGTGTTCACTTGGGCATATATGTATGTGGCTAGGAAAGGAATTCTGGGATCATATAGTAACCTTTGTGTCCAATTTTTTTAGTTACTGCTTAAGTTCTTCTACAAACTTCAATAGTTTTGCATTTCTACCAGCTATATATAAGGTTTTACTTATTCCACTTTTTTATATTTAGTATTTTATTTTGATTATTGTTCTCCTAATAAGTATGAAGTGATGTCTAATTCTAATTCCTCCCCCTCCCTCACTCCTTTATTTCCTCCCTCTTCCTGTACCTCTCCCTCCTTTGCCATGGTTAATATAGCTAAAGGGTTTTAAATTAAAATTTAATTAATTGAATTAAAATTAATTTTTGCTTAAAATTAAATTTTAATTTTTAATATTTTTAAAGAGACAGTTTTGGTTGATTATCTTTTTTTGTTTTTTAGATCTCATTTACTTTATCATAGTCCTTATTTTCTCCTGACTTCAAACTTTGAGTTCGGTTTGTTCTTTTTCTAGAACATTATTTTTAATTTGTATCATTTATATGTGCATCACACCCACAGAGATCTGAAAAGGTCATCTTGGCATTGGATTAATAGGAGCTAGAGTTATAAATGATTCTGAGCCATTATCTAGGTACTAGGAACCAAACCTGGGTCCTCTGCAAGACCAACTCATGCTCTTGATTGATGAGCCACCTCTCAGCCCACACTAAAGCATTCTTATGTTAATGATTTAAGAGCCTCTTAAAAATACAGCTATATATTCCTTTTTCAGCATCCTTTTGCTATATACCATAAGTTTGGGTATATTGTGCTTTTACATTTGTTTGTGCCCCAACTTTTTCTAATTTGTCTTTTTCCCCCATTGGTAACAGATTTGTTGTATAATTTTCACATATTTATATATTTTCCAAGTTTTCTACTGATTTCTAGTTTCTTTACATTATGATCAGAGAAGCTATTCTGTTTCGTTTTAAACTTGTTAAATATTCTGAGGTTTATTTTGTGACCTAGGATCTAGTCTATCCTAGAGAATGT
The DNA here is from genome assembly GCF_964271855.1 of Acomys minous. Lineage (NCBI taxonomy): Eukaryota > Metazoa > Chordata > Mammalia > Rodentia > Muridae > Acomys > Acomys minous. The sequence continues at coordinate 126,183,714 of NC_140488.1, read as the reverse complement.
TTCACGTGTACTTAAGGAAAATGTATAGTATTCATTTGCTGGATGAAGGATTTTATAAATGTCTAGTAACTCAGGTTGTGAACAGTCTTGAACCCTTTGTTCCTATAGCTTGTTTTCAGTTAATGGTTTAACCGTTCCTCAAGTACCAGAAGAAAAGAGCAAAAAAGAAGGAAAGAAAAGGGAACAGAAAATAAAAGAAAGTAAAATAAATTTTGCTTGAATTTTCAATATGTCTTTGGAAAGATTGGGCCTTGGCATTCCTTACACTACCCTTTTCTCTGATATCACCCTAAGTCCTCACTGTGAGATTAGGGCACTAGAAGACATACCCCAGAAATGAACTAGAAGTAGTACATTGGCTTTGGAATGGAGGCAGAGACAGTAAGATTTTGTCAAATTTAAGGCTATCTTAGTCTACATATCTAGTTCTAGAACAGCCAGGCTCTTTCTTTGTCTCTTCTCTGTCTCCTCTCTGTCTCTATGTCTCTGTGTCTCTGTCTCTCTGTCTCTCTGTCTCTCTGTGTCTCTGTCTCTGTCTGTCTGTCTGTCTGTCTGTCTCTGTCTCTCTCTCTCTGTCTCTCTCTGTGTCTCTGTCTCTGTCTCTGTCTCTGTCTCTCTCTCTCTCTCTCTCTCTCTCTCTCTCACACACACACACACACACACACACACACACAAACATATATATACAAAGAATAAAATATCCTTTTAAATTAGAAGTTTCTTCTTTGATCATCTTTATAATAATGTGAATGTTTTACTTAAGTCGTTCTTTAATCTGATATGTTTATAAGTGTAAAAACCAACATTTGAATTACCTACTTTAAATATTTAATATCTTGGATGTAAACATAACAGTTATAATCCTGTGGACATATAACTTTATAAGCAAGCACTAATATTAACAAGTTATATTAGATAATCTTAAAGATGCTCAAGAAAGCTATATAAATAAAATTTTTCTGTGTTTACAAGATAGTTTTAGTGAATATTTGTTAACATTAAAAAACAAAATGAAACTACTTCTTTAGATGCAGTTACTCTGAATAGCAGCACAATGGGCCAGAAAAGCTACAATAGCACATTAAGCCAGCATTAGAAATCTGTAGATTAAATGTACAAACTGAAACAAGCCATTAAACAGCAGCGTTTTTGCCCATTCTTTAAAAATATTTATCCAGCTGGACTAAGCACATCGTTTTCCACTGAGGCTAGACAAGGCAGCTCAGCTAGGGGAAAGCGATCCAAAGGCAGGCCACAGAGTCAGAGACAGCCCCTACTCCTGCTGTTAGGGGAGCCACATGATGACCAAGCTGCACATCTGCTACATATGTGTGGGAGGTCTAGATCTATCTCATGCATGCTCTTTGGTTGGTGGTTCAGTCTCTGTGCACCCCCGTGGGCCCAGGTGAGTTGACTCTATTGGTCTTCTTGTGGAGTCCTTTACCCCTCCAGCTCCCTCAATTCTTCCTCCCAGTCTTCCACAAAACTTCCCTGACTTGGCCTATTGTTTGTCTGTGGGTCTCTGCATCTGTTTCCATCAGCTGCTGGATGAAGCCTCTCAGAAGACAGTTATGCTAGGCTCCTTTCTGCAAGCATAGCAGAGTGCCATTAATAGTGTAAGGGGTTGGTTCTCTCCCAAGGAGTGGGGGTCTCAAATTGGGACAGTCATTGGTTGCATATTCTTCACCTTAATCCCTACATTTCTTGTAGGAAGACAAATTTTGAGTTGAAGGTTTTATGGGTGGGTTGGTGTCCCCATCCCTCCACTGGAAGTCTCATCTGGCTACAAGGAGTGGTCACTTCAGGCTCATTAACCCCTGCTGCTAGAAGTCTCAGCTAGTGTCACTCCCATAGACTTCCTGGAGCCTCCTCTTCTGTCTCAGAAATGCCGTCTACCAATTTCATTCTCTCTTCCAGTCTTCCCTCCACCCGCCCCTCATTCCCTACACCTGATCTCCATCCTGTTATCCTTCCCACCCCCTCTCTCACTCAGTTCTCTCCTTCTATCTATGTCTGATATCTATTTTATTTCCTCTTCTGAGTAAAATTCGAACATCCTCCCTTGGGCCCTCCTTGGCTTCTTTGGGTCTATGGATTGTAGGATGGTTATCTTGTACTATATGGCTAATGTCCGATTATAAGTGAGTACATTCCATGTGTGTCTTTCTGGGTCTGGGTTACCTCACTCAGGATATGCCAGAGTGGGTTGGTACCTCTTGGGGGGGCTCCTCTTCTCTGAGAAGAAGGAGAGGGGGGATGGGGAAGGGGCATGAGAGTGGGACTGGGAAGAGAGGAGGGAGAAGGCTGCAATCAGGCTGTAAAGTGATTAATTAATTAAATAAATGGAAAAAAACATCAAATCCAAGGTATTACCCATAACGGACTAAGACCAACACACTATTTTTAAAACATTGATACCAGGTTCAGCTGTACTATAATACTGTATTATTATCTCACTATACCTCCCTACAGTCAAAATGCATATTAATGTATTCATGATTCTGAAAAATTATTTATCCATGGGCTATTGAGATAGATCAATGGATAAAGGCACAGACTACCAAGCTGAGGATCTGAGTTTGATGCCTGTGGTGAAAGGAGAGAACCAACTCTCATAAATTGTCCTCTGACCTTTAAATACATGCTGTGACATGTATGCACCCCACAATAGTATATATAATAATATATAAAAGTACAAATGAAATGTTAATCCAAGGACTTGGGAGGCCAAGGTAGGAGGATTGCCATGATGTTTGAGCCAACCTGTGCTACCTAAAGAGATCCAGACCCCATGTCAAAAACTCAAATAAATAAATAGAAAATTAAAAGTGATACAATATGGCTGAAGGAAAATTCTCATTCAAGTTTTAAGTAAAGCTGTGGGTTGAATTGATTTAGAATGCTTTTTAGTAGTTGATTAAGTCTTGGGTGGACAGGAAATGAGAGTCTAATAAAAACATGAATCATGTATTTAGAATTTTGAAATACTTCAATATATAATATATTAAAATTACTGAGACTTTTTGCTTTTCTTCATACCATGTCTTTGAAATATAGAATTAATCTTGTCCCTACAGCACATCTCAATTTTAACTAGCCTCCATTCAAGTGCTCTGTTATCTCATCTTGCAAATGGCCACCATATTGGACACCCCAATTCTAAGTCATCCTGACCCTTAAAGCTGTGTTGATACCAGCTAAGTTTATGTGTGGTAATCACATATTTGTTATCTTTTTTTTCTGGAGTATGTGTTTAGAAACTTTCTTAATTTAGAAATGAGAAAAAAGACACATTGGAGTTTTAAAAGCTGAAGGGAGAAAACAGTAAATTTGGAGGAAACAATGACGTCTTCAGAGCTGTAACTGAAGGAGAGTAGTGAGGTAGTCACAAATAGGAGGTGATCCAAGTGTTTTGAGGTTGGAACATTTCTATTAGATAGACTTTTATCACAATGTGCCTGCTGTGTCCTGACGATCCTATAAACCAAATTCTAGAGCCAACCTTAGGAGACTCGGGAACTTATGTGGCTCCCTTATGAGGTCTCTGCACTCAGCAACACCTAGTTTCAATTGCAAGTAGCAGGGTGTCTCAACAAATGAAGAGCTACAATTTTTTTCTTTTCCTTCCTTGTTTTGTTTTCCCCTTTCCTCTCCCTTTTAAGTGATTCTGATTGTTATTCTTTTGTCTGAACATTTTCTTTGGGCAATTGATCTCCCTGCCCCCACCTTCCCATCACCCCTCTTGGGATCTAAGGACCAAGAATAATCAGAAATATTCTAAGCAAATGGATAATGTCAAAGAAGAACATGAGACTTTAAATAATTTTAGGAACCATTCATTCTTTCAGTCACAAATATCTCCTGAGGGCTTTTATATGCTAGACACTATGTTTGAATACTCTATTTGAGAATAATTTAAAGATTATCCTGAAATACAGTGACCTAAAATGTGCTCGTATTCCTCACTTTTATAGTTTTAGACACACTCATGCCTTTCTCCCTAGTTCATTATCTCTATTTCGTCTGCTTCCCCCTCACAGACACTTCATGCTCATTATGTCTTAGAGGTGCTATTTGAAGCCAGGAAAGTCCTGAAGCAAATGCCGAACTTCAATCATGTAAAAACCTTTCCCGCCAAAGAGGTAACAATCTGTGGTAAGTTTCAGAAAAGAGTTGTCACATTAATATTTAGGAGCCTCTTGGTCCTGCATCATTTGCCTAACTTGAAAACTATGTAAATTGGATTGTGTTAAGGGGGAAAAATGTTAATATAGAATTATCTATCATGATAATACTGTTCCCCATCTTGTCTTTGTTTTGCATACCAGCTGGCAGGAATTAATTATGTGAGAAATTAAAGAACTCGTGTAGCTTTTTGGAAAGGCAGATAGCATTTTAATATGGAAAGCCACTGATGGGGAGAATAAGTGTTCTTTGCCCTCTGACTAGCTCTCATTATCTCTGTCCCATGTTGTTTTTTTCCAGGTGGGCCTCTGTATGCATGCTACTTCTTCTGCAAAGAGAAACACCCAAGGCAGGGTGGAGATTAAATTCTTTTCTGCCCTTGGCTGTTGTTTCCGATTTTCCTACTGGTCTTTGCAGCTTTTAAAGGAGTGGGAATGTCCCCAAAATCTGTTTCTTGTACTTCTAAATAATAAGATTTGAGATTTGTTATCTTATAGGCCAGCCTGGCAGGGTATTGCTTCAAGAAACAGTACACATTGAAATTCATCACAGTTGGTGCTCAGCATGCTTACACTGTTTGGGAGTGGGGCGCATGCAAGGAACAGCAATTCCCTACCTTCTAATTAAGCCTTTAGGTTACAAAACAGTGATCGTTATTTTCCAAATCAGTTTTTAGCCCACGTCCTCTTACTCTGGCAGGTAGAAGTGGATTTGACAATCTAATTAAACCCTTTCCATCCCCAACATCTCATAGTGGTGACAGAGACTTGATGTAGCACTATGTATCTCATGACATGACCTGGCTCAGGTTTTTGGAAGAGAGTCTCTAATGGTTTAATTTCAACCTAATCAAGCCACCAGATCTCTCTAGACAATGATACACCTCAGCACAGAGACCTTTTATTCAGAGCCATAGCAGGCTTTGCTTTTGATGGAAATAAAGAACTCTGGGTCATAAGGCTCAGGAAACCATGCCAACCTGTGAAGCTGAGTGTATATTAACAGTCAAACACAGATGTAAGAATCTGCTCCTATACGTTTCCATTAGCTCCCAGTTGCTATTTCAGCTCTATCTGCAGTGAGGTCACAGATGTGCGCCACTATACCCTAGAAGAAGAAATAATTTAGAGAGAAGGGGAGTCGTAGAATTCCACAGTATGAAAATGGAAAAGCCCTTATGGAGATGTTCTGGTCCCTTTACTAAAAGCTACAATTTTAATTTTTTCCCATGTTACGAATCAAACCCAGGACCTTGTACATGCTAAGCTAGCACTCTATCATTGAACTCTATTCCAAGCCCCCATGTCTTGTTTTTATGGGTGAAATAGAACCCCAGAGAGAAACATATTGTTGTCAATGCATTTCAGTATAATACCCTGCACCGTAGCTTACTCAACCAGTCAGAGATAGGGTTGGCATTAAAAATAAGGTCTTCTATACTCCAAACCGGGGAGAGTGTCATCTTTGCACTTGTCTGGCTAATATTTTACTTATCATTTAAAAAAATATATCGGAGACTAGGTAGACTGGACAAATCCATTCATTTAAGAGACCCTACATTTGGGACATTTATTTCCATATATTTTCCCCTACATCGCACCTTTGGTAAAGAGAAAAGCCAAAACACCATATAACATAGGATGGTACTGAACTCTTGACCCTTCTGCCTTAGCTTCTTGAAGTGTGGTTGTTGTTGTTTCGTTTATAATTCATGTTGCAATCAATAATCAATTCTGTACTCATGTTGTTGTTTGCAGTGAAAATATCTTCATGTCTGCCTTTCCATGATATGTTGATTTTATGTCCGACTAGAAACTAAAAACATTTTTATAGCTTCCTTTTTGCCCCATCTGCTGTGACTAGAACCAAAAATCCTCAACTCATAATATGTTGAAATAACTTCATATTTTAGCATGCTAGCTATTATAGCCCTTCATATTCAGATTTCTCTGTGTGTGGTGATGGGAGTGGTAGTGGTGGCCGTTGTGGAGGTAGTGGTGTGTATGCATTCCTGTAGAGAATAGAGATCGCTGATGGTCTCCATTCCTGCCCACTTGATATTTTTGGAGACAGAGATTCTCCCTGAACCTGGAACTCACTGATCAGCAAGGTTGGCTGGCCAGTGAGCTCCAGGAATCTGGCTGTTTCTGCTGCCTCCAGCCTTGAGGTCACAGTTGGATACCACTGCACCTTGTTTTTTACTTAGTTGATAGGAATCTGAACTCAGGTCATCTTAAATAGCAAGTACTTTAGTTATGAAATCATCTCCACTGCCAATATACTCATAATTTTAAAAAGCCAATCACTCTAAAGAAAATTAGAAAAATGAAATAATTAGCTAAATATATTAAATATTTATTTATTTAACTTCTGGAGTGAGACTATATAAAAGCATTGATATTTAAGTATCCATTAACATCAATATGCTCTTTATCTTGATGTTAATATAATAGCAATTTTATAAAAAGTACTGGTGATGTAGCATTTTAACTTTCTTATTTCTAATTTAATTGGAGCCTTCTGATGCATATATTTGATTTATCTTGTTTGTGGGATTTTTAAATAAGGAAAAGTGTACTTAAGTTAATTATATGGTAATTAAATTGAGTACAAATTTTAAGCAAAGATTATGAAAGATATATATTTTACCTAAAAATATTTATCCAGATAGAAAATTTGAATATTCATATAGTCACTCTTATTTTTTAATTAATGAGTCATATATTCAATAGTTTCCCTTAGTTGGCTTTTGTTTTTTCCTTATAACTATCTCACCAAAAAGAATCTCAACTCTCTAATCATAATTTTTTTCTAATTATAATTTTTAAACTTTTAAAGTAAGAAGTAAAATAAAGCAAAACCCAACAATGAATGGCCATGGATTTAGCTGTTGATTAAATGCATGTATTGAGTGCCTGCAATTTCCTAGGTGGTATGGTAGGTCCTTGGAGAGTCAATGTTTCCTGTCATAGGTATTTTTGTTGCTCTTCCTGCCATTCCAATGTAGGCAATACAGAGGAAATCACTCTAAGTTTTCATTTTGGGGTGACAGAGTGCTGGGTTTGAATTCTAGTTGAGATGTTGTTAACAGGGTGAGTGCATATGTTTCTTAACTACTCTGACTCTTGTTTAGAATATAAGAATGATGACAATACTATTCATCTCATAGAGTGGTTATGAGGATTGAACGAGAAATAAACATAAAAGTCTTAGTATAGAGAGCTTAACTCAATACAGAAAGCTCTCCATAAATGGCTAGAGCAAACAGTTCAAGATGCTGTTTGCCCCTCTTCCATGGGCACCATAGGAGGGGAAGGAAGAGTCCATGGAAGCAAATTGCATATTGAATTAGTACCATCAACATAAGGTGAAAACCCAATCCCATGAGAATACGTGGGGTACTTGAGATTTAAAATTCTATAACAAAGCAAGCATTACATCTTAGTTCCTACTGAATATTGATTTTTCATTTGTATTTCAGGTGATTTGCATGGAAAACTGGATGATCTTTTGTTGATCTTCTATAAGGTAAATACTTGTTTTTCTAGCTACTTGTGCTTTTGTTGATTTAGGGCAAGGCAGTCCTAGAGCAGACGACAATATTAGTTTTGTTGTATGCATGTCTGTATAGCCAAATATAAATGTAATATAACAGTTTTAAAAGCTCAAAGATTTGTAGAGATACATCTTTTGATTTTTTCATATCTCATAAGATTTGTTTTTTAACAATGTAATTAGATTCTTTGTTCACCATTTTGGGTATCTGTATATCAGTTAGAATGTGTACCTGGCTGTCTTTATTATGTCATAAAGGATGAGATGGTGCATGATGAAGAGGAATGCAGTCTTTTGTTTTGCTTAGAAATTAGCATGTCGCATAGTGGGTCTTCTCTATTGCACACTAATTATGTGTGAAAGGAGATTCCTTTAGTCAGTTTTGAATTGCTATCTTTTCTACCTTGCTCCAGCAGCTCTGCATTCAGTTGCTCTGCTGCTGCTTTATCTTTTGCACAGAGGGTATAAGACTGTGTGGCTGACATGGAGTTGATCTGTAGCCCTTTGACTGGATTAATTTTTCTCTCTGGGCCAACAGTTGCTACCTAAACTTATGCTTCTAGGATGATAACGTCTAAAAGATTGGTCCTGAGGCCCCAGTGCTATCTTTTTAACACTGGTCTTATACATGTCTCTTTTTGATTAATGCATTTATTGTCCATCTATCTGCCATCCTCATGACTAGCATGATTAACCACAATTTGTTTTATAGCTTCCATATTATCTTGGGCTTTCACTCCATATGTTGTCTTATGGATAAAATAATGGAATTATCTAAGAGCATTTTTATTTATCATATTTTTGAGACAGGGTTTTTTTGTGTAGTCTTGGGATGTCCATGACTCACTTTGTAGACCAGGCTGGCCTCAAACTCAGAGATCTGCCTGCCTCTGCCTCCCTGAGAGATGAGATTAAAAGTGTGCACCACCATGCCTGGCTTATTTGTCATATTTGTATTTTAAATTTTTTCATATGATATATTTTGATCATATTCTTTCTATTCCCCAACTCCTCCAAGATCCTCTCCATGTCTTTACCAACCCATCTCTCTCTCTCTCTCTCTCTCTCTCTCTCTCTCTCTCTCTCTCTCTCTCTCTCTCTCTCATGCAGTAGCATTTTAAAGGAACTACATTACAACAGAAATGCAATATTTTGTTTCATTCATCCATAATAGCAACTTGGAAGAAAATGAGATAGGCCAAGATAGAAGTAGGTCAATGGATCAGGCACTTTGGAGGGCATTTGAATGACACTTTGGGCAGCCTAAACAGAGCTAGGAAGGATGTTTGGTTCAGAGGCGGTTGGTATACGAACTCCAGACAAAGGCTTACTGCTAGGGAACTGAGGGAGTTAGTAAAGATAATTTCTGGACATAGCTATAGGAGTCAAGCTAGGGAAGGAAGGAAGAAAGAGGCCAGTGTGGGAAGAATGGGAGGACTGAAGGATTAGAATGGTCATGGAGTAGCTGGAAGGGCTGTAGGGAGCAGGAGGGATGAAAAGTTGCAGGAGATATCCAGGTGATATGAGGATCTAAGGTAGAATCCAGAAGGCAAGCTCCAAGGATAAATAAAGGAATATCAGCAACACAGAGGACAAGTATCAGGAAAATATATGTGTTGAATGAGTTGACCCCTTGGACCTAGAGCTGAGGAGTTGAGGAAGACATTTAGTCAGAGGTCCTTGATCTGAAAGGAGGCTGCAAAGTGTTAGACCTTCCACTCTCCTGCCCCTGAAATGTTTTCATCCTTGTAGAAAATAGGCTCTTTTCTTCCAGAGTGATGCTGGAGTCAGGAGTCAGCAGAATCCTTAAGGGAAGTCCACATTTGTAGTGAGAAATCTTTCTGGATGAGGTGAATTAAAGGGGGGTTATTTACCATGACATGGGGATACCGTTGGCCAAATTGGAAAGGTCTAGGAGCGGAAGGGTGAAATGGCGAAATGAAGTCTCAAACTGTCCAGTATGAGGAATATTTGTCTGACTTACTATGCTACCTCACACTAAATGTTCAAAAGTCCAGTCTTATAGCTAACGGGTACACTCTGAGGGTGGATATATGGAGAGCAATAACCAAAACAATCTGGCAAGTCTTTAGCTAGAGACTTTGGTACATATGTTAAAAAAAAAAGGAAAATGGCTGAAAAAGTTAAATGAGGACAGCAGTCACTAAATTCCAAGGCATTTTGAAAAGAAATATTTTTATGAGTGAGCTGAAGGTATTAAAGTATGATCAGAGATTGAGTCCTGGAGTACAGAGATCAGAACAGAGTACTCTGACACGATTCTTTAATTGCACTGGCAAAGTGACATAGAACATATAAAACTGGAAGGTGCTAATGCAAAGACTGAACAGGAGGAGGTGGGTGGTAGGAAGCATCATAAAAGGAACTAAAGGTGAAAATATAGCATTCAAAGGAAAGCAAGAAACATCTCCAGAGTTCTCTAGTGACGTTATTTAGGGACTGGAGATTACAGGCCCTGCAGTAAAAGAGAAGGGAGCTACTCTGGCATGGATTGGGGTAGAAGGAGGTAAGGGGGGGGATATTTGAGGGTGGTATATAAGAGCCATGGGTTAGGATTTTACCACACTCAAGGTGAGAAGGTAAATGCAAATTGGGCTTGCGACAAACCATATGCATCACTTGCCTGACTTAACAAGGGGAGTCAAGGGAAGGAACACTGGTGATGGGTAAGATTTTACTTTGAGAAACTGAAAAGAGAGCTATGTACAAAATGAAGGCTATTTTCATAGAAGTGTATTTATTGGCTGCTGAGTGAGGTAGGTACCTTTAGGGTACCTACTCTCGTATTACTGCATTTTCAAAGTGCCTTTCCCTTCTGAAGCTAAAATCCTTTGTGGAAAGTAAGTATGCCCAGATGCCTTCCTTCTTGTCATCTGTATGGTACAAGCTGAACATGCCCAGAAAATGTTCTTACCCACTATTTTAACCTTTTAAGTGTGTGCTTCATGACTCTGAGCTGCGCATGCTCAAAAATGTGTCCACCATCTTTTTTTCTTCCCCTGAACATGCTCAGAGATGTACTTCCCGAGTAAATGTTCCCAGGAATATGCTCACCCTTATAGAGCTTCCCTCAGTGAAATCCCAATGCTGTTTTCATTCGAGGAAGATGCTGCTTGAGAAACAGAACAACTCTGGTGTTCCCTTACCTACTGCAGTGAATAAAACCTTCCTCACTTTCATTTCTTGATCATACCTGTTTTGGATTTGGGCTTACCAAGATGGGAACCTACTGTGCTCAGTTACTTACTGTGTCTGGGATTCATGCAAATTAGTTGATTTTAGTAGTGAGTGCCAAAAAGGATATGAGTAGCTGGGTGAGATGATAGGTATGTTGGTGTGCTTTACTGTGGTTGATTTTACAGTCTTGGTATGTGTCCTGTAGCATCATGTTATATATCAGAAACATAGACAGTAACCTTTACTTTTAAAAGAAAACCAAGAATAACTAGGATAAGGTAGTGAGGGCAGATGGGGTCGGTCACTTAAATCATTAGTATTTTCAACTTTGGCACAAGAAAAAGTGCTGAAACACACACACACACACACACACACACACACACACACACACACACACACACACACACACACGATCTTGCTATGTAACCTAGGCTCTGCTTTCAAGGCCAGGCTGCTCTAAAATTTAGGATGATCCTCCTTTCTTATCCTCCCTAGTACTGAGATTATAGGTGTGAATCACCATGCCCAGCTTCTACTACTGCTACTACAAGATAGGGTCTCACTACATTGCATTGGTTGGTTTGGAATTCACTATGTAGACCAGGCTGGCCTTGAACTTACAGAGCTCCACCTGCCCCTGCCTTCTGAGTGCTGAGATTAAAGGCATGGACCACCATGCTATTCCTCATATTATTATTTTAAAGGAATTTTTTTTGTTTTTTTTTCAAGACAAGGTTTCTCTGTGTGGCCTTGGCTGTCCTGGACTCACTTTTGTAGATCAGGCTGGCTTCGAAGTCACAGAGATCCACCTGCCTCTGCCTCCTGAGTGCTGGGATTAAAGGCATACACCATTTGTACTTACTAAAGAAAGAATATGGAAAATGCTTGAAAAGATGTAGTTTAATAGTATCTGAGAAAAGAAAATGATGTGGTAATCTAATGATAATGGTACAGGGCCTCTTAGCCTATGAAAACTGAGCACCTAAGACAGAGACAGTGAAATTAAAAGGCAGGGCAAAAAGACACATCCGAAGAAGCACTCTTTGATTTTAAAAGTCAATATTTTCACCTCTTTTCTCTCATTTTTGGCCAATAATTTAAATGTAGAACAATAACAATTTGCATGAGGGTGGTGCTACATAAAATTAAGAATACAGACTGTTTCAGAAACAGTGTTTGCATATGAGGAAAAGGATACCTATCTATCAGGTTGTCAAACTTTTAGGCTGCTTTCCTTTATTCACTGTCACTCATTGGTTTCAAATCTGATCTCTTGGCTCCTTGAAGTAGTCAAGAATCCATTCAGCTTTACTCACAGGACAGACCATTGCTCCTTACTCAAAGATCATTAACCATATAGCAGGCAAACATCTTCTCACACAAGGGCCATATAGGTTTGCCTATCTGACTGCTTGCTGCACAAACTAGTCAGTAGGAAGGGAAGAGGCAAAAGTCAGATATAATCGCAACAATGAAAAGTGACCATGCTTCCTTGTGGTAAGAGGAGATGAGTAATTATAAAAGCAAGGGAGGAAATGAACTAGGACTGGGGAATATTGGGAAAAATCTTAATAGTTCTCATAAGGACCCGCAGGGATTTTTAGATCGATGAACCTGTATGACCAAGAAAGTTTTAGGTTGTGTCAGATATAATCTGTTAAAAAGCAAAGCGACACATGACGCATTTTCAAAATTCCCAACCAAAAAGGTTAAGGTAACTCAAAAGCTATCTTAACTCTTAAAGATGTAAATTTCCATTACTGGATAATTCATATAAACAATGCTTACAGTAGGAATAAATATTATTATTGGATCTTAGGTATGGGAGAATGGGAAAAACTGAATAAAAACTAGATTAATTGAAAGAGCAATGGCTTAAAAATGTAGATGAAAAGGAAAGGATGAAGAACACATCAAAGGACTAGAGAGATGGTGAGTGCTGGATTACTTTTTGTGGCATCAGATAAAAAAATTTTCTGCTCAGAATTGTAGTGGCTGCACAGCTATGAGCTAAGCAATCACTTCAGGGCCTGGTGGAAATTCTGTGATGGGCTCTGATCTCACTGCAATATTTTGATCTCAATCTGTGCAACACCAGCCCACCGAATCCCTGTCCAGTGTAATGCTTAACTTTAGCCCGTTGCTACGGGTTGACTCATGTTGGTGTGAACCCTGATCTCCAAAACTTGTTTAGAGCTAGCTAGTGGTCATGCTTTAACTTATGTTTAATTTGTTAGTATGTTTTAAAGGACACAAATTTTGAATTTGGGGGAATAGTTTAGTCAACTGTATCCTCTTGGAATGTTCCAGAAATACCCCATATTTATGTATTACTATGGCTAATTTTTTTCCACCAACCCTAAAGAAACCAGAAGCTTTGCTTAAACAAAAGCATTCTTATTCATCTCTCAGTTGACATTTTGTTATATACTTTTTTCCTCATCAGTTCCTCTGTACATTATAATTTAAGCAGGGCTGTCTGCTCAAATCAACTAAGTCTGAGAGGCAGTAGCATCACTGATATGCCTCGCCAATTTACATTGCTGTTCCAAGTGGTAGGTTTAGCTCGAGACTTGCTTTACGGTGCTGGGAACTGAACCTTAGGGATCATTCATTTGATATGTATTAAATTTCAGCTATGAATGAGATGACATGCTAAAATGTGGCAACATAGTATGATTAGGAGGAAATTATTGCCCTGACAGATACAATTTGGTAGGAAGTTTGACTGATAGAAAAGACAAGATACCCTGGGACCAGTTCCTAGCACAGAGATGGAGGTGGGGAACAAACCAAATAAAAGATAGCAAAGAGAAGATGTATTATGGTTGATATTTGGAGCTCTAAAGGAACTTATTGGTGGGACACTAACTTTATTGAAGATTTCCTGGGTGAAGTGGCTATTTTAGGGGGTTGAGATAGGATCCTGCTATGTAACCAAGTTTGACCTCAAACTTGCAGCAATCCCCCTCCCTCAACTTCCCAAATGCTGAGGTTCCAGGTGTGTGGCATTGTGCCTCATTTATTATTTTATTTTTATCTTGGGACAGCCTCACTATACAGCCAAGGCTAACCTTGAGCTCAAAATGTTCATCCTTTAGCATTCTAAGTACTCCCCCTAGATTACAAGCATGCCCTACCATGCTTGGGCTAAGGGAGAGTAGTTTGGGCAAGCATTTAAAGGCAGTTCAATTATTTAGTAAGGGCCCAAATCGTGAAGGAAAGTCTTGAAGGACAAGGAAGATCCTGTTACATACATATTCATACTACAGTAAACTGTGGGTTTCAGACTAATGATTGCTTTGAAGAATTGTTCTTAGTTTTTAGTTTGTTCGGTATTTGACTCTCCTTATTTTTTTTTCACTTAGCATGTTAATACTGAGATATTTTCAGCTCACATAATCTCATCTGGCTTAGGAAAGAATTTTTCCCCTCTAGGTACCACACTCTTAGCCACAACAGACCTTTGCTAAAAGGGCACCTCCACTTTATATGTCTTCAAATGTAATTTTATCATCAAGTGAAGCAATTTACATATCATTAGTTAGGTCTTGGTTTTCAGTTTTATTTTCTGAAAAGGTTAATTCTAATCAGCCACTTTTGCTTAATTGGAGTGACCGATTTGAAATACTTCATTTAGAGCCTCAGCCTTGCTAACATTACAAGATTTGTTCCCCCCGTTGTTGAGTGGGAAGCTTGAAATTGTAGATCAAGTATTAGTGAATTCGTTTGTTAAGTTGGTACTGAGGGTGGTGCTCCTGGAGCTGACAAGGAGCTGGACATGGGCACAGCGCAACTACCTAACTCTTAGCCCTGTGGGATTCCACTGATGCTGTGTGGTGGGATCTGTGTTGCCTTGTTTTCCTTTTAGTCCCCTCAGTCCACCGCCTCAGCCTATGCTCATAATTTCCCCACTGGCAAAGCAAGCAAACCCTTTATTTCCCATCACTGGGATAGATACTTCACGTTGCCACTGGGATGAAGTTGTTTCTTTATTTGAGGAGACTAAATCTTCAAAATAGAGCTTGTGAAAATGAAAGTGGCTACATTACAGAGCTTAAATTGAGAAGTCATTGGTTGATATTCCTTAGGAAAATGTCCAGGTATGTTGAAATAAACTTCAGATGTCTATTATAAAATGCTCAATAGGAAATAGGTGCGAATATAGGAAAATGTCTCATTTTTTTGTATGTCTATTCATGTTATTTATATTCTGCTTCTTTTAAAAAAATTCCCTTGCAGATCATATGAGTGCTTTTCATAAATGTAGTTATCCTGTGTTTTCTATAATTTTGGCTTAATATCCATGTTATAAGTCATGCATTATTTATTAGCTGCAGCATGAGTCTTAGTTGACTGGAGCTGAGTGAAGAATTTTTGCTCATTTCAAAGGAACTGAAAGAGATCTCATTAGTAGGAGCCTAAAGAGCCCAGAGACTCGTGTCACTGGAGACTTAATTGCCTTACTATGAGACTAAACTGTGTTCTAACTTAGATTATGCAAAATAATTTGACTAATCTGAAGCCAGCAAGATAGACATGTATCCAAATAAATCTTGACTGTTTTTGAAGGCATTGCCTTGAGAGGCTTAGCACTTAGAAGAAGTCAGTATATATTTAAGGTTTCTTATTTTTTACTTGTGAGGGTGGAGTGAGGAAGTGTTTGTATGCATGCATGCACACGCAGCTTCTGATGACATATATGGAGTCTAGAAGTTGACATTACTGTCTTCCTTTCTTACTTTCCACATGACATTTTGAGGCAGAGTCTCTCAAACTATCTGATGCTTACTATTGTGGCTGTCTATATCTACTATTATCTTACTTGTCTCTGTCTCCTAGGGTTATGATTACACACCTTTACCACCACACCAATCTTTAATGTGAGCTTCGAGAATCAGAATTCAGGTCTTCATGCTTGCCTAAAAGCTACCTACTCATTGTGCCTTCTCCTCAGCCCTCATGTGAAATCTGAATCTTTAAATTTTTTTTTTATCCACCACTTAGCAAAACTACAGCTGTCAATTTCTAAGAATCTTAATTCATGGAGCAAGAATTTTTTTCTAGTCATATTTTATTATTCTAAATCTTATTGGGTTATGATATAAGAAAATATTCTATGAGATATTTTCAGTTTGAATTTATTAAAAATTTCTTTCAGGCCATGTGTAAAGTTAATTTTCACAAAATTTTCATGGACACCTGAAAAATTCATTGTATTGGTAAAAATTTCCTTATATCTATTAAAGTTTATTGTTTTTTAAATTTTGTATATCTCTTCTCTTTTAGTTGTCTAAGTGTATATATTTTATATTATTATAGTCACCTCAATACTTAGTGCCTTTAAACTATAAAATGTATTATCTAAGAGTGTACGTGGGTCTGAAATTTGGGCTCAGTTTATCTGTGTGGTTCTGGCGCAGGGTTTCTCATGGGGTGGTAAGTAAGCTATTGTACAATGGTGTGATCATCTGAGAGATTGACTGGACCAAAAGAACCCATTTTCAAGATGATTAACCCAGGGCTGAAGAGAGAGCACAGTGGTTAAGGGCATTTGCTACTCTTGTAGAAGACCTGTGTGTAGCTCCCAGTATCCACATGACATCTCATAATCATTTTTACCTCCAGTTCCAGCCCTGTTTTAGCCTCTGAGGGCACTGCACACACATTGTGTGTGTGTGTGTGTGTGTGTTGTTTATGAATTCTATCATTTTTGCTTTTTAAACGTTTGTTTTCTCTTTGAAGCCAGTAATATATTTCAACTCTTATTTATCTCTAAGCCATTATTTTTTAAACTTGAACAGTATGTTTTAATTCCATGAATTTTAAAAAGATTTATTTATGTTTTAATTGTCTTGTGTGTGTGTGTGTGTGTGTGTGTGTGTGTGTGTGTGTGTGTGTGTGTGTCTGTGTGTCTGTGTGTCTGTGTGTGTGTGTCTGTGTGTTTATGTAGTTGAATGCGGGTGCCCTTGGAGGCCAGAGACATCAGATCTCCCTGCAGCTAGAGTTGCGAGTGTTGTGAGCCACCCAGATGGCACTGGGACCAGAATTTGTATCCGCTGAAAGAGCAGTACTTGTTCCTTTAATAGTTTTTATTAAAGATAACTTTTTAATACAATATTTCTGATCATGGTTTCCCTCTTCATCTTTTAGATTCTCCTTGACTCCTCACCTATCCAAGTCTACATCTTCTTTCTAATTCTCTTTAGAAAATAAACAGACAAAAAGGAAACTAGAATAAGAAAAAAGTATGATAACACACACACACACACACACACACACACACATCATAACAAAATCATAAAAACAAACAAAAAACACATAAAAGAAAAAAACAATAAGGTAAAAATTGCCCAAAGCAGTATGAAACCAAACCAAACCAAACCAAACCAAAACCAAGCCAAACCAACAACAAGCACAAAACCAGCATTGAGTTCATTTTCTGTTGACCATCTACTGCTGGGTCTGGGGCCTACACTTAAGTGTGGTTTATGCCTAGTGAGACTCCATTGGACAGAACTAATTTTTCCTTTGTAACCAATTGCCAGCTAGGGATAGCTTTCTTGGTTAGGGATGGGAGCTCCTGTCCACTTCCCCATTTCATTTGCTAGAATGCCATCTGGCTTGGACCTGTGCAGGCCCTGTGCATGCTTCCATAGACGCTGTGAGTTTATATGTCCATCAGGTCTGTTATGTTAGAAGACCTTGTTTCCTTGGTGTATTCCACCTCCTCTGATTATTATAATCCTTCTGCCTCCAGTTCTGCATGGTTCCCTGAGGCCTGAGGGGAGGGGTTTGATGGAGACATCCCATTTAGCACATTACACATCCCATTTCCAGGTCTCACTCTCTGCACTCTGTCCAGTTGCTGGTCTCTGTATTAGTCAGTACTTGTTCTTAATTGCTAAGCTATCTCTCCAGCCCTTCCCATGATTTTTGAAACTTTATATTCTTTGCATGTACCTTCTAATTTTCATCTGGGATAACTTCCCTTTGTTCTTTGATGTTTGTACATGGAAGCAGTCCCCACACTTTTCCTAGTGAGAGCCAACAGTCCATAAAGCTCAGCCAGTTCTGGCCTCTTCACATAAGGCTGTCATTCCTTAGTTATGGGTTCTTATTTTCCCTTCAGTCTTAGTCCTTCCATGCCCTTGCCTTGGGGCTCTCTGCTGCTGATTCCTTAGCCTCTTTCAGAGCCTGTATGTCTCATTAGAGTCTGGCAGTCTCTCAGCTATTTATTCCAACCAGCTGAAGGCTGGGAAGAGAAAGAATATTAAAATTTTTTTTTGTTTAAAGATTTATTGATTATTTATACAGTGGTCTACATGTACACCTCGGGCCAGAAGAGGGCATCAGATCGCATTACAGGTGGTTGTGAGCCACCATGTGGTTGCTGGGAACTGAACTCAGGACCTCTGGAAGAACAGTCAATGCTCTTAACTTCTGAGCCATCTCTCCAGCCCGAGACAGAGTATTAACGGGTACAGAATCCTTCTCTTTTTCTGTAAGTTCTGGTGATTGTAGCTTATATTTTTATAACAGTTTACACCATATAAGCCCTGTTGAGAAAATGTAAAGTAATACAATCTTAAAGTTAGAAATGACATGGAGGTCATAATGTAATCTCTTTACTTGTGTTTATAGTTCGCATGGAATTGTATATACATAATGTTCAGTTCCCAAATATTATTGCATGGTCATTTTTCTTTTTCTTTCTTTCTTTCTTACTTTCTTTTTTTTTTTTTTATCCGAGACAGGATCTCTCTGTGGTAGCCTTGGCTGTCCTAGACTCGCTTTGTAGATCAGGCTGGCCTCAAACTCACAGAGATCCACCTGCCTCTGCCTCCTGAGTGCTGGGATTAAAGGTGTGCACCACTGCACCCGGCTTATTGCAGCATAATTAAAGAGGGGTGTCATTCCTATTTTGCAGATGAAGTAAAGGTTAAAACTTTTTCAGAGATAACTATGGTAGACATGGAGCTGAGCTGTGATATTATTCATATTATTATATTATTCCACTGCTTCCCTCCCCCTCTAACCATCAGATTATGCTACACTGTGTAAATAATTTTTGGAATCCCTAAGTCGTGTGTTATAA
The DNA here is from genome assembly GCF_964271855.1 of Acomys minous. Classification (NCBI taxonomy): domain Eukaryota; kingdom Metazoa; phylum Chordata; class Mammalia; order Rodentia; family Muridae; genus Acomys; species Acomys minous. The sequence goes on along the minus strand of NC_140488.1, from coordinate 126,164,678 downwards.
CTTGTATTGTTTTAAAACTTTCTATACTGAAGTGTCTGATTTAAAATGTCTATAAATGATAGAATGTCTAATGTAAAATAGTAAAGATTTTCTTACACAGTTTGAAAGCTAACAAAAGAATTTGGAAATAGTTTGAAACATTAAAACAATTAGAATATGTATATTCTTTCCCGAAGATATCATTTGAGATTGAAAGTGTATATTTTGACACAACTCTTCTCTTTGCAATACATTTTAAAACATTTGACTGTATCTTGCTGTCAAGTAGAAATGCAAGTATGACACTGAGAAAATGTAACTAGGTAATACATGCTTGTTTTGTCTTAGAGTTTTGTAGTGAAGGGCTGAACAAGTTAATAGCTACTTTAAGAAACAAATACTTTCCTCTGGTCTCAATTTCTTTTCATACAAATGCTGTTTTTATAAGTATCATTTTAACACTAAACAAACAAGTAAAAATCATATCTCATATTCAGGAGTGATGCTCAAAATAGCTAATACATGATATGGCCTAGTCATCAATCAGTCAGAGTATATACTGGCTAGAGGTACCAGGTATATGTCCGCCGGTATATCAGTTCAATCCCAGTCACACATATAGCACTGTCCCCTTGCCTGAATTCTTACATGTTCATTATCACGGGTGACTTGGCAATTTTGCAAATTAAGAGAATTACAACCCAATGAAGTTGAACACAGGGTCCCTTGAATGAAAATGTTCTGGCTGTTATCTTAATGTTTTTCACCACGTAAATGTATCACTCTTTTCAGAGAGAAGGGCAGGATTAGACTAGGCAATTTTGAGGTAGTTATCTGTTTTCCTTTTTATTAGATTTTTTTCATATAATATATTCTGACCACAGCTTCCCCTCCCGCAAAAGGGCATCTACTTTGGCAGGACAAATCCTAGCTGCTTTCAGAGAAAACTCATGGTATGTGATGAGTAGAAAAAGCAGTCCTCATCCTTCCTGAAATCTCCCTGTCCCAGGCTCATTCTCTGGTTCTAGGTCCCTTGCAGTTATGTGTCCTGGAAGAAACTCAAGCTAATGGGCAGATTCATCCCAGCGAGGGCGAAAAATGAGTTGGCCTCTTTTCTGTTTTTTCAGGAACAGATACATGAACCTTACTTTTAATTTTTTTATTTATTATTATTTTTTTATTAATTTATTCTTCTTACATCTCAATGGTTATCCCATCCCTTGTATCAGGCGGTAAACGTTAAACCCCTACCCAGATCTAGCCAATGGTCAGAACATTCTCCACAGTAGAGTGGAAAGTGGGAGATGACTTTCTCACGTACTCTGGTGCCTCACCTTTGACCATGTCCCCTGGACGGGGAGACCTGGTGGCACTCAGAGGAAGGACAGCAGGTTACCAAGAAGAGACTTGATACCCTATGAGCATATACAGGGGGAGGCAATCCCCCCCCAGGAACAGTCATAGGGGTGGGGAGTAAGGGGAAAATGGGAGGGAGGGAAGAATGGGAGGAACCTTACTTTTAAAAAGGGCATTCTTTGAACTTCTTGTTTTCTTCCCTCTCCTTCCACAGAATGGCCTGCCTTCAGAGAACAATCCATATGTTTTTAACGGTGACTTTGTAGACCGAGGAAACAATTCCATGGAGATCCTAATGATTCTGCTTGTTTGTTTCCTTGTCTACCCCGCTGACCTCCACCTGAATAGAGGGAACCATGAAGACTTTATGATGAATCTGAGGTAAGATTGCTTTTACTCACTCGGAGATTGCTGCTGCATTTGGTTTCTGGCCAATAGGTATAGGTGTAGCTTTATAGGAGAGAGATGAATCCCAAGGATCATCTCCACATCCTCACTTTTGTTCACCAACCCTAGTCTGTCAGCTGCTGTGAAGCTCTCCTCTAACTTCTTCTTCCAGCCTATTCCTCTTTTTTAAAACACTAATTAATTAATTAATTAATTCACTTTACATCCCGGATCATAGCCCCTTCCCTCCTCTCCTCCCGCTCCCACCCTCCCTCTCCCCTCCTCCCTATTCCTCAGAAAAGAGCAACTCTTCCCCCAACCCCAGCTCATAAGGCCACATCAGAACTGAGCACATCTTTTTCCCCTGTGGCCTGGCAAGGCAGCCCCTCCAGGGGGTAGTGATCAAAAAGTGGGCAACAGAGTCCATGTCAGAGAGAGGCCCCACTCCCCTTACTAGGGGAGCCACATGAAGCCTGAGCTGCCCATCAGCTATATCTGTGTAGGGGGCCTAGGTCCAGACTATGCATGCTCCTTGGTTGGTGATTTAGCTTCCATAAGCCCTCTGGGCCCTGCCTGGTTGGCTCTGTTGATCTTCTTGTAGAGCTCTTGTCACCTCTAGATCCTTTTATCCACCCCTCCCCCACTGATGTCTTCACTACACTCCCTATCCTTTGCTCAGTGTTTAGCTGTGAGCCTCAGCGTCTGTTCTGAACCACTGCTGGGTGGAGCCTCCCAGAAGACAACTCTGATAGATGGGCTCCTGTCTACAAGCATAACAGAGTATTCTTAATAGTGTCAGGGGTTGGCTCTCTCCCATGGGGTGGGTCTTGGGTTGGACCAGGCATTGATTGGACATTCCCTCAATCTCTGCTCTATCTGTTCTATCTTTATTCCTACATGTCTTGTAGGCAGGGTAATTTTTAAGTCAAAGTTTCTATGGGTGGGTTTGTGTTCTCACCCCACTAGGAGTCTTGTCTAGTTAGATGGTGTCCTCTTCAGTCTCCAAGACTCTACTAGGAGTCTCAGCTATAGTCCCCATCATATCTTCCTAGAGGCCTATTCTGACTTAAGTCTTCAGCTTGTCACAGAGATGCCCCTGCTCACAGATTCTCTTTTTTCTGCAGGCCTTCTGTTCTCCCGTACCTTCTCTTCCCAGGTCTGATCTCTACCCTTATTTCTCTCTGTAGTCCATTTCCTACCTTGTTCTCTCTCTTCAGCTACTACCTCTGTCTATCTTATTTCCACTTTAGTGAGATTTAAGCATCCTCCCTTGGGTTCTCCTTGTTACTTATCTTTTTCAGAGTCTATGCATTGTAATATGTTTATCCTGTGCAATATGGCTAAAATCCACTTAAAAGTGAGTATATACAACATGTGTTTTTCTGGGTCGGGTTACTTCACTCAGGATGATCTTTTCTACTTCCATGCATTTGCCTGCTAATTTCAAGATTTCCTTGTTTCTAATAGCTGAATAGTACTCCATAGTGTAAATGTACCACAGTTTCTTCATCCATTCTTCAGTTGAGGGGCATCTAGATTGTTTCCAGATTCTGGCTATTATGAGTAAAGCTGTTATGAACATAGTTGAGCAAGTGTCCTTGTTGTGTAGTAGACAGCACATGCTGGCAAGGATATGGAAAAAGGGGAACACTCCTTCCTTGCTGGTGGGAGTGCAAGCTTGTACAACCACTTTGGAATTCAATCTGGTACTTTCTCAAGATCCAGCTATATCACTACTGGGCATATATCCTATTCCTCTTTATTATATTCCTTTTTTTTTCCTTTTGCTGTCATGCCTACCCTTCATAATCTGAATTGCATGCTGGGTAGGCATGCGAGGTGAAGTTTGTAGGTATGGTAAGTTGTGTGAAGCAGACTTAGAAGCTTCTGCTATTTCTCTTGGCTTGCTTCAAATTCTGTCTCAGAAACTAGCACAATGTTTTACGTGGAGGTGTGTATTTTTGTGTCCTGGTAATTGCTTCTGGCTTAGTTGTTCATAAACATTTTTGATAACAGCTGTAACATAGTATTTGAACTACGTGACTCACTGGAGATTTGAGGGATAAAGACTGCTTAAACAGTATAAGAATTCTGTCTGAAAGGCACAGTAGGTAATAAATGTTCCCTTCTTTCTTTTCTTTTTCTTTTTATGGAAAATAGAAATCAATTTGTTCTGGAAAATAGAGGTTGTGGAATGTGTCATGCTTTGAGGCCTAGGATTTAGGGTGCTGTGATCAAAGCTCAGCAGATCACTTTTGTCTTCTGAGCAGTCCAAACATCTGACTCAAGTATAGAGTTTCAGTTCTAATTCTCGAGGTATAAAGTGAATGCAAAAAGAAAACTATAAAGAACAAGAATCTAGAAGTATTATCAGAAACTTATTCCTGGCTGCTATAGGAAAGAAGGCTAAGCAAATGAGGAGCAAGCCAGTAGACAATGATCTTCCATATCCTGCATTCAGGTTTCCGCTGAGTTCCCTTCATAATGGACTATGATTAGGGCATGTACACTGAAGTAAATAAACTCTTTCTCCTCCAAGTTGCCATTGGTCATAGTGATTTATCAGATTAACAGAGACCCAAATAAGACAGTGCTTGGTAGGCCTGGAGATGTAAAAAAAATGGCTAAATGTTATGAAGGAATATGGGGATCTATCTAAGGATAAGAGAGTATCATTGAAGAATATTACACCTGTTTTCAAAAGAAGAGTGATTTGGTAGAGGGGCAAGAGTGGATACAGGGATGTCAATTAAGAGGGAGTTGAAGAAATAGTAGCTTCCTATTTAGACTAGCATGATGGCTGTGGAGAAGGCAAAAGATAGATTTAAGAAGACTAACAGTTTAGGGCTCGATAACTTGATATTGAGAGGAATTAATCAATGATGAGCAGGCTTGAGTTTAAAGGAATAACAGCATCATTCTGAAAGAGAATAGATTCCATCTGAGATAGGGTTATTTGATATATTGTTGAGTATAGGTCCAGAGATAAATATGAAGTATAACCTGGAGTGTTACCCTATAATATTGTCTAGATAGTAATTGAAACCCTGGCTGGGCATGGGTGAGAGTACTGAGAAAGAAAGTGAAGGCAAGGGATGGCCTAGGACAGAATCTGAAAGAATTCTAATAATAAAGGTTATGTGGAAGAAAATTTGTGAGGTAATTTTAGAATACCCTGAAAGTTTACTGTCAAAAAATGGAAAGGAGGGAGTTTTCTTCCTTGGTAGGTACAGCCTACCAAGCAATGGATAGTACAGCCAGTTTAGAGTTTCAGAGAATCTCACTGTTTCAGAGAAGTCCTTTTCTATTTCGGTGAAGAGAGAGCATGACCAAGACAATTTATAAAGGGAGATGTTTAATTAGGAGCTTGCTTATAGTTTCCGGGGATGAGTCCATGAACCTCGTGTTGGGCATGGTGGTAATTGGGCAGGCTTGGTACTGAAGCAGTACCTGAGAGCTTATATTATCCACAAGCAGCAGGCCAAGAGAGAAAGAGGGAGGGGGGACAGAGACAGAGACACAGAGAGATAAAGAGGCAGGCAGAGTAGGGAGAAGAGAGACAGAGAGGAGAGAGAGAGAGAGAGAGAGAAAGAGAGAGAGAGAGAGAGAGAGAGAGAGAGAGAGAGAGAGAGAGAGAGAGAGAGAGAGAGAGAGAGAGAGAGAGAGAGAATGGTCCTGGATTGGGCTGTTGAAGCCTCAAAGCCCACCGCCATTGATACACCTTCTCCAACAAGGCTGTGCTTCCTAATCACTCCACCATCTGGGAACCAAACCTTCAAATCTGTGCGCCTATGGGGCTCATTCTCATTCAAAGCACTACAATGTGACACCTTTGGTGAGTACAAGGAGGGAATCCATCTTGAAAAATATAATGTCATACTGGAGAAACCTGACATACATGGTTTGTATTAAGGCATGAGTGTGCTTGCCTACTTTACCTCTTAGGGATTAAGAGTATACATTATTATTTAGGTGTGATTAATCCCAGTACCCAGAAGGCAGAGGCAGGTAGATTCAAGTTGAGCCTAGTCTAGGCAGAGTTATATTTAAAAAGTATATAATATTATTCTAAAGCAAAAAAACATAATTGAAAAATCTCCCTTAGCTTTGGTTATCCAGCCATTAAAATGCTCAATACTTTCTATTAAAACCTTTAATACCATTCACTGAATCACACGGTCCATGTCAGAGAAGGCATGAAGACCCAACTTATCTTATATGCTTTTCTTTGTCTTTTTCACTTTTTTCCCTTTTCCTGATCATTTGTTTTGAGTAGTCAGATGTCCGAGCAATGCTATCTAGATGAAAAGTCTTCTGCATATAGCATCCTTTAATTGTCATGACACACTTCTCAAAATACTCGTAGTCTTTACATAGGCCCTGGTACACATGTGTTAAGTTCTCTTACAGTTCCACAAGTATCTATTTTCTTTCCCCAGATATACTCTAGGATTCCTGAGAGTAAAGGTAGTGCCATTGATTGCTTCTGTTCTTTCTCATAATGCTCCAGAAAGACTCTGCTAAGTATTTCCATTGAAGTCTGTAGCTTCTTGAGTGCCTACTATTTTGTAGTAGCAAGACCAATGGCTCTCCTATTTGCAGTAATTAATAGTCTAAAATTTATTTTTTAGGTATGGCTTCACAAAAGAAATTTTACATAAATACAAGGTAAGACTCCTGCTTGTTTTGCTGTGGGGAAAAAAAGGAGCCAATGAAGACCAGATTGTTGCTTTAGGAAAGGTGATGGGCTAATTAGTTAGAATATGTGCCAATAAAATAATAAGCACAGCAGGAAACCCTCACCATGATAGAATCTTAGGTTTTCTTTTTCATTTTGACTGTTGGATCAGCATAGATATGAACATATTGCATTGCTTTAAAGGCACCCAGACTTTTTTTTTACTCAGGTATAGCACAACAGGCAGACAGAAAAATGGCCAATATGAAAGAAGATATTGTATTCAGCTACCAACATGCTGGAGACATAGTATGTCACACTGGGAATACCACATAGGGAATTACCAGGGTCAAACAGAGAGCCGATGGAGCCAGAAGAAAATACAGACCAGGACACTTATTAGGTTTACATGGGAGAAAAAGTACAAAGCCCCTCAGTGAATTCGAGTTGAAATTTGAGTAGCTGGAACAATGGCCGCCAGCTGTGGGGCAAAAGAATCATCACTAGTTGTCCACTGGCCTGATCTATGTTGATTAACATATCAGAGTGGTGGCCCTGAATTAGAATCCAAGAAAAGAATTCCTTAGAAGTGTGGAATCAGAAATGGTTGGCTTGCACATGAAAGCAGTCACCTGAGATCTCTAGAAATTAGCCCTGAGAAGGGCCATCTCCTCCATGAACAAGGCCCCAAGATGTCAAAGTATCAAAATACAGAATGAAAAATATTGCCATGCTAAATACTTGCTAGTTGGTTGAGGGCTCCTTGCTGACTTTCTTTGGTTGGCATGAAAACTTATTTTTAATCTATGTTGAGACTAGTCACTTAACTGGGCATATCAGGAAACTGAAACTTACTAGAGTGCTTACTTACAGCTACATGGAAGAAAAATCTTGCAAATCTTGGAAGAAGTCTATACCTGGCTCCCAATTGGTTCAATTATTGACAACGAAATCCTGGTCATCCATGGTGGGATATCAGAATCCACAGACTTGAATACACTGCAACAACTACAAAGAAATAAAGTAAGAAGTAGTATGTACATGAGCCATGTGTCAGAGATTTATAATGGAATATGCTTCTTTTCATTTGTCATTTTAAATAGATATGTGCTTTGGTGGTTGTTGTAGCTGAGAAAATTAGTTAAAGTCTTAAGAAAAGCTATGATTGATTGCATGGCAACTAGATAGTTCTATATACAGTACTTTTTTTAAAAAGAAGTCGTGTTGAAAATGGAAAAATGGAGATGCATTAGCACATCAGGTACTTCCTAAAAGTGAAGTTTTTTAAAGAAGTAAAATGTGAATGAGTTCCCTTAACCTTGTGGCAAAAGAAACACAATTTAGCACTGTAGTCATTTGTAAGCGTCAAGCTGCTTGGCACTGAGTACATTCCTGTTGTGCTACTGTTACTGCTGAGACCACCACTCATTCACAGAACTTCCTTTAGTGAAACCATGCCCGCAAAGCAGTAACTCCTCCTTCCCTGCCCTTTTAGTTCTCATGACCAATATCTTGTGTAAGAACTCTAGGTAACTCATTAGTAGAATCATACAGAAATTTATTTCTGACTTGTGTTTTTGTTTTAACTGAGCAGAGTATCTTCAGATTATTTTAACTCTAAGCAACCATATTAAATAATGACATAGGCAGGACAAGAACCCGTCTGTATAGACACTCTCAGAGAACTGGCTCTATGGTGCCTGTAAAGATTCCATGCCTACTACATGGTTCCTGGGATACACCTTGTACACAACTAGAACCATCTTCCTCCTTTACCAGAGCTCAGCAGAAGCCCCAAGACTAGACGTAAATGGCTTCCAGATGGATATGAACACCAGTAACATCTGTAGAACAGATGATGGTATATGGTCCAAGTGGGAAACATGAGCCACTGTCTTGAAAGACAGTCAATATTCAATCAGGCTGGGAAGGTGGCATCTGAAATTGATATTTGATCTGATAGAGACAGAAATGTGGTCCCTTGAGGTTTGGGACCCTCCATACTTTTCTCATTTACCTTTTACTTTCACCTTACTACAACATCCAGGCTAGCTCATGTCCCCTTTGTGCACTCTCAAGCTTTATATATATATATATCTTTCATAAATTACCAAATTTAAGTAAGGAATGGTAATACTATTTTCTTACTACATTCTTGGGTTTCTCCAATCCCTGGCAAAACCCCAGTACCTGGGATGTAATAAGTATTTCTTATTTGTCAAATACTTCTTTAGAAATTGAAGATCAAAGCAGGGCCAGATAAAAGTAGATAGGAACTTTCTTAGAATTCTTTTCCCTAGTCTATGGAGATACTCTGAGAGGGATAGTATCTACCAGAAGCAGGGCCCCATGATGTCAGAGTATCAAAAATACAGGTAAAAAGTTCTAGGTGAAACTAACCTGATGGCAACCTTCATTCTAGATTCATTAAGGGCATTTTGTAAAGTGTGCAGAATAGAGGTCAACATTGGGAAATAGTCTATAAGACAGAGGCTCTGGTTAGGTCAGCTTCAATTCCCAATGAGGTTTATAGAGAAGGCTGGTTAGTAGGATCTCCAAGAAATACTGGTGATGTGGTTCGTTATGGGGGTCTAGGAAATGTGTCTCAATCCTAAATAGCTTTGAAAACTGCAGAGCCACATGTTCTTAAGGGACTATGAGGCCTTACCTAGTTAGCTTATCAGAAATGAGGTATGTGGATATAAGCCTGGAGGGTCCTCCCAGAATATTCTCCTCTGCCTAAGATATAAAATTATTTGCATTGGGAAGACTAAGGTAGGTTATGAACTAGTGATTAATAGCTAAGATTAAGTTTCTAGTCAACTTTATGAGGACAATTTAGAATAAGACTTAGTTTTAGTTTTGAAAAATAAAAACAGAATTTTATACAATAGTTTATTGGGAAAACTAAGCATCTATCAAAGAAAGTTGTCCATCACTGAACTATGGTCACCAATATAACAGAAGTATTTTTTAAAATTTATTTATTTATCATATATACACAGTATTTTACATGCATGTACACCAGAAGAGGGTACCAGATTTCATTATAGATGGTTGTGACCCATCATGTAGTTGCTGGGAATTAAACTCAGGACTTTTGGAAGAGCAGGCTTTTAACTCAGAGCCATCTCTCCAGCCCCCAGAAGCATTATTTTTAAGTTGCTTTTTGTGGAGCAGAGAAATGGCTTTGTGGGGAAAGATTCTTGTTCCCAGTCCTAACAACTTCAGTTCAATCCCTGGACTCAACATGATAGGAGAGAACTAACTCCTCCAAGTTGTCTGACCTTCACATATGTGCTGTGGAATGTGGAGTACACAACACACACACACACACACACACACACACACACACACACACACACACACACACATGCTAACTAACTAACTAAATGTAAAAAATGTTTTAATTGCTTTGCGTAAATGTACAAAGAAACATGATCCCAATCTCAGATTTATATAATCCAGTGGGTTTATCATGTTACATTTTTGGAAGCATTTTCTTTTTCAAAGAAACAGGTTGCTACTATGATTAGGCAAAGTGATCGATTGCTGACAGGTCTGGCTAAGAACTATACTGAGTTTAGTTTGAAGGGCTTCCAAGCTTTCAACCTGTGTCTGTCCCCTATGAAAACTGTCATAGACACGGATGTGGTTTCTTTTCTCATTTATCTTAGAAAATACAACAAAATCAAATGCATAACCCCCCTGAAAAGATGTTTCTTAACTCCTCAGAGTCCCGGGTATAGAGAACGGAGTCTTCTAGTTCCTTTGACAATGCCTTACAATATGTCTAGCAGCCACACATGTGCCTCTGGGGTCCCTTAGAATTCCTGATACCTTATAGTGTAAGGTAACATCTTTAGTTGCCAAATGCACAAAATGTTTTAATAGGCCCACCTTCCAGATATTAGTATATTAGCAATGCATATGGGGCAGGTGAGATAAGAAAGGGGACTATGTGTTTTTTTTTTTCATGGTTGAGGTGCAGTCTAGGCAGATTACCAACTGGAACTGAAGGGCCTGCATACAGGACTTAACTAAAGCATTTTATTTTTTGCAGATGAAATCTGTGTTGATGCCACCCATGTCAATAAATCAAGAAGGCACTGTTGACTTAAAGAGAAGTAAATCAGGTTCAATCACTGTTATAACAGAGAAAGCGGAATCAGACAGGTCTTCTGAACAGTTAACAAAGCATGAATGGGAACAAGTAGGTAACCAAAACATTCACCCGAGTGGTAACATCAGCTCATCAACAGTGACGATGTTGTCCCTTACAAAATATGGGCTAAAAATACTTTGCCTTTGTAAGCAGAGTATATCATCTTCTCTAAATCTCTCTATATATTTTGCATATAATCAAGTATATGATTTCTAGACTGAAAAAAGAAATCTAGAATTCAAGGAATGGATTATGAAAGAGAAACTAATTAAAAAAAAAAAGCTGTTAGCCCTTGTAATTTTAAGTCAATGAAAAATGGGCCTGGGAGGCCTGCAGAGACAGATGCACAACCAAGGACTATGCACAGTGTGGACCTAGATCCCCTGCTCAGATGTAGGTGATAGGCAGCACAGTCTCTTTGGGAGTCCCATAATATGGAGAATAAGGACTACTTCTGATATGGACTCTGGTGCCCATGTGCAGACCACTTCCCCTGGCAGGGCGGCCTTGCCAGAGCAAGAGGATACAGGCTGTACAGATGAGTCTTGATAGCTGGAGTCAGATGTTAGGGGAGGGGGGGCTCCCCTTTCTGAGGACTAGGAGAGGGGGGAGGGGCTACAAAGGAAGGAGGGTGGGACAGGGAAGAGACAAGGGAGAGGACTACAATTGGCATGTAAAGTGAATAAAATGTTTAATTAAATTAAATTTTAAAAAGAAAATCGAATAATAGATACTTCTTTGTTTTGTTGATAATAACTAAGACATAAATGAGTACAGTGATTTACCCAAGGTACCTTAGATAGGTATGGTACTCAAAGGGTAGGTTGGCTGACACTTATTCTGCTTCAGTAGTTTTCAAGTAATATGTACTTTAAGTGACTTTTAAAAATTTAAAAATAGTATCACATAACCTTCCCCTTCCTTTTCCTCACTCAAACTTACCCCATGGACCCTTTGCTCTAATTTAAATTCATGTCCTCTTTTCCTTTAATTCAGTGGCTCTCAACCTTCCTAATGCTAAGACCCTTTAATACAGTTCCTTATATTGTAGTGACCTCCAACCATAAAACTATTTTCACTGCTAATTCATAAATGTAATTTTGCTACCGTTATGAATTGAAAATGTCAATATCTGTGTTTTCCAATGGTCTTAGACAGCTTCTGTTGACCTGTTCCCCAAAGGGCTGTGACCCACAGGCTGAGAGCCACTGCTTTAATTGTTGGTATGTCTCTATCTCTGTCTATCTGTCTATCTACCATCTTTAATGTAAATATTGTATACATCCTGCTCAGTCCATATAATGTTACTTGTATTTTTTTCATAGTGCTAGAGATTGAGCACAAGCTTTGTGTTGGCTAGGCAAGTACTCTAATATTACACTAAATATGTTAGTCTTTAGTTTTGTGAGACAGGAACTTGTTGCATAGCCTAGGTTGGCTTAGAATTTTAGCCATCTCATCAGGCTCCTTCTGCCTTCTTATAGCATGTGCCTCTGTGCTCACCCCATATCATATAGACATTTAATTTATGTAAAATTTGACTATTGTATATCATAAAAAGAAAGAAAAAGATATTATGAGAGTTTACTTTCATATACTTTATCATGGAATGTCCACCCACTATCACATATACAAAACATTTCCTTATATGTATATTACTATATAGGGTTATGTGTATAACATAATGTATGGTGCTCCAAGGGTAGGTTAGGATACTTCTTAGAGAAAAATTGGCCTATAAATTACTATGTCCCATGTAGGAATTGAAAACTTAATCCTTTCCTAACAAAATATTACCCCTTATATTCCACGTTTCCTCCTTTGTTATACTATGAGTCACACACCCAAAATTTGAATTCATTGTATAGGAGTCAGATATGACTCAGTTTGAAATGAAAGTGTCATTTTTCTCATCAACACTTGAACTTAAAGGTGTTACATTATATTTATGTGTAGGGTACAATTGTGCCAATATTTGAATTCAGTGAGCAGGAAGGAGGCCCTTGGGGTGAGTCTTCTTTGGGAGATTTTAATTCTCACTTCAACTAGTCATCAAAAACTCCCTGTCTGCCCTGAGCCCGCTACTGAGTGTCTCTAGTGCGGACCAGGTACTGATCATTCCAGAGTGGCTCTTCTACTTTTGTTCTTCTTTTTGCCACTCTGTCTTTTCTCTTATTTATCTCCAGGTCTGCCTTTATGTCAAACCCATAAATGTAATGAAGGATGGTCAGACAACAACTACGAATGTCATGTTACTATACAGTAGAATCTATTTTCTCTTGAGTTCCATTCCAGAAGGATTTAGAGAGATTTTTAAAAATAGCAATAAAGTCAAATGTCTTCAATAATAAAAGAACAACAACCTGTAAATGGATTCACAGTCCAGTTTAGTGGTACAACCATTCCTGATTCTCTTCTTAAGACATGATTGAGACCTACTAGAGTAACTAAAGACTTTTTTCCTGTCTTAAAGAACATTTTATTCCTTTAGTTTTTCATCTTCTTCCTCCTTTCTTTTTTTATATTTTATTAATTTATTCATATTACCTCTTAATTGATATCCCATCCCTTGTATCCTCCCATTCCTCCCTCCCTCCCATTTTCCCCTTACTCCCCTCCCCTATGACTTCCTCCCCCTGTATATGCTCATAAGGTATCAAGTCTCTTCTTGGTAGCCTGCTATCCTTCCTCTGAGTGCCACCAGGCCTCCCCATCCAGGGGATGTGGTCAAATAGGAGGCACCAGAGTTTATGTGAAAGTCAGACCCCACTCTCCACTCAACTGTGGAGAATGTCCTGTCCATTGGCTAGATCTAGGTAGGGGTTTGAAGTTTACTGCACGTATTGTCCTTGGCTGGTGCCATAGTTTGAACAGGGCCCCTGGGCCCAAGAGGCATGTCCCGTGAAAGTCTTCACTTACCAGGAAAGTGGTACAGAGGGGAGGACATCCTATTGGGACTCTAGGTAAGAAAAACATGGGAGAATGGAGAAATAGAAGGATCCAGAGAATCTTAGAAACCTACAAGAAGAACTAAAGACTTTTGATCGAAGGGGCCTGAAGAGATGGCTCAGTCAGTAAAGTGCTTGGTGTGCAACCATGAGGTCCTGAGTTCAGATCTTCAGCATTGGCATAAAAGACAGGGGTGGGAGTGCACAGCTGTAATCCCAGCACTGGAGAGGCATAAACATGTGGATCTCTAGGGCTTGTTGACTAGTCAAACTAAATTATGGAGCTATAGGTTCAATGGGAGAGGAGAATAGTTGAAGAAGACACCCAATGTAGACCTCTGGCTTCTATACATGTACAAACTTTGAATTACATGCTTTTTCTCCAAAGAACCATGTAGGTGTGGAGGGGCTGGACATAGAGCTTAGAAGTAGCAGATTTGCCTAGCCTACACTAGGCCCTGGATTCAATTCTCTGGACATATAGCAACAACAGAGAAACCTATGGAAAATAGAAGACATTGAGAACCACTGTCTGTTAGAACCTTGTAGTACTTTGCAGGTCAACTGACCAAAATACCTGCTGGAAGGATTTTCAAAGTATGACCCAGACAGTTTTCTCAAGGTTATCACTGTCTTTAGTCATAGAGGGTTTTTTCCCACTCTTTCTTTTTTTCTCTTCTTTTTAAAAAAAAATATATTTTATCAATTTATTCGTGTTACATCCCAATTGTTATCCCATCCCTTGTATCCCCCCATTCTTCCCTCCCTCCCATTTTCCCCTTACTCCCCTCCCCTATGACTGTGACTGAGGGTAAGCTCTTGTAGTAGTATTATTTTTTTTTAAAAAAGAATGGGTCAAACATTCAATGTAGATTAGAGAGTGCAGCCTCCAATTTTCTGTGAAAATATTCTTAGAAGTTTGGGTTTTCAGTCCTGGGTATTGTGTGAACTTCCATGGTGTTGTGTGACCTGCATTTGCTTCTTCCAGCTACCAATGGAAATAATTAAGTTGGAAAAAAGTCATTGTGGGTTTAGAATACCTGGTGAAATCCAGTCAATGAGTAAATGTGCTGCTGAATTGGAGAGTATCCTTATGGCGGCAGAAGATCCAAGAAGTATTCTGGGCTGGTCTTGAAGAAACATGAACCACCATACCCATCTAAATTCAGAAGAAAAAGTAGTTCCTTCCAATGAACATATATTAGATGTTCTTAATATGTTTATTGGGTGGAAGATCTATCTAATCTTGACTATATTAAGAGTACCTAATTTGTGTTCATTGGAAGGAACTACGTTCTCTTCTGAATTTAGCTGGGCATGGTGGCTTTTGTCTGTAACTCCAGATACTTTTAATATTTCTGTCAAATAAGTTGGAATATAAAAGTGATAGGCTGTTACAAGCAGAAGCCTAATTTATCTTATTGTTCCAAGATTATTGACCTTCTTTGGAGTGACCCCAGAGGCAGAAAAGGCTGCTATCCAAACACAAACCGAGGAGGGGGCTGCTATTTTGGACCGGATGTTACTTCTAAGATTCTTCGTAAAAACCAGTTGAAGATGCTCATTAGGTCTCATGAGTGCAAACCTGATGGCTATGAAATCTGTCATGATGGAAAGGTAAGCTAATATCATGGATGAAATTCTCACAGGCACCTTTGCCACAAGCCTGGTTCTCTGCGCAGCTTTGTCCTTCTTTAAAGCCTATGAGATGTCTTCTGTAGTATCAAACAGAAAACAGACACTACAGGTGCTTCACTGTCCCATATCCTTTGAGATATCAGCTTATTCCTGAAAGTTCCCTACTCCCAGAAGCAGAAATTCATATATGTGACTGCATTAATTACTCTCCTCATTGCTATAGCCAAGGGACAAGAAGCAACCTGATATTCTCCATTTTCCCTTTTTCTCCCATCCAGGACCCATCCTAAGTGATGGTGCCATTCACACTCAGGGAAAGTCTTCCCTCCTCAATTGATCTTCTCTGGAAATGTCCTCACAGACACATCCAGAACTATGCTCTGCTCAGTAATCTGATCAAGTTGACAATTAAAATAAATCATCACAAGTGTACCTTTTTCCAACTCAATACCCTCGTGCATCACTTGAAACCATAACAGTGGTACTAAACACGCACACACACACGCACACACACACGCCCACACACGCACACACACACACACACACACACACACACACACACACACACGCACACATGTACACAGGCACACATGCACACATGCCCATACACTTAATTTTTTACTAATTGTAAGCCAACTCTCACATTACACAGTTGCAAAGTTCACCCTATATGTTTCCTTAGAAAGCACATCTAATCCAGTTTGTTCTCTTTCTTCTTTTTCAATTCTCTATGTAAGACAAAATATGCACAGCACACTTCCAGCACACTAGCAAGTTGCTTACTGTGGTCAGTTTAACTAGCACCATTAAAATGGAGTATCTTGTTCTCCTTTAGTTATGTCAATAAGGTAGAAGAGGTAAGGACTAAAAAACTGATACTTGTCCTCAGTTGTCATAGGATGGTTCTTTTTTTTTTTTTTTTTGCTTCATAGTGAATAAAAATAAATAACAATGAACATAGAGTCCTGTGGCATTTCCTTCTATGCTAAGAACATAATAGAATTATGTTCTTAATTCTGCTAATTCATTTTTGGCTCACACTAACAGTGCAAGATGAATGAGGTAAGTATTGTGTGGAAACTATTTGTAATTAAAAAGTAGCAGTGGTTCATCTGAAGTGACATTGTTATTACACCAGAACTGGACTCAAGCCAGTTGTCCTGTCACCAGCAAGTATTGTCTTTCCATATTCTACCTACCATGCTTCCAAGGCTGATTTTTTCTTATGATAGTGATCATAGTCCCATTTCATTGTGTCTCTGCTCTTAAAACATTCATTTTTATGTAGCTTAGAACCCTCTAAATTACCTGTCTTTGTGAGGAAAAAAAAAGAATGAGCTTCTAACTCTAACCAAGTTTTATTTTGAGCCCTCAGGCATCACAAGGTAAGAAAATAAGGGACTGATCCCCATGGAAAATTAGAATTTACAAGCTAAACATTAAAGAAAATTCTAAGATCTGGCACTGAAATAGTATGGGGGAGTTTGGGGCCATAACCTGGGGATATTGGGGAAGTATCCAATACTAGTAGAACTGGAGACACTGACTAAAGACTTTTCTTTTCCTTCAAGGGAATCACATGAAATCATATCAGACCTGGATAATTTGCAGAGATTATAAGCTTTTTTGTGTGGTTTTTATTGAATGACACTTTAAGAACTTAGTGAACTTGATCCTCTTTTTCTTTAATCAGGTCATTACTGTATTTTCTGCTTCTAATTATTATGAAGAAGGCAGCAACCGAGGAGCGTACATCAGAGTGAGTTATGGTACAGCTCCACAGTTTTTCCAGTACCAAGTAACTAGTACCTCATGCCTGAACCCTCTTCACCAAAGGTATATAGCTCTGAAAATACTATAGACTTTTTGTGACCAAATAGAATCAGTCCCATGTGACTAAGGGTAGCTCTGCCAGTAAAATTTCTAGTCATCATTATTGAGTTGTCTGTTTAGATTCTTTTAGTTTATATATCCTGTAGTTCTAGCTCTGTTGTTAGGTTCACATGTGTTTAGAGTTGTTTTATCTTCTATCATTATGAATTACTCCCCACTACTCTTACAGTTTTTAAAATATATTTTAATAATTTATTCATATTACATTTTCTACTTACAGTTTTATCTGTCTATTTCGTCTCCTATTAGAATGACACTTTATATATGGTTGCTGTTTTCTTGATTATTTGTTTTTTTTCTGTCTTGGTTATTTTTTTTTCTCTTTCATTTCAAGCTCTTTGTGCCTTTGAACCTAAAATGTCTCCTGTAAGGTAACATATAGTATGATCTTGTTTCATTTTGAAGTTATCTAGTCTCATAATTTCTGTATTTTTTAGCTGATTATTTAATTTACTTCCATATTCTGTTATTATTTATATACTTGGATTAGCATCCGCCATTTTATAGTTTTGACACATAGTTAACACTTTGTATTGTGGGTTCCATACTGAAAACATTAAAAAAATAAGTCTTTTCTGAAAATGAACAGACATTTTTCTTATCATATGCCTCAAATAATATAATATACCTATGATTTATATGACATTTATATTAAATAATATAAATAAACTATAAAATAGTATGAAGTTATATATCAGTTCTATGTAAATACTATGTCAATTTATTTAAGGCGCTTGAGAAGACTTAGATTTTTAAGGTTCATTTTATATCCCAGAGTCTATGCCACATGAACACTGAAGGATGTCTAGATCTTAAGACCTTTCTGTTCTTGTTCCTCCTTCAAATTATTTTTGTAAGTGATCTGTGGTAGAAGTTTATGTTGAGGTAGTTGACTAAAGTGTCCAAACATCAATCTACAGATTGTCTTCTCTTCTGACTTCTACTACCTCTGTCAAGTTGGGTGCTCTTCTCAGAATAGCCGCATCTAGTTTTGAAGTCCATGTTAGGGTCTACTCATGTGCATAGCTTCTTTTATCACAGACAGTGCCTATTTGGTTTCAGTAATATAATGATAAATTTCAAGATCTCATATAACAAGGTCCTTTTGTTCAAATAATTATTCATGTGAATCTTTCAAATCCAAGAACACTCTATTTAAAACATGTATAAAGGTACAAGGGCAGAACCAGCTGCACAAGGCTGTACTCTGATATGCACACATGTACTGTGGCAGTACTCACCACATCAAATCATCAAATACAAAATATAAAATGTCTAAAACATAAAAAGGACCAATATGCAAACAGCAACATTAATAATGATTTTTAAAATATCTAACAAATCTGCAAAATATGTATATAAATGCACATACATTTACTGTCTAACAACATAATATGTATAAACAGACAATGTATTTGAAGTGGAAACTGGTATGTTATAACATAGCACATGAAAATGAAGGAGAACAGAATGATTTTGTGAGGTTCTCTAAAATGTTCTCTTAATGCAGGGTGAGTGCTATGGAATCCAGTGCCTTAAAGATACTAAAAGAAAAAATGCTTTCACGAAAAACTGATCTCATCAGTGCTTTCCAGCTCCGTGACCAGAGTAGATCAGGTAATGTGATTTACAATTTCTTAACATATCTGGCTATATACAGAGTAAGTTTTCTTCAATGGAATTTTAGTTCTTCTTAGTTGCTAAAAAGGAATGATAGAAAAAATCCATTATTCGCAAAAGAAAAAAAATCAGAATGTATCTCCTCTTCAGTAAGCTTCTTTAAATTCAAGAAACTAACAACCCTGAATTAGACTTCTATTCTGGTCGCCTGTGCAGAGACAGATTCTGGAGGATGCAGAATTGTAATGCGTTTGTCAGCTTCACGGTAACTTAGTCTCATGACTGCCATTCTTTTGAAAGATTATTTGAGCCTGGCATAGTGACACATGCCTGTAATTCCAAGCCTCTGAAAAGCTAAGGCAGGGTAATTGTGAGTATAGGGCCAGTTTGGGCAACAACAAGATCCTGTCATAAAAAAAAACAAAAACAAGAAGAAGAGCAATCATAACAAAGAGATGATTTGTTTCACATATGGAAGCACAAAGCAATGAGTAAGCATCAAAGGTTAGATTGTCCTGGCATGAAGGCTAATGTTGTTCTACCAACTATCCTGACACTAAATTCTATCGTGGTAGGAAAATAGAAAAAGATGAATTTGGGGTTTCTGTACTTTCAAAGTGGCTAAATTTTATAATGTTCCCAACTGCATCTTTGAGGAAAACATCCTTAATTGTATCCATTAGTTACATTCAGAGGTGAGCATCAATTAGTTTGAGCTTGCAATTAAGGACTGCTAAGCAAACGAGGTGAGCTATGATGACTAAGAGTCAACAAAAACAGCAAATGACAGAGTTACTTTCCCCAAGGAAATCAGCTGTTGGAATTGTCAAATGCAAAATATAAAATGTCTCAGACATGAACAGGAACAAAGAAGAATCACGGATGTGTGTTTGGACAATCTGAAATATGATGATTTGAAGAAGTATCAAATAGTTACAGAGCCGGTGCTACACAGCTGTACTGCCAGCACTTGGGAGATGGTGACATTAAATCAGACATTTGAAGCCAGCCTGGACTACATGAAAGACTTTGTCTCAAAACAAAATTAAAAGCCAAGAGATTTATAGAAAATGCACAATGAATCTATTAAAGAAAAGACAAGACACCTCCACAAGAATTAGTTTGAGAGATAGGCATTTCAAGGCTAGCCTAACCTGCATAGTAACCCCAAGGCTAGCCTGCACTATGTAGCCAGATCCTGCTTCAAACAATTGTTATGAACAGCAAAATGAGAAGATTTAACTAACATCTAGTCAGAATCAAAGTCTAACATATATCAGGGCACCAGGAAGAAAGATACAGAGACTGTAAGGGAGGCAGGACATATTTAACATGGGAATGTCTGAAACTCTTCCAGGGCTGATGACAGACTCCTAGAGATAAAGAGGAACACGGATTCTTAAGCAGGATAAGTTATATTAACTCTATACTTTCATTCAAGTGCTTGGTGCTACAGAGCACCAAGAGGGAAGAGGGCCTTCAAATATAGGCAGAGGAAATACACATTCCTGCAAAAACACAACAGTTAGACTGGTAGACTAATTAGCAACTGAGAAAAAAAGCCAGTAGATCATATAGATGAAGACTGCAAGCTGTAGTTAGAAAAATAGGATGAAAACATGAACAGAAACACAGCTGGATACTACTCTGTTAATAGCGAACGAAGTAGATGCTGAGGAAATATATGTTACTAGACATGGCAGGGGGGACTTCATGATAGCAAACATTTAATTTGCCAGTCAAGTTTGTTCTACATGTTTACGTTCCTACTGAACTAGCCGCAAAAGATGTAAAACAAAACTGACAGAGCAACCAGCAGAAGTAGAAAAAAAACCTGCTATCATAATGGGAGATTTTAATACTCCTCCCTCAGGAAATGAAAAGAGACAGACCGAAGATTGTCACTATAGAATACACCAATACCCTAAGTGAGCAGAGTTATAGCTCAATATAATTGTCTTATTTAAGTTTTGTTTTGCTGTGAAGAGACACCATGACCATCGCAACTCCATACTTCCTCCATACCTGTTCCAACAAGGTCATTCCCTATGGGCCAAGCATTCAAACACATGAGTCTATGGGGGCCACAACTATTCAAACCACCACAATAATCTAACCGTAAAAATCACTTTTGGGATTCAGCATGGTGGCACATGCCTATAATCCCAACACTCAAGGAAGAGACAAGGCAATCATGAGTTCAGTACCAGCCTGATACATAACAAAATCCCTCCTTCTTTCTCTTTCCCTCCCTCCTCCTCCTCTCTCTCTCTCTCTTGAAAATAAGAAATGTACTTCTGAATTGTTGTAATTCTTAGATCAAAGAGTAAATCACAGTAGAAATTAAAATACTTAAGCTGAATGATAATGGAAATTCAACATGTAAAGTTTACAGAATGCAAAGTAGAGGAACATTGGTTGCTCTGAGTTCATATATATACATATATATTTTTTTTAAACAAAGCTGTTGTCAGCTAATAAGAAAATAGTTCTCTGAAGAAACTGGTGAATGAGAGATAAAGAGACCAAGTGAGCACACAAATTAGAGAATACGCATTCAATTACAAATAACCAATACTAAAAAAGAAAGAGATGTCATTATAGAATTTATAAACATTTATATCATAAGATACATTATGAAAACTTACAGCAATGAATTAGAACTTTACATCAAATAGACATATTCCTAAAATACATACATCTATATACACACACTCTAAACTGAGACAGAAATAAACCAAAAATCTTAATGAGGAAAATCTTATACTACCATCTCCAGAGAATAAGAACAGAATATTTTAGGAGGTCATCATAACCTTGGTGCTTAAGCCTAACAAGAAAAGGACAATTAAGGGCTCATTATGGATAAATTTATATGAAAAAAATCATAAATGAAATAGTCAAATATTAGAATATCACAACCAAGTTTGGCATTTGCTATGAATACTAGGAAATCCAAGTTGTTTTGTCATTCAGATGTAATTCACCATTTTATAAAGAGCTTATGTGATTCAGTCAAAAACAATTATATTTGATATTTTACTCTGTTTTTATGGTTTAGTTTTATTTTATTTAAAAAATATTGAGACAGGATCTCGAGAGCAATCTGGCCTCAAACTCCCTATGTAGCTGAGGACGAACCTGAACCTTTGATCCTCCTGCCTCCACCTCCTGTGTTTGTGCCACAATACCCTATTTATGTAGTACTGGGAATCAAAGCCAGGGCTCTGGGCATGTTAGACAAGCCCTCTACCAACTCAGCTTCATTCTAAGACCTGTTTTCATGGTTTGTAAAATCAGTTAGACAATTACGAATAAATGATGGAGGTGGTGGCAGCTCATGCCTATAATTCCAGCACTGGGGAGGTGGAGGTGGAAGGATAAAGAATTCAGGGCCACTTCAGCTATGTATTGTGTTCAAGGTATGGGCACTGTACACATATAGTATACAGACATACATGCAATCAAAACATTCATAAACATAAAATAAGCCTAAGAATGAAAAATAGGCTCTATATGTATTTATGTGTAAATATACTTAGAAAAAGGACATAAAAAGAATAGAATTGTTTATTCAAAATCATTTATGTGCTGGGCATGGCGGCTCATTCCAGTTAGAAAAGATGAAAGGAAAATTGCAAGTTTGAAGACAGCCTTCAGTTCAAGGCCAGCCTAATTATATATTGAGACTATGTCTCAAAAGCCAAGGTTTCACAATATAGCTTGGTGGTAGAGTGCTTGTCTATTGGACATACTAGGTTTGATCCCCAACATCAAGTTGCTTTAACTGAATATATATCTTTAATAACCAGAAAAATAAGAATTTCTGTGTTTTGATAAAATAGAATATGAAGGGCAAAAACATTAGTTGGGAAAATAGATGGATGATAAGCTAAAGTATTAAAAGTGAAAGTAAGTCTTATGTTTTCAAATCTTCTGTAATACTTTACTTTGTGTATTAGGTAAAGAGAAAACAATTTAATGTTTAAGAGGAATTTCTTACATGTGACAGTAAGATTTCTAGAACGTGAAAGACTTTCTTTACTTATTCCTCCCATAAGGCTTTGGGGCCTAGTAGAGCAGATTGTGGAGGAGAGCAGGCCTTAAACCCACAGGTTGTCCACTAGCTCTGCGAAAGACCTTGCATCTTTATTTTGTCAAATTATACACCAATCACATGGGCTCTTGTCGTTGCTGTTAGGAAGGATTTCATTGGCCCAGTGGGCTTTTTCTATGGAGAGCGTTTTGGGCCTGAACTTACCATGGAGATCTTTGAGTTCACACCTTGTAAGCATAGACTCTGATGGAAATGTCGACTACATGTCCAGCTTCCAGGATCTCCACATTGAAAAGCCCGTGAAAGACGTGAGTGGCATTAGTTCCGGCTAAAAATCAGGTTAGGTAAAAACACCCTTTGGACAACCTCTAAGCCACTTAGTGCTTTCAATAGTTGGGAGTGGAACTATCTAATGGATGGGAATGGCAGTCTCAAGAAAGGCCAAAAGGGGATCTCCCAGGAACTCGGTGAGAGATTTGGGAAATGTGTGTCTTCTCTTTAGAATAGACAAGAAAAATAAGCAAACGCTTTGTGATCAGATCTATGTCAAATCTGATATTCTTATGTCCATCAGAAGGGCAGACATACCATTTATACACTCAACATATAAATAAGACTTGCTGATGTTCCTTAGAATATGCCTTGAGGTACTAAAAGATATAAAATATCTTTAAAATGGCAATACTACGGGAACACTGATCAGATCCCGTCATTAAATAGTTAGCAATTCATCAGTAGTTAGTTATAATGTCAAACTGATGGGATACTGAGAAGAATGGAAAGAAGCATGCATGCTAGATGGAAAAATATTCACAGGAAGGCCTTGGGTGGTAGAGACAGTTGACCATGGTGACTCAGGTCATTGGCCTCTACACAGAGAGCCTATGATTCAAATCTTATTCAATAGCCATCTTATCTCTAGGAAAATTGCTTTATCTGTGTTTTCAGTCCCTATTTTTTAAGGCTATAAACGATGAACTAGAACAATCTGTGTAGACTTTTCTGAAGATTGGCAATTATTATTTCCTGCGGTTGTATTAACTCTTTGTCCCCGCAGAACAGAGGAGTAAGTCTTTAATCTGATTCAAAATGGTTAGGCCAAGGGAGCACTTGCCTTTTGTATACACAAGGCCCTGGGCTTATTTCTTAGCACCATAAAAAGATAAATAAAGAAAAAGAATTTGTGAGATTATTTTATATTTGTTATGTTTGCTAAAAATTAATCTATATTGTTAATTCTCAATGTTTTTCCACTCATAAAATCTTTATTCTAGATGAAATATGATCTAATTGAAACTCTGTATAGATACCGGTCTGACTTGAAAATCATATTTAATATCATCGACACTGATCACTCAGGTAAATGAATGTTGATTAGTTCTGGAGTAATAGAAAGCAAAAGCCAGTTTGTTTCTTCGAACCCAGGACTCAGTTTTAATCTATTTTATTCTTCATCCAAACTTGATGAAACATGAAGGGAAAGGGTAAATTTAATATTGGTAATTTAACTTGGCCACAAAATCTGTGCTGGAGACCATAGAGTTCTACAGAAGCCTTAATAGCCACTGGAATAGCTTCTTTTATAAATCACCAGCAGAGACAAGACCAATTAAAAGATAATTCACTTTCTGGTTTAGTAACTAAGTTAATATGAAACAGGAGTTTTAATTTTGTTTGAGGGACTGAAAACTTGGTTTTAACTTAGCTTAGATATATAATTACTGATTTTTACGTTTTTCTTTTTTCATGACAGGGTTTCTCTGTGTAGTTTTGGCTGTCCTGGACTCACTTTGTAGACTAGACTGGCCTTGAACTCACAGCAATCTGCCTGCCTCTGCCTCCTGAGTGTTGGGATTACAGGTGTGCGCCACAGCTCCCAGCTAATTACTCATTTTCAAACTTAAAAATGCAGGGCTGGGAATACAAGTCAGTGATAGATTGTCTATTGTGTATGCAGCTCTAGGTACCATCCTCAGCACCCTACCACTACCCCTACCTCTGTGCAGAGACATTTGAGTGTGAGAAATATCAATAGTAAGCCA
Source organism: Acomys minous (assembly GCF_964271855.1). Taxonomy (NCBI): domain Eukaryota; kingdom Metazoa; phylum Chordata; class Mammalia; order Rodentia; family Muridae; genus Acomys; species Acomys minous. The sequence continues at coordinate 126,139,915 of NC_140488.1, read as the reverse complement.
TGCGAGTAGATTTTTGCAGATAAGAGCAGGCAGCAGTGGGTTTATGAGATGACTTGCTTGTTGGGCAAAGGTGTTCATTGCTGACCATGATGACCTGAATTCCATCCCTGAAACCCACATGGTAGAAGAGTGGAAGGAGAAACTGACTCTCTCAAGTTGTCCTCTGAGCTCCCTATTTGCACTAAGTCATGGGCTGTGTGCACACATGCACCCGTGTATACACACACACACCATGGAGGGGGGCAACATCATGTTATTGACTCTCAGGGTACCTTCTCCTGCTTTGATGTTTCTCTCTTTTCTGCCATCCTCCTCTGTGTCCTGTACCCTTGGATTTTAGTTCTTAGAATTTCTGTGTCACTTTCATCCACATCCACTCATTTCATCACCGTTTACTCTTTTTGTCATTAACATATTCTCAGGATCCTTGGTAGTTGCAAATGACACTATGTTTCCTATGTTTAGGATCTTTCCCTTTTTCCATCAGTATTTTGATCCTCAGGCATATTAGTGAGCTTGTAAATGGTACTATTCAATCAGTGTGGCTTCTCCCAAGCTCTTATAGGTGCGTCTTAACATTAGCACTTACCACCTTCTCCTGTTTCCTTTTAGGCCTCATCTCCATGGATGAATTTCGGACCATGTGGAAACTTTTCAATACTCATTACAATGTTCAAATTGATGATTCCCAAATCGATGAGCTTGCCTGCAAAGTGGACTTCAACAAAGATGGAAACATAGACTTTAATGAGTTTTTAAAGGCTTTCTATGTAGTACATAAATATGAGGTGCCAGACAGCTATTCTGCTTAAGATGAACAAAAAGTTCCCTCAGCCTCCTTGAAAGCAGCAGACCCCAACAACTTCCAGTCTTAACCAAGGCCCTTGAAATTCATAGTAGTAGAGAAAAGTAGACCCTAATTCACACAAGTAGAAGCATAGTTTGAGTGTTCGCAGTCCTTAGCAAACTGTTATTGGAAAGGCTATGTTAAATTTCAGTTGATAAGATTTACTTCCAGTGTTAAGATCCAACCATTGCCAGTGATGAGCTTGGTTTGAGCCTAGTGCTGGCCTCAGATGACACCTAACCAGGAGTCCAGAAAAAATTGTAAGCATACCGAAAGAAACCCACAGAACAGGAGTGGAAACTATGAACTATAACATTTGTAAGGGGCTGAGAGTAATACTAAGCTATTGCTGAAATAAAGTATTTCCATCATCAAACCATGATCATTTTCAGTGACCTTCAGTGGATGGGGAAACCACATTCAGGGATGAGGGCCACATCAGAATCTTGGGAGAGACTGAGAGCAACAACAAAATCCCTATTTTTTCCTATTGCTGGAAATAAAAAGTCAATATATTCAGATTGAACCCTGTAATTAATATGCTCTAACAACCTGACTGAGAAGACAGTGCCTTGGTTGTATACACTATAAGCTTATTCTGTTATTCTGATTACATATCAAACAACTGACTTCCATCAAGAGAGAGGCTATATTTCATTATTTTTAAAGCTTTGGAACTTGAAGATCAAGAAACAATCCAGATAATGCTAACCTGCCTGCTACATATATCAGAAATAATGAATAAACTATACCAGACATCTTTTGAAATGAATTAACTAAACTTATAGAAAAGCATAAAAACCCTCCAGGGCCAGGAAAACAATGTAATTCAAACCATGGTAATATTTGCATCCGACAAGACAGGTTTTAATGCTGTTGATATGAAAATGCAACTTTTCACCTTGAAGAATACATGATGATTTATTTAAATATGTATGACCATGCTCAGAAATCTGTTACCCCAATTCTACATTACAACATGGCAACAGTTTCATAATTTCTTACAGTAACAGAAAAAAGATTCATAAATCAAAACACATGAATACATTGGAGGAAACATCAGGTAAGCAAAGTGTGGGAATCTCCATCACAGGTCTCACATGGTAGTTGATGGCACTGTGAGAGTGGATTGGTGGAAGTTAGTGGCTTGTCAAGAATACATCTGAAAGACTCTCTGCTCAGTCATTATTTTTTAATTAAAATATAATTACACCCTGTTTTCCCTTTCCCCCCTGCAACATCTCCCATATATACCTCCTTCCTCCTCTCCCCTCTCAAATTCATGGCATTGTGTTAAACCTAGGAGTGGGCAGTGAATGGCTTTTAAAAGGACTGAAAATAACACAAATTAATTTGACTTTGTCTGAAACATTTTAATTTTCTATAATCACATAATGAAACCATTTGGCTTTGTATAATCTTTAACACAGGTGCAGCTCTTTTTTCCTTCCCCACTGAGAACTTCAGTTCTTAGTGCAAAGAATATTATTGAGGGTTAAAAAAGAGATCATTACTAAATACTGAAAGGAATAATTTGCAAAGAAGAAGAAAATAATTTTAGGTGTATGCACATCTAATAACAAAGCTTTAAAATGAATGCAAAAATTTGCATAAGGGCTGGGCTAAGTTGATAGAAGCTTTGTGATATACCTTTATAAACGTATTATGCAAATATAAAATAAACTTATGGAAGATTGGACAGCCTAACTAATCCACCTGATTTGTCATGTATATATGTAAATTAATATATACAAATGTATACATATATATATACTATATATGTGCACGTGCAAGCATATCTATGCAACTCTGAAATCAAATTTTGAAATATTTTTAAGATCAACTCTAAAAAAGAATACACAGTTTAAGCACACAAGAACATTCATAAAAACTGACCACAGCACAGTCCACAATTACAAATCAATAAAATAATTCTACTTCAATTAAATTATAAAAACAAATATGAACAAAGCTCTGGGTTTGAGCTCCGGTACTAGAAAAAAAAAAAGTAAAAAGCTAGCCATATTAATGGAGACTAAAAAAGTAATATTACTATAGATTTACAATAAAACCCTGCCTAAAAGCATTACAGAGGACCAATGGTTGCTTTTTTTTCCTTTTCTTTCTTTCTTTTTTTTTTTTTTTTTTTGCTTGGTTGGTTGGTTGATTTTGTTTTGTTTTGCTTACAATTCCAGGTCCCAATCCATCTTTCCAGGGAAGTCAAGGCAGGAATATAAAACAGCTAGTCACTCAGAAATTTAGACGCACTGAGATAGGAAAGATGTTTTCTTCAAGGCTGTCAAATACAAATAGCCAAAACACTAAAAATGTAACATTTATATAATTCTTGATTGTGTCACAGTTCTTCTTGCTATAGGTGATCTATTGTATATGAGTGTAATAATATAAGTGTATATATAAAAAACTAAAATAACAACAATAATAAAAAACAGCTAGTCACATCACATCACAGTCAAGTGCAAGAGAGAATATACATGCCCTTGCTTGTGTTGTACTGCTTTTTAAAAATTAATTTATTCAGAGTACTTCTCAATTGTTATCCCCTCATTTGTCTCTTCCTGTTCCACCCTCCCTCCCTCTTTCATCCTATTCCCCTCCTCTAGGTCTGTGACAGAAGGGGGCCTCCTCCCCCACCATATGGTCACAGCCTATCAAGTCTCATCTTGGTAGCCTGCCTATTCTTTCTCTGAGTGCCACCAGGCCTCCTCACCAAGGGGAAGTGGTCAAATATGGGGCACCAGAGTTCATGTCAGTCAGAGTCAGTCCCCACTCTCCACACAACTGTGGAGAATGTCCTGTCCATTGGCTAGATCTGAATAGGGGGTCTAGGTTTACTGCATGTATTGTCCTTGTTTGGTGCAGTAGTTTGAGCAGAACCCCTGGGCCCAGATCCGCCCATCATGATGTTCTTCTTGTAGATTTTTAGAACCCTCTGGTTCTAGGTCTGGGCTATGTGTTGTACTGCTTTTTTCACTAGCTTTTTCCTTTCTGTCTTATATAGCTCAGAACCCTCTGTCTAGAGCAGTGTTCTCAACCTTCCAACCGCTGTGCCCCTTTAATACAGTTGTTGTGACTCTCAACCATAAAATTATTTTTATTGCTACTTCATAACTATACTTTTGCTACTGTTATAACTTGTAATGTAAATATTTTTGGAGATAGCGGTTAGCTGAAGGGGTTGCAACCCGCAGGTTGAAAACCACTGCTCTAGAGGGCTGGTACCATCCATAATGAGCTGAGCAGCAGTTGCAAGGAGGAATTCAACCTATGTGTACAATACTCCTTCCCTCTTGTCTCATATCAAAACTGGGGTGTGTGTGTGTGTGTGTGTGTGTGTGTGTGTGTGTGTGTGTGTGTGTGTGTGTGCGTGTGTGTGTGTGTGTGTGTGTGTGTGTGTCTGTCTGTCTCTCTCTCTGTGTATGTGTGTGTATGTGTGTTTTCTTAGAGAGTTTGCTATGGAAAATGGCTTTCAAGATTAGTGTTGAAGTGTCATCTAGTGTTTCTAAGTGTCAGAAAGCTGTTAGGTACCTTATGGAGAAAATACATATGTTAAATAAAATTAATTCAAGCATGCGTGATAGTATTATTGGCATGAGTTTAGTGTTAATGAATCAACAAAACACAGTAAATGAATTATATTTAAAAAGAAATACTTGTAAAACAAGATATATATTGGTCAGTTGACAGAAATGGTGGCCAAAGTCTGGCAGGAACCCAACCCTTTATTTTCCCAAGGAGCATTCTTTCAATATTTATTAATTCAGTGTTCACTTAGAAATATATTCTAAGTGAATATATACTCAAAATACTGTAAATAATGAGAATCAAGAAGGTTTTCCAAATATTTTCTTTATTATTATTTTTTAAATTTTGCTTTTCAAGAGCATTTATCTGTTTAATCACTACAAATGATTTAGGGGTACTCACTGAATAGTTTATTCTATTTTACTTATTTGTAATGGCACTTCTGTCATATAGTAAGCTCCCTCATACACATGGCTCTCATGTTAGGCTGCTTGTTACCATCCACTGATCTCTGGGACTATTTATACACAAATGCTTCATGTATTGGATACTATGGGTTTATAATTGTCTTGCTTTCTAGCAGCATTGGCCTGGATTCTTTGAATTTCTTTGGTCCTTTAGCCCTCTGTACACATACTAGAATCAGCCTGTCAATTTTGTGAAATCAGCTATTTAATTTTAATAGGAATTGCATTGTTTATAAATTATCCTTTACTGTAGTGACTCTTTCTGGTCATAAGCATGACATATTTTCCAATTATTTTAGAATGTTTTCACCTACATTAAAATGTCATTTCTATAATCTTTAGAAGAGATTTATTCCAAAGTGGGGTACTGGGAGGAACTGGGGGAAAGAAAGGGAAGACAGGAGAAATGGTGGGATTATAATCTCAAAAATAAATAAAATAAAAATGATTAATGCCAAGTTATACTGTGAGTTTTTGATATTGTTATTGTCCTATTCTTTTGCTTTTAAATCTTCTTGCTTGATCCCCCATACAGAGTTCTAATCTTAGAGTTTGATTCTGTTTTAGTCTCCAGCTGCTTTCTGTGTTTCTTGTATGATCTGTATGTATTTGTGGGGGCAAGCCTATTTATGTGTTTGTACTATGTGTAGACACTTGATCAGTCTGGATTGTTCAGTTGGGAGCTTTGTAATTTTTCATTGTGAACTCATCGCTCCTAGCGCTTTCGTGTTTGTATGTCTGGAATATTCCATGATATTTAAGATGTGGGAGCTATTTTTCCATGTCTTTGTTGGATTTGTTCCCAGGGGTATCATTGCTTAAGGAACTGGTCTTATGTAACTTTTTAGTCTGGAGTCTCTGAATTATGTGGGTAGAGTGAAAACAGTATGAATTGTAGTCCTGTGGTTTTAAAACCTCAGAGAGCTTTTATTATTTTCCCACCCAAAGCCCTGTTGCCCCATAGTCTCTCTTGTTTTTAAATCCTTTCATAAATAAAATAGTTCTTTGAGGGTCTTGGCTTTATGTAAAGTTCTGAGTTTAATTCTCTACCCACTAAAGCTCAGAGCCTCATTTCCTGTGCCTGTGTAGGGGTATTAAATCCCAAACCCCTAGGTTCTGGAGACAAATACCCCCTGTTATCTCAAGCATTCACTCTTCTGCTTTTTCTTTTTCCCCTTTGTTTCTGGCACCTAGGGGTTGGCTTTTATGATTTGTGAGCCTAGTTGTACATTTAAAATAATCATGCTAGATTTTACTCAGTGTATCTAAGTGATTATAGTAAAGGGATTTTCATGTTGTCTGAGTTTCTATATTACTAGCAGTGATAGAGTTTTTGTATTATTTAGCATGATAATAGACTGCATTCTTCGTAGTTTTTAATAATCTTTAGACTTCATATTTTTATCCAGTGATTAAGTGTTCATAATATTCAGGGCATTTGGATTATATAATGTGTCTTTTATTAGGCCACAATTTTAATACCTTGGTAGGACTTCTGAATTTCTGTAGCAATTTTTACATAAAAGGTATCATGTATTTTTTTTAAGCTACACTTAAAATGGATGACCCTCATCCATTCTTCCTGACATACAGAAGTCATATTAACCCACTATAGGACTTTCCATATTTTTGTTCTCTGCAAGTAAATCTGTATAAGACCATTTATAGTCTCATATATGTGTATATTTACAACTTTAAGACAATAACAGAGTGTTTATTTTGTGCTGCATTAAAAATGGAATTAGATCATCATTTTCCACACTCTGTTTTTACTATTATATGATGCTGAAGGCCCAGGGAGCTGTTTCAGTTCCTGCTTGTTTATCTTTTGAATGCTGGTACATTTGAATGTGACCTCCAAAGTTCATGTATTGAAAACTTAATCTCGATATTCATATGTTAATGATTTTAGAGAAAGGACTTCTACTAAGTAAGTAGACTAGAAAGGGCCATTGGGGTGAGGGCTTCATGATGGCATTAAGTGCTCTAAGAGGAAGGGAAACCTGAGCCAGCACGTTTTCCCTGCCTTGTGATATCATCTTCTTGCTATGCTGGAAACTACATGGTGGAAGGAGAGACCTTACTCTCCAAGTTGTTCTCTTCTCTGACCTCCACATGCACACTGTGGCACCTGTGCATTTATGAATACACATGTACAAACATATCAATAAATAAATATAAATATAATTTTAAAACAAAATAGATTATTACTGTTAGGATTCTGCTTCAGTCTGCCTACTTATGAAGTCATTGCTTATCTGCCATGAAGGACAGACTGTCCATGTGGCCCTCTCTCTATTTCCTCTCACTCTTACCCTTCTATTTTCTCTACTCTCTCTTCTTATTCTCTCTCTCTCTCTCTCTCTCTCTCTCTCTCTCTCTCTCTCTCTCTCTCTCTCTCTTTCTCTCTCTCTCGGGTATCCCTCCCCTTTTCCTTCTCCCCCATGCTCATTTAATAAACTCTTCTACAATATAATATCTGCTGCCTGGTACCTTGTATCTATCATTACCTTATTAATTAATATATAAAAATTACCAGTGCCCCAAAACCACTCCCACATATGCCTCCTCTTGTCTCTCACCCCCTAAGGTACTCATCATCCTGATGTTAACATAGATTTCTTTAGCCTTGTGAGGGGGGAATTCCATAGAAAAGAAACCATTTAATAGTATTCTATAACATTATTATTTATAACACTCATAATGCACTTACATTTAGTTATTAATTATGATGCCTTATAATAGCTCATTATGTAACTATATCAGAATTTATTCGTCCATCTACTAGTAGACTTTGGAGCTATTATGGACAGTACTGCCATGAACAAATTGTTCTTAATCTACTCTTTTTAACTACTGTAATATATTAAGTGCTGTGTTGGACTGCCTTTAATTCGGTTATTCTGCTTTGAGTAATGGGATGCTTTATATTTATTATAAACTGGACAGGATCCAGAATTACCTTGGAGACAAATCTCTGGGCATGTCTGTGAAGAATGTTCCATATTAGAGTAATTGGGGGAGGAAGCCCCTTAACTATGGGAAGCACCATTCCCTGGGCTGGGGTCCTAGACTGCATCAAAAGAAGAAGGCTGAGCATAAATATTCATCCCTCTTTGCTTCCTGACTGTAGATTCAATATAATCAGTTAGCTACCTTATTTTCCTAGTACTGGGGCTACCTTGCCATGATGAACTATATTCTCAAAATGTGAGTCAAAATAGACCATTATTTTCTTAAGTTGGTTTTTATCAGAGATTTTATCACAGCAAATGTACCCAATACAGAAACTTGATACAGAAACTGTGGTCATTGCTATGATAATTCTGACCATGTGATGCTTGGGCTATTGGAACTGGGTTACAGGATGAGTGTGGAAACATTTGGAATATTGGGCTAAAAAATCTTTAGAGCCTGGAAGCACAGAACAATAGTCCATTCTGGTAGGAGTCTAAAAGATGAGAATGCCGAAAGAAAGAGACACTGAGGGCCAAGCTCATGTGGTTTTAGGAGGAAAGAAAGATTTTTATCATGAACTAAGCTAGAGGCCATTGCTGTTGCATTCTGGCAAAGAATGTGGATGCATTCTTCTTGTGTCCTATTACTCATTTCCCTTAACAAAACATGGAGAAAGGAGAGGACACACACACATGAGGGGGGCGGGGACAGAGGAGAGAGACAGACAGAGACAGAAATACAGAGGCAGACAGAGACAGAGATAGACATAGAGAAATAGAAAGAGATGAAGTTCCATGAGGAAAGGAATATGAACAAGTTAAAGCTGTGAATAATTGGAAAGTGTCCTGAGGGCAAGATGCCAGATACTAAAGGCTATACCTTGTGAGAATGCCAATCCAACTGAGAGAGTGTGAACTGAAAACGATGCTGAAATGGTTCCTTGCTCCAAAAGAACTGCAAATGCAGATAGAAAACAATGCAACTATACTCGAAGGGGACCAGGCTGCACCTCAACCTGGCAGCAGAACTTTGCATCATCATCCATGCAGTACTGGTTTTATAGATAAGAAAGATGAAAGACTGTTAGGGTTCTGGAGGCTTGTGCCAAAGTTCAAGAAGGCTGCTGGGGCAAGGGAAAGTCCAACAGGGTCAGATTCTCCGTAAGAAGGCCCTGAGAGCCCACTGCATAAAGCTGGAAAGATAAAGCCTCAGTTGAAAGGAGAGTCCAGAATGTAGGAGATGCCAGAGGCATGGGATATCTGTCAAAATAAACTTCAGCTGTGGAGTAAAGCCAACCCATGAGAAAGGTTACATATGCCATAGGCATCAGAGATGGAGGGGTGGAATTGAGGCCAACAATTGACACGTGGGACTTCTAAGAAGCTTCTGTACAGCTAAAGAAATTATCAACCTGGCAAAGAGGAAGCCCAGAGAATGAGAGAGAAACCTTGTTAGCTATAAATTTGATGAAACATTAATATCCAGAATATGAAAAGAAATAAAAAAAAACAGAGTCAAAGAAACAGATGACCCATTGTGGTTTGAGTAGGCATGGCCCCCATAGACTCATGTGTGAATGCTTGGCCATAGGGAGTGATACTCTTAGGAGGTGTGGTCTTGTTGGAGTAGGTGTGGCCTTGTTGGAGTAGGTGTGGCCTGGTTGGAGTAGGTGTGGCCTGGTTGGAGGAAATGTGTCATTGTGGGGTTGAGCTTTGAGGTCTCCTATCCTAACTACACCCAGTGTGACACACAGTCCCCTTCTTCTGACTGTGGATCAAGATATAGAACTCTTAGCTCTTTGTCCAGCACCATGTCTGCCCATATGCTGCCATGTTTCCCACCATGACAATAATGAACTAAATTTCTGAAACTGTAAACCAGACCCAATGAAAGGTTTTCCTTTATAAGAGTTGCCATGGTCATGGTGTATCTTTGCAGCAATGGAATCTCTAACTAAGACACCCATTCAAAAAATGGGTCAGGGACATGAACAGAAATTTCCACTCAGATCTTTTGGAAGCCTAATTCCATTAGCATCCCAGAAGCTTAGGATTTGGTATTTTCCCTTTCGGTTTTTTATCTTGCTTTGGGTCTGATCTTTTCATGCTATGACCATAATTTCTCCCTGTGGAATGTTTCCTCTGTGCCATTATATGCTAGAAATATATAAAAGGAGTTCACATGTAAAAGACTGCCTGTGTCTCAGAAGAGATTCTGCAGTTACACTTTTGAAAAACGTTGGAACTGTTTAAGATTTTGGTAATCTTCAAGTTAGACTGAATACACTTTGCATTATGAGGTGGCAACGAGACTATTGAGACAGTAAGTAGAAAAGTCATGGTTGAGTCGAGTTGGCAAGGGATGAGCTTGTGATGGGTCATATTGATTGTCAACTTGACAGGACCTAGAATCATATCAGAGACAAACCTCTGGACACATCTGTGAGGGACTATCTACAGCATGTTAACTATACCAAAAAAGCCTACCTTAGCCATGGGTGGCACCATTCTCCAGGATTGGGTCCTCAACTGCGTAGAAAGGAGAAGGCTGAGTGTAAGCATCAGTCATCTTTGTTTCCTAAATGTGGATGAGATGTTACCAGCCAGTGACTTCATGCTGCTGTCTCCAGGACTTCCTTGCCATGATGCCCTTTACCCCCGACCTGTGAGTCAAAATAGGCTTTAGTTGATTTTGTCAGATATTTTATCATAGCAATGAGAGCATTGATCCAATAAACTATTTTCTGTTCTTGGCCATTAACGTACAAATTCAATATGTATTATGTATACTGAGCATACACAGAAATGTTACTCTATCCCTAATGATGAGTTAGATTTTCAGAGATCAGACTGAAATCCAATTGGCTACCCTCAGGGAAGTGGGAGGCAAATGGAAAGAAGCATAGGTGAGTGGCTGAGGGTGGTTCCTGGTGGTTCTGTCTCTTGATCTGTGTGCTGTCTGTGCATGGAAATTAACTAAGCAATGTTCTGGTGAGTCGTGCATTCGTCTCAGTGCAGCAATTCCCTTTAAAAATTAAGAGCTGTTGCTTGAACATATATATATATGTATGTATATATTTAAAGTGGTGGTAGCATTGTCATTGATGATGTATGATGATCTCTTTCCCTTCATCTCTACTAGCAGTAGCTTTTCCAGTTCTGTCCATGTGTTATAAATTTGATGGCTATAAAATGATATCTTACCAGGTTCTTATATTTCTTGAACGGCTGAAGAATTTGAACATATTCGTGTACTTAGATTTTCTTTCTGACAAATTGTTTCTTCATATTTTGCTTACATTTTCTTTTAGTTTATTCACGCCTTTCTTGCCAATTTGTAAATTAATTCCAGCTGAGTATGGTGACACATGCCTATAATTCCAGCACTTTGAAGGCTGAAGCAGGAGGATTGCAAGCTAGTGAGTTAGTGAGACCTTAACTAAAAAAGAAAAAAAGTTAATACCTTAGTTATTTTAATTGCAAATTAATTCCATGCCTACTATTTCTCTATTGACTTTGTTCATGTTACTTTGGGCTATATAAAAGTTTCATATTTTAAAATAGTAATTATATCCATATTTTTAATTACTTATGCTTTTATAGTAGGCGTTTCAATGTCTCTAGAGCATATATTGACTTTCTGGAATGTTCTTGTAAAATCTTTGTTTTTTTAGTTAGGTTATTTGTAGTACAATAATTTATTTTATATGGTATAATATGTGTTTTATTTCACTGTTTTTATGATTTTTCCTTTTTTTTTCAGTATTGGAGAGTGGACCCAGGAACTTGAGCCAGGCAAATACTCTATCTCTGATCTAGCCCTCTGGCCTCACCCTATGGTTTATTTCTATGTTATTCTATATAGGTGTCCTGTCATGCCAGCCTCCTTTATTGACTAGTCCACATTTTTCCTCCTGAGATGAATAGCTGTAGTGGTCATGTACTAATTTCTCAAACATATCAGTATTTAATTCAGATTTTCTAGATGCATCCATTACTTTTTGCCCGTTTTCATACTAACGTTATGTTTATTCAATTTTAGTGGTTTGATATACAGCCACGATTTCTAATAATGCAAGACTCATTCTGCTGTCCTTTTCAGTTTTCTCAGCTATTTCCAGACATTTACTTCTCCATAGGAAGCTTAATATAGCTTTATGAAATTCCATGAAACCCCTGCAAATGTTATTGAGTTGGGCATGACTATTCATGCCTGTAAGGCAAAAAGATTGCAGCAAGTTTGAATCCTGCCTGGGCTACACAGTGAATTCCAGTCCAGCATGTAACTCCAAAGCCAAAACCAATAGACAATACAAAAGCTTCCAAAAGATTCTATTGTGATGAAATACAATTTCTACATTACATTGTTTTCTTTTTATGTCTTGTTTCTTTTATTATTTTCATTCCTAAATATTTTCTATTTTCCTACTATTGAAATGGAATTTTCAGTTTCATTTGCATTTATACGTATTTATTGTTAGAATAAGAGAGAAGAAAAGCTGCTCTTTGTTTTATCTAATATCTAGTCTCCTTACCAGATATTGCTATAAATTCTAGTATCTTTTGCATTTTCAAGCTGGTCAGTTGCAATATCAGTAGAATTAATTCATTCTGCTTCTTTTAAAATGTCACATTGAGCAAAAACACTGATCAGGAAACTGAATTTCACATAAACAATGAGAAGTTTTTAAAATGAAGGGATCTGCTTTTTGCTTTTCTTTGTTTGATATTTGGGAACACGGTCTCACTATGGAGCCTAGGCTGGCCTTTAACTTGAAGTCTGCCAATCTTCCTGCCTCAGCCTCCCAAGTGCTGGGATTATCAGTGTGGTCTGCCCTATTTTATATTTGGGACATATGCTGGAAAATATTCACTGTTAGCTTCAAATTCTAATTTATTTGGATTATGTGCATTTTATCGGGTATCGGGCACCAGTGATGATGCCTGTGGTTTTATTTTCTTTTTATGCTGCATTTGCTCAAATCTAGAAAGAATGTATCTCTCACCTAGGGTGCGCATTAGTAGTATGAACCAGGAATCTTTTTTTTTTAAAGAATTCCAATGACAAGCTTTTAGGTTCAGATGGTTATTTGGAGCTCTACACTTTTTAAAAGTTTCCTAAATAGTCTAATGTGACCGAGTATTGAGAGCCACTATCTTAACATTAAATAATAATGACATCAAAAGTCAGGTATGATAGCACAGGCCTTTGATCCTAGCACCCAGGAGGTAGAGACAGGTGGATCTATGTGAGTTCAAGGCCAGTCTAATCTTACAGAGTAAGTTCCAGAACACCCAGGGCTACATAGCTGTTAAAAACAAAAACAAAAACAAAACAAAACAAAAACCCTATGTCAAATATGTTCCAGTGAAAGGCCTCACAGCCACATATACCATGGTAATGATATTTTTGATGTGTTCTTGAATTTGGTTTGTGAGTATTTTATTGAGTATTCTTTTTTTATTGAGTATTCTTGCATTAATCTTCATAAGAGAAATTGGTCTGAAATTCTCTTTCTTTGTTGAGTCTTTCTGTGGTTTAGGAATCAAAGTGACTGTGGCCTCACAGAATGAGTTTGGTAATGTTCCTTCTGTTTTTATTTTGTGGAATAGTTTAAAGAGAACTGGTATTAGCTCTTCTCTAAAGGCCTGGTAGAATTCTGCACTGGAACCATCTGGACCTGGGCTTTTTTAGGTTGGAAGACTTTTGATGACTGCTTCTATTTTTGTAGGACAAATAGGACTATTTAATTTGTTTATCTGATCTTGATTCAACTTTAGCAAGTGGAACCCATCAAGAAAATTGTCCATTTCCTTTAGATTTTCAAATTTTGTAGCACATAGGCTTTTGAAGTAAGACCTAATGATTCTTTGGATTTCTTCAGTGTCTGCCATTATGTCTCCCTTTTCATTTCTGATTTTGTTGATTTGAATACCCTCCCTCTGCCTTTTAGTTAGTTTGACTAAGGGTTTGTCTGTCTTGTTGATTTTATCAAAGAATCAGTTCTTGGTTTCCTTGATTCTTTGAGATTTTTTCTTTGTTTCTAATTTATTGATTTCAGCCCTGAGTTTGATGATTTACAGCTGTCTACTCCTCTTGGGTGTATCTGCTTCTTTTTCTTCTAGCACTTGCAGGTGTGCTGTTAAGCTGGCAGTATGGGATCTCTCCAGATTCTTTATAAAGGCACTTAGTGCTATGAACTTTCCTCTTAGCACTGCTTTCACTGTGTCCCATAAGTTTGGGTATGTTGTACTCTCAGTTTCATTCAATTCTAGGATGTTAATTTGGGTGACTGTTCAGGCAGCAAACTGTCTCTGTCATCTTCTCAGTTTGCAAGCTGCTAACCTGTACTCCCTGTATACTCGGGTAATTAATTTTATTCCTTCTCAAGTCTCAGATGGGGTTGAAGACTAGATAATTTACAATGAAGCTTACTTGTTTAGAGGTTAAGATGTTTTTAGGTCTAGATAAATATTTTAAGTTGATAATGACGAGATATGATGGATATTGATTACATTCAGAATTTTAGATGCACCAAGATTGTAAAGATGTTTTCTTCAAGGCTGCCAAATACAAATAACCAAAACACTATGAATATAACATATATGTGTATATATATATATATATATATATATATATATATATATATATATATACATATACAATATATATATTTCCTGATTATTTCGTGGTTCTTCTTGCCGTAAGTAGTTTATTTTATATATGTGTAATAATATAAATGTATATGTAAAAAATTGTAAAAAGTCTATATGGACAACAAAAGCTGGATTTGATGGCTTTAAAAAAAGAAACTAAGTTGAATGGGTATGAGAGAAGGTGGATCTAGGTGGAGATGGGGAGGGAGAGGGAATATTAACAAAATTCTCAAAAAAATCACTTTATTTTGTTTACATGGATTTCATCTGGTTTTGTTACTGGGACATTACTCTAAACTCCCCAGTGCCTCTGTCCTTGTCATTGTCATTGACAGAATTCAGACCAGGCATGCAGAACATAGTGCAGAGAATAGGTACAGTTTACTATAGAATCATAGAAATCACAAACAAGAGTAAAAGTGGGCAATAGACAAAGGGGCCACTGTGGAAGAAAACACAGAGTGAGAGTAGACACTGGTCAGAGGCACTGCTGTCCAGGTGATTGGCAGGCCCATGTGGATTGACCCTTAAAGGAAAAGGCAATGGTTTTCCTTTCTCTTCCCACCTGCCCTCCCTTACTCCCACCTCCCCTTTCTTTCTTTACATTAAAAAGCCTCCTACTATATAATAATCTTACACAGCTTAGGGATCTTGGATCCAGGTTTAGATAATAAATAATTAATGTCCTTCTAGGCAATTCACAATGTTACAAGTCCTCCTGTGGCTAGAGATGTAACTCAGGTCCTGTTCCTCCAACCAGTAATTAGAGTCCTGAAATTCTAGTTTTTACAAGCAGTTGGTTATATGCAGGGGTCCTGTCACCTTCTACACCGCTTATATAACTATTTAACTGGATTATTTTAAATAGTTGCTTTTATCTATTTTAAAGATATTTGACTTTTATGTATATATGTATGTTTTTGCATGTGCAACTTTGTGTGTGTGTGTGTGTGTGTGTGTGTGTGTTAGTGACTGTGTGCATATAAGTGCATGTGCATGAAGCCAAAGGCGCTAGATCTCCTGAAGCTGTAGTTTCAGGCAGTTGTGAGACACTGGGAATGAGAGTTCTGGATTCCATGGTAGTCATTCAAACTGAGAGATGCAGAAGCAAGTAGGCCTGAGTTCATTTGTCCAAACTCAGATGAAACTCTATTTAGGGTCAGTGTGCTCTCTGAGCGTTTTTAAAAAACGGCAGATTGATGCAACCCTCACTAAACTTCTCTGTGCTAATTGGTCCATTTGTCGATTTTGGTAGCTTCAATTTTGCAAAGCAATCATTCTTTCTTTCTAAATTGTAAAGATTTTAATTTCCACTAAATCACTAGCTGTATTATGTTCCTCAGTCCTCTGGTCAACCTCTGCTTATTTTTTCCCTTTGATCTGGCTTTTGAGGATTTTGTAACTGGATTGGAAGCCCCAGCAGGCTATGCACTGCCACTCATCCCAATATACCAATCAAAGAGATAAGTACTGCTAAAAAAAAAAAAGGAAGGCATTTAACAAATTTGGCCATATTGAGAGGAACAGATAAGAGGGGCCCAGTGACACCAAGTCCATCTTCAAGGTACAGACATGAACTTTAGGTTTAACAGAGAAAGAATTTGAACAAGGAGGAAACATACCACCAACAATGTTGTCTCAGCACTGATCCTACAAGCTGGGGCCAGTATGCTGTTAAAGTTCCCAACATCCATGTTAGTTCTCAGGATATAATCTCTATACATTATAGCCTCACTATTACAGATAATTGGGCAGTATGGAATACCTTACTTGCTTTGCTGTTCCTGGAGTCCAAGGTGATCTAGGTTTAAGTCAATGAATTATGTTGTTGTTGTTGTTGTTTTGTTTTGTTTTGTTTTGTTTGAGACAGGGTTTCACTGTGTTATCTTGGCTGTCCTGGAACTCACTCAGTAGACCAGGCTGGCCTCGAACTCACATAGATTTGCCTGCCTCTGCCTCCCTGAGTGCTGGGATCACAGGCGTGTGCCTCTGTAGCATAGAAGGGGAATAAAATAGGCTAGGTGCCAATGGGTGTTTAGACAGACCTGCCTGGAGGGATTAATACGCCTATGCAGAATCAAGCAGGAATCTGACTCAAAGTTAAGGAGATGGGGAGAAAAGGAAAGCAGAGGTACCAGGCTCTCACCTTGCATTTACTTACCTAATGGGAGAAAGTGAGGAGTCAGTTCTTTTCAGAAAAAGTATTTTCTAAGTGGCTGTTCCAAGATCCTCTACTATGAGTTGTTTCGGGGCACTTAAAAAAAACAAAAATAAAATAAATAGGGTCTCCCATATTCCAGGATGGCCTCACACTTACTGTGTAATGGGGGGGGGTGATTTTGATTTTCTAATCCTCTTGTGTCTATTACCAGAATGCTTGGATTATAGATGTGTGCTACTACACCCTGAGTCTGTGGTCCCGGTATAGAAGCCAGGGCCTTGTGCCTGCTATGTAAGCACTCGAACAAGCGAGTTGTGTCTTCAGCCCTAAGTCATTTGTATTGATTTACCCTTTGAGCAATGGGGGATATTTCCTTTCACTCGTTCCTTATCTCAGTTATTTGTCTTTCATTCTTTTCAGACAGTATATCACATAGCCTAGGCTGGCTTCAAATCACTGTGTAGCTGAGGACATCCTCAAATTCTGGATCTTCTGGCCTCTACCCTCCCAAGTGATGACAGATGTGCTCCACCTTGCCAGCATTTCAGGTCTTTTCGCTACAAAGTGGAGTCTGATTTCTGTTGAGTTATAATTTTGCCGCTTTTCTAATTTTTAAAGGTTGGCATCGATATCTAATTTGTACAGGTTATTTAAAATAATGAAGGCATTGAAGGTTATACAATTTCCTTTAGGCATTGCTTTCACTGCATGCATCAATTTTAGTGTATAGTCTTCTCTTTTACACTATTTTCTAAGTAATTTCCCTGTTGATTTTTCTCTCTAATAGTTTTCTGGAAGCAAGTTCTTCCCACTCCCACCCCACCCTCCACATTTAAAAGAGTCCATTTTCATTGTTTGATTTTTTCCCTTAAAAATTTTATTGTTTTTGTGGCCTGAACCCAATCTATTATTATAAATGTTTCATACAGACAAAAATGTTTTTTCATGTGAAAAATATATCATATTGTAAAAAGTATACTGGTTTTCACCCCTTTTCCTGGCATACAATTCTGAAAACCCTTTCAGTCTTCCAAGTGATGTGCTCTTTTTCATGCCAATGAGTTTACTGCATGGCAATGTGAGAATGTGTCTGTTTGGAAGCTGGAACCTGAAAGGAACAGGGTAGGATTAGCACCCTGGGGCTCCCAACTCTATACACCAAGCTCTAGAGAAGGGAGAGGTTAAGTTCATCACTAATAGCTAAGACTTTAATTAGTTGTGCATATGTATTGAAGTCTTCATGGAAATCTCCAAAGTACACAGCTTGGAGAGTTTCCTAAAACCCAGCCTATAGAGTTTCTTGGCTGTCCATCCTGGCCTGACTGTCTCTATTCATCTTTCCATATCCCTTGTGACATCTTTTATATTAAAGCAATAATTCTGCTTCCTTGAGTTATGTGAGACATTCTAGCATATTAATCAAACCCAAGGAGGGGACTGTGGCAACTCTGATTTAGAGCTACTAGGTCAGAAGTGCTTTGATGGGCATCTGGAGGGGGCACTGGTACAGACCTGTGGGACTGAGCCCTTAGCCTGTGGAGTCTAACCCTATTTTCAGTAGACAGTGTCAGAATTGAATTGAATTAGAGGATGCCCAGATGGTGTCTGCTGCAGAATTGCTTCTTGGTAGGTATGGGACCTCCCCAAACATCTGGTAACAGAACTGTTTTGTGTTGTGAGGGTATGGTAGGAGAAACAGAATTTGATTGAACAAAAAAAAAAAGGTTTTTTTCTGTGCATTTGATTTTTACCATAAATTATTAGTTATGTCAATT
The DNA here is from genome assembly GCF_964271855.1 of Acomys minous. NCBI lineage: Eukaryota > Metazoa > Chordata > Mammalia > Rodentia > Muridae > Acomys > Acomys minous. The sequence goes on along the minus strand of NC_140488.1, from coordinate 126,121,505 downwards.
ATTTTATACCCTCACTAACTTTTCATTTATTATGTATATTTAATTCTTCTTTCTTTTGTATATGTGTGCTATATTCATATGTACCTGTGTGCATATATACGTGTGTGCATCTATATGTAGGCCAAAGGTCAATGCTGAGTGTCTTTCTCTAATGCTCACCAGCTTTTTGACACAGAACTTGGAGCTTATACATTCATCTGCACTGGCTAGTTAACGAATTCCGGGGGTCTGTCTGACTCTGCTGGTTACAGACATACACTGACATTCTAGCTTTTATGTGCACTCTCGGATCCACACTCAGGCCCTTACAACTTGTATGGCAAGTGCTTTACCCCATTGCCCCAGCCCCAGGTATATGTAGTTCTAAAGGATAAAAATTGATTGAGCCTACTAAAGCTAAATTTTATTTTATTTTGTTTGTATTTCTACAGATGTTCTACTTCATGTGTATATAGTACCTATAAGTTTATACATACTGTTTGCTTTTAATTGTATTCCTGTCATATATATATGTGTGTGTGTGGATGTGTATATATATATTCATACACACACACACACACACACACACACACACACACACACATACTTTTGGGGGCATATTTTGAGCCTTAACTTTCTCCTTACCTCTGCTCTTGTTGCCATCTTATTATTGGCACTTTTCTAAATATTTTTTTTCTGAATTAAAAAATTTTTATGAGATCTATTCATTTTTATTTCATTTGTATGGCTCTTTTGCATGCATGTATGTCTGTGTACCACATGCATGCAGTGCCCACAGAGGCTAGAAAAATGGCATCAGCTCCTCTGGAATTGGAGTTGCAGATAGTTGTGAGCCACCATGTGGGAATTTAGTCAGCTCTGTTCACCACTGAGCCACCTCTTCAGCCTCCTATAAACATTTTTGGCATTTTCTTTTCTTTTTAACTTTTTTTCTTTTTTTTTTTTTTTTTGAGACAAGGTTTCTCTGTGTAGCCTTGGCTGTCCTGGACTCGGTTTTGTAGACCAGGCTGGCCTCAACTCACAGCAATTTGCCTGCCTCTGCCTCCTGAGTGCTGAGATTAAAGGCATGCACCACCATGCCCAGTGCCATTTTATTTTCAATATTTATCATTCCATGCAATTTCCCTAAGTAGCATATATCTGGATTTTAATTTTTAACTCTGACAGTCTCTTTTATTGGGCAAATTCAATTTAATCACCTTCAGTAAATTAACTGAGATGTTTTATTTTACTTAGAGATTGATTTTTTCTAGTCTTATTAAATTTATTTCATCTTCCCTTATTAGTAAACTCTATAGACACATAGACTTCTCCATTCTATTCTGTTGTGTTTTGTTTGGCAGAACCTTGCTGTATAGCAGACTGCTTAGGAACTGACAATCCTCCTGCCTCTGCCTCTACCTCCCGAGTGCTGGGATTATAGTCATGTGCTACCATACATGGCTGACAAATAACCATTCAATGAGATTTTAAAAGTCTTCATTTGTAGGCTGTCGCTTTGTTCTGTTGACAGTGTCTCCTGCCTTACGGAAGCTTCTCAGCCTCATGAGGTCCCATTTATTAGTTGTTGACCTTAAGGCCTGTGCTGTTGGTGTTCTGTTCAAGGAGTTGTCTCCTGTGCCAATGTGTTACAGGCTTTTCCCTACTTTTTCTTCTAATTGATTTAGTGTCTCTTGTTTTATGTTGAGGTCTTTGATCCACTTGGACTTGAGTTTTGTGTAGGGTGACAAATATGGGTCCAATTGCATTTTTTTACATGTAGCATCCAGTTAGACCAGCACCATGTTGAAGATGCTATCCTTTTTCCAAGAAGCATGGGAGAATGGTGAAATAGAAGGATCCAGAGGGTCCTAGAAACCTATAAGAAGAACATTATAATGGGTGGGTCTGGGCCCAGGGGTCCTGCTCAAACTATGGCACCAGTCAAGGACAATATATGCAGTAAACTTTGAATCCTTACCCAGATCTACCTAATAGACAGGACATTCTCCACAGTTGAGTGGAGAGTGGGGTCTAACTTTCACATGAACTCTGGTGCCCCATATTTGACCACATCCCCTGGATGGGGAGACCTGTTGGCACTCAGAGGAAGGATAGCAGGCTACCAAGAAGAGACTTGATGCCCTATGAGCATATACAGGGGGAGGAAGTCCCCCTCAGTCACAGTCATAGGGGAGGGGAATAAGGGGAAAAATGGGAGGGAGGGAGGAATGGGAGGATACAAGGGATGGGATAACCATTGAGATGTAATATGAATAAATTAATCAAATATATTTTTTAAAAGTCTTCATTTGTTGTTTTACTTTGGACAGAGTTCTACTATATTACTTGACCTAGGTTTGAACTCATTATGCAGCCAAGCCTGGCCCTGAATTCAAAATCACCTTGTCTCTGCCTCTTCCGTGCTAGGGAGTATAGGAATGTGACTGACTCTAGAAAGTCTATTGCATGACATTTAAAGTGAAATGTAACAGATGAATGTGTGCAGTTGGGAAGTCAAACTCTATCCTTTGTCTCTAATTCAAGGCATCCTTTCCACAACATTGAACATTCAGAGCCAGGGCAAGTGTTTCTAATGAATGAATCTGGCTGATGTTTAGCTCAGTGTAGGTGGGCAGCTCTGGCAGAGCAGCTAGGGTCTCTGATGGGCCAGACTGAGCATACCGGGTAAATAAGCATACTCCGTGGTAAGCATACCAGATGGTGAGCGCAGAAGGTGATAAGCAGATTGGGCAAAGAGCATATTTGGGGAGCAGCATATCAGCAGGTGAACATAGTAGTAAGTGGGGAGAATATACTGTAGGAACAGCTGACCACCAGTGTTCAATGGTTCCACATGTGGAGTAATGGAAGAATCAGAAGTCAGTTGGATGTAATCTTCAGGTGGTTCCTTATCAGGGTCCTAGACTTCCTGGCTTAGAAATGTATCTTCTTAGCCTGGGAATCTGGGGCTTCTCAGGCCAAAGGCTTCAGAACCTTAGAGTCTGCATCTAAAGAGTTAAAAAGGTGACATTCTGGGGACCCTCTAATGGTTGTCACCAAGAAGTACAGTTTGGATTGTCAGAGTGGGTAGACTACCTTAGAAGTCTGTTCTAGGCTTAGTCCCTAGCATCCTTCCTCTCCAGAGGAAGGCACGGATCAGCTGTCTTTATGCAGGCATATCCTATGGTAGGATCAGAGGCCACATGACTTCCTTCTTGGTGGGTCCCTGGAAGTTATCTTATCCCTGGTGGGTTGGAAGTTATCTTAAAAGAAGTCTGTCAGATATTGCCATAAGCCTTCCAGAGAATGCTCTTGGAGTTCCCAATAAGATTATCTTGGGCCAATGAAAATGTCACATTTCTTTGTTCTTGGCAAGCATCCCAGCTCCTCAGCTTGGAAACACCATTTATCCCACACCAAATGGAAACTTCATTTGGGTATTATGTTCATCTTCAATTAATAAATTACAAGAGAACAAGTTAATTTATCACTTGACGCTTGGCATCCATAAAAACCTCCCAAAGCATAGGAAATGTAGGATGATAAAGCATTTCCTCATTGGGGTAGCAGTCACGTTTCTTTAAGGTCACTTTCATGTTGGGTGTGAACAGATTGAATAGCTCTCAGGGAATCTGTACTTTGTGCAGCCACCACCTATGGAGTGATCCAAATGTGATGACAGTGTTAGTACTTGAAGTGTTGCAAATGTGTATGTTGAGTGATGAGAGTGGCTTTGTCATGGCTGTAGGGTCTCGTAGTCCATAGCCTGGCCTGGCCCAGAGTGGCAGAGAATTCCCCCTCATCACTATTTGCTATAGACCCAACCCTGAAAATCTCCCCAAGGGAGGAAGCTGCTGGCTTCTCCCAGAATGCCAGTGTGGTAGATCAGCATGGCAATGCATGAAGGAGCCTCACTCGGGCTTGATGCTGATGCGTGTTATGGAATGAATTTTTCTTTGCTCATAGCAAAACTGACCAGGTAGGGTGTAAGGAAGGCCCTGGCATCTCCATTTCCCTGGGAATGCCACCTTTGCCCAGTCTCCTGACCATAGTTTTCTGCAAAGCTTCCTTGGTGCTCAGTGGTACCACTGAAGTGCTGGTGACACTGATGTCAGTGATGAAAAACAGCAGCCCCTCAGCTTGTCCTCTGAGCACTGTTCTCAGCACGTCCCACAACTCATTAATGTTTTATAGCCATCCGATGAGGAAAAGACTGTTGTCATCACTCCTGTTTCACAGAGGGGAAAATACAGACCCAGAAAGCTAAAGCAGATGTGGAGGGCTGCATGTGGTCACTAGTCTACGCTGCCTGGTACTTGTCATGTTGTCTGAATTGCCCAAAAGCTATTCAGGAGACGTCCTTTGAGCTCAGAATCTCACTCTCCTTCTCTTTGCATAATTTTATGTTAAAAAAGAATTGCACATATTATAATAGTTAAAAATGGTCAGATTTCCTCCTATTTTATTTCCTATCGCTAGCAAGCCTAAGGTACCATCCACGCCAGGGGAACCCCTGGTGTTGGGGAAATGATCCCCTCCATGTCTGCTAAGCCCCAGTCTCCTTCCTGGTTATTCAGTTGTTCATCCTTGCGGCTTTGTCCCTGAAAGAGAACAAATAAGGGACAGTAGTCCTGAACTGAGGTATAAAGTTCCCCAATCCAGCAAATATAAATGGAAACGCTGAGTCCGGGTGATTCACTTTGCCAACATGACTCATGTTCTGCTAAGGTTTCCATGAACAATATGTTCACAGTCTGGTTTAATTATAGCCTAGATCTGCCACTGCCTCGGTGAGCCCCAGAGGCACCCAGCCCTCATTCCCACCCCCCCATTCCCGCCCCCCACGCCGCAGTGTTGCCAGTTGAAATGCCTCCCGGGGAGAGAGAGGACACTGGAAATGGTTTTCTGCCAGTTTTATTGGTCACGTGACACATTGGATAGCTTCTGCAGGGGGCTTAGTGAGGGGTGGCCCCCTAAAGGTGTTAAAAAAAAAAAGTGTGTGCCCACAGGGTGCTTGTACTGCTCGGGCTTCCCGTCCATGTGGAGTTGAGATTCATAAGCACCCAGTGTGGGTGTTTGAAGTGATCAATTGAGAGAAAGAAAACAGGGTTGAGTCAAAGCTCCCTCAAGCAAGGGTAGAGGGAACCCCGAGGCTGCCTGATGAGCTTGGGGGTGGTTCCACACACAGGCCTGGTAACAGCGGACAGAAAATGAAACAAAACAAAACAAAACAAAGCCTGTCCTATCCACTTTACAGGCACTTTACCATCGCAGTGGGAAGACACAAGGGTTCTTCATGGGAAGGGTATTGTGTTACAAAGGTAGAGTGGACCTCGGGTTTCTTCATCTTCTTATCCATCTGTTAGAGTGTTTCAGAGGCAGTGGGAGCTGGCTGCCATGCGTTGAGGGTGAGAAGGCATTTGGGGCTGTTTTCTAAAGAGGAATTCTTTGAATGCTTGTTAGCTTCCAGGAGCTTTACTACTCCTAACTATCTTGTAAAATTTAATATTTATTTAGCATTTACTATGGGTCAAGTGGTATCCATGCACTATAGACACATTAATATGTTTGTCTCTTGCAACAACCATAGAAAGTACAGGTGTGATCATTGAGCCAGTCAAGGTGGAGCGGAAAGCAGCAGCATGCAGGCCATGGTCTGGGGCCAGTGCTGTGTAGCACTGCTGGCACTAGGCAGTTCTCCTGACCCAAGGCCGTGGTGTGGGGACAGAGGTTGAGGAAAAGCAGAGCTGTTTGTTCTGTGCTCATAACTTCATCCTTCCATGGTTGCAGGTAGCCCTTGTACGTGAGTCTAGCGCCATGCTACATGTGTTCTGAGCATGCCCAGTGGCTCAGACAAAAGGCAAGGTCAGCTTCCTCAGCCTTCTTCCTTCATGATAAATTCCAGGCTCATTCTTGCGTTCTTTTCATTCTCTGTGTATATGATATGTGAGTGTATGTATACATGTATATGTGTATGTATGTATGTATGTATGTATGTGTACATGTTATGTGTGCAAGAGTAAAGGCTCCTGTGCTATAAGGTATATTGTGGAACACAGAGGACAACCCCTGTATTGGTGTTTGCCTCTCACCTTGTTTGAATCAGAGTCTTTTTTTGTTGTTCATGGCTACCTATGCTAGGCTAGCTGGCCCACAAGCTTGATGAACCAGCCTGCCTCCATTTTAAGACTTCAAAGCCATCTTATAGTAAAAAACAAACTAGACTCATTCCTATTCATGTTTCTCAAGGATTGGGCTATACCCCAACTATAACCTTAACTACAATGGTTCTTTCTGTACTACATATTCCAGGACCACCTGGCAACCATGTCTTTGTTTCAAAAAGTTGTCATGACTACTTTGCAACCATCTCTTTGTTTCTGGATGTTGTTATGACTAACTTGTTACCCTTATGTTCTGCTCCTGTAACCCCATTGGTATGCCTGCCAAAGCCCCCATTTGGAAACCCCTTACCTCTGAGCTATAAAAACTTTATATTCCCCACATCCAACACTTGCTTCTTGAACCCCACCATAGGGGGATGCAGCCCTTACACATGAATAAAAATGCTTGCTTTGTTTGCTTTAACTAATCTGGTCACAATGATTTGGGTCGGTGGTCTTTCTCCTACCATCTTTGTGATTAACAGTATCTGGAGTTCTCCTATCTCTATCTTCCATTTCATTGTCCAAGGACTGGATTGCAGAGGCATGCAGCTTGACATGGGTCCTTGGAATCCAAACTCAGGTTTCCATGATTGACTGGCAAGCCCTTTACCCACTGATCATCTTCTCATCCCCATGGTCCCTACTAAGAACATCCACATTTCTCTCAGGGAAGGCACTTTGCAATAACAGGCCCTTGGATGCCAAGTACCTAGAGGAAGAAAGCATGTCAGTTAAACCTGCAAGCAGGGTTTAGGATCTGCTCCCTCCTCTAGTGCCATGCCTTGCCCTGGCTGCAGGGGAGATGCCTGCTTAGAGTGGAGCAAAAGACACAGCCTTGGTCAATCTTGGTGTTCATAGCAGATGGTTAAATTGCTCTCACACTAGGGCGGCCAGCTTGGGATCCTCAGAGTACAGCTTCTCATACTCTATTTCTCTCTACTAGCTGTTTTGTAAGACCTGCCACAACCTTCTATAATGCAAATTGTCATCCACTTTTGTATACTGAGAAAACACACTAGGAGAGCTAAGTCACACCACCCAGAGTCACAGTGCAGAGGTCACCTGTCTGAATGCGATTTTCATTTTTCAGGAGCATCCTGGCCTATCTTTCAGAGTACAGAGTGGCTTGCAGATCCAGGAAAGTGCCATTGTGAAGGTAGGGGTGACAGCTACAACTGGCTCTCGAGTTTCTGCCATAGGCCAGCAATTCATGTATAGTATTACATTGTTATGCATTCATTGCTGCATGCATTCATTGTCTTGATGCCCGCTAGACCCATCACACAAAGATGGATTGTATAATCACCATAATATTTCAGAGGAGGAAACTGGGCCAAAGAGAGACTATGGCTAATCAGAGGTGCTCAGAGCAGCATGGGGGCTGAAATTCAGAATCTGTCTGCTGGTAGATCTGTGAAGACAGAATGGGGGTGCTCAGGATGCAGTTGCAGCTAGAGCCCACATCAGAAACTAAATGCCGTCTCCCTTATAGCTGTGCCAAAGGCTTACCATCTGGTCAGGGTGGCTCAGGTGACTGCACCTATATCACACCTGAGACTCTGGTTAAGAGCTTTGGCTGTTTCCAAAACACTATCTATCTTTCCTCTGACCTTCACATTGGGTGGGTCTTTTGAGAGAAGCTTTAGTAGGCTGTTGTCCTAAGACTTGAAAGCTGGGGAACTTGGGTGTGGGGTGGAGGGGAACGGTCTTAGCAGAGCTCTAGGAATGGAGCCAGGACTCTGATCTCTTATGTTTTGGAGGCCAGCAAAAAGCCTTGCTGGATATGTTGGCATTACGAGCCACGGCAGGACGCTGGGTGCTCTTGACTGCCCATTCGCAAACATGACTGCAAAATCCCAGGCTGGCTTTAGGGTGTAGGGTGTTTGGTGTGTATGTACCATCTATGCAACCTCAGCTCTGCCTCCCTCTCTTTTCCAGTACCCTAAGGAGTATCAGGAAAACACCTCTTGTCCTAGACTGTCTCAGCCCATTTTCATTTCTTCTGCCCTTCAAGGGACATGCTCCTGGCTAGCTTTCTGGAATGTTCCCCCATGACCACCTTTCCTCAGGAAGGGCCTTTCTTCTTTCAGTGAGTGACTCACTACATTTCTTTCATTTTTTTTTTCCTCTTTTTTGATTATGCCTCTTTTTTTGGGAAAAAATTCATCAAATTAAAAAACTCAGCCCAGCACATCTATTTAAAGTGCAGAGGAAGCAGCCCTTGAGCAACTTGTAGGATGCAAAGCCTTTACAACCTTCGAAAACCTCAGCTGCAAAGCCTGTAACTCATGCCTCCTCACTTGAAGGGCACACAGATACTTGGGGACACCAAAAGTCTGAAGTCCATCAGGTGTGTGTGACAGGAAAACATCTTGAAAGGACAGGTGGGAGCAGACATTTACAGTGTCCCAAGGATAGTTCTGAGCCATGTGCCATGCCCTTTGATGCTTTGCCTGCATAGCAACTGCAGCCCCACCTGAGGGGCGCAGACTAGGGGCATGGCTATATACCTGTGTGTGTATGCATGCATGCATGCATGTGTGTACATATATATGCAGATGTTTGCTTGGGAAGGTTCTAAGGGACCTTTAGGGGTCTTTAGGCCTGAGCAAGAAAGCTGGTCAGTAGAAACATACAGGAAGGGTGCCACCTGTCTCTAGTTTCATCTGCTTCGTGACATTTCCAGGGGCCAGGATCTTACCCAACACAGCAGCCAAGCCAGAGCAACTGCTCCTAGAAACCGTGGGTTTCCCAGCCACTCTGGGCCCTTTCTCCTTCCTTGTCTTCTCAGACACAATCCCTCCCAGCGCAGTGTAAAGCAGACCTCTTCTCCCTCCTGTCCCTAGCTAGCCTCCTTGCCCTGATTCTCCTTGAAGCAAATCTCCCAGGGAAGCACTTGGAACAGTCATGTCGAATTTCTGCCTCAAAATTTCTGAGTGATTTGAGATTAAAAAAAAAAAAACAAACCCAAAGTGGATGCTTCCCTAGTTCCCTAGCTTGACCATTTTAGGTGCTGTTCTGCTTCAGGACCTTTGCACTGGTTGTTTGGTATGACACTTCTCTCCTTTCCTTACTTCTTTTAGGTCTGATCAAGTCTTGCCTCAGCAGATCCTCTACAATCCTCTCACACCACAAGGCCTGCTCCATGCACCTCTGTTTTTATTCTAGTCAATGGCCTGTGTCATCCCAACACATCTAATTACTGACACCTTTGTTGCCTGGGGTGGGGAGAGGGAGGAGTTGGGTTTGGTACCTCCCCCTTGGTTAAACTACAGAAGATAGAGATGCTGAGCTTCGGGCTTTGATGATTGATTTTAAGAAGCTGTGGCTCCAGGGCCCCTGTCTTGCCACAGGTGCTTTACTCACCTTTCTCTTGCAGGGGGGCTGCACCGATCATGTGGGGGAGAACTTGGAGAAAGTGGCAAGCATGGTGCCATGCAAACTCTTTCTGGCAGTGCCAGTGGCTCTTCTGCTCTCTTTCGTTGCTTAACAGACATGGCAGCCCTGGTATGTGGCCAGGAGTGGGATGCCAACATTGAGTGACAGAGTGTAGGCTGTGCTCCACCTCCAGAAACTTGTGCATCTCCTTGACCGCAGGCTGGCAGCTACCAGACAGCCTTGCGACTCCTGTTCCTGTTTCTTCTGCTATTCATGGACCCCTCACAGGTTCACACTGTGTAGTTCTAGCACTGTCTGCACTGAGAGTGCCCAGGTAAACACCCACTCTTTCTAGTCACCTCCAACATGACCCCTCTCATACTGGTGACTAGTTTGTGTCTTGGCTAGCCATAGGGCCTCTGAACCCCAGTCTGTCCATCCTGGCACCAGCATCCATGTGTGCTGCTAGTACGAAGCTGATGACCAGTTGATGCCACCCCCTCCCAAGTGCATTCATTCAGCAGAGCAGGTCTTCCATGAGTGCCAGGCCCTGGGCAGGAGAAAGAGAAACGCAGGCCGCAAGAGATCAATCCTTCTGGGTCACAGGGCCCACTCAGTGTGCAACAGAGGGCTCCTCCCCTGATGTCGTGCCGGCTCCAAGCCTCTCAGCCCGCCGCCTGCACTGGAGCTCAGCAGCTTGTGCTTAATGAGGAAAGAAATGCAGGGGAGCTCTTGCCTGCCTCTCCAGAGGACAAGGAGAGAGCGAGCTGGGGGAGGGGGGAGCCTCCTCTAGATAGCTGTGCCTCCCTCTAGCCAAGGGGAGGGCCTCCAATGCTCACAAGAATGCAGGAGCGGGTCCTGGTGACAGCTGGGGGAATTATTCACACTGTCAGGAGAGAGGCTTATACCGTGATTCTGTTCCAATTCTTTATTTTTAAATTCCCCAGCTGGCTACAGGCTTAGAAGGAACGATGTGACAATCATTTGCATCTTGTTCCAGATGGGCTGTCACTCAGGGTCCAGAGAACCTAGTGGGGCTGGGTTTGTGGTCACGGAAGAATGTGTGGCCTATCAGCAACTCCCCCAGGCTTTGCTTGCTGGACTGATTTATATGACAGCTCCTTGGAAGCTGAAGACTGTGTGGTAGTGGTGGTGGTGGTGGTGGTGGTGGTGGGGCTGTCCCTGGACACCAGTGGCGACCCAACAACTGTGGCTTAGCAGCTGCCCTTCCAAAGAGAACAAATATACCACTGTCCTGCCTCCAGCAAGGGGTGACATTCCCACATGTTCCTTTCACTCCTGCTACACAACTTCTATGACCAGCTGTCAGGCACAGCCACCTGGGGGAGGGGGTCCCTTTTTTGGACAAAGGAACAAAAATTAGACTCCTCGCTGGAATGATGTTTAAGATGGTCCACCGCAATTGTAGAAGGCAGATTCCTAGCTAATGGCTTCTTCCTCCAACTGATACTATATTCCTGCCTAAGACCTTGCACTGGCAGCTTATAATCCATGCTAACAATAGGCGGCAGTCCCTACATTCAGTTTTCAGAAGGGCAGAGGGGATGGCCTTGGTGGCAGTATCCTGCATCAGGGGTCTCTGTGAGGCTGGGAGCAATCTGGAGATTTTGTAACTTATCCAGTCTTCTTTATGGAATATCTTTTGTGTTTACCCAGGCGGGGCTCATCTGTCTTATTTGCAAATAAGAACTGAGACATTTGGTCCAAAAGTGACCCTACAGAGAGCCTAGAGCCAATTACTAGTATTTCTCCTTGGCAAGTCTATCCTGAGTTGGTAGTTGGAAGGATCCTTCAAAAAAAAAAAAGATGTGGGTCTAGGGTTCAGTAAGTCAGAGTGATTGCTGTACAAGAAGAAGACCGTGAGTTAAAACCCCCAAAACTCATACATGTACCCAAAACTCCAGTACCATCTGTGCATGTGAATGCATGTGCACACAAGTGGGGCACATGGGAGATTAGAGACAGGAGGCCTGCTGGCTTCTAGCTTAACTCTAGGTTCAGTGAGCCCCTGCTTCAAGGGAATGAGGTGGAGACAGATAGGACGGCCAATGTCTTTCCCTAGCCTACAGGTGTGCATACCTTTGTACTGCGCGTGCATGCGTGCATATACTTTCAAAGGGAGCTATGGAAGCAGTTATCCCTTGTGCCTAATGAAGACGCAGCTTGGTCCGTCAGAAGCTCAGTCCTTTGCAAAGCCTGGCACCTCAGCTGCACTAGCTGGAGGAGGAAGGCTTTGGCAGCTACCAGATTTAGAACTGAGATGTGACTATCAACAGAGCAGCATGAGGAACTCTTGGATCAGCAGTCTGGTCAATGTTCCTTCCTCTGAGGACTTCAGAAATGAGCAGGCTGCTTGTTATCTGCTGCCATGCATGCCCAAGTTCCTATGTGCTTAGTTACTGATGCCTGGCCATAGAAGGCAATGCTGTAAATGCCTTCGGATTATTTGTTGATTTTCCAGAATAGCTGTGTACTGCAGTAAGGCAAGAGGAAAGTCAGGCAGCTAACTCTAGAGTTCACTGCTTTTGTTGATTCCAGCTCCTCTATGGAGGCATCATAGTCCTTTAAAATGCACATACATTCTCATAAAAAGACAGTTTTCTGATGGAATTTTTCCTATCATCAATCAAGCACACGGCATAAAATTGGATACCAGACTTAGTATTTGGTCTTTTCATTCCTCTGAGAATTCTCTCAGTGACTCAAGGTTATGGCTTTTCCTAAAATGGCTTTCTGATGGAGAGAGATGAGGGGGACCAGGCTCTGAGAGGGCCACATACTGCCATTTTCTTCATAAGCAGAACTATCAATGGTATCAATGGTCATGTTTGGGAGAACAGAAAGCATTCTGGGAACATGGTGTTCTTCCAGCCTGCAAAGTACAGAGGTGCACATGGTAGATTGCAGGGATTTCTAAGGCCAAAGTCACCATGAAAGAGAATGGCACTCAGAGATGGGAGACTACTGTTCCTTTTGACAAGAAAGCAGAAAAGACAAAGGTGACTTACCAGGCTTGTGCACAAGTCAAAAGAACAGAGATGACTCCACTGTAGCATATAGGAAGGGAGGCCAAGTCTCCTGTCATCTTGTCCGGAAATAAATGGCATCAATCAACTAGCAAAGTGTTCTTGCCTCTGGACTGGTGGGCTCTCCTTTCTGTTCTACCAGTTAACACTTGCATTCTTTCTATGTGGGAAGCTGAGGCCTGACAAGCACCCTTTCCCATGCCTGAGAAGACTGGTAGAGTGACCTGGCAGGTTTTCTCTTCCTGAGCCACTGGACATAACACAGCCTTCCCTCACTTCAGATGGCTTGGTGTTGTCTTAAGGTACATCCCTTGGCCAAGACTCAGTACAAGTGTCAGTACCAGGATGCTGAGCTTAATGGTAAAACCAGTAAGCAGACCACAGGGTAGCTTGCTCCTTTCAGATGAATATGTTAAAAGAATTAAGTCCTGAATTCACCCATGTGTCCTGCGAGACTACATCCTAGTTCGTTGCAAAGGTCAAAAACTGGCTATTCAGCCAGGCATGGTGATGCACACCTGTAATCCCAGGACTTGGAAGGCAGAGGCAGGAAGATCTCTGTGAGTTTGAGGCCAGCCTGGTCTACAAAGTGAGTCCAGGACAGCCAGGGCTACACAGGGAAACCCTGTCTCGAAAAACAAAAAACAAACAAAAAAAAAACAAACCTGGCTTTTCAGCTATGGGGGGGGGGAATAGGAAAAAAAAGCCTCCCTCCCATGCCCCTGGGATTTAGGGTACAATCAGCCAAGACCAAGGCTACAGGGCCTATGAGGCCTTCTCCCCATAAATGCCTCTAGGCAAGGATGGGGTAGTCCCCATCCTCTCAAACATCTGCCTGTCTTGGGTACGGCCTCAGCTGCTCACTAAAGGGATCATCTCAGAAGCCTGCTCTCCTCCTTTGAAGCCAGCAGCTTGCTGCCTGTGGAAATGCAGACCTATTTCAGTACTTCATTTGAAAGAGATTTCAAAGAGTGGCTGGGAAGCTGCAGCAAATTGCTTTTTGTGGCTCATCTCCTTGGCCAGAGTCTCATCTTGAGGCCAAACCAGCAGCTGCCACTTCTCACGTCACAGCTACATCACTGGCAGGCTAAGCGTGTTCAGACTGGCAGGCTAAGCGTGTTCAGACTGGGTCCAGTCTGAAGGGCTCTGCTTCTTCTAGAACTTCTTTCATGCCTTGTTTCTTTTTCACTGTGTGTTCAAAATTATCTACCAAGGAGCCTGTTAGTTACAGGACTCTGACCTTGGATTACGTAGATTCTTCTAGAACTTCTTTCATGCCTTGTATCTTTTTCACTGTATGTTCAAAATTATCTACCAGGGAGCCTGTTAGTTAGTTACAGGGCTCTGACCTTGGATTATGTAGAAAATCTCTTAAAGATACAGGAGGGCAAGAGAAATGGCTCAGTAGCATGCTTGCTGCTCTTCCAGAAGACCCGAGTTTGGTTCCCAGTCCCTACATTGGATGGCTCACAATTGCCAATAGCTCCAGCCCCTAGGGATCTGATTCTATCTTCTGTCCTCTGCAGGGACCCCATACAAGTGGGGCACACACCCACACCCAGACACACCCACACCCAGACACACACACACACACACACACACACACACACACACACACACACACACACACAATAGATCAATACATTTAAAAAATACCTAGACATGGTGAGGAGCAGCAGGGCACCCTGCCATCTTCTGCTTTGAAAAGAAACTAACATCAGTCCTGCATCTGCACTCTGGGGGGGGGGGGTTACTGGGTACCTCCAAGCCCCATCTTCCTTTCACCTCCATGTAAACTTTGAGAAGTTGAGCCTTGTTTCCATTTCAGTGGTGAAAAGTCACTGCATCATCACCTATCACTGGCAGATGGGAATGTAGCACTTGGTGACAGGTGACTTTGTCTCTCAAGGCTGATTATTCACAGAAACGACTCTTTCAGTTGTTTATCCCAGTCCCAACGTGGGGAGGACAAGGCTTAAAATGAAACTCTATTCACCAGGACAATAGTGAAAGAGTCACCAGACCTTGTCAGGACTCGGCCTTCTCTGCCACAGTGCTCCAACCATACCCATTTGAGAGTGCTCTATAAAAAAAAATGGTTTGAACTTCCAGGCTATTTTTAAGAAGGAAGCATTGTTTCTGCAGGAACACACCACTAATTTCCATGGCAAATGCTGACTCATGCTCCGAGCATGCTTGATGGTGCGCCTCCCCCACCCCCAGGGGAACAGGGATACAGGCCTTTGCATGGGACTCCCTACCTGTTCCAATCTTAAAACAAAAGTTTGTCTGGCTGTCAAAAAAGTCAGATCCTTTTTGGTGTTGCTGCTTTCTGGATTCCAGAAGATAAGGGATTTTCCTAAGGCAAGAGGAGAGTCCCTTCATTCGTGGACAGCCAGGACAAGATCCCCTGTAGACTATGAGCCAAAGTTAAGTAGGGCCAATTTAGTCCATTTTGGCAATGAAGAATTACATGACTTGAATACACTGAGTGGTTAAGAAATATTTCCAAAAAGACAGGATTACTGTTTGGTATACAGCTTGGTTCAGACAGTCTGCATTCTGTTAAGCTGTGCCCCTGTCAGGGTCTGCTTGTCTAGCTACTGTTGCTGGAAGGATGTTTCCACCTTCAAGATGTGTCACTAGCTCATCGAACCTATTTCTGTAGCTCTTGGTGAGAGCCAATTTAAGCTGGCTTCTCAGTTCGCTCCGCATTCAGAAGAGACCAATTTCCAGTTCCTTTTCGGAGACCATGAGACCAGATGCTGTGACAAATGTTCCAGTGAAATGAACCTAGAAAATGATCCTAGGGTGCTTCTCAGGGGAGCGGGGGAATCATCGGCTTTATCTGTGGCTTAAACACACATTGCTTTCAGCTGGAGTGCTGTCATCTCTCCCTGTGAAACTTTCTGATGGGACATGCTTTTGTGACTGAACAGGACATCTGGGGGTGGGAGTGGGGGGTAGGCAGAAGGAAATGAGGCTACAGGACCAATGACAGATCCAGAGAACGGTCATGTTTATGGGTACGGCCCTATTGCATCTGGCAGCCCGAACTGGGGAGCAGTTCCTGCAAATGAGAAGCCACTGCTTTCGTTAGGTAGGTCATTGTACCATAAGCCCCACTAGGAGCACTGTCATAAAAGAAGTGGCAAATTCCTGTGGCTTGGTCTTTTTCCAGGATGTCTGTGGCTCCAAATGACACCTGCAGCCAGAAAAAAAAAAAGCAGGGGAAAAATGATTGGAATCTACTTTTGTCCTTCACAAAGCACTCTGCATGTTGGAGGTGAGCCATAGGAAGGGATGGGAGCTGGAGGCTAGGCCTACACTGCAGGAAGCCAGCGCCATGAGATGATGGCAGTGATATAGAACGCAGAGTAATGCATCTGCTGTGGATACTGTTGTCACAGCCCTCCTTTTGCTGTTTAGTACCGATTCTTTGGCAGGATAGCTTCTTTGCCTGACTCAATTATGTATACAGGAGTAGTTTACCAAGAGCCAGGTAAGTAGCAAATGGTTGTGTCTGGAATAAAACCCACGCTAACAAAGACCAGATTCCCCCAAAGGTTGTCAGATTTCCCAAGTGGCTACTTTGCCATTTCCTAACCAAATGCTTGACATTTTTTCACCATCTGTGATGACATTTTCCTGGTTTGAGTACATGGCTTCCAATTAGAAACAATCTCCAGCATCACCAGCGAGAAATGACAAGAAACCTGCTACACTGCCTTTGGCAGGGAGGTGAGTGGGTGGAGCGGTCACACCCACCTGGTCCTGCAGGAACAGCTGATTGGCCAGCTGCACAATCTGGTCCACATGGATGATGCCCCCGATACTGTCCATTTCCGTATCTGAGAGCAGGGTCAGGACCATGATGGCTTCCACCAGCAGCTGCCGATACTCCGGCTGGGACACACGGTTGAGTACTGACTCCACATGGACAGCAAACTTGATCTCACATGGGGTCATCTACCAAAGGGGTCAGCAGGTTGCCAGCGTGAGAGATGGGATAGGCAGAGCCCTATAATCAATTGGTGCCCTTGGCACTGAGTGGAGCTCAGCTCAAATGTTGCCTTCTTCCTGAACACTATCTCGATTCTATAGCAGAAGCCCTGTGGAGCAGAGGCTGACTGCTTCCTCCCACCACCCAGGGCAAGCTGACCTTGTTCTACTTTCTTTTGTCTACCCAGGGTACTGTGACTTCTAGGGAGCAGTGGCCATTTCTTATTTCTTAGAGAAATTCCCTGTGGCATGGTACCTTGGGCAGGGTTAAAAAAAAAATAAAGAAAGAAAAAGAAAAAAAAAGAAAAGAGAAAAAGCAAACAAAATCTGTTATGTTTTGGTGGTGGGGGGGTTGTTCAAGACAGGGTTTCTCTCTGTAGCCTTGGCTATCCTGAACTTGCTTTATAGACAAGGCTGGCCTGGAACTCACAGTGATCCACCTGCCTCTGCCTCCCTCATGCTGGGATTAAAGGCATGCGCCACCATGCCCGGCTAACAAACTCTGTTTTTAAAAGAATGTCTGAAAGTGTCAGGTGTGGTGCCACATGCTTGGGAAGGCTAAAGATATCCCAGAATGCACGGAGGGCAAATAAACCAAAGGAAAGACTGCTTGTGGCTGAAGGGGCCCTGTGTGGGTTAGTGTATGTGGGATAGAGTTTGGATGGGGTTTTAAGGGCACCAATAGTTTATAAATGCTGTTGCAGAGGGGAACGAGAGAGAAAAGGTGATAAGAAAGGAACTATGCACACTTTGAGGGTGATACAGTTAAAGTGATCAGACCTATAGATGGCTCCACAGAATAAGCCTAAGAAGCATGGGTACACTCTGCCATGAGGTGAGCCCATGGATGGGCTGGTGGTTGGGTCTTCCCCCCTTACCTCTTGGGTTGTTGAGGATGGGAGGACATAACCGTCGATAGACAGACCATGGCACTGGAAGCAGAACACAGGCATTTCAGACAGACTCCAGAACGCAAGTGTGTGCTCGCTTACACACTCACATGTACATACACACAACTTTCCTTGCCCTGGAAATCTGCACGAGGGCTGGAACATGCCAGACTGTCAGAGTTATTTTTAGAGTGCTGTTCTCACTGCCCCCAGGCTGTGTTTTCGATAGAACAATTCTAGGGAAACCAGCAGGCAGCTTTCTGATCGGCTCAGGAACAAAGTCCTAGGGAGTTGCTGCATCCTCCTCCCAAGAGGCTCTGCACTGCACTTGGCAACTCGGCCCGGGTGCCTGCCAGGCCCCCTTTTGGTGCCATAATTATGGGAGATGTTCATGGCTCCCATTGGTGAAGCAAAGCTCCTGTGCCTTTGCAGCCGTCTATTTTTGAGATTTCTATAATAAGCAACAGTCACAAAAGCCTGGAGCACACGCACGCACACATGCACACCCATGTTTATAAATACCAATGGAGCACAATATATATAAAATACTTTTTCATAATAAAAGCATCTTGGTATTGGGCCAATGGAAGTGGCTAGAAGTATATTGCGCCCCAGGAAGACTGAGGGGATTTTCGAGGAATACTTGGGCCTAGTTTAACTGGCCACCCTTTACCCTCCACTTGGCAGCAGGCACCCTGCCCTCATGCTGGCTAGCCCAAGGGCTCACCACAAAAGTCTTGAAGGGTAGACCTGAGGCCTCTGCAGGCTCAGAGGGCATAACCGCTCTGCCCTCCTACCCAACTTGGCAGCTGTCTTGAACAAGGCCTTGGTCCACAGAGCACAGGCACCGAAGCTCTGTGACTGGCCCTGGGCACCTGCTGCAGAAAGGAGACAGGGGGCTGTGACTTTACAAAGGAGCTAGAGTATGTCCTTGTTTGGGATTACTGCAGTGCGCTTCTCTCCTACTGGGAAGCGAGCTAAAAAGGAATGGTTCAGAGAAAAAAGGAATTTGTCCTTGCTTTGCAAAGCTTTTAAATGAGGCATACTGTCCCTCCATGGGGGAGGCAGGGTAAGCTCTGGTGGGGCCTCGGGAGTGGTATGAATGCTCTGGAGTATGAATGTGGGAGAAAATGGATTGTGGGGTGCAGAGAACAAAGTAGCCCTGTCTTCCCACACTGCCCCCCACGTCAGCAGCAGGTGTTTCACAGGCCCTCCTGCATTCAGGTTGTGTGCGGTGCAGTGCTCTCTGTGGATGTGTTGTGCCAGTTTTAAACCACAAAGTCCAATAAAAATTTTAACAGTCCCTAGTCTGATGGGAAACACAAGCCTGTTTTACTGCCACGGGATCAGTGGACAGCTGGCTAAGAGGAGTGGGGGTGAGGGCTCTAGGATCTCTACCTTCCAGCCATGAAAATAGGGGTATACCGGGGCAGGAGGGAGAGTGTGCCTTCAGGGCACACGGCATCTTGGGCCAGGCTAGAGTCTTTTGTTTCTCTGTACCCCTGAAGACCTAGCAGGTAGCAGGAGCCCCATCGTGTTGCTGAATGATATGGATACCATGTCTGTCAGCCTCAAGCTAGGAGCTGGTCAATCCAGATCCAGAGTTAGTGCTGCAGATCCTGTCTGGCATTTTTGTCCAAAGTCTTTCCTGCCCTCTCTCTCTCTCTCTCTCTTTTTTGTCTATCTTTAGTTTTATATGATGCTAAACTATGTCCAAGTAAGGGGCTGGCTCATCTCCCCTAGAGTCTATGTCTCCTAGCACACACCCCACCTTCTGAAGGATCTTCCACACTCTCTGGTAGAATCCCACGGGCACCCTGTTGATGGCCCCATCCAGCCTTCTCCTGCGCAGCCACTGGCCCTGCTGCTCTCCCCAGCCCATGTGCTGTCCTCCGGAGTCTGTAGAGGATGTGCCTGTCGGGGAGGATGGGGTGCTGGACCTCTGTAAGACAGATACCATAGCGTCTTCAGAAGCAGGTGCTCCCAGAGAGAAGCTAGCCATCTCCAAGGCCAGCTCAGCAAATTAGTCAGAATCTCCCTCTAGCCAGCCAAAGGCACAAGGCTCCACTTTGTCAGCTACTTGAGTTGGATTTACTTTTTCATACTCTTCTCTCTTTGGTAGCTTAATTCTTCCCAGGCCCTAAGAAGTAGTATCATTCCAGGAGACCCTGAGTTCACAGGATAGAGACCAAACAGGTACAGATGTGGCCTCTGCCATTAGGCTGTCACAAGCCTACAAGCAGCTATGACAGCACCTTCTGGAGGCTGCCTGTGCCCTATGCTAGCGCCACCTGTTGCTCCAGTTGATCCTAAGTGTCCCGGGGAACAGAGAATTGTCCTTTGTGATCTGTGCTCAAGGGTCAGCTGTCATCCTGAAGGCCACTCCCTCAGAGGTCACTGGCCAGGTATGCAAAGGCTATTTAAGGGAAGCAAGGCACAATAGTGCTTGGAGATGTTGTCTCAGAGAGGGTGAGGTGGGCGGGAAGGAAAGAGAACGTGGTGTGGGAGCAAAGGCCCGAGGGCCTGCTTTACTTTAGCAGTGCCACAGAGAAGGGACCATCACCTACCCAGAGGGCAGATACCACAGAGAATGGCATACATATCCAGGGAGAAGGGACCTGGAAGCCAAGACAAAAGGTCAACTATGAATCATTGCTTAGCAGTGTGTGTATAGTGTATATACGTGGGGGTGGGGAGCGTGTGCAGGGGGGGGGCAGGGGGGAGTTGGCGTGTCACTGGTTTTCAGTTCTCTTCCTATGCTTCTCAATCCTCATTTCTGCTGTCCTGCTCTTGGTCCTCGGCTAAGACCTGTTGGCCAGGGTTAGAGAGCGAGGCTCTTCTTTCTATTACCTTGTGGGAGGCTGTAAGTGCAGCAGGGCTGCTGACCTCTCAGGGACAGTATGGAGGGACTTCCCACAGGCAGAGGTCAGGTGCAGAAGCCACCCTGATTGACTTGTCCTGGATGGATTCCTCATGTTGGGACAAGGCTAACGTACATCTTTACATACATTTTTGTTTGGCCTATTCGGCACTTTCATTTCACAACAAGCAACATCAATTTGAAAGGTTTAAAAATAAAATGCAAATACTGAGCACACTAGCAGGGCAGGAGGTGGGAGTCTTCTCTCAGAACTCATTTTGACTTCAACAGATCTTATTTTGAAAAGGCAGTTAGGCTGGGTTATTCTCCTGGGCTCATTACTGCCATTTAAATAAGGCAACAATTAGCTACAAATAAAAGTAATTACAGCCACACTCATCAATGACTCAGCTGATTTTCTCCTTCTGGTTTTGGGAGGCAGATTCAGACTCGCCTCTGCAATTAGAACATTTCCTGGGCCTTCACTTGAGCTCGGGGTACATGCTCTCAGCTGGGGCAGAAGAGTAGAAAGTGCTTGGCTAGCCTTGGTTGGGGCAGTAGTTCAACACTCAATGAAAAGACACCCGGGCTGGACTGGGTGGTGTGTGTGTGTGTGTGTGTGTGTGTGTGTGTGTGTGTGTGTGTGTGTGTGAGAGAGAGAGAGAGAGATATCTGTGTAGCATGCTCAGATACCCCTAGCACTGCCTAACAAACAAGAAGCAGGCATAGAAGCAGTGTTTTGACAACTCTAGACAGTCCTGGAAGTTGCTAAGGTGAGTATGTCTCACCTACACTGTAATGAGGAGTTTGACAAGCCAAGATCTGAGAGCATGAGATGGAAATGAAGCTCAAGATTATCTAACCTTCTTTAGCATTTTCTGAACCTTAAGAGTTGGAAAATACCTTCAGCATCAACTAAAAACCTCTAACCCTAATGATGTGACCCTTTAATACAGTTCCTCATACCTGCAACCATAAAATTATTTTCACTGTTACATCATAACTGTAATTTTGCTACTGTTATGAATCATAATGTAAATATGTGATATGCAGATAATCTTAGGCAACTCCCATGAAAGGGTCAGCTGACCCTCAAAGGGACTGTAACACGTAGGTTGAGAATCACTGCCTTAACCATTACATAAACCATCAGAAGCCAGGGATGAGGGCTGTGGTGAACCTCAGTGCTGGAATGTTTGCTTAAAATGCATGAGGCCCTTGGTTCCATGTCCAAAAACTGCTGTTGTGTGTGCGTGCGTGAGTGTGAGCACGTGTGCAAACGCACACACATGCCCTAACAGAAGTGGGGCTGAGGTGGGAGCATGGGTAAGGCCACAAGAAAAACGCGAACAGCTCAAACACGGAGGAGGAAGAAACAGGGAGGGGGAAGATGCCAATGCAGATTTACCGCAGACTTGAAGGAATGCAAACTGTTGGACACAGCCTGGCCCACAGGAAAGAACTACAAAAAACAAAAAGAATAGACTCAGTCCCATGCTATGTCACCAACAGACAGCGGTAGTTGTAAGCGAACACAGAGCAGTGTGAAAAGCACAGAGACTGAAGGCAGAGAGAAGACAAGGCCTAGACAGGTTCTCATTGAGCCACAGTGACAGATGCAGACCCACTGCTCCCTTGCAGCCCAGCTTGGCTTTAAACAGCAAGTGTTTCCAGGTTCCTTTTCTCTGTGGAGCAGGGCCGAATCAAACTAGGATACATGTTCCAAAGTCGCAGCCATGCCACGTGAATGTTTTATGTGGCACTGTAACACCTACAAAGATCAAAATAGTCCTAACTGCAGCTACTAACGCCTGGCACCCAACAAGCACCCCATAGATTATTGTTAAATATAAACAGGGGATCAGGCTGATGAGCTTTAACCATATACATCTTTCCTCATCTAAGAATCTAGATGGCACCCTTCATTTGCGTATTGGTCTGTGTCTGTGGTATGCTTGCAAAAATGAGTAGAAACTTACAACACCATCTGTTAACTTTTGGCCAGACAACAATTTCTTGACCTGAGTAGCCAAGTACAACACTAGCACCGGCTGACTGAATATCAACCCAACAGAGAAGGAAGGTCACTACCATCACAGGCGAGGGTAGCACTAAATGGAAGAAGCCATCCTTGTTCAGCCCATCATCAGGCCTTTGAGCTGTGGGTAACCAGAGGGACGGTAGTGCCACCGAGTGGCCAATAAAGGAAGATGTTTGGAAAAGCATGTCCTTAGAAGAAGCACACAGGAGACTGAATAGTCTACACTCTGACAAAGCACTCTCTGCATTCCGTGCCCTCACACGTTTCCTCTCTCCTGGACATAGAGACATCAAATCATTGGAAATAGGAATCCAAAGCCAGATGTGGTAGCGTGCACCTGTACTCCTAGCTACTCAAGAAGCTGAGGCATGAGGAGCCCTTGAGCCTATGAGTTTAGGCACAGCCAGGCAGCGTGGAGATCCCCATCTCAAAAATATATACATAAATAAAAATAAAGGGAAGAAGTATATGACAGGGTGATGCTGCACAGTGTCCTGACAGGTTGGTGAAGGCCAGGAACTGGTAGCACTGCCCTAGTCTTTCTAGTGATGCTCTCTATGATCACATTCCCCTCTTTTAGCTCCCCTACCCCCCCCCCCCCTTTTAAAACAGAACTGCTGATGGAGGCAGAGCCTGGACCACCTCACAAAGAATCCTTCAAAAGGCTGAATTTGATAAATGGAATTCTTTTGATCAGTAACAAAATGAGCTAACTGGGCAGAGGGCAAGGTCGTCTTTCCTGCCTTCTCATCTGGATCTCTGTCTCTGGGGCTGGGCTGCCTGAACTGCTTGCGTCATTCTACCATGCACCCACATCCACGCTCTGTATTTGCAGCCTTGCTTTCCATGTTCAAGCCAGAAAGAGCATGCAGCTAACACAGAGAGGGACAAGCAAAGCAAGGCATTTTACCTGCTCATCAGCACTAGCTCGCCTAGTCATCTGAAAGTAAAAAAACATCAGAAGGTCAAAACCTACTTCAAGTTAAGAATGCCCCACTGCTTCTGTCACACACTGATAAAGCCAGAGCATGCTGGTCCCACCCCTCAGGGGCTTGCCACCCCTCCCTCCCAGACCGAAGCAAGTGAGGCAGCATGACGTGTGTGTGACCAGATTTTCTCAGGGTAGGTCATGGCCATGTCCTAGCACAGTATCAGGCACATTAGGACTGAAAAGGTGTTGAACTGCAGAGCTGTGAATGTCAGCTCATAAGGATTTCCACAGTGAGTTAAATGAAAGCGATCAATGAAAAGAGACAACTGTGGACGGTGGTAAATACAGGCATCATAATTATTCAGTCTTTTCTCCGCATCCTCCTTGCTATTTCAGATGAAGAACACATTTGATGGAGAACCGGCTGCCTCTTTTCACATTATTTCTACTTTAAAAATTATTTTCTTTGATGGTATGAATATTTGCTTCCATGTGTTATATATGCGTCACTTGCATGCCTAGTGCGTACAGAGACCAAAGACGGGCATCAAATCCCCCAGAACTCGTCACAGGTAGCTAGCTAAAAGCTGTCATGTTGGTGCTGGGAAGTGACCCTCGTCCTCTCCAAAAGCATCCAGGTCTCTTAGCTCCTGATCCATCTCTCTAGCCCCACGACCCTACATGTAACATCACTTGAAGGTTAGACATTGGTGTGTGTGTGTGTGTGTGTGTGTGTGTGTGTGTGTGTGTGTGTGTGTGTGTGTGCGCGCGCGCGCATACAAATGGTTTGGGGGTACCTACCTGGGATCCAAGGCTGTGTTTAGATCCTGCGACTTCTACAGAGAGCAAGCCAAAGCCTCACGGCCTTAGCTTTCTAGGTGAGCCCTGGCAGAAGCAGCATCTCAACCCCTCCTTTGCAGCCACCATGCATGCTTCTTACCTGTTTCATCTCACTCCTCAGTCTGGTGATGCCACTCCTCTCAGTTTTTGTGACTCCAGTATGATCCACCTCATGGATGGAGATGGCAGGGCTGGATGTGGAAGAGTGAATTGGACGCACTGGAAGGGAAACACACATATGGGTTTTAAGGAACCTTCTGCACCTGCCTTGAGAGGCAACATGGGGGAACATGTTTCTGAGGTTCTCCTTGATTATAAACTTGATGAGGGAAAGGCCTTACTTGTCCCAGCCAGGCCTGGGCTTACAGCGCAGGCTCGCCACATGAGGCCTCAAGGGCTGTGTGAAAGTGTGGGTACTACTTAAGCAGCAGGTACAGATGAGAGTGGCAGAAAACTGTTGGCTGACAGAATTGGTTTTGAAAACTATTTTTTTTCACTTACACAAAACACATTTTCTCTGTGGAAAACTGAGACCATCTAAGGAAGCCAGATGTAACGTCTGTCGACATTTCAGTCATGCTGCCAGTTTTCCCCTATGAATAGATGTTTTTACCTTATACAACATCACATATATTATACATATGACATGTCCATGATGATAGGTAAACATGTTTAGTTGTTCCTGCACTTAACATTTTATGAATGTTTTCCTACAGCTTTACATACTGCCTCACATGTTTAATGACTGCATGACAGTTGATCTCAGAATGAGTACCATGCAATTCTATTTGTGAGTTACTAAAGGGTTCATCTTAACTAAGGTGTAGGATTCATGCTGACCTTGCCAAACTCTGTAATGCCAACTGTCCCAGGCAAAATGACAAAACTGCTGCATACTCTATTAAAGGGCTTAGAATTTAGGTATCTGTGGCTATGAGCATGTGTAGTAGCATCCAGGGAAGAGAGACGATCTCAACCCAAGCCTTTGGGGTGAAGCTGGGGTTGAGCTGGCTAGAGAGCTCAGGGGTGAGGTGGAAAGTGGTGTTAAAGCTAGGCACATGGTGCTGCTATGGAGCAGAGGCAAGGAGGCTCTTCCCATGCACCAGGCCACACCCCCTTGTCATAAACCATCAACCTCAGAACTTAACACCTGTACCGGCTCTGCTCCCTAAGTGTATAGTCCCTAAGACGATGGTCATAAAGGATTATTCTAAAAGGCAAATACATGTGATCATACCATTGCTCACTTGGAATTCTCCAGGGTCTGCATCTGTTTTCAGGATAAAGCCTAAGCATCTTTTTGGTGCCACAGAAGCCTGTGTGAGCACACACTACTCTCATTCTACTGTTCTTTTTGTAGGCATAAGGAACAGGTCACTTCCCATAGAACATTGCTGAGGCCAGGAAGGTGGGGGGCAGATGTGAGGGAGGAAGCCACCAAGGAGTTCCAATGATGGATCAAGAGGGAGAAGTGGCACCAAAGAAATGGAAAACAAGCCAAACGGGGTCTGGGAAGCTCCAAGACAGTATGTTTGGGGGAAAGTGTTTGTTGGAAATAGTAATTTTAGGATTTAGTCAGAATTTTAAGCCTCCTACTAGCTTCCTAGCTTATAAAAACCAAACACCTACAAGACAATGAAGAAATGCTGTTTGAAAACGATACTGTGTCTTCTGTCCTTGCTCGTGATTAGACATGTCATGGCATTCAAATGACATTCCTCAGTTCTTGGTTTTGTATGCATCTATATAGCTTTACATTTAATGACAATCATCTGTCAAACCATGTACACTATTATGATGAGCAGAACACTAAAATTTATCCTTTCTATTTCAATTTCAAGGACTGTATGTTGAAATAACTGTGAATTACTTTTGGGTAGGGATTGTGAGCACTCCTCTTCAGAAAGGAGAAAGCCTCGAATAGACAGTTGATTGCCCCATGCAGCTTTGTCTGAGGCTGGCACACACTCAGGAAAAATACAAAGTACCCAATGTCCTTCTTATTAAATAAAAGGAATGATAGCCCACAGTGTGTTTCTTTGGCTTGATGAAATAAATTCACCGATGTGTCTGCGAATCATTTAGCTTTTTATGAGCAGGAGAAATGATAATTGCTTCAATTATAATTAGGGAACATTTGGGAACAAGAATCACACCAGGACTTGGGTGGTGAGATTTCTTAGCACTGCGAGCAGATTTCCAAGACAGATAAAAACTAGTGAGTAATGCTGGGATGAAGCCAGTGAACTGGCCCACACAGGTCATAGAATATTTCTCCTGCTCTCTGGAGAATGACATGGGACCTGGCTAAAAATATTTTGATGCAAACTGAAGGGCAGGCCACAGGGGTGATGTGTTAGGACAGCCCTGTCACCTTACTTCATGACACTTAGGGCTACAGGAGATGCAAGGTATAAAAGTATGCAGTTCACTCTGTCCACATAACACTATACCCTGCAAAGAAATGCAACCGTTGCCCCTGAAAGCAAGATCCTTGAGCCCATGCGTCAGTTCATCCTACTGAAAGAGGAAGCACACATCCTTTCTTTATAGGGTACCTGCTGATACTGGTGCTGATCTGCACGTGGGTTCCCCATGAAGAACTCACTGCAGTGACTCACCACTTCTCTCCACACCGAACTCTTTCCCACTCAAGATATGATGCAGGAGGTTCTTCATGTCGAAGGGGCTGAGATTCATCAAACTCTCTGAAGCTTCTTCTCCTGAAAGTAAACATCTTATAAAAGACCCAGGCATGGGGCTGGTAGTGGATGGCTCGGGGTGGGAGAAGACAATTTAGAAGGCAGTGGTGGGTCTCTTTGCTTGGATTCCTTCACTGATGGTGCAGGCCTGAAAGACATTGGCCCCTGGGGAATTCAAATACTTCTGTTTAGGTCAGTGCAGGTGCATTTAATTCCTAGATACAGAATTTTTCACACTGCATCAAGCCCTGATGTGAATGATGCCTGTACTTCTCTCAGTGAAGGCATTATTAAGTCGAAGGAGGCATCTTACACTGAGGATATCACTGTAGCTTAGCTGTCAGCTACAGCAAAGGTTCTCATGAACATGGTGGCTGCTTTGCCTGTCCCAATGAAGAACATTGTGCTATGTGGCCTGACAGCAGCCACTTGTTACAAAGGAATCTGGGAGAGCTCTCCCAGTGGAAGCCTGTTTGGAAGTGCTTGAGTGTGGCACCTGGTGAGGCAAGGCTTTGCAGTAGGGCTGACTTGGCAGGAGTGGCAAGCCATGGCCTCTTACCTGAGCAGTTCAGGCTCCGAGCCAGCTCTGTGGCCATCACCTGGATGATCAATCCAATCCGGAGTCTGAGCATCTCTGCAAAGAGGCTTGGCTGGGCCCGAACATACATGGCCAGGTAAACCACGATCTCCTGGTGTGGATACACATGGGAAACCTGAGTGGCCTACCTGCATTCTCAGGAAGGCTGTGACCCAGCTGGCCCTTCCTCTATCAGCCAGCACCTGACCTGTGTGAGGACAGCAATGCTGATGTCCTGTCCACTGGCTTCATAGATGAGTTTTGTGAGATCCTCTGGGGGAAGAGGCCTAGGAAAGAACAGTAGGTCACACACAATGGGTACCTCAGGGCAGGGGCCTCCTTGTTGTCAGTGGAAGTTCCGTGCTTTGTACACTACAAGCACCCATATGACAAGAGTATCTTCCAAAGAGCACTGCCACCCTTCCCCAGTAGTGCAGGGCTTTCTCCATGTTCCTCTGTTGACTGGAGGTTCTCCAGCAGGGACTTACGCAGAGATGATCTTCTCCCGGGGTTCAGGGGGCAGGCCTACTGTAAGCTGCTTCTGATGGGACAGCAGATCTGCACAGGCCTGCAGAGTATTTTGGGGGGATGCATACAAAGGAAAATAAGCAAAGCTAGTGCCAATAGCACCAGAAATTTACCTCTATGAACTTCATAATCCATCCACATTGCCCTTCTGAGAAATCCAAACCTAAAACGAGGCTGAGCAACCCACAGGGCTGGGTCCCTGTGATTTCTGTATCTCTAGGTATGGCCCCAGGCCTGGACTCCTAGGGCTCCCTGCTGTATTCAGACAAAGCAGGATGATGCCTCAGATAACAAAGATTAGAATTACTAGGCACACTGTTCCCAGCTTATGCATTCCTCAGCACTCACAAGTAACAACTAACGCCTTACCAGAACACTTACTTAAAGTCACAGAAAGTAGTTCTGGATTTTGTAGAGCCCCAGGGATAAAAGTATTAATGATCCCTGTACCTGTGACATGTGGAAGTAAGTGCTTGGTTTCATGTGATTGCTTGGTAAGCCTTTCTGTAGTTAAGAAAGAACCAAACTAATCAATCTGAGAATTTCTTCCTCTCTCATTCAGAGTAACAAAAAGTCAGGAGAGGGCTTGCCCAGCGCTGGGTTAGGTTCCCTGAGACTCTTTATGGATAAGAGGTAGTTGCCTTGAGCTGCCACAACTAGAAGAAGACTACAAGAAGAAACCATGGTGCTCGAGAGAGCAAATGGGCAACCGGCAGGCACGCTTATTCTGACCTCAGCTAGGACCTCTACTTTCTTCCTAAGCAGGCCTGAAATGTAGCGAATCAAACTCCATTCTTGGTTCAGGCCAGCTTTTCCATAGAGCTCGCTGAGAAGATTGTGAACAGTGACTCCATGCTGTCCAAATAGATTGGTATCCCAGCTGGGACCTCTGGCAAGAAAAAAAAACCCACAGAGATAAAGGTCAGAATGTCAAGGCCAGGTGAGGCATGGCTTGCCCTGCATTTTGCCAAGTGTTTAGATATCTTTAGTAACTCTAGGCCTCGCCAAGATGGCTCAGTTCAACCAAACATGTCTATACCGTGTCTTCTGAAACAAAAGCCTAGTGTTCACACATTACTATGGTATCCTGGCCTTGCCCAGACTTTTCATGAAAGGCCAGCATCATGAGGCCAAGAAAGGGAGAGAAGTCTCTTGTGTAGTGACCCTGGGTAATTTGAGTGAATATGATCATGGTCTGGTATTGCTGGAATGCCAGGAGAAACAATTAATGTAGAACTCAGTTCAACATGGTGAAGCCCGTCAACTTCACCTGTGTCTCCTCAAATCCCTATACTAAAATCCTCACTGCAGAGTGATGGCATTGGGAGATGGAGCTTTTGGAAAGTGACTCGGCCATGAAGTAAGAGCTCTCATAATTCATCAGATAGTACCCTCACGTGAGAGGCAGCAGAGAGCTTGGGCCTCCCTTCTACCATTGGAGGGTAGGATGAAAAGGGACCATCACATGAGGAAGTAGGCCATCACCAGACACTGTACTTTGGATTTCCAGTGTCTAGAACTGTAAGATACACTTCTGCTCTTTATGATACCAGCTGATGATGTGTTGCTATAGCAACCCAAACAGATGAAGGCACTTACTTTATTACATAAAGAACATACAGAATATCAGCCTGGTCCTGTAGGTTTGAGCAGTCTTTCAGTTGCCCAACTAGCTTCTCACAGTCCATTTCACCATGGTCATCTCTGGGCCACTGGTAGTCATATTCGGGAGCCTGGCCACATGAAAGCCAAAAGGAAAGGGAAGACGTTGAGAATGGGAGCTTTCAAATGACCATAAAGTGAAACGCCAACATTGTTTCTGAATGCTAGTACTATCTATGTTGGGCTTCATTGCTTCAGGAAATCTTTTGTACTGTCTTGATTATGCACTTTGACTATATATGATAGTGACCTATGTCAGCCAAAATTTGCAAGGTACTAGAGAGACTAGGTTAAAACATATATAAATTTTATGTATTCAACATTCAAAAATAGACCAAAAAATTTCTACTGCAACAAATTATGACAGCTGTGATCCTCTCTACCATGTACTGGGAGTGGAACCTAGGGCCTTGCCAGACAAGCAGTCCCCCACTGAGCCACACTCCCAGGCCCCAGCAGTTATCTTTGGTCTACGGTATGGAGTTAACTAGGAGGCAGAGAAAGTGGCCAATGACAAATGCATATTGACCCAGTGACAAGTCATTGCACTGCACTTTTCTGTCCTTATTTTCTACTTCAATAAAATATTTGTTCATTTTCTTGAATAATGTCTTATCATGTAGCCCAGGCTGCCCTAGAGCTTGCTGTGTAACTCAAGTTGACTGAAAAGTTGCGATCTTTCTTCCTTTCTCCATGGTGTTAAAATTACAATCATGTGCTGTCACACCCAGCTTTCAGTGAAATACCTTTTAGAATGCAAAACAACATAAAAGTGCATGTTTAAAACTACCTAAAAGTATAATTAGATTAAAATATTCTCCAATAGGCCATTGGATATTTTGATTCATATGGGATAAAATCAGGGAAGATATCTGAATAAAATAGTAAAAATAAGGATGAATACCTTGAGATTTTATGCTTTGAGGAATCTCAATTAAGTGTATGGAGAAGTCATACTTGTTTTTAATAAGCACTTGGCAGGCAATGCAGGAGGACTGTAATTTCAAGGTCAGTCTGGGCCAAAACCTGAGACCATGTCTTAAAAACAAACCAAAATGTATGAGTAATAAAGTAATAAAGTTCCATGCTCTGTTTTAAGCTCTGGCTGCCTCAGGTGTGGTAAGAGAGGCGGTTAAGTGTATTTCTTCTCCAGGCGTGGTGGCACATGCCTTTAATGTCAGCACTGGGAGGCAGGTGGATTACTGTGAGTTTGAGGCCAGCTTGGTCTACAAAGTGAGTCCAAGACTGCCAAGGCTACACAGAGACACCCTGTCTCGAAAAACAAAAGAAAACAACAACAACAAAAAAGTGTATTTCTTCTATCACTGCTGAGCTCTGATGATCAGGCAGATAGACAGTAAGAGGCCTTTCCCTCCAGACAAAACATAAAGGTATGCGCTGAACTCAAAGTACACAATGATGCAAACTGAATTCCAGCCAGCTAAGTGCCTGGATTCACATCAGCATGTAGAGCGTCTATATTGTGAAACTCTGGTATTTAAAAAAAAGGCCTTTAAGCTTCACCATTTGAGACAATTCTTAGGACTAACCCAGTATTATCAAGTGTTACATTTAAAACAACAACAACAACAACAACAAAAATTTCAAATAGTTTACCTTCTTTAGGAGTGGCTGAGGGGAGTCAACAAGATTCAATGACTTACGATGTCCGCTTAGAACTTTAGTTGGCAAAATCATGGGGAAAACTGGAAAAGAAAATAATTAAGAACGCTATTGCGAGGAAGAAGATGAATAAAGCCCTTCTTTTGGTAGGTATGTGGCATTTTAGGACTGCAAACATATTTTAAAGATATGATGCCTGACTCCACTCCTCTCTTTTGTTTTCCAACTGGGGAAACTGAGATCTAGAGAAGCTGGAATATTTGTCCAAGGTCGCAGGGTTTTGCTGGGTCCATGCAAGAGGAACAGCAAAACAGCTCTAGAACTCATGGAATGCGGCCCACTGGTTAGCAAACCCATCATGGGTGTGTCTCCACAAGGCATAACCCTGAGAACTGTGTGTCCTGAGGACTTCATGCTGTTATGGAGCACAGCTCTGCCTGTTACCTTTGCAGTCCTTATAATCCCCTTAATATATAAATTATGTGAGTACTATAAAGGAGGCTCCTAGCCCCTCACTGGGCAATATCATTGGCATACTCAATAACAATGCTTGATCTCTTTCAGGCATTGCTGCTGGAGCAGATTAATGATTCAATCACCATCTCTGAAAACAACCTACAGATGTAGATTGCTAACAATGATCACTACCGTTAGGAAGGATTTGGAAAAATAGATTGTTCAACAAGGTTAGGTAAAGATGTTTTTTGCTAGTGGCTCTAACGTAGAAGGTCTTAGGGAAAAATAGATTGTTTAGCAAAGTAAGGTAAAGATGTTTTTGCTGTTGGCATGGATGCAGGAAATCTTAGGGGACAATTGAAGCTAGGAGAAAGCACATTTTCATTAGTAAAGCTAGGGACTTTTTGAGGTTGGCAAAGCAAGAACAACGGCCCATAGCAGCACTTGCTGATGTGACTCTTTCAAGCTGGGCTGGCGACTGAGATGACGATTGATTTCCTTATTCTATTTTTCTGCCCTCAGCTTCCTGATATGATTTAATAAAACATACTAATGAGTAGGTGAGCACCTTTAGGACTTAAAGTAGAAATGGGTGATTATTTTTATATAGGAATTTAGATTTATGATTCTTGTACGATTTTTATAAGATTACTCCTTAAAATAATTGATTTCTTCTTTGTAACCACAAACTGCAGCCTACCAGTAAAGAAAAGCTGGCTGAGAAATTACCTTGCTTACTTATACTGTTAATATGTATGTAACATGTTGCTTATATACAAATGTATATGCGTTCTTAGAAATAACTTGTTATTCGTGTTTGTTCTTCACCCATAATATGTAAAACATTTGATCATGTGAAGATATTAGTGAACACGATTTTCTCACGTATATCCATTGTAATCATTTATCGATAAATAGAATGTAAACACATTGTGATATTTGTACTGCTTGAAAGATTTTGTTGGGGTATATAAACTGTGAGAAGAAGGAGAAGAAGAAGCATAAAAAGAAGAATAAGAAAAAGGATAAGAAAATGGATATAGAATAAAGATAAGGATGAAAATAAGAAGATGATAATAAAAAGAAGCAGCTTGTTGAAACCTACCTGCTGGAGTCTGTCTTACTTACTTACACTTACATGTATAAGTGTGTGTGTGTGTGTGTGTGTGTGTGTGTGTGTGTGTGTTATGGTTACGGCCTGGAAGGTTGCCCTCAGAGAAGGTCTAAAGGGTCACCAACCAGCCAGTCACAGGATTCACATCCCATCTCAGTTTTCCCCAGTTGATGTCGAAGCTGGACATCATCATCATCACCACCACCACCACCACCATCATCATCATCATCATCATCATCATCATCATAACAATCAGCTGGTTTCATAATCAAGGTGGCAGGGTTTCCTGCCCAGTCTCACTTTAGCATTGCTGAATGTTATGGATTTTACTTTTTGCCATCGGTGGCTGCAACTATTATCTGTAGTCATTCAGTATGATGCTTCTGTCTTCTGGGATATATCGCATCTCAGAACACTAGGAAATAGATCATGTGCATTTCATTTATGTGTACATGTGTGTAAGCCAGGGCTTGGCATTAGCAGTCTTCCTCTATTACTTTCTACCTTTCTACTTTAGTTTTGGAAATAGGGTCTCTTCAGTGAGTCTGGAGTTCACCCATTCAGCTCCAGGGATTTGCCTTCTGCCACTCTCCCAACTGCCACTGCCACCACTGCGGTGCGAGAGTTACAGATGTGCATTGCTTTGTCTGGATTTTACAAGGGTGCTAGGCTTGTTCAGCAAGCCCTGTACCCACTGACCTATCTCTCTTTGCTCCCTCATTAATTCATATTTAAAGGGATTTATAAAGCAATCTAAAGCAGTTCACACCTGGAATGCCAACACTCTGCTGGAGGATTACAAGCTCAAAGTCAGCTTGGACTATATAACTGGGTTCATGGATAGCCTAGACCACATAACAGGATATTGTCACCAAAAACCAAAAACACAAACGCACCTAACTAAAACAAAGCAAACAACAACAATAAAAAAGACAAATCCTCAAGAACAGGTAAAGGGACTCAAGAGATGCCTCAGAGGTTAAGAGCACTGACTGTTCATCCAGAGGTCCTGGGTTCAATTCCCAGAAACCACTTGGTGGTTCACAACCATCTATAATGTGATCTGCAGGTGTATATGTGGGCAGAATACTATCTACAAAACAAATAAATCAATCTTTTTTAAAAAAAGAACAGGTAAAAACAGGAGAGAAGATAATAGCAACATTCTCAGAAATAGGAAATACGAAGGTTGAAAGAGAAGCGATTTAGAAGAAACCCGGCCAGCAAACTCTAAGAATACAATGGGGAAATCAATGAATCAGTCAGGCCTGCCTTAAGAGAATCCTCAGAAATCTCACGAATTTGCTGTCCTGGGAACTTCCAGAACTGGGGAGGGGCTCAAGCGGGCAAAAAAAAAAAAAAAAAAGAGGACTGAAAAGACCCTAGGTGGGTTCCTCTTCCGCGTATACCATGGTGCCTGCTTCCTTCAGGAGGACAGGAAGCAAGAGGACTCCCTGAAGAGAGCCAAAGAGGGAGCCTGTCCAGAAACATATTGGTTAGCACATCTGAAGGCTTGAGCACATTCCTTAAAGGGACAGAGTAACTAGGGATCCAGGCAAATAGTTCTTTACCCTTCCTGTAGGAGAATGGGAGACAGGAGAGTACCTCTAAAGACTCAGTGTCCACCTCACAGCCCCAAGGCCACAGGCTACACTGTGCTCGAAGGTTCTTTTGCAGTAGCACGTGAACAGACCTGCACCAGAGGGACTCTAATGTGAGAAGAAGAGACCTTTACTAAAAGGAAAAAGGGACTTGAAAATGGAACCTAGTCAAGGAAAAGAAAGTGCAAACACGAAGATAAGAAGCTGCACCTCTACTGTTTTTAGAATGATAAGAAAATATATTACATATATGAAACAAGAACAGATGCAATCTAGGGAATGAAGATTAAAGCATAATAGCAAAAATGAAAAAAAATCAATTGAGAGGCTTACAAAAAGTTCAGCTGATTGCATTTATAACAGATTAGAAATATAGAAGACGGAATAGAAATAATTAAAAATTTCTCCAAGTAGTTAATAAAAATATATGAAAAGAAAGAACAGGGATAATGTGAAGAAGAAAAGAAGTCAAAAGTTTTAGAAAATTTTTACATGATAGAGAACCATAAATTTCTAGATCAGAAAGCCCACTGAGTATTCAACACAACAGATAAAACATTCCCAGGTCAAGATAGATCGCTAAAATGTCAGAACCTGTGACCATAAAATATTAAAACTATCCAAAAACTAGCTAATATTTGAAAAGTAAAATAATGAAACATTTGCCAATGAGAGTTACCTAGATGAACCCCAGTGCACAGAGTTTAAAAGAACAATCACAAACGTCATCAAATTATTCCAGGAGTTTGAAGAAAATAAAGAAATAGCTCAATAAAATTAAAGAGAAAGAGCTTAAGAAGAATAATGTGGTGTGCAAGAAAATTTGCTCAACCATGTTCATAGCAGCCTTATTCATAATAGCCAGAACATGGAAACAGCCTAAGTGTCCCTCAGTAGAAGAATGGATAAAGAAACTGTGGTACATATACACTATGGAATACTACTCAGCTATTAAAAACAAGGAATTCCCGAAATTTGTGGACAAATGGATTGAGCTAGAAATGATCATAATGAGTGAGTTAAGCCAGAAGCAGAAAGACTCAAATGGTATATACTCACTTATATCTGCATACTAGCCCAAGGGGCATGTCCCATGAAAGCCTTCACTTACCAGGAAACTGGGACAGAGGGGAGGACTTCCTATTGGGACTCTAGATGAGAGAAGCATGGGAGAATAGCAAAGTAGAAGGATCCAGAGGGTCCTAGAAACCTACAAGTAGAACATTATGATAGGCAGATTTGGGCCTAGGGGTCCCGCTCAAACTAAGGTACCAGCCAAGGACAATACCAGACGGTAAACTTCAAACCCCTACCCAGATCTAGCCAATGGGCAGAACACTCTCCACAGTTGAGTGGAGAGTGGGGTATGACTTTCACATGTACTCTGGTGCCCCATATTTGACCACGTTCCCTGGAGGGGGAGACCTGGTGGCACTCAGAGGAAGGACAGCAGGTTACCAAAAAGAGACTTGATACCCTATGAGCATATACAGGGGGAGGAAATCCCCCTCAGGAACAGTCATAGAGAAGGGAAGTAAGGGGAAAATGGGAGGGAGGGAAGAATGGGAGGATACAAGGGATGAGATGACAATTGAGATGTAACAAGAATAAATTAATAAAAAAATTTAAAAAATTAAAAAAATTAAAAAGAAGAATAATGTCTGAGCGATGTCCAAGAAAGCACAAACATAAGGCTGATGGAAATAACAAAAACAATCCAGGACTTGAGAATAGAAATCAGTAAGGAGAGAGAAACATTGAGGACTCAACATGAAATGAATATAGAATGAAAAACCCAACAATTGAACTGAAAAACTCAAAGGGAAAACTTACAAGTAGAATAAATCAAACAGAATACAGAATTTCAGGACTTGAAGATAAAGTAGAGGATCTAGACCAAATAAAAAGGAACATGAATTACACACACACACACACACACACACACACACACACACACACACACACCACAAAGACACAGAGTGATACAGAAAATGTAGAACACCATGAAAAGACCAAACTTTGAATTATCGGCATAGATGAGGGAGAAGAATCCAAAGTCAGTGGCATAGACCAGGTTTTCAACAAGACAACAGAAGAAAACTTCCTCAAACTATGGAAGGATGTAGCCATATAAGTACCAGAAGCACACAGAATACCAAATAGAAAAGACCAGAAAAGAAAATCACGGCATATCATAGAAGAAGACACAAGTTACATATAAAGGAAAACCCATCAGAATTAACAGCTGATTTCTCAATGGAAACCTTGAAAACTAGAAGAGCCTGAAGGAATTTATTATAAACTCTAAGAGACACTGATGGTTATCCTAGACTAATATACCCAGCCAAACCATCCACTATAATTGAAGGAGAAAGAAAAATTTTTACATAATATAAATACCATGAGCTGGATTAACCTGAATGCATCCTCCCTGAGGACTAGCTTTCATGGTACCAGAAGGTACCTTGCAAACTTCCAAAGGAGGGAAGCAACCAACTGTCTTACGCAGCTATGATGCCTATGAACCCCATCAACAACCAGCCTAGCATGATAACCCTAAGAATACATACCTTGGTGGCATGCTTACCTGCTGGTTGGTAATTGGACTTAAGACCCATTCAACAAGAAGGAAGCCATGCCTGGTACTAGAAACCTAGAAAACTCCTCAGTGCTAGTGAGGTCATGGATCTCTACAACCACCCCTTTAGTAAACCAGCATAAACGCTAACAGCAATCT
This sequence comes from Acomys minous, assembly GCF_964271855.1. NCBI lineage: Eukaryota > Metazoa > Chordata > Mammalia > Rodentia > Muridae > Acomys > Acomys minous. The sequence continues at coordinate 126,084,367 of NC_140488.1, read as the reverse complement.
AAACATTTGTCTTATACCCACAGATAAGTATAGTCTGCATACCTCATCAAGGAAACTTCTATTTGCAACAGAGACCATTACAGAAAGCCACTACCAATCAAAATGCAGAGTTGTGAAGCTCAGTCCCAACGGATACATCCATAAAACACTACCACAACTAATGCTCAGGAAACACTGTGGAAGAGGGGTAAGAAAGATCATAAAACCTAGAGGGTCAAGGAGTTTGCTGTAAGACTGTCGCATAGTAATGTGAGAAACTACAACCACAAAGTCTTACTAACATGACTCCCTATGAGATGAACAAGGACAGCAACAATAGACATGCCAAAACAGACAGAAGAAAGACCATGAGGTCTCAGTCCTACACAAAATAACTAGAGGCAACTAAAGGATGCTGAGAGCTGTAGCAATACTCTTCTACAGGGAAAAGTATACCAACTGGTTGTCTAATACCAAATGGTTGGCCTTAAAAACATACATGTAAGTAACATTATACAGATTGAGCAGGTTATGCAGAAATATATAATGAGAAGCCAATCATAACAGACCACATATAGTTATGAGTCAGTTTCTTATATGAATCCAAAATGAACAAAATATAGAGACAGATGATTAATGATTGCCTGGGAAGTCAGGAAGAGACTAATTGGAAATGTTAATGGAACTGAGGATATTAACCCACAGGATGGACACACACACACACACACACACACACACACACACACACACACACACACACACACACTAAATGAAAAAAAGAGGCCATGATTTGAAAGAGAAGTATATAGGAGAGTTTGGAGGGAGGAATGGCAGTGGAAATGATGAAAATATAACCCCCCAAATAAAAGAAATCATTAAAAAATATGGTGACTAAAAGATGTACTTTATATTTAATTACACAGTAATTGTTTACTTTTTTCTACTTACAAAATTAATTATATGTAGGCCAATGAGATGACTTAGTGGGAAGAGATGTTTATTGCCAACCCTGATAACCTGAGATCAATTCTGGAAGCCCACATGGTAGAAGGAGAAATAATTCCTACAAGCTGTCCTCTGACCGCTACATGTGTGCCAACATCTACACCCACAAAAAAAAATTTAAATTAAAAAAATAAATGTAACTATAACTAAATAAAGATTCATTTAAAACACTGCTGCATGCTTAAGGCAGTATTTTGGAAAAGCAAGTGAGAACATAACAGAAAGCAAACATATTACCAAGAAAGACCCTTATCTGCATTTATGTAACACTTTCTATAAACACTCCTTTATTTATTTGCAGGCTGTGGATTCCAGATCTGAGGCGGATACTAAGAATCTAACAAGGGACTGAAGAGAGCTCCATCAGTACAGTGCTTGCACTGCAAGTACGCAGATCTGAGTTCAATCCCCACATGCACTTGTAATTTCAGTACTTTGGAGGTAGACATAGGAAGACCCCTAAGGCTTACTGGTCAGCCAGCCTAGCCTAATCAGTGAGCACCAGGCCAGTGAGAGACAACTCTAGCAACTCTTGTTGAAGAACACCCAAAGTTTGACTATCATCTTTTGTATGCACGCACAGCATGCACACATAAACACACACGTGTGCGCACACACACATGCAAATGCTATAAAGTGATGATTTTAGAAAAATCTGAAAAAAAGATTGTTTTTAATCTAGATTCTACACCTAGTCAAACTGTTAAATGGGTCTAAAACATTTGCAAGCATTTTCAGACCTGCAAAGGCTCAATAATGTTGTCCACTACCTACTATTTCTTACGAGGCTATTTGATGTTCTCTGCCAAAGTAATACCAAGAAAGGGGAAGAATTCCAGTATAGAAAACAGAAACACTAACTTAGAAAGCATGTCAATGAAGCAGGCCAAGAGCACAGCTGGCCCAGAAAGGAGGAGACTTTGCAAACCCTAAGAAAGACATAGACTCAAGAGATTCACTACTATAACTTACCTTTTGCAAATGTGTATTGTGATGCTAATGAAAGACTTAAAAAGAAGAAAGGCAAGCAAAAAAATGACAATTTTCACTTCAGGGAAAGTAAAAATAGGAATGTAATCATAGTATTCTATAATGTTCAATTAAGAGTACTATCTGTGGGCTGGAGAGATGGCTCAGAGGTTAAGAGCCCTGCCTGCTCCCCCAGAGGTACTGAGTTCAATTCCCAGCAACTACATGGTGGCTCATAACCATCCATAATGTGATCTCATGCTCTCTTCTGGCATGTATATGTAACTGTATACATAATAAATAAATAAATAAATATTTTTAAAAAGAATACTATTTGTATATTTATATATATACTGATTAACTAAATTTTTAGATAACCTTCTGCAGGTTAGGGAATGAAGTACAGGAGTGGTAATTTAAGACAGCCAAATCCTTATCCACACACTAGAACCTTGTAGGTCACATTGATGCCTCAAATGATAGAAGTAAATACATACTATTTTAGAAATACAGAGATATGGAAATGCCAGCAGAAACATCTAGAAGAATTGAAGTGGAATGGTTGGGGAGAGGGCACATTTTGTCTTTTAGGATTGACTTTAACTATACTCACATGTGACTATAATAAAGGAACGTATCTTAATGGACAGAAGAGCTTAATAACATACATGGAGTTTCCAAACCCTTTGCTTTGGCCATCACAGAAAGTATGTCCCGAGTGGAGTGGATAGCACTGAAAACATGGCTGTCTTCTGACTTCTTACAAAGAGGGGGGAGGTAGCACTTCAGAGATGTGCTTTGGAGAAGGTTGTTGATATACTGGTCAAGATCATCTTGGCTTTCTGCAAATGGACAACCAAGGTAAAGAATCAATGAAAACAAGCTATTGAGTAGGCAACACTTAGCAATATCTATTTGCACCTCCACTCACACTAAAAGAATAAAGTTAGTGACAGGTATGCTATATTGTGTATACATATTTGTTTGAAAAAAAATCTTCATTCTAGGCCAAGGAAAACCAGAATGAGATAGTGTTTAAGTCACACCATGTCAGGGTGAGCTGCAGAATATGAAAGCAACCAGAAAAACAGTAGCTAACACCCTGTCTTTTAATTTGAGAGAGAACTAAGCCTTATGGAGCTTTCTGCACCAACTGCAAATGTTATCTAAAAGTAAAAACAGGTCATTTTGACCCAAAACCATCTCCAGATTAAGACATGTTATATACAAGTCAGGTTTTTGCCACTCATATCTAATCAAAACTAGGTCATTTTATCATTTTCTTTCAAAAGTCAAGTACTGTGTTTCTTTTTTATGAATGTATTTTGTAAGGGCTTGGAGGTACAGCTCAGCAGTACAGGCACGCATGCAGCTTTGGGTTCACTTTACCAACAACAGTTCAATCCTAAGAATCCACATAGTGGAGGGAGAGAAACAACTCCCCAAAGCTGTCCTCTGACCTGTACATACATGTTATATATGTCATAGTATATCAGAGAGAGCAGGGAGGAGTGAGGGTAAATAAATGGGAAGTACTTTAAAAAGCAATTTATGAACAGTCCTATGCCTGCTTTTAAAGGCACCAGCGTAGTTTAGGTTCTTAAACTAGCACTTTATTCAGAAGCCTTGTTTCTGTTCGTTTGCTTATAGCTTACTTGTCAATTATTTTCTGTATTGGGGTCTTAGGCAATTCTATCATAGTGCCAAGGTTTAACAAATGCAATCAACAATGCACAGACGCTTGCCACAAGGTACCTTGATTACTGCTGTCTTCCAGGTATCCTCCCAGGTCTGCCTCACTGTCAGGACTAAAGCTCCCATCACTGTCATCATCAAACAACTTCTCATCACAGTCTGGATCCAGGAAGGTCAGGTACGTATAGAATGAGGTGGTGAGGAACTCTGCTAGGTTCCCTAGTTTCACTCTGTCAGGAAGGGACTATGTTAGCGGTACAGGGGAATGCAGGCAGACTGCCACCATGAATCACTGGGAAACTCTTCAACAGCTAGTTAGCGCTTCTGCAGGAGTTAATAAATATATTGGCCCCATACCAGCCAAGAAACAAGCTCCCCAATTCAATAGCAAGGTTAGGCATGGTAGGAATGCTGCAATACGAACACTTGGGAAGTAGGCACTGGAGGATCAGAACGTTGGGGCCATTTTTAGCTTCACAGAGAGTTTGAAGCCAGCCTGGGCAACATAAGACCATGTTTCCCAAAAAAACAAAAGCATCAAGAAACTTATTCACAAGTACGAAGTGAAAACACATAGCATTTAAAAGCCAAAAGCTTCAGAGCCAATTTCTGTCCCCAAACCTAACAAATCCAAACCTATTTTGCTGATCAGCTAACAATTTTTACAAAATAAACTAAGCAAACCACTTTCAGTTAGAGGCAACCTCTGGGATCTCTCTCCCTTACCCACTGAATCAGAAACAATAATTCTCCTGGTGTGCTTACCCCTGCCATGAAACATGGTGAGATGGGTACAGGGGACTGATGATGGAAAACAGATGCCTCAGAGTTAAGGTTCTCTGTAGAAGTAAGTCATTGGATTGACCTGCCATTCTCAGATTAACAGCAGTGCACCCTGCATTGTTCCTGCTGTATTAGGCCAAGAAACATTCCACTGAAAACTCGCAGCTTGGAGTCTCGCTGAAAATTTTTTTGTGCCCAAGATTCTGGGAGTCCACGTAGTTCCTGCCCTACGAAATGTCAGATACTGAAGTGGAAAACAACAGGACCTTGCTCTGAGCTAGCAGCATCAGATCAGAATTTTGTTACTATGTGTGAGACGCCAAGAACCAGGATAGAACTGCTTATGGAGTAAATCAGAGTATGCAATACAACCACCTTCACAGCTGCCCAAGTTTCAAGGGGCAAAAGGCATATGGCAAACTGACAGTTGGGGAAGAAGAGCCTGTCCCTTCAGAGCGAAGGGAGCTAAGGCTCCTTTTGTTTTGCCCTAGAGTTGGGGAGGTGGGTCAGAAAGCCAAAATGCAATGGAAACATTTTCTCTGATGAAGGTGAAAGAATGAGTGGGGCTGATGAGGCTAAAGAGAACTCAAAGGAAGGCAGTTCTTTAAAAAGCTTCTGGTAGCATGAGACTTCAAGTGGATCCAAGAGTGGAATCCAATCTGTATGGTGAGTTCAACTTTTTTTTTTTTAACAAAACAAAACAAAAAACTTTAAATATAGAGAAGAAGCCCAAATGGGATTAAACCTTAATTTTCAAGAGCTGAATTGGAAGCTGGGGTGTTGCTCTGAGGTTGAGAGCATGTAAGCCCAAGGCCTTGGATTTGATTCCTAGCATTGTAAAACAAATCACAATTGAGTACAACAGACAGCTGAGGGAGTCTCAATATTCCAGTTCCTCCATGGTTTTCTTCCAGGTGCTTTTTATTTATTTATTTATATATGTATGTATTTATTTATTTTAATTTATTTATTTTTATTTTATGTGTGTTATATGTCTATGGGTGTCAGATTTTGGATTTACAGACAGTTGTGAGCTGCCATGTGGGTGCTGGGAATTGAACCCAGGTCCTCTGGAAGAACAGTCAGTGCTCCCAACCGCTGAGCCATCTCTCCAGCCCTCCAGGCGCTTTTTAAACAGGAGGCCCTCAGCCTAGGGCTTAGAGATTGGTTCTGGATCCTCAAAGAGGATCCTATTAGTACCTATTTATTTGTCTTCTGGCCCTGGAACTTTTGAGCCCACAGTTCCTTATTCATCAGATGAGACTCTGACTTGCCACAAAGCAAACACTATGTGAGACAGAATTCAGAGCACAAGAAAAACCTCCTAACTGCACATGATATCCTTTTTACAGTGATGAGATTTCAATATAAGAATGTATTTGGTAAGATGGTTCAGTATAGGCCTAGGATATTTTCTTTTGGTCATGATGCTGTACACCAGGTGGCAACTTATCCAAGCTGGAGGAAATTTGCTCAGAAGTGGATGCTGATGGGAGCTGTAATACTAGCCCTACAAATGGAGACAGTATCATACTGGGGACTGTGTGACTGATATTCCGAAGAGGTCAATGGCCGTCAGTATGGAAAGCCACTTCAAGGGCACAGGTGTCAACCTTAGAAGCTGTAAAAAAAAAAATCACTTGAGGTCAAAGTTAGAAAAACAGTTGAGTGCACCCTGAAGGACCACAGTAAGGTGGTAAAAGGAGCCAGTCACAAAAAGATCTTACATTATACAAGTTGTTTGGCCTAAACCACAGGGACACAAAGTAGGTAGGGTAATAGGAACAGGCAGGTAGAGAGTTGTTTCTTGCAGGCAGTATGTGATTTCTGAAAGATGGAAAGTATTCTGGAGATGTCTCACATAATGGAAATGTACTACACACACTGAGCCACATATTCATACAGATATGGCGTATATGGTAAGGTAAGAGGTATTTACCTGCAATTAAAAAAAAACTCATGCTTTTCCTGTGGCAACAGGTGGGAGGATACAAGAAGGGGTCACTTAACTTCCATATAACTCAGCAGCTGGTAAAGGCCCCAGGGAATCCTTCCTCTGCCTAAGGAAGGCCCCATGGTCTGGCTGCACAGCGAGGCTCTATCTGACACACTCCAAGACATTCATGAAGGCTACATAGAAATAATCTCCCTCTCTATGCTCATCTCTCTATGCAGGTAGTTTTCTGATGGCCAGGACAGTTCAATAAGCAACAACCAAATACTGCTTTAGACCTGATTCAAATTTTCCATGGGAGAAGAAATTAGATTAGTTTCGATTTCCTTTTTATTCTAAAATCATATGTGCTTAGGGTTAGAAATTGATGTGAAGGGCTGGAGAGATGGCTCAGTGGTTAAGAGCGCCGCCTGCTCTTCCAGAGGTCCTGAGTTCAATTCCCAGCAACCACATGGTGGCTCACAACCATTTATAATGTGATCTGATGCCCTCTTCTGGCCTATAGGTGTACCTGTAGGCAGAGCACTGTATACATAATAATGAATAAATAAATCTTAAAAAAAAAGAAAGAAATTGATGTGAAATGCGGGAAAGGGACAACAAATGACTTTCTGAAAGGTCAATGTTATTCTTATTTAATGAAAAGAAATCCCAACATACCTAGCACCTCCAAAATATCCATCGTCTAGTTTTCTAATTGTAGAGAGAACAGCAGGATGAATATCTGATCCGTCATTTGCTAAGGAAAAAAAAATGATGAATGAGTTTTTTTTTTAATTTTTTATTAGTTTATTCTTGTTACATCTCAATGGTTATCCCATCCCTTGTATCCTCCCATTCCTCCCTCCCTCCCATTTTCCCCTTACTCTCCTCCCCTATGACTGTTCCTGAGGGGGACCTCTTCCCCCTGTATATGCTCATAGGGTATCAAGTCTCTTCTTGGTAGCCTGCTGTCCTTCCTCTGAGTGCCACCAGGTCTCCCCCTCCAGGGGACATGGTCAAATCTGGGAGTACAATGCACTGAAGTAGTCTCGCTAGGACCAACCCAATCAAAACCCTTATGGTACAAAAGATTCCCTTGACACGAAGTCAATCTGATAAGGATCCCCTTTAGTATTTGTCACTGTCCACAGGAATTGCCCTAAACAATTAGATAAGAGCCCATGACCCAACAGATGGAGTTAATAGAATTACTGAGCATGGTGTGCGTGACAGGGAAGGTGAGCGTGGGGCGGCCGGTCATCCGCCAGCAGGTGCATAGGTAAGCCAGCTCGATCCTCAGCATCTCGACAATCATCTCGTTGTCCAGGGCCAGGTAGAAGTGATGCTGGTCAGTGAACTGGAAGGTAGAACAGGTCAAGTCAAGGGCCACCCTTCACTTTTTCCCACACGACACCTGTCACTTAGGGCAGCACTAACCCTGAACCAGTTGCCAGAGAAGATAAGTTGCCTTATCAACTCTGACCAGGGGGCCGATTTTTCTGAGATGAGACATAACATTCTGTCACCTTCCCAGGAGCTGCAGCTACACTAGTATGAAAGGAAATGTGTCACTAGACCTGCCTTCAGCTCCTCCCATAAGGGATATAAGTGCCTTGCTGAGCACAGAAGCAAATCAAAAGCCGGCTACCCCCTCTAGGACCTGGGTAAGCAAACACTTCCCAGGTGAGGGAGAACTGGGAACTGTCCATCTGACTGATGCCTGCTTTATGCCAATCAGAGGCACTGCCATATAATGATGGAAGTCCAATTGCCCTCCTGACCTCTGTGCTAATGCACACTCACTCAGCTCTGCATCTGGAATTTGGTACTAAGCGAAATAGTCTGCAATGTTCAAAGTAGCAGATACTAAGGCAAGATCTCACAGCCAAACACATGTGCAGGTAGGCAGGGGTCTGTCCATGCTATGTCCCACACTGGCAAAGTGACCATATCAGTTATCTTTCTAGCTGCTCAAACAGATTTTTAAAAAAATTAGTATGTGCTTCCGTTAGGTAAGTTTTCTTCAGAAACAAAACTACTGAAGATAAATTCCATAGTCAGTGTATTCTGAATCTCAGTATGAGATTGGGACCTGAAAATCAGTCCAGTTGTTTGTCATGCTGTGGGTCCAATGACAACTTTCACAAGGGTTAGGTACTATTAAATTTAGGTGATATGAACCAAATAGCATGTCATACTGTAAAGCAATACGAATTTTATCAATATTCATGTCTAGAAGTGATGACATGCTCAATTTGGTTCAAGTAAAATTAACTGAGCACCTACTGTAAACATTTTCTGCACCTCCATTTGATCCCATGAATATAAGAAATGCTTACCAGACAGAAAAGAGAACCTAATAAGAGGATTCCGGCTGGTTTTCTACTTGCCCCCACTTTTATTTTATTTTATTTTTGAGATAGGGTCTCACTATAGTCCAGAATTCAAGTAGTCCAGGCTGGCCTTCAACTCATAGAGTCCCACCTGTTTTTGCCTCCCCGCTGCTAAACCTAAAGACATGTACCACCATGCCTGCTATTTTTACCTGGGGTGTAAAAGTGAATATCTGGTTCCTAATCACATAGAGTTTAGAGGTGCCAAGGACACCAATGTGCCGATACGGTCGACCACTCAATTTCATATTCTTATTTCGCCCTATTTGAAATATAAAGGAGAAATTGGTGTCAGAGGAAAAAGTACCAGCTATTCCTTGTAACCTAGGCTAAGGCTGGGCTCATTTTTATATCAGACAATATACTCTAGGGTTTGTTTTCCTAATACCATGGTCTTTTAAAAAGTGGGACAAAGGGGGCTGGAGAGATGGCTCAGAGGTCCGCTCTTCCAGAGGTCCTGAGTTCAGTTCCCAGCAGCCACATGGTGGCTCACAACCATCTAAGAGAAGATCTGGTAGGCAGTCACATAGGCAAAACAGTGTATGCATAATAAATAAATTTTTTTTTAAAAAGTGGGACAAAGCTGAACAGAGAAACAAATCCTACCTCCTCTCTTCATGCGAGCAACACCAGTTTGAGCTATCTGGAGTAGAACTAGTAAAAGGATTTTATTAACTTACTTTAAATTTATTTATTTAAAATATATTTATTTTTTAAATTATTTATTCAGATTCTAAGAAAGAAAAGAGAACTGCTTTCCACTTTAATGAGCAAAATGAGCATTTTGGGGCATCACATAGATGTAGTATCAAGACCAGTGACTCTTTCAACTGTGACATCTCAACAGGGGTTGTTTATTCTCCAACAGCTCTGCCAAACAGAGGCCCTCCTTTGGCAATTATGGGCTGACCAAGCTGAGGGACATATGCTTGCCTGCCCATTCTTCACAATGGAATGGAACAAGTGGCTGACCTGCTTAGTGCTCTGCCCAGGTCTTCTTCAGAACTTACAACAAAGTTTCCCTCACACCCAAACCTAGTACCATCTTTGTCCAATATGTCCCAATACTTCCTTGACCTACCAAGTTTAGCGTATATATGACTAAGAATCCGGCCTGGCTGGACTCGAATTGGATGCACATCAGCAATGCTCTGGACATTTACCCCATGTTGCCGCAACAGTCCCTTAATGTGACTGTTTTCTGCCAAAACAGCAACTGCAAACAAAAAGAAAGGATCAGCATCAGATCTGTGTCTGGTATCTTTGCACACTGACACATGGAACTGATCTCTCCTCTGTCCAGTACTAGGCAATGTTAGCACATCCTCCATGGCATACAAGGAATGCCTTAGCTTGGGAGACAGAAGGAGAGGACCTCTTTCTGCTGATGGAGTTACTGGTAGAAATGGGATTGCCTAACTCACTTAGAAGCACAGCATAAAATCCCATAGATGAGAAAGAGTATCCATTTTAGATGGTTTGAGCCCTTGGCTCTCTGGCTGGCAGGGTCCTCCAAGTATCTGGGTCCTGGTAGCCTGTGCAGAAATTAGTCTTAGCTTAGGGCCACATCAAGGATGGCTGGGTGATATCTAGCATACCAGTACCACCTGACTTTATGAGAAAGCAGTGTGCTGTCAAAGGAATGGAGTCTGGACAGAGACTTGCAGAAGAGGGAGACAGTCACAGGGAAGAGCTGGTAACTTGCCCAGCTGCAGCAGAGCTGTTCGGAAACTAAACACGGCGGGGGGGGGGGGGGGGGGGGACTGGGGTGGTGGTGGTGGGGCGGGCCCAGGGCATGCTTAGGGCAGAGAACAAAGGCTACACTACTGCTAAGAGTATCTTCCCAAATCCTACCATTGTATTTGTGGGCTGGGAGGTGCTGAACATGAAATACATATGAATGCCACTGAGAGTTGAACATTGCGTCCTTATATACCACCCGATGCTTTTTAAAGCCTTTTAACACCAATGAGCTCATCTTCACAGTGAACTCTTTAGAGGAGACACAAGAATGCTTAATTAGTCCACAACAGCTGAGCCAGGACTGGCACCTAATCCTCATGCCCACTTCTCCAGGCCTCCAACAAATTAGATTAGTGGGCTATGCAGGACCGTTTCTGGGGTTCTCTCAACACTTATCCATTCTGAAACTTTCACTGACAAGCAGAATTCCACATTTATCAAAGACCTACAGCATCAACTCTCAGTACAACTGCCTGTTTCAGGGCGTGGTTATGACTGAAACCGGAAGGTGTCATGTTCTGATGCAACCACATGCACATGAGTTTCAGCCTCCCCTGTGTGGGGGACGATGCATGTGCCATGGCATAATGTGTGAAGGCAAAAGGGCAACTTGCAGGGGTCAATTCTTTTGCTCTACTATGTGGGCTTCAGAGACTGAACTCAGGCTGTCAGGTTTGGTGGCAAAAGGCTGTCAGCTGTTGAGGCATCTCACTGGACCTGCATGGGTTTCTGAAACAGCTCCTGACCTACTCCATGCCATATCCTCTGGTAATGCTTCTGTATTCTACTACATTTTAAAAAAATATGCTGGCGTGGAGAGTTGGCTCAGCAGTTAAAAGCACTCCCTGATCTTCCAGAGGACCCAAGTTTCATTTCTAGCACCCACATCGGGGAGCTCACAATTGCCTCTTACTCCAGCTCCAGAGAATGCAACACCTTCTTCTACTCTCCCTGGGTACTGCACATGTGCACCCCCATTCATACTGAGATGCACACACGTGCATATATACATACATTTTTTTTAATCAGTAAAATTTTTTCAAATGCTGGTTTAGAATCCAGAAACCAATTACTTTCTAGGAAGTAATTTGTGGGTGGGAAGACTCCCATTGCTTTTGGGCCTTGCCTGTGTTATACGTTTCACATAGATGCCTACATCTTATTGTACAATCTCTCTCACACACACACATACACACACACACACACACATGCACGCACACACACATACATATATCCTTTATACCTATACCTTTTTTGTGTGTGTCAAGGTCTTACTATGTAGGTTAGACTGGTCTTAAAACTGGTGACCGTGCACTTTTGATCTTACTGTTCTTACTTTCCTAGTTCTGGGATTACAGGTGCATTGCCACCATGCCCAATTTACATGGTGCAGAATATTGAGCCTAGGGTTGCATGCACACTAGTTAAGATCTTTACCAACTGAACTACCTCCCCAGCCTGGCCTTGAACTCTTGACCTTCATGCCTCAGCTTCCCAAGTATTAGGCTTACAGGTTGCTACTGCTAGAACCGGGGTAAACACCCTTTTTAAAAATTTCAATAAGAACTCGGAACAATGTGAATGAAAAATTAACACTGATTTCATACATTAGAGATGGACAGTAAACACGCTCACAAACCTTGGACTACAACATCAGGTTTGACTGAAGTAGAAAATCTTCTATTTAAGGGATCAATTTCACCAGTGGCAAGGAATCCCTAAGAAGAGAGGAATATTAACACTATGAAACACTGCTTTATTTAAGATTTCGCCTTGTTCCTACACTTGAAAATGACATGTTTAGGGGCTAAAACATTTAAAACCCTTTTCTTCATTATTTTTTGAGTCTCTCTCCATAACAGAATATGTTACTCAGAATGCCACTGATACAATGTATTACATGCTTAGCTGAGGGTTACTCAAATACACAAATACTCCACATTGTGTGAGTGACAAGAAAGCCATTACTAGTGTTAACTGAGTCCCTGCATGTGCACTGTCATATTCGAGTCTCCTATGTCCATCACCAATCTGTATAGGGGAAAGCTGAGAACATGCTTATAGAAAGAAGCAGAGTAAAATATTGGTTCAGGGCTGACTCTGTGAAACATAAAACTCTCCCCATCTTGGTTTTTTTTTTTTTTCAAGACAAAGTTTGTGTAGCCCTGGCTGTCCTGGACTTGCTTTGTCTCCCCATCTCGTGAAGTGTGCTCTTTAAAAATGCATCTTCTTTCACTTTCTAGAAATGACCTAAGCATCCAAAAGGGATGGGGGTATTCTGACCCACTGCTGGGCCTGAAGGAAGGCTTTTTATATTGGAAAGGACGCTTTGTAGGATTGCAGTGAGTGATTTCCCACCTCACACACACTGAAATCAGAGCTGAAGTCCATTGTTCAGACAATTAAGCTCCAAATTTTCACTTTACAGGTAAGGCAATTGTGGCGCAGAGAGGTTAAGCCAAAAGTCTCTGAGCTGGGGGGTGGGTGGGTGGGTGGGTCCAGGGTTGTTTTCAAAAGCATGTATGTACACTCCTATAAATGAAGACATGACCATGAAACTTGGGAGATTAAACATACCTGGGAACCAGCTCAGCAACCAATGTTCCCAGGTGATGTGTCCACTGTGCTATCTCTCTCACTGGTCTTTACCACACCAGTAACCCAGTAACATTCTGACGCACTGTTCTCTTCCCCAGTTTTATAGGTGGCGAAGCACACAAGGCTGGCCAGCCTCAGGTGGGTAGTCCCTTTCTTCTGTAGGTTCTTCCCCACACCAGAATTCTCAGCTGAAGTTTCTCACTCAAGACTGGGAGAGTCCTGTTAAAGCTTTTCCAACAGAAGCCTGGGGGCAAGAGGGAATGGATCAAGAGGTGGGTGGGTGCAGGCTGGGGTATCTGAAGGACTACCTGTGCCTGTTCTCTTTTTCTTGTTTGTTTTTGTTTTATTTCTCTCACAGGGTCTCTCTGTGTAGCCTTGGCTGTCCTAGACTCGCTTTGTAGACCAGGCTGGCCTCGAACTCACAGCAATCCATCTGCCTCTACCTCCCGAGTGTTGGGGTTAAAGGCGTGCACCACCACACCCAGCTGCTCTCTTTTTTTCTGTAGAGAGATCTGAAGAGCCCTTGCGCTTCCTGTGTTTTGTGCTAGGAAAGCTTCTAGCCCATCTAATAACTTCCTAAACCCTGTCTCTTTCAGGATCAGATGTACTAATCTTAGCTGAGAAGTTTCGCATGTCTGCCGAGCAACAATGCAAAAAGATTCTAAGTGTATACTAAAGATTCTGGCGAGAGGGAGATAGGGAGTATGGGATGTAGCTGATCTGAACTAGCTTATTGTAAATACAGATGTGCAAGCTAGAGAAAAGCCTGAGGCCCAATACAGCCCGGGTGACCTTGAAGATAATGGCGCTGCACAAGCTATTCACAGTGACTTAGTACAGAGAGCCCCTGTGCTCTTCCCAGTTTCCTGTACCTCTTATCAGATGATTTCCAGCCTAGAAATCCTACCTCTGCCAGCAGCAAGCTGAGGATATACAAGGACTGCCCCCAAAGATGGGGCACCTTCCCCAGTGGAATTCGGTCTACTGTGTGTGGATTCTTATACTCTTCATCCACCTGGCAGAGAAAATGAAAAGTTCAAGATTCAGAACGTCAGAGGATACAAAGGCCAGCAACATCTTACACTGGGGGAACATACTGAAGATTTACAAACCCGTTCTTGGCATCCAGACCAATTTCTGTACAATATAGAATGGTGGACTGAGAAGGCAAAAAGTTGCTCTCTCAGTGCACCATGGCCATAAGCAACAGAAGGGGATTTCAGATCTTATCCTGGTCCTAGGCCAGTGTTCCTCCCATAAGCACACCTGGGACCACAGGTACTAGAAGGTTCGCCTGCCTGCTCTATATTCAGCTCTGGGCAGCTGGAAGCTCTCCAGCTCATGCTTATGGGTGGCTGTTTTCATAACAACAACAACAACAACAACAAAACACAGCAGCCTGCATACACACAGTACATAGCATGCACAGCTGAATGTCAAGCCTGGTTTCTTCTGCTAGTTTACCATTCCCAGGGATGTGTGCCCATGGAAAAAAATTACCAGAAGGTGGCGCTCTACAATGAAGAAAACCTATAGTGTTGCTACCACTCCTGGCCCACCTCCTTTAGAAAGTGGCGTTTCCTGAGACCTTCATCTTATCAATATAAGGTTCTATGGTTTGGATTTTTTTAAATTAATAATTACTGCAGGACAAAAACAACGAAGGCTCTTTAAAGCTTCTACCCAACTTCTGGAGACCAGACCCCGATTTCCTCCCACCCATCTCTAGACTGTCTCCATGCTCTCGGCACAGAGTCATCCACACGTAGGACAAGCCTGTTTCCTAAAAGCTGGGGCTTACTGTCAGCTCACCACTGGGTTGCACCAGCCAATGGTATGGTCAGGCGCTTTAATCCCAGCAACATAAGCTTCTTTGCCTACTTGTTCTAAGGACAGTGCCAGCTACATATGGGATATTCTTCTAAATTTTATACTTCCCTCTAAGGTTCTAATCATTAAAACATTGATTAGGTTAATATTTCTGTCCATTTTTTCCTCTAGAAAACACCAGTCAAAGGAAGCAGGAACCATTTATCCCTCTCTAAGGGGGAAAAATGCAGTGTGTGTGTGTGTGTGTGTGTGTGTGTGTGTGTATGTATGTATGTATGCATACATGTGATACATGTGTGTGTAAAGGGGTAGTTCATTCTTTGTATTGTAGATTATCAGTAATATTATTAATATGCTTAGTAAAGATTTGTATTTCTTGGTAGTGAACATTTAAGTTTTGCAAATACTGAATGAATTGTCAGTGGCAGTTAAATAATCAAAGAAGGAATAATAGTGTGGAAGGAGATTCTCCAAAATGCAATAGTGGTTATTACTGAGGCATAGCATTAGGGATAATAAATGTTTTCTTCTTTCTACAGAATTCCATATATTTTACAATGTATAGGATTACTTTTACAATTGACTAGAACATTAAATACACATCCAATACATTGAAATAAAACTATTAAGAAAGACTGAATGATCC
Source organism: Acomys minous (assembly GCF_964271855.1). NCBI lineage: Eukaryota > Metazoa > Chordata > Mammalia > Rodentia > Muridae > Acomys > Acomys minous. The sequence goes on along the minus strand of NC_140488.1, from coordinate 126,068,790 downwards.
ACAATGAGAATTCTCTAATGCAAAGAACAGAAAGCTGATAAGTTTTCTAGGTCAAAAGATAAACTGGTTCAATTGTGCCTCTTCACGGAGGCACTTTCTCCCCCCTACTCTGGTCCTTCTGAACTACTACTTCCAGGTGCATTTGCACCACATCTTTGTTCCTATCTCTCCTGTGGCTTTGTCCATCCCATAGCCTAGCTCTGCTTTTACATACTCACAGCTACAGAACCACTTTGTACACTAGTTCCTAGGCTGTGACAGGCATGGAGTAGCTGCCCACTACATGTTTTTTAGACATACTTTCACTAGTCCCCAGATGTGCTGTGGAGGGTCCAGGGATGGTGGTACCTTGTCCAAGCATGTATATAGGCTGCATGCCACTGTAGTCTCAGACTTTTTCTAATTTGCACGAAAGTGCTATACAGGTTTGTGGCTGTGGGCCCTTGTCAGTAGGCGGAGGAGACATTCCCTCCTGGTAAGCTTCGGACAAAGGTGAGCAGACCCCCTGCTGATAACTAACCCATCAAACCCAAATGTGTTAAAAAGATAGTTCCTTGCAGACCCTAACCCACACAAAAGGTGTCTTTGAAGAAAAACATATCAAAGGTGTCCTGGAGACAAGCCCCAGGAAGTGTGCTAGGAATGTCTGCTGCTATTCAAATCCCTTAGTTAAAAAACCCAGAGGCTGGAAGGTTTGGAGTGCACTCCCTATTTCTCCCCCGTAGCTCTCTGTCCTTGTCTTTCTTTTACCATTACGCTTAGTGAATTAAAATCTAGTTCTTTGACTCTTGACTGCCTTTATTTTAATCAAGTGCGGTCAGTTATCTGGCCTTTCACATGCCTGAGGCTTCCTCCCCGCTCTGGAAAGGACACAAACTCCCATTGTCTCAACCCTGGCTGAGCACAGCTGCCCTGCACTCCTTCCCTGTCCAGAAGGCCTTCTTCATGACCATGACCGGTTCTCAGGACAGAGCCTTCTTCAGCTAGCCCCCAGAAGGCTGAAGAAAACTCTTGTGACCAGATTCTCAGCCCAGCCTTCTGGAGAAAGGAACCCACATGTGGTGTCTTGCAGGATTCCTTCCCAGTGGTCTCTATATGTTATTGATGTGACTGAGGAACCTTGCCAACTCTCACCTGTGAAGCTAACACAAAATGAAGTTAAGGTAAAATATTGTCCAATGCTGGTGCTTAGCATATAAGCTAAATACTAAATAAAGAGGGTATTGCATGAGTGGAAACCTAAAAGTCAATGTGGTACTCAGGAGAGAGAGAGTTGTGGAGTAACATTTTTATGATGTACAACCAGCATTATCCATCAGGAAGCAAAGTGAAGCTCTGACACCAAGCATTTACTATAGTCAGTGCATGAGCCTTTTGGGAGAGCAAGGGTGGCTAGTCTCTACCATCAAATAGGTGTACTATACTCAAAGGTATGGATTTTCCCTTGTTCAGCTTCCAGCTTCCTCCCATTGATGCCTCCATACTATAAAATGAGTGATCCGAACAAGGGATATGAAAATGTAGCTATTGGGGCTCGAGAGATGGCTCAGAAATTAAGAACCGTGGCTGATCTTCCAAAGGTCTTGAGTTCAATTCCCAGAAACCACATGGTGGCTCACAAGCATCTATAACGAGATCTGGTGCCCTCTTCTGGCCTGCTGGCTCATGTGCAAGAGAAATGCTATATAAATAATAAGTAAATACATCTTTTTTTAAATATAGCTATTGAAAATGACCCAGACACCCTTACCCTCATCAGCATTCATTGTATCCATAGCATACAGCTACAAATGTAAAATGAAGAAATTTGCACAAGACTTCATAACTTAATCTGTATGGTGAGGCATGACAAATGTCTTGTCCTAAAAAAGCCTGGATGATGTAAAGCTGTCTGTTCATGCTATGATGGGAGCATGGAGTTTTTAGAAGCTCAGACTCAAAAGTCTAGCTAGAACTGAGTGGATAAAGCCATTGCAAGGAACCCCCCAGTGGATCTAGAAATGAACCAGCTGACTAGGTGGGCTATTATTAATGTAAAAGAATCCAATGCTTCTAAAAGTAGAATATTCCAATTTTCATAGAATCTCAATTCCTTTATTTGACTTTCTTCTTAATCTAAATGGTCACTTAGTTATTAACATTTAATAGCTCCTTCTAGATCAGTGGTTCTCCATCTGTAGGTTGTGATCTCTTTGGGGGTCAAATGACCCTTTCACAGGGGTCACCTAAGACCATCTGAAAACACAGATTGCTTATCAGATATTCTGCATATCACATATTTATATCATGATTCATAATAGTAGCAAGATTACAGTTATAAAGCAGCAATGAAAATAATCTTATGGTTGGGGGTCACCACAACATGAGGAACTGTATTAAAGGGTCACAACGTTAGGAAGGTAGAGAAGCACTGCTCTAGATTAAAGCCCAAAGTAATACTCAGAACTTTTATGCTATATAAGGACCAAGTCTTGGCCTCATTTAAAATGTATGTTTATTTGATTTTCCTTTGAGCCACTGTCATACAGGGTGGCCTTGAATTAGCAATCTTTCTACTTCAGGTACCTGTAGGGTGGATTACAAGAAAAATTTACTACATCACTACTTTCAAAGACCCAGTAGGGTACCTAATGTGTGGATACATCTACTAACTACAAAGTATACTGCCCATTAAGAGGTGGTGTGGCTTTGTGTGGAGGCCTAGAACCTAGGGTCTGGTTCTGAGTAGAATCCAGGGTTATTTTAGACTGGAGAGATTGCAGAGATTCCCTCAGTGTAGTCAGGCTCTTTCATGTCCTTTGGTCATAAGTGTATGACCTGATTCAACCACAGACCAGATACAGGTATGTTCCAAAGGTCTTAAGCTGCTGCCTCCCTAGGACATCCATGGTCAAGCATGTTCCATGTGTTTTTCAAAGCTCTAATACCTTATGATGAATAGAAAAACTAGCCTTTAGAAACCACTTCCGGAGAAAAAGAGGTCGTTTGTCCTAAATGGTGATTGGAGAATACCAAAAAGTCAAGCCCTAACTCACTCAGTATAGATGAACAGCGCAAAGGGCTTGGCACCACCTGGTTACCTTGTCTGGTGGGATGGCATAGAGTTCTGGCACCAAGTGGATCCCATCTTTGCCTCTGATTAATATTCCTTCCAGGGCTTCTCGGTATTCTTGGACCTGGAAAACAGCCCTAACATCTTTAGTGTGACAGAGTTCTGGTAGTTAATGATGCAATGACAATATGGCTTAGAAAACAACAGCAAACCAGGCCTCTTGGCAACAAACAGGGCAAAAAAGCTAAAATGTTTGGCTGTGGCAGAACAGAGGGACTCTGGCTAACAGTAAGTGTCAGGAGAAGGGACACCATTGCTTTTTCCTTCCCAAATCCAGCTGCACTTGCCAAGTTTCCAGGGAGAGGGCAAGAGCAGCCCCCAAGGAAGTAGCTGTTCGGTCCTCAAACTCTGCACAGTGTTGTCATTCATACCACACATACCACACATGGGACATCATTCCCATGCCATTCTCATTTAAATAATTTACTATTAGGTTTTCTTATATTTAAAAATTGCCTGAACAATCAAGTTTTAAACATCTTGGGATGGAAACCCTGTATTGGGCAGTACATTCTGTTTCTGCCTAGTAGTAGTTCCTTTCTTTCTTTTCTTTTTTTCTTCTTTTGCTCAAGGGCTTGTGGAGATAGCTCAAGTCAGCAAAGTGCAGTGTGAGGATCTGAGTCTAGGTTCCCAGAATCCACATAAAAGGCCTGGTGGCACATCTATGACCCCAGAGGTAGGAAATGCGGGGCAGAGAACAAGTGGATCCCTAAAGTTCACTGGCCACCCAGTCTAGCTGAATTAATGAGCTATACTGAATCTGAAACGTTAGGAAGAGAGAAGTAGAGAGCAACTGGAGAAGATATCATACATCAACCTCTGGTTTTCACACACGAGGATCCTCTAAATACATACATGATCATGTACCTACTACACACACACACACACACACACACACACACACACACACACACACACACACACACAGTTTGTTGTTGGTTAGGAAATATTTCCTGGGGTTGGTAATGTGGCTTGGTGGTAGTGCTTGCCTATAATGCAAGGTCTTGAGTTTCATCTTCATCAAAACACACAGACACACAGACACACAGACACACAGACACAGACACACACACACACACACACACACACACACAGAGAGAGAGAGAGAGAGAGAGAGAGAGAGAGAGAGAGAGAGAGAGAGAGAGAGAGAGAGAGAGATGGGGGAATAAGAATGATTTATTCGTTACAAAAATCTAATGTGAGAAAAAAAGAAATGCAAATACTATGCTCTATATATACCAGTTCTAAAGATACAACACTTAGTATAATAAAATCTTTTGAAGCAAACATTCCCATTAAGCTGAAGAAGCAGTGATAAAAACCAACATAATAAAAGGAAAGAAGGATGTGGGGCAGAAAACTTCACCAGCCAGCCGCCAGCTACTTAAACATTGCTTTTTGGAGAGCTCAATTACAGATCTCATTTTCTGATCACTTCAGACTTATAAGATGGCAATGTATGGCCACAACTGTATCATTTTAAAATGTCAACAAGGGCTGGAGATGGTGGCCCACGCCTTTAATCCCAGCACTCGGGAGGCACAGGTAGGCGGATCCATGTGAGTTCAAGGTCAGACTGGTCTACAATGTGACTCCAGTACAGCCAGGGCTACATAGAGAAACCCTGTCTTGAAAAACAAAACAAACAAAAGTCAACAATGAAACTAGATTGCAGCATAGAGGCTTTCTGGTCAGATCTAGCTCAAATCATCCAAGTTTTGTGTTCTAAGTATGTCTTTAGTAGGAGCCTGCCTTAACTGCTGAGAGGAAAACAGGGATTCCATCAATAGTTTATGTTGCTTTGGGAGCCACTTGGACTGCTCTGACTAATCATTTGAAAAAGTTTCTCATGTGTGGTACTGAGGTTTTCATAAGTCTATGGCTCTCATGGGTAGTACTGTCAGCTCAAGTAGCTTAACACACACACACACACACACACACACACACACACACACACACACACACACACACAAGGGCTAGAGATACAGATGAGTGGTAAAGTACTTGCCTTGCATGCACAAGACCTTGGGTTTCATCCCTTACAGTGCCCCCCAAATCTAAATAATATGTCAAATAAAAAAGACAACACAGGTGTGGGTAGCAGAGTCTCTGAGCACTATACAGTAAGATATAAGGGCTGCAGTGATGGCTCAACAGTTAAGAGCACTGTCTGCTCTTCCAGAGGTCCTAAGTTCAATTCCCAGCAACCACATAGTGCTCACAATCATTTATAATGTGATCTGATGCCCTCTTCTGGCCTACAGGTGTACATGCAAATAGAATACTCATATACATAAAATAAAAGTCAATAAATCTTAAAAAAATAAAAAAGATATAATAAAGAAGTAACAAAAGATATTATGCATTTTCCTTTTAGCATTTTTTATTATAACTGTTTGCTCCCTCTAAACCCTTACTGTCTTCAGAACAGAAGATACAAGTGAGGGGATAACAACTGGGATACAATCTGAATAAATGATAAATTAAAAATTTTTTAAATTCAACTTTCCACTGTCTTTATAAATATATACATTACATACATATATACATATTCATTAATTATTCAGCATAATTTGGAGAGAGGGAGAGTGCTCACACACAAATACACACAGACACACACACAGGCATACACACACATGTGCTGGGCGTGGTGGTGCATGCCTTTAATCCTAGCACTCAGGAGGCAGAAGTAAGCAAATCTCTGAGTTTGGGGCCAGCCTGGTCTACTGAGTGAGTTCCAGGATAAACAGGACTACACAGAGAAACCCTGTCTCAAAAAACTAAAACTACATACCTGTAATCCCAGCACTCAGGAAGCAGAGGCAGGTGAATCTCTGTGAGTTCAAGGCCAGCCTGGTCTACAAAGCGAGTTTGAGACAGCTAGAGCTACACAGAGAAACCCTGTCTCGAAAAAACAAACAAACAAAAAACCCCAAAACACTAAAACTAAAATAGCAAAAAAAAAAAATCTAGTTTTAAAATTAAACTTTAATTTCATTAACTATAGCTAAACATACTAAAAAACTTGTATTAATTTTTCTTATCTAAACAATACAAAACAATCAATGTCTAACAACAACATTCATGATTTTTTTATGCCTTAAGTATTAATGTTTCTTGATTTAATTAGTATCTAAAATGCCATATAGTACAATTAGCTGGGATTAAAAATGAAAACAATATTTGTATTTTACTAATAAAAAGAGCGACAATCCTATAGTGATTTCTTCCAATGTCCCATTTCTAAGCATTTAAATATAAGTAAGATAGTTCATCAAGTACAAATAATTGTAAATACGGGGATAAGTATATAATCAGTGTCATGAAAAATACATAAATTCTGGTTATTGTAGAGATGTTTGTTTCATCTGTAATGTTTACTCCATTAGATCAAACTGTGTTCTTGATTACTTAATTTTAGATATGGCAATTTATGTCACATACAGAGGGTATAAAAACAATTCAGATCCAGATCGTGATGTAAATAGTTTTCATATGATCCAGGAGTTTCTTTTTCTTTCTTTCCTTCTTTTCTTTTTTATTTTATTTTTATTTATTTTTTTATTTTCGAGACAGGATCTCTCTGTGTAGCCTTGGCTGTCCTGGACTCACTTTGTAGACCAGGCTGGCCTCGAACTCATAGAGATCCACCTGCCTCTGCCTCCTGAGTGCTGGGATTATAGGCGTGCGCCAGACACCACACCCCAGTGATCCAGGAGTTTCTTAGTGGCCTTTACCAGCTACTCCTCTGTCCTGAAGACTCCCTTCTGCCTCATCTGTATCAGATTCCTGAAAAGAGCTTTTATAGCTCTATGGGACCTTACAATATTCGATATATAAATGTGGCCCCTGAATGCACAAAATGCAATGCTTGGCCAACAGAGGGAACTGTGAATGAAAAGATGTTGTATCTACAGAGACTGATCAGAATTTCAGTACTGTGGAGACCGGAATGTTGCAGGTCCCAAGGCTAGCAACCTTATCTTGGACTGGGTCTAGCCCTACAGAACAACCACTCCTTGCCCACTTCTCTGATAGAACTAATATCCTGTGAATAATAATAAAACCCTTTTGGAATCTTTTAATTTGACTACTAGCTTCCATCAATCCCCAAAGCTCAAATGGCAATCTGTGGTCGATCGAAAAGCTTCCCCTATTTTGCTGTAGCTGGCTCTCTGGTGTACCCATCCCACCAATGTATTTTAAACTTGCCTTGTTTTATGACTTCCTTGAGTAAAACTATAAACTTAATGAAACTGCTTCCACATTGGCACATGGAACTTGGAGTAACCTAAATCTGAATTCTTAGGTCACGGACACTTAAAATGGTTACAGAATAAACTATCCCTTATTTCCTTAAAAAAAAAAAGATATGACACACAGTCATTCTAATCTCCTTAGCTGCCCCCTGTCCCTTTGATCACTGTTAAGTCTGTTTTTATTGACATTCAAAGTCAGTCGTTCAGAGAGCTTTCAATACTAAGAATAAAAGCCAAGAAGGCCCAAGATAAACTCTAAGTATAATATAAGAGCAAATAATGCTCATAGGGTATTAAGTCTCTTCTTGTTAACCTGCTGTCCTTCCTCTGAGTGCCACCAGGTCTCCCCCTCCAGGGGACATGGTCAAATATGAGGCACCAGCGTACGTGTGAAAGTCATACCCCACTCTCCACTCAACTGTGGAGAGTGTTCTGTCCATTGGCGAGATCTGGGTAGGGGTTTAAAGGTTACCAAGAAGAGACTTGATACCCTATGAGCATATACAGGGGGAGGAAATCCCCCTCAGGAACAGTCATAGGGGAGGAGAATAAGGGGAAAATGGGAGGGAGAGAAGAATGGGAGGATACAAGGGATGGGATAACCATTGAGATGTAACAAGAATAAATTAATTTAAAAAAGAGAAAAGAGAAAAAAAATAAAATCACTCTGAAAAACAAACCATTCTGGCTCAGGTATAGAGACCAGAAAGAACAGAGAGTAGAGCTGGAGCTTGGGAGGCAGTTAGGGGTTGATACACTAAACATGAGGGTGTCACTAAGCCACAGGACCTCTGAACTAGACATAACAGTAGCGAAATGACCGCCTGATCTGAAAGAAATATAAGAAGCACCTGTCTGAGAGAGACAGGAACTGTGTCTCCCAGCACTCATGCCGTTGTCTAATCCTCGCCCCACCCCCACCCCTCTACCACCACCCCGCCACGCCCACTCTTGCCTATGTGACAGCCATTTAACTGGCCATGTGATGGAGGCACTTTGCCAGTTCAAGACACAAGAAAGCTTGGCGGCCTGTGCTTTTACACTCTTGGGGAAAAGAGTGCAGCATGAAAAGTCTAGTAACCCCAAGAGTCTACTTCTGTGAGAAGCCCAAGTGAGACACATGGAGAAGAACCAAGCCACAGCCACACAGCTTAGCTGAGCATCCAGCCTTAGCTGGAAGCCAGACTTCACTCACCAGCCACCAGAATGGGGCTATCTTAAGAGCAGGTCCTCTAGCCCTATGAATTATGCCAGGTGATGTGAGGAGAAGCAGAGACGATCTGTCCCTACCAGCTCTGCCCAAACAGGAGATTATGAACAAATCAATAAAACCGCTGTTGCTTTACTTCACTAGGCTTTGGAAAAGCTTTTAAAATAGCAACAGATAACTGAAACAAGGAAATGCATTCTTGAATGATGCTATGCTCATAGTGATCAGCCCATCAGTGGGATGAAAAGGCTTATGAGCACAATGCCCAGCATTTTCTCACCTGAACAGCATCACCATTAAAGATTCCATCTATGATTAAGTAGGTCCAGAACACAGGCCATTCACATTCAATGTTTTCAAAGAGCTTGAGTTCAGCAGGGTCATAATGCAATCGGTGTGGGTCCTAGAAGCAAATACATCAAAACTTTTAGAAAAGAATGCTCGATTTCATACGCAATGCCACCGGGCCTCACTGGATCTCCCTTGCCTGTATCAGTCAATACAGCTTAGAGGCTGCTATGATTAGGAGTCTAGTATCATGGGGGAAATGCTAGTTTGGACAAAATTTTAGAAACTACATCAGAAATACACACAGGATTCCTCAGTAGATTATTACATTAAAGTATCCTAAGACATAGCAATCTGCTTGGCAGATGATCTGTTCGAGTTTATATCATTACATTAATCACTGTGGCAATAAAACCAAAGGAGAAGGCTACAGATGATCTTTAAAAAAAATAACATGGAAACTACAGACTTGATTTACAAGCCAGCTTCACATTACTGCTTGACCTGATGATCAGTCTTTTCTATATAATTCCAGGCTTTCTGACTCTAAAATTAATACTTCCCTTCCCAATATTCAACATATAATTATAATCAGTGGAGGGAGAATGACACAGTGGCAAGTAGATATAAAGCAGTTAAGGAACATAAACAATATTTAAATACAACCTCTCTTGGGGTTTTATAACCATCCCGAAGGAAGCGACAACATCCATAACGCCCCTGGTAAGGTGAAGAAAAAAAGTAGAGCTGATGAAATCAAAAGAAATTTTCTTTGTTTTTTTTCCAACTCAAGTCTCCCTTCCCATTGAGTCTTTCAGTGAAGAAATATGTACCCATGTTCTTTGCTTTAGTTTCTTTTTCAAATATTGAGCAAAGCTAATTCAGACTTGAGGAGCATAAAGGAACACTCTTTCAGAGACCGGGGTGGGGCTGCAAATATGATTATCAGGAATTTAGTGAGTGATCATTCTTTCATGTGGTTTACAGTATCATACATAAATGCCAGGTATCCTCACTAGGTGAAAAAGCCATTGATATTTGGCTGGTTTCTGTGTGTGTATCTAGGAAGCTAAAAGGATACTCTGCAGACTCATAGCACTTGAGCTGTGTATGTGGAAGAGGGTTTATTTCAGAGGCCTGGCAAGGCTTGGGAGGAGGGGGATGGGGTTATGAGGTGGAGATGCGGAAAAGGAGCTTCCTGCACTCATTACGTGGCAGCTGGTTCACTGGTTGCAGATGCCGGGGCTCCTCTCTAGCTTTCTGGGTGTCAAGAAAGGAGGCTGGGTGCAATGATGTCTTATCTGATGTCCCTTATCCCTAGTTTTGGGTGCCTATTTCCCAGTTTCTTCTGAGGGTGGTGCTTCCCTGGCAGGCTTGGCTATCACTTGTCCTGGGGACCTATCCAAGTTCTGTGTGGTTCTGGGAATCATCCCAGGGGACTCAATGTAGAAGCCCATTTGTCCTGGAAGGACATTACAACTGCCCTTTCAACTGTAGCTATCTAAACCATCCCCTTTCCTCCACAGAGTCTGACTCTCCCAGTTGCTTTCTTTTGGGAATATGCCTGGAGACTCTTCAATTGCTTGGTTTCCAAGGGGACGAAGGCATTTCTTACTGAATATAGGTGAGACTATCAACATGTAAGCTTTGACTTAGGAAACTTAAATTCGCAAGACAATTTTATGGATTTCTGTTTGCTGAAAATGTAATATTGTCTCAGCTTAGCAATCTGTTACTGTATTTCACTGCTGTAGTAATGGATTTTCAACATTCACATTTTTATTAGCATACAAAAATAAGATTTTCATTATGATAGTTCATAATGAAATATTTCATTTTTTCCACTGTACTTTGTTCTCATTTAACTCATTATTTCTTGTCTCCGTTCCTCCTTCCATTAGCTTTTTTTCCTTCAAAGTCAATCTTTCTCCTTTTATGTGGTGTGTGTGTGTGTGTGTGTGTGTGTGTGTGTGTGTGTGTGTGTGTGTTCCATGGTACCAAAAAACATGGAATACTTATATTTCTTCTCCCTGCTACCTTATTCTTCTCTCCCTTTGTACTCCTTTTCTGCTACCCATCTCATTTCTCTTTTCATTCATAAATATATGTACATATAAATATATATATATATAAAATATATATAAAACTCCAGTTTCTACATATAAGTGAAAACATACAAAAGTTGCTGGTTTCTGACTTCTTTTTTCTACCACAATGATCTTCAGTTGTATCTATGTTCCTGAAAATGACATACTTACTCTTCTTATAGATGAATAAAATTCCAGTGTGTGTGTATACCATATTTTCTTTACCCATTAATCAGAACAGAGATTTCTGTATTATTTTGTGTGTGTTTCTATGTGTATTTGTTCAAGTATGTACATGTGCATCTCTCTCTCTCTCTCTCTCTCTCTCTCTCTCTCTCTCTCTCTGTGTGTGTGTGTGTGTGTGTGTGTGTGTGTGTGTGTGTGTGTAGAGCGGAGGTTGATGTTAGCTTTTTTCCTCAATCCTCCTCCACATTATTTTTTTGGCATAGGGTCTCTCACTGAACCCAGAGCTGACTAGTTTAGCTAGAGAAGTTGGGCAGCAAACATTAGGGATCCACCCATCTCCTCCTTCTCAGTGTTAGGATTGTGGATGCATCCTGCTATGTCTGAATTTTAGATGGGTGCTGGGAATTTGAATTCGGGTCCTCGTGCTTGCACAGCTAGAACCCGGATATGTGCTTTTGTTCTGGTAGGGTCTATAGAGCTTTCAGGAGATTCTCAAAGAGTCTTCCTATAACCTCTAAAGGGTTAATGATCCAAGTACAGGCCTGTCTTAGAAGTATAGCAAAGATAAGGTTTAGGGGTTCAAAGAAGCTGCTTGGTTGCAAGCTCTGCTATTTTAGAAGACCATCAAGTTACTTAGTCACTCTGACTGTTTTCTTGTCTATAGACTCTACTTTGGACACACTCTGTGAGTCCATTTAGAAAATTTCCACAATGAGCTGCAAGGATGAGCTGCTCCATGCCATCACAGGAATGTGGTATTTACTGGGGAACCAGAGTGCACTAACATGGCCAATGCTCACCTGAAGCTTGGAAATAATTTCATTTTTGGTCACATTCACAAGGTTCACATCTTCTACTGCAAAGGCCGGGAAAGAAATAATAGAAAGAAGTCCAGCATCGATTTCTTTAGATGTGGATGCTCTTGGCAACATGGAGAAAAGAATTGACTGAATAAAAAAAAAAAAACCAAAAACAAAAACAAAGAGGTGGTTAATTTAAGCTAGAGAAGGATGACTACTTAGATACAGTATCTAGGGATCATCACTTTAGCCCCAAGAAAACATTCAAATGAGTTTGTCTATCTGGAGAAGGATTTGGTCTTATCAAGATGGCAACTTCTGGCCACCCTTACTTACCCAGCCACCCAGACAATGTTTTCTCTTCCTTTTGGAGAGGAGGGGGAGTTGAAGAGAGCATGAGATAGTCTGACTAAGAAGTGCTTGTCTCCCTTCTTTCCATGTCCATCAATGGGGAAGAACTACAGGGCTGTTTGTGTCAGCAGTCGCGGTGTTCTGGCTATGAAGGCAGAACCCAGACAAGAAGACTCACATAGGACCAGCACAGAGAAATGGGACTAGGTGAGTTAGGAAAGTTAGAGATTGCTTTAAAAAAGAGTGAGATGCAGAAGAAGTGGTCAGAAAAAAATGGTGAGAATTAGTTTAGTTCCAGCATCTTTTTAAGATTATTGGACATACTACACAACGGCTTCTACAATAGCTAGAGTAAGAACTATAAATTTAGAAGGAGGTTAGAACTATAAGGAAACATTGGGGAAAGTAAAGGGGCTAATGTTGAGATCCAGCACATACAGACATAGGCTAGACACCTGAAAACACAAGCTCATTAAATACTGCATATGAAGATAGAGACAAGGTATTATGCCAAATACACAAGGAATCTCTGAGAAACAAGATTCATGTCCAAGGTCATCCAGCTAGTAAGTGATCAAGCGATCAAGCTAGAATTCTAACCCAGACTACACTTTTGCACTAGAAAATATAGTATCTATTAAGACACAAATCAGTATTCCTTTATTAATGGATACTCTAAGAAAATGCTAGAGACTTCATTAAAGAGTATACTTAGTAGGGGAAATGGAATGAGCTAGAAGGTGGAGTTAAGCTGAATGGAATCCTTCAGCTGCAAAATATAACCTTTTTAGAGTCAACCAATTCTTTTTTTTTTTTTTTGCTTCATGCAGGTTATGTGTTTTGTTTTGTTTTGTTTTGTTTTTGAGTCAACCAATTCTTTAACTATAGTCATGAATCACTTGATAATGAGTGGCATAGTCTGAGAAATAAAATATTAGGTATTTTCATCATTGTATAAATATCATAGAGTCTACATACAAATACTTATAGGCTACTATATACATAGGCTTTATGGCACATTTTGGTCAATGAGAGACAACATACACTCTAATACCCCAGTATGTCCTTCCTTATTGGCCAAACTATAAAGTAAATGGCTAAAATCATTCCTTTTCAGGGTTTTCTCTGCCTGGAACCACAACTCTCACTTGAAGCTATAAGTGTTTTGGGTTTAGGATTTTAGGAGACAGGGTCTCATGTAGGTTAAGCTGCCCCTGAACCTAGAAATTCTCTATGTAGCTGAAGATGAGCTTGAGCTTCTGGCCCTCCTGCCTCTCCATCTGGGGATTACAGGCACACGTCATCACACACAGTTTGTTATTTATAAGCAATGTTTACGACTCACTTTACTTCTAGCACATAGTAGGTCTGCACTAAGTTTGCTCATTTGTTACACATTGAGGACTGTCTGCTCAATGGTGCCCCCTACCCTGGGCCAATTATTTCTCTCTGTGAATTGTATTTCAAAGACGCTCAATGAACTCGCCATCTAGCCTCTCATTCATTCTGCACAGCACGGCTCCTCACCTCAAGTGAAATACCACTTGTGAGCCACTCCATTTGGGAGCACTAGGAAATGAACCTGTGAGAAACCCATCTATGTACTCAAAGCACAGACAACAGATTTTGCTCCTTGCAAAACCGAGATGCTTCGGCTGCTAGCTCCACACACAGAGAACCGTGGTGGCTTATGTCTCCATAGTACCTTTTGGCTACAAAGCAGTTGGGCAAGTTGCTGAGGTTCATTTAACTCGGATCCTTCCAGTTACTCTATGATGCAGCAGAAGAAAGATGGATACACACACACACACACACACACACACACACACACACACACACACACACACACCACACACACACACTTTATGGATGAGGAAGTCAAGGTAGTAGCCAGAAGTAGAACTTTCCTGGCCAGGATTCCCCTTCCTTATTTCTGGAGCTCTGACTGTTACCTGGCAGTGTTCCACTTCATCAGGTAGTACATGGATCACCGATTTGCGTCCTCCATGGGCTCCAAAAAGATCTAGTTCATCAATTGCCTCAAGTGCTGCCTACAAAAACGGGTAAGAATTACTTTCCTTTTTAATAGACACAATGTGGCTCTCATTTTTCATTAAGCAATCTACATGTTTTTCCTAATGACAATGAAGAATGACTTTTAAATCTAGCTAAAATCCTACTGTCATGGCCTCTCTTCATTAAGCAGCCCACAGCTTTCCAGTATGATACCACTCATTCTATGAATAAGAAAGAAACAGGAAAACTTGACCCCATACATATAAAATTACTGTTCTATCAACAGATGGAACAAGAATATACCATCATGTGTAGGACACTAAAAATGAATTCAAGATTGGCTTTTCTTTCACCTATTTTAGCAGTTAACCTACCTCATAGTTAATTGAGAAAGTTAATTTGGTTTTCACTAAAAAGCACCTATTCTGTCAGTTTGCTGTAACAGAGTATATTCGTTGTTGTTTTTAAAACTGTGGCTCTGGAGCCTTCGCGTTGTCTAAGCAGTTCATGCCTGTGTTGAGAAGGAGGCAGGAAGGAGGTACACTAAATGTTTTTGGCAAGACATTCACACCAGTGGCTTATAGGCTGGATGTGCCCCATGGGTAAACTGTTTGGCTTTAAGACTTCTTTCCTTTCCCTCCCCTTCCTTTTCTTCTGTTTCCATTTCTCTTGTCTCCTCCCCTCTCTTCTCTTTTTTCCTTTTTGTAATAGGACCTCACTGTGCTGTCCAGGTTGGCCCCAACCTCATGGGTTCAAGGTACCATCCTGCCTCAGCACTCTGGAAGCTGGGATTCAAGCCACACATTGCAGTGCTGGCTTGGAGTGCACTTTTATAGATGATTTTCAGTTGAAATACATTCAGGGAACGTTCTCAGTGTTCCCAGTATCTTACCATTCCCCTGACATCTGTCTTCTTGCCTTCCTTCCTTTCCCCTTTCTTTTCTTTTCTTTTCTATTCTATTCTTTCTTTCTGATTTTTTGAGACAGGGTCTCTCTATGTAGTCTTGGTTGTCCTGGACTCACTTTGTAGACCAGGCTGGCCTCAAACTCACAGAGATTCACCTGCCTCTGTCTCCCAAGTGCTAGGGCTCTGCTATCTTTCTATCTGGTTAACTTCACTTTTTGTTATTTCTCCAACCTTTTAGACTTGAAGATGTGTGTCTTGCCTACAAAATGCTCCTATTCTTTAACATTCACTGTGACCTAGAAAGGAGACGACTATCCATCACTTGCACAGCTTAACAGCAAGAACTTGGACCCATGGGTTGCACACCAAATAGCTAGGGCAGAAAACACTTATTTTTCTGTCACATGCCGATTTCACTGTTGGAAACCTATTTTCTTGACCTATAATTCACTTGGCTGGGGTACAGGTGCCACTTGGATTTCATATACTTGCTGCTGACTTTTGAAAAAAGAAGTGTCGTATTAAATCCAAATCCTTAAAGAAAAGAACCAAAGCAAAGCAGTAAACACACACAGAAGAAGAACAAACAGGACTGTCACCTTGGCCATTCCCACAGAGCTTGCATTCAGTTCTGGAATGCCCTGATTAGTCTTATCTCCACGTTCCCACATTCCGTAATCCTGGGGGAAAGACAGCTATCAGAGGTGGGGAGTACTTGACAAATACTATGGAAAAGCAATTTCTTTATGTTAGCACAGATGCAGTGAACCATGAGTACGGCTTCTCAAAGGCTTTCAACATTGTGGTTTTACATACTCACATTCTGTTCTTGCTCAAGTTCAGCTTTAGTGGCCTCTGTATAGAATTTTAGAAGAAAATACTCAAGTGGAACAAACATAAACACACTCCAAATGCTTATTTCTAAAATGCACTAACTTGTAACAAACTCAATTTTCAGCGAATGAAATATTTTACTTTTCGTAAAATTACAGTGCTGCCCCTATATTTGGCCAATGCTTATTTAAAATAATTTCGAAAACTATTTTTAGCATTACCTTTTCTGTAAAAGAATGTTTAGCAAATAATTGAGGCCAAGGTCAAAAGTGACTCACTGAACACACATGGTATTAAAGACCAATTCATATGAATTAATTCAGAATACTGTCACACAGAAGACAATACACATATACCTAACTTTTGGTGATTCATATTTTCATTAAAAAACCCAAGTGTCACATATTATTTCAGAATGCTACATACACTACTGAAAGACCCAAACCCAACAAGAGCCAGTACTGCTCCTAAACATGACCTGAGCAAATATGACACCAACAGACATGCTAACATGGGAGGGGAAAGGCTTAGGAAGCCTCAACCACAGACAACTAAGGAACAGTGACAGTGGGAGAATCCTTCTTCCCCAGGGAAGAGCAACACCTAATGGTCAGCCCTGAAATATACATATAAGTAACATTATACAGACTGAGCAGGTTACAGTTAGATATTTAAGTGTGTGTGTGTGTGTGTGTGTGTGTGTGTGTGTATGTGTGTATACAATTAAAGAAAAAGGCCATGATTTTAAAAGAAAGCAGGGGGCAGGGCCTATGGAAAGGTTTGGAAGGAGGAAAGGGAAGAAGAAAATGATATAATTATATTATAATCTCAAAAAAAAACTTTTTAAAAGAGCACAGGGTTGATGCTAAAATATCAGTCTTTAGCAAGGATACTTACAGCAACTTTATATGCAGCTTCTATGTAAAACACAAGATTCTGTATGAAGGCCACTTCATCAAGGGTAAAAATAATACGTAAGCCTAACAAAGAAAAGCAATGAGGTTATAAAGTGATGTCGTGAAGAGACTTGCTAGTTACACACAACAAATAGTTTGCCAACAAATAAGTATTTTTATCCTGTCTTTACTTTTTTTATCATCAGCAGTTAACTTTGCACTCAGTCTGGGGTGGGAGCTCCACCACTGCAGGTGTACCTATGGGAAAAGTCAGCGATAAGGAAGCATAGACTCTCCAGACCATGTTATATTTATGCGGAGAAGATTCAAACAAAGCAAATATTTTAGCCCAGAAGTGTCAGCGGCATTGCCTTGAGTGAGCCAAAGCAAAATCTGCACATGCCCAGGTCGAGCCTCATTTCATTGCCTACAGGTCTCAGACTGGGTGCATTTTCTGCCCTAACACAGATGCACATGACACCACAGGGAAGCATGCTTTTCCTCTGTATAACCTACTATCAATTCTAGTCCTATTAGTACTAACATAGTACTACTTGGTATGTTCTGAGTATGTCTCTCGGAAATTCAGTTTTGATAATGTGATAGTACTACGTTCTGGGGGCCTATTTGAGTTTAGGCCATTAGGGTCCTCCCTCATGGATGGATTAGGAGCCTTATGAAAGAGACTTCACAGAACATTCAGCTCTCAATTTATATGCTGTGTGAAGACACACCTTTCTACTTCTTCAGACAAGGCAGCTCTCAACAGATACTTGAACTTGTCAGTACCTTAATCTTGGGCTTTTCAGCCTCTAGAATTGTGAGAAAAAAACCTTCCATGCTGTTTAAATTTCCTAGTGTTTTGGGTGTTTTGTTATAATAGTAGAAATAGACATTGCCCCCTTCACTTTCTCATTTGTCACTCAAATGGCCCTGGCTCACCTGAGGCAGTCATCTGGGCCAGGAACAGGAGGAAGAGGGAGGTAGCATCCACCTGGAGATGGCCCCACTGGTCATCACCTACCACAATGCTGCAGGTGGCAGTGTTGTACTTGGCATGTAGACTGTCCCTGGTACTCTGAGTGTGCTTGAACTTCTCCACTTTGTCTACCTGAGGAAGAAAGCAAACTGGCTCCATACAGGTTCACAGGGGGCAGAGGGCATATCTAGGGATAATCAGTGCAGATGCTAGACTTCTTATGTGCTATCTCTGGGAGCCAGGCAGATGGGAAGAAGCTGCTAATGAGCACTACACATGGGCTCTGATGGAGAGTCTTCCCATTCATTCAATGGAAGTACCTCAGCCCACAGACTTTTCAGATAGCCCTGCATAGGTAAGGCTCAGGTCAAAAGGGGTCCTTGTCTACAGACTCCTCAGCAGCAGTGCATAGTAGGTTCTCAAGAACATAGGGAAGGAAGAAAAAGAACCTGTTTAAATTTCAACTTCTCTTTTCTTAACATGCCAAAGAAAAGAGCACAATGTCTTTGGCTACTCCACTAAGGATGGGGTGTCATGCATATCTGACCCAGTGCAGATGCATATATAAGGTTCTGTGTATAGTACCCTATACTAAAGATATCAGTCAACAATAATGCCATTTTTAAAAAATGAATTACATGTATTTATCTTTTGTGTATATGTGTATTGTGTGGGCATACATATGAAGGTTAGAGACCAACTTGTGGAAATTGTTTCTCTCCATTAGGCATGTGGGTCCTAGCACTGACCTCCGGTCTTCAGGCTTGATGATAGGTGCCTTTACCCACTGACTCATCCTCAATAATGACAATTTTAAAAACTCAAGCCCTTGAGTTTAAAAATACACAGAATCAACAGTAAGCAGTGCATGGCTTTCTGAGTGGTTTTTAATACTCTTTTCCTTAAAAAGGCGTGCTCTCCTTTTGTACACATAAATTTTTGAGGGTCTTCAAAAATGACATTTGAGACTGGTTCTATAGCATAATAAAATTATTGGGGATAATTTTTAAAAGAGAAAGTAAGCAAAATTCTCTTGTTTGTTGTCTTGAGAAAGTTCCAAATGTAACAAGCATGCCATCCCAATTAAAATGACACAAGCATACATTCCAATGCTCTGTGGTGCTGGTTTATCACATTCCACATACCTGTCTCATCATGCACTGGAGAAGACCTCGCATCAGCTTCACTACGTTCTGGAGAAATAAAGGGGCATCAATAACAAGGCTTAGGTTTCTTGCTTCAAGAAAACCATTTACTCCTACTTGACCAATAAGCCAGTGTTATCTGTCAGTGATCGGCAAATGACTGATCCCAACCGTACATAAATATTCTGGTTGTTCACATTATTGAGACTTTTCTACTCCATCACAAAATAAACATTTTGACAAAGTGATTTATCTCAAATAAAAGGGTTGGATCAGATGTATCTTTGGCCTCTGGAATTCAGTGACTCCCAACTGACATTCTCATAGGCTTAGTATTCTGGAACTCTATTGTTAACATTTCTTAATAATTTATTTTTGTTATGCTCAGGATGAATTAAGCCTACCATGCCTGTCCAAAAGTAATGATATTTTGCCAAAAGAGCCATTTGTGACACCATTATTGAACTATTGAGCAAAGTTCATACAAAATACAAGTGACAATTTAAAATACATTTTAAAATAATATGATTATTAATAATATGGCAACTGAATACTATCATCATCAGTCATAATAATGGTACATTAAGTAATTAGCCATCTTATCCACTTAATTTTATTAATTTGAATTTCAACACCAGCCTTATAAGATGGGTAGTACTTTTACCCTAGTTTCTATTTACAGGCTTAGGTGTATCACGGTACATACCACACCTTCCAGGGGACAACATGGTCAGGGAAAAGCATGGGAGTTAGACCCTTCCTCCTCTAAAATCCTAGGATTCGAGAATGTAATCCTAATTTTTCTTATAAACTGTTAGGGCAGAAAATGTTACCTCAAATACAAGGTAAAGTTAGCACTGTTATAATTCTTGCCAACCGACTTCCCCGCAAATTAAAAGCTATTTCCAGAAGAAATAGAGTGCTTTCCAACTTGGAGTGATATTGCCAAACCCCAGTAGTGGGGGAAGCATCTGGAAATGTGGGGGTAGAGGTATTCTAATAATAACAATGACAGAGGTGAAAATTATGGGAATTTGATGATCAGGACCAGAGTCCCTAAATGTCCCCAAATGCAGGAGATAATCTCACACAATGAAAGACTGTGTTAATTAAGCCCCAAGTGCCCCTAATTAAAGATACCCAGTGATTATTATTTTCGTTAATCAAGGACGATGTTTTCATTAGTATTTATTTATTGAGATAGAGTATCACTATGCAGTCCTAGATGGCCTGGAACTCACTATGTAGACTAGGCTCACTTTGAACTCACAGAGATGTATCTGCATCTACCTCCTAAGTAGTGGGATTAAAGGCATATACCACTATGCCTGGCCCCATCTTTTAGTTTATTAACTACACATCAAATAGTAAAAGACACTAAATATGAAACATTGTGGTCTGCTTGGGTTTCAATAAAGAAATAGAAATTTTAATCAAACTTTGTGTGTGTGTGTGTGTGTGTGTGTGTGTGTGTGTGTGTGTGTGTGTAAAAGAGTGGGGGGGATCGACAAGATGCTTGACATCAAATTATTATACCAGCAATGTTCCTGGAAGAGCCGTCAGTGATTTTTATTTACAAAATTAAAAACTTTATATATCTCAAAACCCAAGTGATTTCATCACTTCACACTGAGCAATCTAAACTGTGCTCACACTGATAAGCTTCTTTTCTTAGTGTTCCCACAGGAAATGTTGTCAAATTTCCTCCATGCTGCTTATCACTCATGCCCATTCTGGTTGTTATAAACAAGCAACAACTGGGCCCAATCATCCACTAGTGAGGAAGGTTATCCAGGAATGTATGAATTACAGGTAAACCCAGGACTAGGATGCTCAGTTGGTACAGTGTGTGCTTATCTTGTGGGAGGCCCTGCATTCAATTCCCATCCCCCAAATTCCATCTTTATAAAGATAAATCTCAAATGTTCTCATGCCAAGATGATCATACCTTTGTGTTTCAGTGCTCCTTATGTGAACCCTATTACCCAAAACATTTGAAAAATATCTCCTGTGCTCAGGGTGGAATATTTCCAATACTAAATCTTTGTCTTCCTAGGTATCTTGATATCTGATTTTGGAAAATATTATTTCAGTACGAAAGACTGAACCCAGGGCCTCTAGTATGCCAAGCAAGTATTTTACCACTGAGTTACATCTTTCCCCTCACGCTGGAAACCTTAAATAAAATACCTTCATTGAGCTATATGGCAAATAACATAGGCACAAAAATTAAATAGTACCAATTTGGCTCAGATCTAAAGGATGACTATGAATTAATAAGACTGACTTCCTGGAATGAGGCAAACTGCAAAGGCATTTTTTAAAGGAAGTTTCAAAATTGTTTCAAGCAGTGGCAACAGCATTTAGACATTCTTTGGAATGTAACCACTCTGAAAAGCACATGTTTGGGATAGCAAGCTCTGATGCATCAAATTTTTCTCTTTCTTTTTCACATTTGGTGCCCAATGGGAGGAGTTGGTATATGTGGTAGATAGCCATGCATCAATTCTTCATAAGCAATCATATTAATTTACAATGATATTTTATACACATACAAGAAAAACAAAACTAGTTAGGCATATAAACATATTGGGGTAAATTTGGATGCTTTTGTTTTTCATTTAAAGTGATCTTTGATATTAATCATTGCTTTATCTCAAACACAAAGATAAATGTGTGGTTCCAACCATCAATGTCTTCAGAAAGTATTCTATAGCAGAAATGAAGGACAGGTCTATACCCTAACTGTTCTGCACATACAACAACTTCCTCCTGTGTTTTCCAGGTCAAGAAAAGGTACTGAGCAGACAAGACACTGATATCAGTCACTATTACCTGTTCCAACTCATAGGCCTTGGCTTTATCCTCATCACGGTCAGCATTCTTGCGGTAGGCCATGCCCAGGGCCCAAACAGCCAAAATGCTATAGATGTTGTCCCGTACCCAGGCATCCTTCTGGTCATGGCTGGCTGCTAACAGCCCAGTGACTGGATTCTATTAGAGAAGAGACACAAAAATGCTTAGCATCATCCTTTGTGGGTGGATGAGGACTCGAGAGCAAAGCAAAGGGACCTGACTTCCTTGTCTCTGTATCTCAGATGTCTCACTCATATAGTTGGGAGACAAGACTAGAAAATGTCTAAGGAACTTTCTAATTCTTTTTTTTTTTTTGAAACAGGGTTTCTCTGTGTAGCCCTGACTGTCCTAGACTTGCTTGTAGACCAGGCTGGCCTCGAACTCACAGATATCTGCCTGCCTCTGCCTCCCTAAATGCTGGGATTACAGGAAGGAGCTACCACTACCATGCCCAGCTGAACTTTCTAATTCTCATATTCTTTTTAAAAAGAATATCTTCAGACCAAACCACACTGTTGTAATGGATAAAAGAGAAGATACATCAACAGAAAAGTCTACCAGGCTTTACCAATCTGTGCATTACAGGCTTCACGTCTGTTTGCCCTTATGTTTCCATATCAGTTGGTAAAGCACTGAACTTGGGAGCAACAGGGCCCCTGATCCACCTTCTTACTCTGTGTTCAGAAAAGCTACCAGCCCTCTCTGGACCTCAGCTACCATGTCTGCAATCCAGATACCTCAATCATCTGAACAGAAGATCTATGCAGGAGGACATATGAGAGACCTCATTACCTGTGATAAAACTGGTGTGTTCTACCAAAAGCAACAAACGGTTTGGAATTTCCTATGGAAAGTTATACATAAATGTTCATAGCAGCATTATTCATAAATGCTGAAAAGTAGAAACGGCAAGTATTTTTTCAATTGATGCAGGAACTGAACCTGGATCTTCTACAAGAACCAGTGCTAAGCCATCTCTCCAGCCTGGTTTTTTCTTTTCTTTACAAAGGAAAGTAAAGTTAATTGTTGTTGTAGTTTTATCAGTATAGACATTATTAGGCCATGCTAATAGACATTATTAGGCCTATAATTATTATTACGGCAGTGTTTTCTAACATGCTAGCAATCAATCAAGACACAGACACCTGTTATATTTTTTTATTAATTTGTTCATATTACATCTCAATTGTTCGCCCTTCCCTTGTATCCTCCTATTCCTCCCTCCCTCCCACTTCCCCCCTTCTCCCCTCCCCTATGTCTGTGACTGATGGAGACCTCCTCCCCCTATATATGCTCATAGGGTATCGAGTCTCTTCTTGGTAACTTGCTATCCTTCCTCTGAGTGCCGCCAGGCCTCCCCATCCAGGGGACGTGGTCAGAAAAGGGGCACCAGAGTTTGTGTGAGAGTCAGATCTCACTCTCCACTCAATGGTGGAGGATATCATGTTCGTTGGCTAGGTCTTGGTAGGGGTTCAAAGTTTACTGCCTATATTTTCCTTGGCTGGTGCCTTAGTTTGAGGAGGACCCCAGGACCCAGATCTGCCTGTCATAAAGTTCTTCTTGTAGGTTTCCAGAACCCTCTGGATCCTTCTATTTCCCCATTCTTCCATGCTACTCTCACCTAAAGTCTCAATAGGATGTCTTCCCCTCTGACCCACTTTCCTGGTAAGTAAAGTTTTTCATGGGATGTATCCCTTGGACTAGTGTCTCGATATAAGTGAGTATATACTGTTTGTCTCTTTTTGCTTCTGCGTGAACTCACTCATTATGATAATTTCTAGTTCAATCCATTTGTCCACAAATTTCAGGAATTCCTTGTTTTTAATAGCTGAGTAGTATGTACCACAGTTTCTTAGTCCATTCTTCTACTGAGGGACACTTAGGCTGTTTCCATGTTCTGGGTATTATGAATAAAGCAGCTACGAACATAGTTGAGCATATTTCCCTGTTGTGTGGTAGGGCATTTTCTGGGTATATTCCAAGGAGTGGGATATCTGGGTCTTGAGGAAGCCCTATTCCCATTTTTCTGAGAAAGCACCAGATAGCTTTTCAAAGTAGTTGTACTTGTTTGCATTTCCACCAGCAATGAAGGAGTGTTCCTCTCTCTCCACATCCTTGCCAACATGTGGACACCTGTTATATTTTAAAATAGCTCTGGTGCTCCACATTTGACCACCTTCCCTTGGTAGGGAGGCCTGGTGGTACTCAAAGAAAGAATAAGCAGGCTACCAAGATGAGACTTGATGGCCTATGACCATACAGTGGGGGAGGAGGTCCCCCTCAGTCTTAGACCTAGGGGAGGGGAATAGGGTGAAAGCAGGAGGGAGAGAGGAATGGGAGGATACAAGTGATGGGATAACAATTGAGTTGTAATCTGAATAAATTAATAAAATATTTTAAAAGTTATATATAATATAAACAAAAAATAGCCTTAGTTAACCTGGGGCAGGGCAGATATTAATCCCCTGAACTACTTCCCATAGTGGGGCAGGTATGGGATTTCTGTTTCAATCCCATGCCATCTGCTTCTAATAATTTCTATCAAGCTACCTCCCATTTATATTGTGCCGGGCAGTGGTGGCGCATGCCTCTAATCCCAGCACTCGGGAGGCAGAGGCAGGAGGATCCCTGTGAGTTCAAGGCCAGCCTGGTCTACAAAACAAGTCCAGGACAGCCAAGGCTACATAGAGAAACCCTGTCTCGAAAACAAACAAACAAACAAAAAACCAAGAACAACAACAACAATATATATATCCCAAATACTTGCTAATTACCATCATCTGGGCCAAGTCTCCATCCATCCTGGCCATGTTTTTCTCCTCCACCCAACCCATGGCGCAACCTTCTTTTTCTCCCTTCTCCTCAGGTCTCCTCCTCCTCAGATTCTGTCGGTCTCCCCAAGCCCTGGAACCTTAGCCACGCCTATCCCACTTGCCCTGCCCAGGTGTGATGGCCTTTTATTGGTCAAACAGGTTAGGATCTTAGAAAAGGTACAGGATGGCGCACAGAGACAGCAAGCAGTAATTAGCATCAAAATACACCACATCAACCTCGAACAAATTGTGGTGAGAGACGTATAACCCCCATGAGTACACTAAAAACCAATTGTGCACTTTAAGTAAACAAATTGTATAGTAACTAAATTATATGTCAATAAAACTATTTGTATTTGGGAGTACTGGGGATTGAACATGGAACATCATACAAGTTAGGCAAACATCCTACCACTGAGCTTTATGCCCAGTCCACTATTTTTTTTTTTAGACAAGGTTTCTTTGTGTAGCCTTGGCTGTCCAGGACTCATTTTGTAGACTAGGCTGGCCTTGAACTCACAGTAATCCACCTGCCTCTGCTTCTCTAAGTGCTGGGGTTTCACCACCGCCCAGCTCAGTCCAATATTTTTAAAGCCAATCCCCTCCCCAAAAAAGTCTCTGATCCCACAAATAAAATGGTTAAGAAATGAGTCACATGAAGTTAGCTAACTTCTGAAATTATACAAAGAAATATGTGTGCTATAAAATATGCTTTTTACAATTAGAACTTTGCCACCTTAAAAAAAAAATCTTACTTGCCAGCTTACTATATTACCTGTACTCCTACCCACTGGTTTTTGTGAGCCACCTAAATGGGTCTATGTCTTTCAAGCTGTGGGGTCTTTGCTTGACACTGGATCTCACGAGAGGTATTTCCTCAACTGAGGCTCCTTTCTCCCTGATGACTCTAGCTTGTATCTAGATGACAAATAAAACCAGCCAATATAATATACAAGTTGAGGGGTTCTGACAAGCTAAACAAAATAGACAGCTCAGAAATACAGTACTTGCCTAGCATGTGCATGAGGCCCTGGTTCAATCCAAGCATAAATCAAACCAAAACAACAACCATTATTGAGAGGGTACTATATAATTCCACTGAGTAATTTCAAAAGGATGCTGGCAAACTATTAGGTAAAAAATATTGACAGTGCTTCACATGGTCCCACCCAAGAAATTAAATATTTTGCTTTCTCTTTTAACTAATCCACATCTTCTATTAAAAAATATCTAA
This sequence comes from Acomys minous, assembly GCF_964271855.1. NCBI lineage: Eukaryota > Metazoa > Chordata > Mammalia > Rodentia > Muridae > Acomys > Acomys minous. Next base: position 126,042,817 of record NC_140488.1, on the reverse strand, counting down.
AACTTGACATATACTACCTGCAGGAGCAACAACATTCAATGTACTGAAATCCACTTCTCCAGTCAACAACTACAATGGTTTTAAAGGCAATGACAGGTAAAGTCTTGAGGGGCTGTAAGTACAAATCTCATTCCAATAGTGGATTGTTGAGTCTAAAAGAATCATTATTCACCAACATTATATGCATAGCATACACACTTTTATCTGTTGTGAGGCCTGTTGGGTAAGCTTGTGACAGAAAAAAACATCAGGAAATCGTAAATAAGAAATCAGCCTCTTCCAGGCATGCCCCACTAACCTTGAGTCTAAAACAGCTTTCCAAAGACACAGGAGTAACAGCACACACATTGTCAAGTGTGGTTTAGATTATAAAATGCCACTGTCCTGTTAACTTAAAGCCATGTCTTTTATTCTGCTTACTAATCCTCACCTTACTTCATCTTTATCTAAGACTAGACTGCCTGTGCCCCTCATGAAACTACAGAAAAACAGGTTGGATGCTTTAGAGGATCCTCACACTCAAAACCAAAGACACAGAATCCATGAAAAATTGGGATGTTACTGCACTCAACAAAAAGAATACTTTATCTGCTTACTGCTTCAAATCTATGAAACATGATGCATTATGCAACAAGAAGATGTGGAAATTTCCATTCGGTGTGACTCCTAAGAACTGCGATGTCTACAGACTTGTAGGTACTCTGTTGCACCAGGTTCTGCGGTCCTTTCTAATAAAATATTCTAGGACTGTTGTCTTTGCTTTCTTCCCCTACCTGGAGATGGTCTGCCCCACTGAGTCCTGTGAGCCACCCAAACAGGCCCCTTTTTTAAAAAAGAGGCCTGGGGCCTTTGTTTGACACTGGTATGCAAATGGGGAGGGGAATCTGATACCAATCTGGTGGTCTACAAGACAAAGACAAATGCACATTGCAAGGAGGAGGGGGATAGATTTGTCTAAGCCAGGTTTACATTTCTGGTATTATCCTTTTTATCTATATGTTGCTTTCCAGTTAAGTTTGGGCGTGAGGATATGTGAAGAAGACCCGGAAGGAGCTGAGGAAGGGAGAAGCATAATCAGAATCTATTGTATGAAAAAAAATCCATTTTCAGTAAAAAAACTATTATAACGAAACCATCATATAACAATGTAGAAATATGTAGCTATAATCATATGGCTATTTCAGCTTTTCCCCTTCTCTTTTTGGTATGCTGCTTCCTGTTCATATTAGCAATCTGAAAAGACAGTTCATGTAACAACCCTGTATATATTTTTCCTTTTTTCTTTGTGCTATTAAAACTGGCTATTGATAGTAAATATTACAATAAAGTGATACATATACATATGCTTTGGTATAAATTCTTGCTCACACAGAAACTTTTTTTAGACGGTGTCAGTTTTTAATGATAGAGCACTGCTCACCTGGCATTTCTCATTCAACTGAACCTGATGAGATCCCCTTAAGCCATCTGGAAAAACTCAAACTTAAGAGACCTTGGAGCTGCATAATATTCTATGGTAGATACACTTAATAATGCACCCAGGAATGTACCTACCCTTATGAAAGGTATCCATTTACAGTTGAGGGATTATATTACCACTACAAAAGTACAATAATAAACATCCTTATAACATACACTGTTTTCAACAGAAGGCGCTTTTTTTTTTGTCTTTTAAACAGGGATGAACTTTATTCAAGAAGGTTTCGTCATCACAATTTGATGACATCCCAAAGATTTTCACCCCAGTACCCTCACCATGGGGGTGAGGCTTCAGCATATATATCACCTCATCGGCAGAAAAAAAAAACCCAACAAGAACAACAACAAAAGTGAAGAGACTTCAAGGAGACACCCCTCGATGATCTAAAGATAGCCACAAGACAGTGCTTCTTCAAGATTTTACTCATGAATTTGCAGGCAACTTTTCATATCAAATCTATAATCAAGATCCACCACTGTGGCATAATTTAGCTTGAATCACCTTCTTAAAGACTCTATTTACAGATGTATACAGATACTTTGGGGTTAGGCCTTCATTTAACATTTAGAGAGTGAAGAGCACGAATCTCATCAACACACTGGCTTTTGCTTAATGTTGAGAATAATGGTTGTTTCGGCATCAATTTAATTCACGGCTAGCATCCTAACATCTTAAAGATAGCCAATTTCAGCTCTGTATCTCAACATTCAGTATAAATAATATTTGCTAGTAACTCTAAAAATACGAATGACTATCATTCCTGGAACATGGGAGCATTCACAGCTTCAAGTACTTTATACATACCATAAACAACACCTATTCTACAGGGGGCTTTTTGGTATAGAGCGGAATTTTCAAAGCAGAATTTCTAGGTTGACAGGCTTTATGTGTATGTACTTTTAACATTTTCATTTTTTGTCAGTTTAATGGGAGTAAAGTGGCACTGCATTGCCACTGTTAGGTTTACTTCATTTCTCTGTCTTTTGGGAAGCAGTCACTGATTTGCTCATCTGTTAGCTAACTTCCAATTTCTTTCCAAGGAGGCACTAATAACATAACTGTCCATGTATCATGCTGAAGAGCACAGACTCTAGACTCAGTCTGTTCAAAGCTCTATCACAAAACACGTGTGACCTTCAGTAAGTGCCTTCAGCATCTCTCTGTCAAGTAGGGATTATACCAGTACCTCTTACCTCATGAGGGCAGTTTGTGAGGATTACATGAATTAATATGTATTAAGCACTTTGGAATATTTCTGATATATGTGAATAACTGTATGTTTAATGTTAAAGAATTAAACACTCTTTATTCATATTATTTCTTTTTCATGCACTCATAATTTGAGGTAATAAAGATACACTGCCAGAAGAATTCACAATGAGTACCGTGTGACCATTACCGTAATTCTGAAAAGAAGGTGTGGGAGTACTCCCTTTTATCATTACTGAGAGTACTGCTGATGAAAAACAATTGAGAGAGAGCCTCCATTTGTAACTGAGGTACGTCTGGAACTCAGCATCATCTTGTCTCAGCCTCCCAAGCTCTGTGATTACAGACAGATGTGCTCACTCATATAAATGTTTCTGTTTTACTATACCAAACTCTGTGTACCTTGCATGAAGCATGCCCAGTCCTGCACCAAGTCATTTGCCTCTTTTACATTCTTTCTTTACTTCTTTTTAGTTTCTGTCTAGAAAAAGTAAATGAGAATGAGAAAAAAGAACAGAGCTCAAAGGTCTAGAATGTATTAATCCCAAGGCTGGAGCCCCTATGCTCTGGTAATAAACAGTGCTGAAATATCAGTGGCTTCTAAATACCAAATGTTTCTTTCTCATGGATACTTTGTATCAACCCTTGGTCAAATGGGATTTTGCGCTTTTCTTCTTCTAGGAACCAGGATACGGAGCAGCTTGTGACTAAATTATTGTCCATCTCATGGCAGTGGGACAGACAGACAACTACCCACAACAGTTAGTTCCCCATAAAGGTATAATGATGCTAACCATGTTTGAATCTAACAAAAGGTAGAGGAATAGATGCACAAATGGATGGACAGATTAGACTTCAGAAAGGGGACCATGGGAATATGGCAAACTTAGTCCTGAGAAACATCTAAAGATAGTCCATGGGAGAAAGAAAAGCCCTTTTAAACAATAGTGTTAGACACACACAGGCAACAAACAAACAAACAAACAAACAAACTGGATCTCAATCTAAATCTCATACCTGCAGACCAGTTTGCCTTCTGAACCACACTGAATATCTGGACCATGCGTACTGGTTAGCTTTCTGATATAATCGTATACATCAATCCCATACTATAAACATCCTAAAGAGAAAGTTTACTGCTCTGGTGAAGCCCTGGCCTAGTTAGATACTGAATGAATGTAAAATAAATGTGCTGACTTTACTGACTCATAAAATGAAATATTTTGCTAAGATACTTAAAGTACAAATACTATCTATCTCTACAGATACCTGTACTATGCCAGGCTAACACTACAAGTTTACCATTTACTAGAGCTTGCTTCATTAGTAGGCATGCTCTTCTGCTGAGTCTCCAGGAAACCCCCATAGAAGTCAATCAGACATGCATAGAATGAACTTTGGGAATGATTCAAGTGGGAAATGTCGGGTATGCTTTAAAAATAGAATTATAGTTATGGGGTGGGGAGCTGCTTCGAATCTAAGATACAGCGTATTACTCAACTCAGAGTTGGGATAGGTAAACTAGTATCTTTGCAGGTCATCAGCTGAGGTTAAGGAGGCAGGAAATTTCACTGGGGGGGGGGGTCAGGGTACAATGCTGGAGGGTATCCAGAGAAACCAGGGCACATGGCATCCTAGACAGGTACATATACTCTTAAAACACATATTCAATGCCATGATTTTGTTCTGGTAAAAGGAAAACAAAGGGTAAAGTCTTCATACAAGCTAAGAACCAATGTTCACACCATCTTCCTGGCTAGTGGCGCTACCATGACGGCTCTCAAAAGCTGAGGATGGGATAAAGTTTAACAACGTAAGAGAACAGAGATGCTGAAATAGTAATATACTCTGCTTCTCAGAGGGCATTCGAGGGAGGGAGGAGCATAAGGTCTGTTGTATGGGTGGTGATCTAACACTAGAACCGCAAAAACACTTAACCAACTTGGACAAAAGACCAAACCAAACTAGACGGGATTCAACAAGGATTTATTTATTGGGCTTCTGTGTTTAATAAAGCTTGCTGAACTAATTTTATTAGCCATTACTCCCACATGTGAATTGACTCAGCTCCCTTTACACATATACTCCCACCCTCAGAATCCCAACAAATCTTGACACAGAGCCTCCCCTCTCTTCCAAATTGCTCCCTCCTCCAGCAGCTACCCTGTGACCCAGAGATGTAACCTGCTCTCATACAGTTAGCTTTTAACAGCAACCAGCTAATTGTATGAGTGCCCATAGCACAAAGCTAATGTTGTATTAACAGAAGGAGAAGGGCAGGGTGTGTAGCACAATAGTAAAACCCCTCCTTAGCATACATAAGGCCCTGGGTTAGATCCTCTACAGCTCCAATTCCCCTCCTCAAACAAAGTTGCTTCCAGAATCAGGAGGAAGAGTAAAACTGACCAGCTGGGTTCCCAGTTGTGATGGTTAGCCCTGTCAAGTTGCCAAGGGAAGAGAATTACCTGAGAAGAGAATCTCAATGAGAGATTGTCTATATTGGCTTAGTCTCTGGGTGTATCTTTGGTGGTGGTCAGGGGTGGGGGGGGGGGAGACTATCTTAACTAATGTGAAAAGATCCACTGTGGGTGGCACCATTCCTTAGGCAGGGGGTCCTGAGCTAATTTTAAGAATGGAGAAATTGAGTAAACATAAGTGAGCTTGCATGTGTCTATTTCTTGCTGCTCTTCACCATGGATGTGATGTGACTAACCATTTCAAGTTCTTGCTACTTTGACTTCCCTGCTATGATAGACCATAACCTGGTTTTGTGACCTAAAATAAAGCCGTTTCTCCCTTAGTTGCTTTTTGTCAGAGTATTTTATCACAAAAACAAAACCATCGTCTGTGGCACTTCTGTGAGAAGGAAGAACCTTTAGAAGGTGGGACTTAATGAGTGGAAGTTAGGTCATTGGAACAAGACCCTGAAGGAGATATTAGGACATGGGCACCTCTTTATTCTTGATTTCTAGCCATGAAACAAACAGCTCTATGTTCCCACCATGATGTACTGTGTGGTCATAGGACCACAACAATGGGGCTGTGACCACAGGGGTATTTCTGAAACTAGGAGTCAAAATCATCCTTTTTTTAAAAAAAGTTGAATTTTCTCATATAGTGTGTCATAGTGACAGAGCAATATAGGACTGATAAGAGAAAATAAACCCATTCAAAGTAAAACAAAGCCATGAAATGTAAAATTTTATCTCTTAAGCTCCTGAATCCAGCCATGTCTGAATTTAGAACAACTTGCTGGAATTTTTTATTATTTGAGGAAAACATTCCCGTTTGTGTTTTAAGGGTATTTGAGGTTAGTTTTTGTCATCTGCAACAGAAAAAAATATCTGACAAGCACAACAATAAATGTCTACATACTAAACTAGACACTGTAAAAACATTTATTAGGTGATATGTTGAGGCAGGATGAGATCAGTAAGAGGAGCGTAACACAAGGCAGTACAATTGCCTCAGTGTCTATGGAAGACTGAGCCAAAGGTAAGGCGGAGTACATATATGCCTGATAGTAGCACCAACATACTAACATGTAATCACTTGTAATCTAATTTCTACTGTGTGGGGTCACATAGATAAATGTCAACATCTGCCTACTAGATATGGCATAGAGAATGCACCTTCTTTTTCTTCTACCTACTCTGTAACAAAACTAAAATCACTCTTTTGTTGTTGTTGTTTAAGATTTAGTTATTTATTATTATGTATATAGTGCTGTGCCTGCATGTACACTTGCAAGCCAGAAAAGGGAGTCAGATCACATTATAGATGGTAGTGAGCCACCATGTGGTTGCCGGGAATTGAGCTCAGGACCTTTGGAAGAGCAGTCAGTCAGTGCTCTTAACCTCTGAGCCATCTCCCCAGCCCTAAAACAGCTCTTCAGTAGTAGTTGTCCCTGATTCTACTACTAGTTCCTACGATCCAACCTCCACAAAGGGTTGTCACAGAAAGGCCTAAATCTTGACTACCCTGCTCAAAATTCTCCGGTGTCTACCGACAGTTGAAATAACTTATATTGCCACTCCAAACTCAGGTGCTAGCACTGTCAATCGTCTGCCATTCACTCTTTAGCTCCCTAAAGCCACTGTGCATTCCTTGCACTTTTTGGCCTGTACACATGTTCATGCTCTCTCCTCCGTGGAACCTTCCTTGACTGCAAAATTATCCATTCCCTTTCCCAACAGAACTTCGAGGATTCAATACAATCTACCTTTGGTGGTTTCCCCCTTTGGGTTAGGAATCACTGTGTACATGTGCGTGTATGTCTGTCTCGCTCAGTTCTGAGGGAAGAAAGTATAGTTGAAATACTAAGAAGGGACTAGAATAAATGTTGAAAACACATGATTATTTATCATTATTATACATGCTGGTAAAGAAAAACAATAAAAGTGAAAGTTCCTATTACAAAATACTCAAAGCTCATTAAACTCACTCACTGGGATGGAATTTTATTCCAGTGACCATTTTCAAATATATTCAAAGGGAGTGGTGAAGAACAATGTTTTAGACTGAAGCCTTTATTATGTGTATATGTGCATGTGTGGGTATGCATGTGCCCTAACATGCTCATGGAGGTCAGAGGACAACTTGAAAGAGTCTGTTCTCTCCTTCCACCATTTGCATCTGGGGGAGCTAACTCATGTTGGTAGCCTCGGTGGCAAGCAACCTTGACCCACTGAGTTATCTTGCCAACCCCCAGAAATATTTTAAAATGACAGTTGTGACATTTACTTTAAAATAATTTGCACCTATAATTAAGACTGCCAGCTTTTGTAAAACTTAATAGGTAAACTTCAAAGAGTTCAGAGAATATCACTGAAAATGTGAACTCTTGGGTCCAGAAAGATGAGGCAGCAATTAAGAGCACTGGTTATTCTTTCGGAGGACCCAAGTTCAATTCCCAGTAACCTTTGTAACTTCAGGGGATCTAACTCCCTCTTCTGGCCAGTATCAGGCATATATTTGGTGCACAAACACAAGCAAAACACTCATATACATTAAAAACAAATTAGAGAGAGGGGGAGGGAGAGGGAGAGAGGGAGAGGGAGGGGGAGGGAGAGGGAGAGGAAGAACTGTTGCTTGGAGCTGCCTCTTGGTTTACCTACCAGACCAGAGGTATGCAAACTTCACTTTTTCTTTTGTGTTTGTTTAGCTCCTCCCCCTTTAGTTTACAAACATGAGTCAGGAGCCACACGCTTCAGGCAGCTGCTTCATTCCAGATCCCATTACTCATCCTAGATGTCTCTATTCTTAGAGGAACTGTGCCAGGTCACTTAGCTTCCATCAATTGACTTTAATCACTCTCCTAGGAGATTTTAATTTTTTGCTACTCTCTCATCAGTCACCATAGTAAGAAAGGGGGGTGGTTTATTGAGATGTCAATATTCAGTTTGGTGTTGTGTTAAATTATGGAACACATTCAAAGTCAAAGGAGATATTAGCTCCCCAGCGGCTGATACCTGAAGTCTCGGGTGTTTATGGATTAACGGATAAAGGGTCGGCAAACTTCCACCAAAATAGAACAAATGGAGATGCCATTATTTGATCTTTGAATTTGCAATACTGACTTTCATGTCTTAAATTTCAGGTTTGAGTTCAAAGGAGAGAGACACTGTAGACCACTCTATATCTGTTTTTACTTATTTTTTCCCAGACAGGGTGTTGATAAGTAGCCCAGGATGGTCTAGATCCTCCTCCTCTGCCTGGAGGATCACCTTTGGGCTCTTGATTTGAGGTCTTCAAAGGATCTTCCAGGCGTCCACAATGGACTTTGTTGGGGAAGACAGAACACACAAAGGGTCATGAGACTCCTGAAAATTTTCTGTGAGTTTTTCTCAAGAGAGGGCAAGATATTTTTTCCTTCACAGAACACTAAAAGGGGTCTACATCCACTTCTTTACATGTCTTTTGTTAACATCAATTGTAATATTTCTCTTTTGTGAGACAGATGTCATATTACTAATAACTAATAATCACATCAAAAGCTAAGAGACAGGCTAGGCATAGTGCTATGCACCTACAGAACCCCAGCTACTGGGGAGGCTAAGGCAGGCCATCACTTGAGCTTAGTTTCAGAGCAACCTTACAGTTAGTTCTTTTTAAAGTATAAGCACAAATGACAAGGACAAGATGGCAGAACTAAACTTGGTGAAATATTTAAAGAAACAGCTAATTCAAGTTTCACATTTGAAGACAAGGGAACACAATTTTCAGCTGTTACTCCCAGCAATGTGGCACATTCAAAGTATTCATCGGCACACCCTTATCTTGGTCCTGAGAAAAGGCAGGGTACTTATGATGGCTGTCAGCTCACAAGAAGGATGGTGTCAGCTGTGGTTCTTTCACTGTGAGATGAGAGATCTGACTAGATGATATTTTGGATTGTTATGAGGGTTCAAACAATTTTAGATCTCTTCCCCACACAGGCTATTGCAGCCCTCTATTTGTGAGTGGAGGAGTCAGGTATGTTTCTGTTTTTCAATTATGTAAACATTTTAAATATGACACTGAATTAAGGCTGTTCTGAAAAGGGCATAGCAAAAGCCCTCCTCTTTTTTTTTTTAAGACAGGGTTTCTCTGTGTAGCCTTGGCTGTCCTGGACTCAATTTGTAAACCAGGCTGGCCTCAAACTCACAATGATCCACCTTCCTCTGCCTCCTTGAGTGCTGGGATTAAAGGTGCGCACCACCACGCTGGCAAAAGCCCTTCTCTTTATTGCACCCCAAAGCTGCAGTAAGAGGTGGCAGAACAAAGGCCCTGGACTATACCAGAAGAAAAAAACTGTTTTCTGTGGAGTACTTCCTTCCTTGAGACAATATACACACAAGACAGTCATCTTTTACATGGCCCCTACATGACCAGAACTATATGCTTTCTGCCCTTTTCTGAATCTAATGTATTTTTAGAAAAAGATTTTATTGTTATTTATGTTTATATGTATGTATATATGAGTGCAGGTCCCTATGGAATCTTGAAGAGGGAATTGGATCCCATGGAGCTTTCGTTACAGATGGCGGTGAGTCCCCTGACATGGGTGCTGGGAACCAAACCCAGGTCCTCTACAAGAACAAAGGTGCTCTTAACTGCTGGTCACCCTCCAGCAGGTGGCCTGGGTTCCACATCCAGTGGGTTGGTCCAGAGATCTTGAGATCAAAGAATCCCAAGTTCTCATTTCTCATGCAGGGTAGCTTAGAAAGCTCAGTGTAAGGCCCAAGGCCAGAGCACTAGGCCAGGGTCCTGGTCTTACCTGAAGAGGTGTTACAGTTCAGCTTTTTTAGAATGAGACTGCCAGTATCAGAAAGCAATGGAGACTCGGGAGCTCCACAAGCCTTTGATGATACCAAAACTGTTACAGCCCTTCCTTAAGCTGCTGTGTTAAGCACAGCAGAGGGAGCAGACAGATGTCCAGAAATTGCTGGCGGGGTGGGGATGGGGGTGGGAGGATGTCAGCATGGAGCTAGCCTTTGCTGTCCGGGGTGTACAGTGTTGGTTCCTCCTCAGAATACATGGAGTCTCAGATAGTCAAACTGGAGGAATAGTGAGCACTGAGAACAAGCTAGCTAGCCTTTATTTATAAACCATAGGCAGTGGGGAGGGGTTTGAGGGTAAATGTGTCTGATTTGCTGGGGTAAGGGTGCTAGGATATGTAACCAAAATATAGTGAGTGGTACAATACCTCATTTACATGCAGTAGTACATGTCCTATCACAAGAAGGAAGATACAGTACTTAATTATCCTATGGTTGAGGGAATAACTTCTAGGTATGAATAAAGGTCATTTGCTGGAGGCTAGAATCTCCTTAGCATAGGGTGGGGTTTGCTAAACAGGTTTTCTTATTAAGAAAGGGTAATCTTCCTGAGGGCTATGTGACCCTCAGGTTACCAGATCAGGTAGAGTAAGAACCCCACCTAGAAAAGGGAGTCCACCATCATAGACCGGAGCACAAACAGCTATCTGGAGATGTCAGACTTTAATCTTACCCAGCAGAGTTCCGTGCGCGCGCGCGCGCGCGCATGCGCGCGTGTGTGTGTATGTGTGTGTGTGTGTGTAGGTCAACATCAGATGGCATTCCTTAGGAGTCATCCACTTTATTTTTTCAGACAGGACCTTTCACTGGGAACTAGGTCTCACTAATTAGGTTAGGGTAACTTAGTCAGCAAGCCCTAGGGCTACTACTGTCTTGGCCTCCCAAGTGCTGGGATTACAAGTGAGAGAGGAGGTGGGGAGGCAGCGGATGGAGAGAATGTGTTGTCACCCTCTGCTTTTTGAGCGGTTGGGATCAATCCAAGGTCCTCATGCTTATACAACAAGGACATTACCAAATAAGCTATCTCTCCAGTACCCTGAACCCAGTGTTGTCCAGAATGATGGTGATGGTCCTGGGAGAAGCTTGCTTTGGCCACAGTAGGGACAAATTCTGGAAGGGGGCTGAGGATGCAGGGAAGAGATAGATGGGGAAGCTAGTATAGGAGGTGGAGAATGACAAGGGTAGTGATAACAATATGAGAAGTGGGCAGATTTGAAAGATGTTTAGGAGGTAAAAATTAACAGTTTTATAACAAAGAGAATGCAGTTGGCATAGAAGCAAGAAGAAACTCAAACAGCTTTTATGTTGTCAAATTGGGTGCCCAAATGGGGAATGATACACTGACTTATAAGGAAAGGCTTCCAAGTGGTAATGGTTTCTTCTTCCCTTCCTTCACTCTTTTTTAAATTTTATTTATTTATTGCATATGAGTGGTTTATCTTTAGCAGAGGGCATCATATTGCATTATAGATGGTTGTGAGCCACCATGTGGTTGCTGGCATTTGAACTCAGGACCTCTAGAAGAGCAAGCGGAGCTCTTAACCACTGAGCCATCTCTCCATCCCCCTTTACTCTTTTGTTGGGTCCCACTACATAGTCTAAACTGGTATCTGGTATGGAACTGATCATCCTCCTTCCTCAGTCTCCTGGGTGCTAGCACTGTATGTGTGTGTGTCCATACCTACCCTAGTATGACTTTAAAAAAATGTGTGTGTGTATGTGTCTGTGTGCGTGTATGTAGTATGCCTATGTGCATGTATGTGGAGGCCTGAGGCAGATGTCCAGTGTAGTCTTTGGTCAATGTCCCCTTTATTCTATGGGGCAGGGTCTCTCATTTGAACCCAGAACTTACTATTTGGGCTGTTCTGGCTAGCCACCTTACTCTAGGGATCCTAACTCCATCCTTTGTTTTGTTTTGTGCTCTTTTTTTTTGAGACAAGGTTTCTCCATGTTGCCCTGGTTGTCCTGAAAGTCTCTCTAGATCAGGCTGGCCTTGAACTCAGAGATTCTCTGCCTCTGCCTTCCGAGCAATGGGATTAAAGGTTTATGCATTCACCATCTGGCTCCAACTCCATCTTTTGCACATAAAAAAAAAATAACAAACCAGCTAGGCAGTAGTGGTGCACACCTTTAATCCTGGCACTTGGGAGGTAGAGGCAGAGGATCTCTGAGTTTGGGGCCAGCCTGGTCTAAGAGAGAGTTCCAGGACTACACAAAGAAACTATGTCTCAAAAAAAAAAAAATAGAAACAAGCTGCCATTGCCATTCAAGGTTTCCATCGCGGGATTCAAAGTCTGGTCCTCACACTTGTGCACCAAGCACTTTAACCACTGAACCATCTCTTTAGCTCATGGTACAAATACAAGATGGTACATAGATGCAAAGTATACAAGTCAGTGGAGCCTGTTGCTAAGCATTTACCAGAATGCCACTGGTAGTGAACAAGGGACAGTAGCATGTGCCTTGGTAGGCCATAGGAAGAACCAAGCTTAAGTAAGATGATAGCCAGGTGAAAGGTGTAAACAAATAGCAATGGAGTTTAGTGCCAGTGGGAGATATCTCACTGCTCTGAGCAAGAGGCCAAGAGAAGGAGCAGCAAACAAATCAAGAGGCAGAACTGAGATGTTTCAGTTGTAGAGGAATTTTCATTCAGAACATGGCCGCTCTGGCAAGATATCACATCCAAATTCCTTCTAAGTCTGTGTGATCCAGCTGAAATATAGACACACCTTTAGTCCCAGCAGACAAAGGCAAGTGGACACCTGAATTCAAGGCCAGTCTAGTATAGAACAAGTTTTAGGTAAAGAAAAGCTTAGGTCCAGGTGTGGTGGTACACACCTTTAATCCCAGCAACTAAGGAGACAGAGGCATGCAGATCTCTGAGTTCTGTTCAGGCAGTTCAATTTGGTTGAGCAAATGAGTGGAGAGGCAGTGCAGTGGAGTTTGAGTTTGTGGCAGTTCAATTTGTGAAATTCAGAAGTAGTTTTACTGGTTAAGTTTTACATAGAGAACAAGCTAGACACAGGCAAAAACAGAGACAGAGAATGAGAAAGAGCCAGAAGATTAGAACATATTGCCTAAGTTAATATGAGGCCAAAGAGCAATTCAGTCAGAACCTGAGAGAAGCCAGTTTGAATTAGTCTGCTTGGAGAGGAGTTTTGAGCCAGAACAGCTGAGTTGAACCAACCAGGCAGAGCTCAGAAAGAACTAGAAAGGGTGATCTTACTCAGCAGTAAGTCTCAGAGGCTGCAAAAATTCTAGGCCTAGATTAGATTGTACAGAGCCTAGAAGCTTCCAGGACTAGGCCTAGGCTAGCAGACAGAGGCAGTAAGCCTCTAAGATGACAATTACGTTGGAAGAATAAAAGTTACTTTTACATTCAGTCGTCTCATTCATTAAAAAATTCTCTCCACTGAAGGTAGCATGAGAAAATAGAAGGAATAAAGGTGGCTTCTACATTTTTCTTAGACTGTATATTAATTTGCCATACCCAGTTTATGCAGTGCTAGAATTGAATTCACTGCTTGATGTATGCTAGGCAAGACCTCTACCAACTCCTACTGTTCCCTCTCCATGCTTCAATCTTTATCATCTCCTTTCTTCTGTCTACTTGGGTATACTTTGCTGTTCTCTTCTCAATCTTGAGTTTGCCAAGTTTTCCCTGCTTTTGTATCATACATATTTAGGATTTAAACTTTTCTAATATTTATGGCTCAAACTCCATTTTAACTGAATCTTATACATTTTTCTTCTTAGCGTTTTAACTGTGATTCAGTTCCATTTCATCATTTCTGTTATAGTTTCTTTTTCAGTCAACCAGGGTGGAGTGCACACCTGTAATCCCAGCACTTGGGAGGTAGAGACAGTAGGAGTTCAAGGTCATTTTCAGCTATTGTACTGGCTGGTTTTGTGTCAATTTGACAGAAACTAGAGTCAACAGAGAGGAAGGAGCCTCAGTTGAGGAAAATGCCTCCATGAGATACAGCTGTAAAACATTTTCTCAAATAGTGATCAATGAGGAATGGCCCAGCCCATTGTGGGTGGTCTGGAAGTCCTGGGTTGTCTGTAAGCAGCAGCCTCCATGGCCTCTGCATCAGCTCCTGCCTCCAGGTTCCTACCCTATTTGAGTTCCTGTCCTGACATCCTTCAATGATGAACGGTGATATGGAAGTGTAAGCCAACTAAGCAGTTTACTCCCCAACTTGCTTTTTTGATCATGGTGTTTCATTGCAGCCATACAAACTCTAAGGCAACATAAGAGTTTGAAGCCAGCCTAGGAATCATGAAATCCAATCTCAAGAGAAACACAGACAAAAAAATTCCTTTCCTACTCACGACATATTTGGAAGTGATCTGTTTACTTTTCAAGATATACATATGTTGGGATGTGGATGGAGTTCTCATTAGCAACTGTTTGTTATTCTCTAATTTTCTTAATTTTGATCAAAATATATTATGCATACAGTTGACTCTTCAGTCTTTTATGTGACTTCCTTACATTGTAATTGTCATCATGTTTATGAAAAATACACCCTGTAAAGCTGAAAGATATAGTTTTCTATTGGTTGGAAACAGAGTTCTAGTTACTGAGTTGTTTTTTTTATGGTGTTCAAATTTTTTGTTATCTATTTCCCTAGCTGATTTATTACTATCTAACAGTTTAAAAATGCCTGTTAGTATTGAGGATTTGCCAACTGCTCCTATAACTAGGCTAAACTCTGCTTTATATAGTTCAAAGCTATGTTGTTAGTATCCTGTGGTTTTAAACTTACTATGCTCCTCTGTGAATTTCTTTTTGTCTCGTAGTACTTATATTCTTTATCATTAATAACATATCTTTGAAAGAACTGTAAAATCTGCTCTGTCTGATATTAGCTCAATGACATCAATTTTTATATTTGTTCATATTGGTTTTTGAAACAAGATCTTTCACTGGGACCTGAAGCTTTCTGATTCAGCTAGAGTATCTGGCTAGCAAGCCCCAACAACCTGCTTGTTTCCACCTCCCCAGTGCTGGAATTATTTGTAACACTACATCTGGCTTTCACATGGGTGCTAGCGGCTGAACTGGGGCCCTCATGATTGAATGGCAAGCACTGTACCAACTGAGCTATGTTCTCAGTCCTTTGTTTGTATTATTTTAATGGTAATTCTTAAACTTTTCACTTAAAAGACATTGCAATCCCCCCCATACTTCTAAGGCAATAAAGGACTTAGAGCACTTTAACAACTGTCTTAGTTTTCTGTCATACTGCTTCCTAGACTTAATATTATTTTTAACTTTTCCACAACTAGTCTTTACTCCTGATACTTATTCCATATACCATGTTCTATTTATGTTATTCCTTTATTCTTAAGTCCCATTATTATTAATCACAATGTAGTTCTTGCCCTAGTCTCTTTTCTGAATTATCAAACTCTATAATTTCTAACTATACTGCATACAAATTTGGCTATTGTTTTCTGGTTTATATTTTCTTACCACTACTTCATACTTCACAAATATTGATGAGCCTTCAAACAGAGGCATTACTGAAGAAATATTTTTTTAAAAATTTTATCCAGGCTAAAATAAGTTTAGAAATTTCTTTCTGAAAAAAAATCAATAAATTTCTGAATAGACTGCTCAGAATGTACATTCACAAAATGAAACTTGCTAAATGACCCTTTTATAGACATAAGTCTTTGCTTTTTTGCCTTAAAGATTCAAATAATGTATAGTAGCCAAATATTCTATATTTGGCAAACAACAATTGGAAAAAGTTCTTCTCTTTTACAGATACAAAAACAGGATTAGTGGACATGCTAGACCATGTGAATAAACTACCAGTTCGAAAGCAAGCTTGACATACTTATGAAATGATTTCTGACCAGCGAAACCAAAACAACAACAACAACAATAACAACAACAACAACAACAAAAACAAAGTGGTCTCAATTTAAAGGTCAAATAAAAAAAATAGAGTTCGGAGCTTATAAGAACTAACTTGAAAAATGTGCTAGAAAAATGTACATGCCTACAGAAGACAGATCCATATAGCATAACTACAGAAACCTATCTCATTTTGTGTGTGTGTGTGTGTGTGTGTGTGTGTGTGTGTGAGAGAGAGAGAGAGAGAGAGAGAGAGAGAGAGAGAGAGAGAGAGTGCTAAAATACAGAACATAGGCAACCTGCCTAATATCACTCAGAAAAGATGACAAGGACCTAAGTAAGTTAGGCCCCCACAACTGTAATAGATGTTGCAGCAGATGGGTGCAGGGGAGCACTGGATGAGGGAGGAGGCACGCAACTGACTATTTGCAGATTCACAGACTTTCCCAGTAGTATTGTCTGGAGTGTTCCGGTTATCGGGGGAAAAGAGAGAGAACATAAGGGCCTTTCACTGACTACCCCCAAAATAAATACAACTAAAAGCTTGGACAAATGCTTTTTAATCATTAAAATGTTGGGGAGGAAAGTCCAACCCTACAGCTTTGGCAGTTGTTTTGCTCCTGAGCAAAGGCAAACCTGGACCAATAGCTGTGCCACTGAGGTGGCACAGAACCCACAGGAAATATTTCTTTTTTTCAGCAAGGATTGAAGGATAGATACTATAATATGCCTGAGACATTTCTTGATGAATAGGAAGGAGACACCAAGGTCTCTGTACTTAGGATCTGACTACATCAGTGGAACACAGAATTATGTCCAAAGACTAGAAATTATTAGTGGCAGTATCAAGCCATCCTGGGCCAGAATGGTCATGCAAGGACTGTGTAACAGCATGTGGCCTATATCAAAAGCCCCTACTACTTACTGATTTCACACATTGTGCCAGGAAGTACACTAGATATTCATGTAAGAAATAATCATAGTCCCATTCTACGGTTTTAACTCAGAAAGGATAAACAGAGAGGTGTGCATGACGCTGTACACCTTCAATCCCAGCACTCAGGAGGCAAAGGCAGGTAGATAACTGTCCATTTGAGGCCAGTCTGGTCTACATAGGAAGTTCTAGGCCAGCCAGGACTACATAGCGAGACCCTATTAAAAAAAAAAGGTGAACAAAAGTTACACACACACATTGCTTAAAGCATATTTGGGTATTCAAACCCTGGTCTGACACAAAAAACAAGTTTTATCAGTTCTCTCTCTTTTGTTGTTTGTTTTTTGTTTTTCGAGACAGGGTTTCTCTGTGTAGCCTTGGCTGTTCTGGACTCACTTTGTAGACCAGGCTGGCCTCAAACTCACAGCGATCTGCGTGCCTCTGCCTCCCGAGTGCTGGGATTAAAGGCGTGTGCCACCACCGCCTGGCTTATCAGTTTTCTTTCCAGCTCTTTCTATCATAGTAATGACAAGTTCTCAACTGGAACTTTAAAAATGTTTTAGAGTTGTAATTGCATTCTGAGAATAAAAGCAAAAACTAAGCTCCCTGTCTGCTTACTCCCTCTTCAACTCTCAACTGGAATATGATTTCTCACAGAACTCCTTCCTTGCTATAGATGGCTTGGTGGGGGTGAGGGGGGAAGGGCTGTCTTTATTCAAAGATGTCCAAAAACCACTACAGCTCTTTATGAGCAATCCTCAAAGCCATTAAGATCTGGAAATGTTTCTCCTATATTTGCAGAATGTTCTTGTGGCAAAAGATAAGCTGGTCTAATGTGAAATTCTTTTGTAGTCTTCACTTTTTGAACGTAGTGTGACTATTCATATTCTGACACAGAAATAACAGTGGGTGTAACTAAAGAATACTGCCTGGACCACTGCGGCTATTATAGTATATGTATGAGTATGGCTTTTTAAAATCCAGACATTTCTGGCTTGCAAGCCACATTTGGCCCCAAAGTGTTTCAAACAGGGGACACTGAACTTATATTGTATT
This sequence comes from Acomys minous, assembly GCF_964271855.1. Classification (NCBI taxonomy): domain Eukaryota; kingdom Metazoa; phylum Chordata; class Mammalia; order Rodentia; family Muridae; genus Acomys; species Acomys minous. The sequence goes on along the minus strand of NC_140488.1, from coordinate 126,024,947 downwards.
CATAAAATTCACTGTGCTATAACCCTTTTTTTTCCTTTTGTAGTGCTGGCAACCCAATCCAGGGCATTGAGAATGCCAGGTAAACTACCACTAAGCCACACCACTAGTAGCATGATTTATTCATTTTATGTACATTGCGCTTTGTACAATGCCTTGCATATAAAAGATACACAATAAATACTACCTGAGTGAGGAAACATGGTAGAGAACTTAGCTAAGAAGGAAAAAAAATGGTTGATGGTTTGGAAATGACCATGGGTCTCCAACTTGGAGGTCAAACCTCAAACCACCAACTGCTACTTCCTTCTTTGACTCTGAAAGCCCTAAAAATAGCAGCTGTTGATTGAAGGCAAGCATTATAGCTCGTGTCTTCACTGGGAACAAAAATAGCTCAGTGGTCTTACACTGGGGACTCACACATAACTTTTTGCCAAGTATAAAATACAGCAGGCATATTCAAATCTGAGATCATATGCACAGTTTCACAGTGCCCTTCGATGCTGATGCTATGTGCCCAGAAATTTTGTTAGCTGGAACATAGCAACCAGAAGGCCCTCTCAGTAGGATTTCTAACAAAGTAACTCATGGAAGGGGCAGTAGAAGTTGCCCACACTCCAGTCAGATGCAAGCCTTGAGGGTTTTTCATTCCTGTTTACTGTCTCCAGAGTAGAATTCACTGTTCCCAGTCAGTGTGCTCTGTTCAACCAAAAGAGGCAGTCAGGAAGGACATCAAGGAGGTCCCGGCCTGATCAGATGAAATATTTAAAAGAAAAAAAACATTAAGGAAAAAAAGGGTCAAGAATTGTGCAAAGCACCTGCAGCATCTGTTGAAAGACCAAAACGCCTAACTTGTGAGTAAATTGAACAGGATAGCAATTAGGGAGGAGGGTAGTAACTGACTAGCAAGGACTAGATTAAAGCAGAAAATCTCTTAAGTGCAAGTTCTGAGGTCTCAAGAGTGGACAGAGGTTTGGGAGAGAATGAATCATATCAGAAGAAAGTTTAAATCGTTCTTTGGGCTGGTCTGCTTACCTGGTAACACAGGATGGTTTGCTGCACCAGCCTCGCGTACCCGTCCAGGCGGACCCCAGAATTGCTCCTGCTCCGCATCTCGCCCACGCTCACAGGCCAAGGCGCCGGACAGTTCCGGTGTTGCCCACCGAAGTTGCACCTTCCAAACTGACCTTCAGTGAGTTCTCCAAATGGGGCCCGGCGGGAGGAGGTCAGGACTTTTCAAAACGATAGAACCAAAGTGTAACTGGCAAGGCAAGCCAACCAGAGTTCCGGACAGCTGGGGCAGCGGGCGGGGGGCGGGAGGAGACTGAGGGTGGCGCTATAGCGGCCGGCCTCTACTAAGCCCGCAGCTGCCCGGCAGTTTCTAGCCAATGGCCACCTAAGCCATACCCGGGCCTCTTGCAGGAGAAAAAGGCCTTAGCCACAAACCCTTTTGTTTTGGGGCTCCGGGTTGCTTGGGAGCCCACCCAAGCTATACTCGGCTCCGCCCCCCTAACCAACCATTCTCCGCCCCCCGCGCGCGCAGAGCGGAACCCTCCAAGTATCCGCCTAAGATGGGGGCGAGTATAAAGAGGAAGGCCTGCTAGAGCAGCGGGAAGCTGGGCTCTGAATGGGAATTAAGTTCTTTCTTTGAGCTTTCTCCTACCTTAACTGGTCTCCAACTCCAGCTGAGGCTAAAGGAACAGAGCCCTTCCGTCGCGGCTACCTGGGTGCCGGGGCCACCCCTCAGACAGGCTCCCTCTACGAAGCAGAACCCAAGGAGTCCCTGCCGAAAGGCCCGCGGTAGGAGGCCGCACCCTCTGCTCATAGCTCCGCCCCCGGTCTGCCTCTGCCTTGGAGCAGAATCCTCCTTGCCCCCGCCTAACCGGGAAGGAAAATGGGAGAGCTTGCGGGAGGTATGGAGAACCTGGACCCAGGCAGAAAACAAATTTTCTTTCTGCATCGGCTTTGACAAGGTCTCCTAAGCGGGCTACCAGTCCTGCCGGATACATGAGAGAGGCTGGTACGCCAAGACCTCCTGGGCATCCTTCCGATTACCTGCCTTAGTGGCTCTGCCTTGTCCCAGGCCTCACTTGAGTACAGAATCCTCTAAGTGGAGCCCAGCACTGAAAGCAAAAAGGAAGGGCTGAATACTGTCCCCTACATACACTCCTCGCACCCGTGGTCCCAAGCCTTAGCCCCTGGGAGAATCATGCGGCTCGTTTACAGTAGTATAATTTGGAATTTGGAAACATTAAGGTTGCTGATTAACTACAGGCCACACTCGTTGATTTAGTCTTTATTGTCCACCAAAATCTGGCCTACATATAAATTCAATTGGCCAGCTATTCTAAGGTAAGTCCTTTCACAAACAATTTAGGTATTCTCCACTTTGACCCATTTCCTTGTCTGAAACCTATCTTTGCCTTAAGGACTAGGTCAGCCCACTCTCAGCTTTTTCCATTTTCTTGATTCCTATAGCAATTTCTTTAGTAAAGATAGGACAACGGAGTCAGTTCAAACTGCACTTTATTCCATTTCTAGACTAGCACTTAAAAATAGCTATTTTCATCACCTTTTGGAAATAGTGTATTATTTATGTTTCCAACCGAGGCATACTTTTCTAACTGGATTATGAATTGCTTACTGGAATAGCTTGGTATCTCCCACCATGCCTGGCACAGTGTTGACTGAACACATATTTAGGGATGAGTGTTGATTGAATGAAAATTAGATCTGCTTATTGGAGTGCCCTTATGATTGGTTCTTAACTAAAGCACTCAACCCCCTATCAGTTCACATACTTCTTTTCGGAAAGAGTTTTGTCTTAGTTTTGTCATGTAGCCCAGGCTGATCTCAATTACATTATGTATCCAAGACTGACCTTAAACTCATAGCAACACTTCTTTCCTCGGCATTCAAAGTGGTGGAATGGTAAGTATGCACTCCCACACCCAGCTCACATACTTTTAAACATTGTTTTCAAGCCTTGGTTATATGTATAGATTGTATGTTGGGCAGTTCCCCTCAGACCTCCTACCATTGCTTTTCTCAACCCTTGTTTCTTTTAATAATGGGTCTTGAGTTATGAAGCAGTGTATAATGTACTTCCATGCAGGATTTGCTGTGGTATACAGAGTAAATAAGATTAAGCATTAAATTATCATAATTGAATCCCTTTAGTAATCTTTATACGTACCTTTACTGGAGATTTTATATATTCTTCTGTGTCTAAAAGCTGGAATCATTGCTTATTTTTATGATGGCTTGTGTTCTCGTTGGAAGCTCCTTAAGCATCCATCGTAAGCCAGGCATGGTGGTTCACACCTTTCTTTTTTGTTTGTTTGTTTTTGGTTTTCGAGACAGGGTCTCTCCGTGTTAGCCTTACCTGTCCTGGACTCACTTTGTAGACCACAGTGATCTGCCTGCCTCTGCCTCCTGAGTGCTGGGATTAAAGGCGTGTGCCACACCCGGCTAAATTCTTTGTCTTTTTTTTTTCCAGAGCTGAGGACCGAACCCAGGTCCTTGTGCTTGCTAAACAAGCGCTCTAACACTGAGCTAAATCCCCAACCCTGATTCTTGCCTTTCATCCCAGCACTCCACTTGTGAGGCAGAGGCAGACAGATCACTGTGAGTTTAAGGCCAGCCTCATCTACAAAGTGTCAAGGACAGCCAAGGCTACACAGAGAAACCGTGTCTCAAAAAAACAAACAAAACAAAAGAATCCATCTTAGAGGGCAACATTCAAAGTGGAGATATCATGTCTTTTGACTCTAAAGTAAATCACCCCATCTCTGACTAGAGAAGGTTCATTCTTAATCAACTTGCTGAATCTAACCAGTTAATCAAATTAAGCTATTTCTATAACAATTTAGTTTGGTTGACCTGGAATCATTTTACTTTTCTGTTTGGGTGACTTTCCTGTGTGAAGGTGTGTCTCTGTATTTTCTATTGTTAATTCTGCACCAACAGTGAACTAAGTGCTGGCAGGATGTTGGTGCTGTAATTTCTAGGGCCCATCACTGGCTTTACATTTCTAAATACTTGTCCTTTCACACTTGCTCAGAGATGCTGATTGGTTGTAATAAAGAGCTGATGGCCAATAGCTCTTCTGATGAGAACAATTACAGTGCAGCCCATTAAAGTCCTAGGTAGCACTAATGATTGCAGCAGATATTCTGGGGGAAATTTCTACAATGCGCTGAGGAAACACTTCAGATGGTAGGCGCTGCTTTGACATTCCCTGAATAACAGTAGATCTTCTGTCTCCCTTAAAACAGTCTCCGTTTTTGGACCTTTTTTGTTGTTGTTGTTTTGTTTTTTCGAGACAGGGTTTCTCTGTGTAGCCTTGACTGTCCTGGACTCACTTTGTAGACCAGGCTGGCCTCAAACTTACAGCAATCTGCCTGCCTCTGCCTCCTGAGTACTGGGATTAAAGGCGTGCACCACCATGCCTGGCTTCGGACCAGTATTAAAGCCAGAGGAAGATACTTCTCAGAAATGTTTTGTCTCTGTCTTGTCATGTTATTTCTCTGAATTAAAAAACAAACAAACAAACAAAAAACCCAAGAGAATTCAGCTTAAGGATTAGCCATGAAACATGAAACGAAGAATATGGATGGGCACTCAGAGGAAGGGGATCTAGGTTATCCAGATGAGACCTGATAGGTTGTGACCATATGGTGGGGGAGGATGTCCCCTTCTGTCACAGGTCTAGGAGAGGGCAATAGGGAGAAAGATAGAGGGGATGGGAATGGGAGGATACAAGTGAGGGGATAACAATCTGGATAAATTATTTTTTTAAAAAAAGGATGGTGGAAACTAAAGTACATTGTGCTTGTTAGCTTGTTAGGTGCACTCTGCTTTGTACATCAATTTGGGAGATTGATTTATTATTATTATTATTATTATTATTATTATTATTATTATTATTATTATTAATTTTTTGTTTTGATCTAGGTTTCCCTGTGTAGCTTTGGCTGTCCTGGACTCACCTAGTAGACCAGGCTGGCTTTGAACTCACAGCAATCTCCCTGCCTCTGCCTCTCGAGTGCTGGGAATACAGGCCACCACGCCCTGCAAGGGAGACTGATTTCTGAGGTCTCTTCCTCCCTTACCCCTACCCTCAAATCTAGAGTGTCTCGTTGCCTTCCCAATCAAGGCTTCTTCGTGGGAGCTGAGGAGCTTGGAAAGACAGATTGCTCAGACAGTTCTTGAGGAGGTGAAGCCAGCTTTCCCCATTTGTGGCTGCCACATACTGACTAGCAACTCAAAGCCTCTAGAATCTTGTTTTCACTTTCCTGAAATCCCACTGTTTGAGACTGAGGAAGCAGACGTTAAGATGGGACTTGAACTGAGTCGCATACCACTTCCTACAGGTCAATGGCAACACATGTTAAAAGAGAAGCTCTTGAAAGAGTAAGATAAAATAGAAAATAGCCCTTGGTAACCACTCGCATGAAGCAGGACAAGCCATTTTCTAATTTCACTGTTCAATTCTTTAGAATGTGTATTTTTTGATTTGTGCCATCCTGCCAGGGTTGAGAGGGGGGAAGAGAATGCAAGCCAAACTTAAAGAACTGAACTGCAAATTCATTTTATTGATTTTAACATTTTTTGTCAATTGTACAATATAAATACAAAATAATTAAATAATTTGGAGAAGTAATTTCAAAGACAAATGAGCACACACAGAAACAGATATTACTACTATGATTAGTCTGGGATACAACATTTACTTGAAATATATGCAAGGGAGCCTTAGTGAAAGACCTAAGTAAAGCATTTTGAAATGTTCCTAATAAGAGCATACTGTACTCGAGGCACCACTCAAGCAGGTAGAGATGAAAAGCAGGATAGACCCTCTATAACTAGGAACAATCAGACTTGGATACACACACACACACACACACACACACACACACACACACACACACCAATATCCCAATATCACAGGCTAGTTCACTATTCCCAGTAGCTGCTCCCCCTTGTCACTATACATTCTTCAAGATTTGACATGTTTTTTAAAGATGCATACAAATGTGACCGGGCCAGAATGTAGCAGTTTTATCAATAACGTACCATGCAGATGTCTTTTAAAGAATGAATTTGTTTGACATATACAAACTCTTGAAAAGTAATCTTACTCTGATCTCCTCTTTTGGAAGGCTCTGGGTATTTGAGAAGTGGCAGTGTATATCATTTTCCATATTCACAATCTTCCCAACATGGTTTAGATTACAGTTTGATCTTCTACAATCATGGTGTGAAACTAAACATCTTAATGAAGATTCCATAATCTGATCATTAGCGATGAAGTCTGGCCATGGGTATAGGTATTGAATGTCAAATATAGTTACATAAGTCATACTGTGCATAAGAATGTACCCCAAAGGATGATCAGACTAAAATGTGGCCCCACTATTTTCCAAACCATAAGCTCATAAGGCTGTGTCTGCTCAGTGGGGGTACCTTTTCTTGATTGCTCAAAGGCACTGTCTGAGCTAATTGTGGCACTGTTTGTAATCTTTTAGTCTGCCTTCATTACTAATTTCTTATTTCAGTGAAGTTTCTGAATTTCACATCCTATATGATCTCCAAAAGGAGGTTTAGAATTCACTGGTAAGTTATCACATTAGACAAAATGACACAACCATGATTCTACAAAAAGAAGAAATTTACACAGTAGAAAATAAATATTAAAAAGGTAGAGATAAGATTTTTGACACATGGGTCACTAGAATTTAGCTTATATACAACAAAGGCATGTACAACTAAACTCACCAACGACTGAAGTAAACACCCATCCACCCCCAGGACGTTATCAAGGATAACAGCCTCTTTAAAATGTGACTGGAAATGAACTCTCATTTTTCTTTTCCTAGATCTCATTCTGTGGTTTTTAACACCAATCTTTTTTCAAATAAAAGATAAGAAACCAAGCTGGCAAATGTCTAGAGACCATGATTACATCACAGTTTCTTCTTCCAATAATAACCAATGCCCTCAATTAGCTTATGTTCCTTTAGAGGTTGCTGAGTAGAAAACAAGCTGATTTTCATACATCTCACATTGTGTAGAAGGAAAGCTGGACGTTTCACACCATCACCATCATGCTTTGATTTCAGAAGTAGAGAATCACATTTGCTCAATAAAGTGTAAGCTTCCCCGCTTTGAAGTCCTTCTAAGTGCCATCCGGCTTTTACCATTGCAGGAATCTTCTTTGTCACTGAACATGTGCTGTTTCCCAGTGAGATCGTGAAGGCACACGTCTCCATTCTGAACACTGAAAGAAACCCCATTCCTCTCTGTAGATGCATTGCCTGGATAAAAAAAAAATCAAAGTCGGTGTCATGAAGTATACACAGAGAGCACTCAATACCTAGCAAGCATCACCTTCACGTTAATGTTAAATAGGCACACTGCAAATGTACCTTTTAAAAATACCCATCCTATGTTTTAGTATTTTATTTTTATTCATTCCCTAAGGTTAGTTAGTGACATTGCTCATTTTTTTTTAGGTTGATCAGAAACACAATTCCTATGGAAGTTTTAAAAAACTGAAACAGTCAAAATGGGGAACAAAGCAAGTTTTTTTTTACAAAGTTCCATTTCTTAACTCTGATTGGATACATTGACTCAAACTGTGTATAAGATGACCTACAGTAATATTTAAGATAATCAGAGACTCTATAGGTACTCTCATAGGCTCCTGAGTCCCCATGCTTCCTATAAGATGAAATTGTGTATTAGAAGATAAGCCCAAAGCAACCAACTACAGGCATGGCATTAAGAAATCATCTCTCTATAACCACTTCTAAATATCTCTTCTGACTAGCCTAATAGCACAATTTCCCAAGGGGAAGCCATTGATCCCAATCTAAGAGGACAGTAGGGTATTTATTCAGTGATACCTGTGATTTAGACCAACCCCTTCCTACTATTAGCAACGTCAGATCCTCAGGACACAGTGTCTACTAGCTTTTAGCTACTTAGCACCATCCTTCTGATCATCATAGCATTGAAAGGCCATGTGCAAAGCTGAGTAATAAACTCATTGGCTATTTCATGACATAATCAGAATAATGATGGGAATAGCATTGAACACATCATACATATTGCCTCACAGCTAGGACTAAGGAATGGGTGCCATTTATCATCCCCATTTCACAGGCAGTAAGACAAAGGTTGTAGAAATTAAATGTTCTGCCTGAGCATCTTTGGCTGAAAAGTGATGGATGGAACACTTGAGATTGCTTCCAACGTGTTTGCTTGTGGCCCTGTGTACTAAATTATATGGCTGCAAGGCAGCTAGGAACTGAAATATGTGTCATACTCGTGCAAACGAGGCAGTGGCTATGGCTAACAGAGCTCCATCTTTGCCACAGCTCAAACTGGGCATGTGACTGAGGCAGCTGTTCTGACTTAGGCATTTGGTTTGAGGACATTTTGGTTGCAGGAACATTTTGTCCCGGTATAATAAAGCACTCAGCTGCCAGTGTCTTTTTCAAAATCCCCAGTGCCACTCCTCATCTTGTGTGAGGGCTGACAAGTCAGAGATATTCATTTGACAGGCATATTATCTTTTTTGAAACACTTAGCCATTCCTTTGACTATAAAATGCCCCCCATTATGGTCAGATATCAAAACTAGCTGTATCAAACAGCAGTGTCAAAATGGACCTGCTTCTATAGAAACTGATTCCCTGGAGAATGACAGCATTTTTGGTGGGACTAGGCTGGTGAAGCATCACCTTTGAACCCCTTTCAGAAAATTGATATCTCTAGTTACGGACCAAGAACCTCCCCCATCCCCATGAGAGTCTAAAGCTTCTGGATGGTCTATCTAGCTCAGTCCTTTAATTTCACTCCTTCCAACGTGCTCTCTCACACTTATTAACCAGCCTTCATTTCCCTGTCTTCACTTCAGGGACCTACAGTGAATCATTTGTGAGATGGCAAGTTGGCATAGTGCCCAGAAATGTACTCTTGGTATTGACAGTGGTGATGTAAGGCCACATGGCAGCAATCTCTTTTCTTAAAATGTTAATTAATTCATTTTTTCATTGTATGTGCATTTGTATTTTCATTTGCCTGCATGTATGCCTGTATGGGGATGTCAGATCTTGGAGTTAAAGACAGTCGTAAGGTGCCATATGGGTGCTGGGATTTGAACCCAGTTCCTCTGGAAGAGTCAGTACACTTAACACCTGAGTCATCTCTCCAGCCCCAGGCAGCATTTTCTTATCTTTTGCAGCAATGGTTCTCAACGATGGATAATGTATTACTTGTCCCCACAGGGGTCAGTGTTTGGGGCATTTTTGCTTGCTTGGCGCAACCTGGGGAGGGCCCAAATGTCACCTGCACCAGAGACTGAGAGGTCTTGTATATAAAAGGATTCTATTACATTTTCTTTGTGTAAAAATTCCTATGTGGGCTGGGCGGTGGTGGATCTCCATGAGTTCAAGTCCAGCCTGGTCTACACAGAGTGAGTTCTAGGACAGTCAGAGAAACTCTGTCTCAAAAAAACAAAAAGAAATTCATATGTGGTACATATACATGTGCATGCTAGTGTGTATATGAGCTCATATGAAAGCACCAATGCACAGGCAGTGTTTGTGTGCATGCATGTGGAGATCTGAGTTTGATAGAGGGTGTCTTCCTGGATTGCTCTCCACTCTCTATGTTGAGACAGGGTTTCTCACTGAATCTGGAGCTCAATATTTCAGTTGGTCTGGCTAGCCAGTTTGCTTGGGTGTTACCGTGTCTCCATCTGTCTGTTGTGTGCTGGGATCACAGCAGAGCCACCACGCCCATGAGACTTTTAAGTGTGTTCTGGGGAACTGGTCCTCACCTTTGTGCAGCACCGGCTGAGCCATCTCCCCAGCCAACCCCCAACTGTATTTTTTTTTAAATCAAGCGATTAGAAACCCTTATCTTTAAGAGACTAACATACTAGTTGGTAGAGACATGAACCTTCTCACAAACTAATTGGAATTAGTAATGGAAAGAAGAATGGATAAAGGCCAACTGTCCATTTGAAGAAATGTATTGGCATCTCATAAGTTTTTAATAAAATGCAAAAGATATATTAAGAAGCAGAAGAAAGCAAAAAAATAAGATAAGCTTTATGAGTAATGAACAGCCTGGTCTTGAAGAGAAAGAAAATGTAATGAAGTTTTAGCTAGAGATTTTAGACTTAAGGAGCAGAAGAAGCACAGCTGAGATAGTCTGTTTATATATGAGCGACACAGATAGTGACCAATATTGCTCACAATCCACCTTCCAGCATTTGATATATTCATGGAGACTTGAGTGCTGTCACAAGGCAGCCACATTGTGGGAAAGGATTGACAAACATGAAAAGCGAAACCCAGGAAGGTTTCCATGTGCTGAAGATATGCATGGTTAATAGGTACCATTTTTAGAAATCACATGGCTTGGTAACATAGGTACTGCTCTTACAGAAATAATGCAGCACTGAAGCCTCTGGGCAATATTTAAATTAGAATTTGAACATTAAAAAAAACCTTTTAGGTTATGATCAAGTCCCGTTATGGAAAACTAAATCATTTTTTTAAAAAAAAGTCATTCTGTTATTTGCTCTAAAAGAAATAAATTTGGGTTTATAAACATTCTGGCTCATACGGAAAACTATTTTGATCCATTAGTCATAGGTGTAATGTTTCAGTTTGCTTTTGAAAAGAAGGGACTACTTCAAAAAATAAACACTGGCTTGAAAAACACTGTATTGAGACATACATACATACCATTCCCGCTTGCGTGCACTGAGCAATCATTATTCACTAGTAGTGTGGTGGAGTTAGTGGAATTACAGCTTGACTGTAAGGAATTTGAAGAGCTGGATACTCCTTGGTTTACAGTCTGCTTCTTTAAACCATTAGTAGCAGTTTTACTCCAGTCTACAGCAGAATAAGCATTACAGAAAAACAGGGCAGTATGTTGAAGCTCAAATGCAAGAGACGGGTCACAGTGTAACAAGTCTTAGCAACTGAATTCTCACTTCAGGATCTTATAGAGAACTCACACATTTTACGAGCTGATGTTGTAAAAGGCACCTTCAGTGCCACTGCACATATTTACTTTTCAAATGAGCGCCTCATTAAAAGGAAACCTGTGTCCTCCTAGAACTAATGGCTGAGCTAACTGGACTGTCCGGAGCTTTCCACTGAATTAGGAAGTGACAGAGCCTTTCTCTCCACCCTCACAAGTCAGCTCTGCTACAGCAATTGTTCTTGAATCCACACAAATGACAGAGCCACACACTGACATTTTCTAAACACAGACCATCGTACCTATCAGGTACTGAAAGGTGGTGTTCATGCAGAAGGAAGCTAGCTTTTCAAGCAGGCCTTTATCATTCTTTAAATGAGAAAAAAAAAGAAAAAGAAAAAGAAATGAGCTCTTTGCTCTCCTTGCCAACTGGGAATATGTGAAAAGAACTTCAAAATAACCAGATACAAGCCAAAACTTATATACAAAGTCTGGCCAGCTAACAAAGAAAGCCACTGACAACCTGGACCTGTGGAGAAAGGGGTGAGACAAGCCTTACAACATTATGAAGGAAAATATTAAAAATTGCTTTGGGAAATGAAAAACATGAGCTCAATAGGAAACAAGCTAAAGACTTCACTGTTGCTTCATTCCAGAAGCAAGCAGGCCACTAACTCGTCGGCTCACAACATTCCCAGGTAGGAAGAATTCCTTTTTTTTTTTTTCCACCCTGTAATGTTCAACAGCATTTTCTGTCATGCATGCTCTGTTCTCCCCTTTTCAGATCTGACAACTCCTTGGAAATGGTTGCTTTCATCTGAATGTACACAGTTATCTTCTTGAGGTTTAAGAGAAGAAAAATGAAAGCAAATCTTTACCAGAATTTTCAGCCAGCCGTAATTTTCCACAACAAAGATACCGCCTCCACTGTTTTCTGACATTCTCTTTGGCTGCACCGTAAAAGATGAATATGAAAAACCCTACAGGGAAAGAAAAATATCCAAACCATTATACAGTGAATTACAAACAGAACCTGAATCTTGGTAACTTATTTTGCACAAAAGAGGAAATCTTTGGCAGTTCTGGACAAAGTGAAATTGTATAAATAGAATAAAATATCTAAAACCCAAAGCTTTAAACAAAGATCTTTGTAAGATAGGGTGCTTATAGAAGGAACTGCATTCCCACATCTAAATTCACCATTGCTTGCCCCAGGTTTTGCTCTCATCCTTCCCTGTCCAGGTAGCAAAAGCCATCCACACAGGATCCTAGCTGAGACCTCAGCTCCTGCCTTTTGAATTCTCTGGATTTGCAATTTAATTCCAAGTTCTGTCCAATGAAAGCTCCGCCACAGTCTCAGGTGCCTCTTTTCTACACCAGGCTTGTGTCCTTTGGGCCTTCTGTTCTGAGCATCAGGTCTGCAGAGTGTTTGGATTTAGTTATCTACCAGCTCCCTGCCGCCCTTCAGGCTCAAGGGAAAATTCCCCTGATATTCCAGCATAGAAAACTAGCTACAGGTTTAAGCAGGTTTTTGGACTTATTTCTTGCCCATCACTGTCCCCAGTAATGTGATCCGGGGATCCTTGGTCAGCACTGTCTCTCTGTCTCTGCCAAGAACCCAAGGCTTTTGCTAGGAAATATTTGGGGACTATATGGATGAAATCGGAACACACTCTCTCTCTCTCTCTCTCTCTCTCTCTCTCTCTCTCTCTCTCTCTCTCTCTCTCTCTCTCTCTCTCTCTCTCTCTCTCTCCAACACTTACCTACCTTCAAAACATTCATTTTAAAACACCAGATTTGCTTCTAATGGGGTAGATATGAGGGAACCTCAAAGGTTGGTGGACATTGTATGCCTTTACCCAGTGCCACCCTGGGAGGCTCCCTTGGTTGCATGAAGGGAGAAACAACACGAGTGAGGGAGAGATGGATGGGGATATGCACCAGCCAAAATTAAAAAAAAAACATACACAGCTCATCTTCAATCAACTCTAAAGCACTGTAGAACTAGGCCTTAGCTTCCTTTTATAGAAATAGCAAATTATGCCTACTCATTTATGTTCTAATAAGATATATTATTACCTTATTAGGGAAATGAGAAAAATAGGCAAGTTTGCTAGCTTCTTAAACCACAGGAAGGGAGGTAAATAGCTTTCATGTTAATGATTAATGTGAATTTGCATAGAATATTTTTTCCTCTTAAAGTAGCTATTACTTTTAGTATCCTATTGCTAGGATATAAAAACTTTTCTCAAACCAAATGCTGTGGCACATACCTATATGATCCTAGCACTGGAGAAGAAGAGGTAGGAAGATCACTGTGTGTCTGAGGCCAAGCTGGTGAATTCTAGGCCAGCCAGGGTTACATACATTCACATAGGCAACACTCTGCCTGGAAAGCACCCCCTTTAAAAATTTCAAAACAAAAGAAAAGCTTTTGATATAATTTTCTTTTTTCTTTGTTTTGTATTTAATACTACATAGCACAATACCTGAATATACCAATTTAGGGACTGGTATGTTGTAGATTTAAAAAAAAATGCCAGCCATTTCTAGTGCGCTCTCTCTCTCTCTCTCTCTCTCTCTCTCTCTCTCTCTCTCTCTCTCTCTCTGTGTGTGTGTGTGTGCGTGTGTGTGTGTGTGTGTGTGTTTTCAAATAAAATAAGAACCCATGGCCAACACTTCTGGATGGGATTTCATTGAAAACTAGCAAAATTATCTATTTCCTGATGGGACCACAGGAGGGCAGTATGGGAGCCAAAAGCAATGTGAAAACAAGCAGAGAATGTAATGAAAAGGCGTTGGAATGTGAGGAAGCCAAGGGACAATTCTTTATTGTTTCTGCAGTGTAAACCTATTTGCCTGCTGGGCTTTTAATGCAGAAGTACTCCCATTAAAAATTAACAGCTAACAAAATTTTTATAACACTACTCCAAAAGGAATTACTCATTTACTGTTTTTAAAAAAACCACAATTGTTAGGGTTCCAAAATGCAAGTGGCTAGGCTTTATTAGCTTATGGGACGCTCAGAAGTCAAGGGCACCCTCCAAGACTGTCCCAGGCCTGCTCAAGGCAGCTTGGCAACTTCTAGGGATTAGCCCATGGCCAAGATCACTGCCACTTGGGTTGTTTATTATCTTTCCATTTATCATTTTCTGTTTCCAAGTCAAAACCCCAAAGCTAAGCCCTAGGTCTGAGTGGCAAACCCTCATAGAGACATGGTATCTGGGTTTTTCCTATGTGCAAGCTCTGCTTTCATAAATTATTTAAAAAAAAAAAAAGGAAGGAAGCAAGAAAAGGCTGAGTAATTGGCTTTCTCAGAAAGAGTTCCTGGCAGATTTCCTCAATATAGTTTCTCCAAGGAGATGAGAATTGATAAAAGGAAAAATCAACCATTTCTCAAAATTAGTAAAATGCCTTTCTTCTAAGGACCTCAAAGCTCCTGTTCTCAGTGATCAATTGGTTCTGAAAGGAGTACAACTTCAGCTACTAAATAGGGCACTTTGCAGGCCCTCTCTTAGTAGTGATACTTTACTTTTCCCATTAGGTTCTTTGGGTTCATATGTAACTCTGTAGTGCTTACCTTGTAAGGTGTTAAAGATAGCAAAGAGATACATGAAGGTGACATTCACTGGTCCCCATGCAAAGAAGGCAAAGCCCCAAGTAATTCCCAGTAAAAACGTGAGGCCAGCAATACTCCTGAGGTCTTGAATACTAGTTTTGCGCTGGGCTCCCAGTTGCTTCTTCTTTTTAATTCGACAGAGCTGAACCAAGACGACAATGAACATACTGACGTTCAGTAGAAATATCACACAGAAATAGCCCACAACTGTGATATAGAACACTGCATTGCTGTTGATCCAGCAGCTGGATGGGGGAGAGGAGAAGAGAGGAGGAAACATTATAATGATAAAAATATGCTTGCTCCAAGTGATGCATTGGATCTATAATATTTTTGATGAAACCACTCCCCCCCATTTCAAGTACAAAACCAAAACAACAAGAACAAAAATCCTAGCCAACAGCTGCTTTTCTCCACAATCATTTCTAGTTCTGTGGAACATAATCTAGGTAATTCAGAATATTTTAGAGGCTGGAGAGATGGCAATTGATGCTTTTCTAGAGGATCAAGGTTCAATTCTCAGCACCCATGCCAGGCAGCTCACAATTACCTGTAACTTCAGCTCCAAGGGATCTAATACCTCATTCTGGCCTCCACAGATATATACATGTGGCACAGGCACACACACACACACACACACAAATAACTCATTAAAAAGAAAATTTTAAAACTTTCTTTTGTTTTTTCTAAACAGTTTCCACTCTGTGTAACAGCCTTGGCTGTCCTGGAACTCACTCTGTAGAGTAGGCTGGCCTCAAACCCACAGAGATCTGCCTAACTCTGCCTCGTGGGTACTGGGACTAAAGTTGTATACCACCACCACCCTGCTTAAAACCATTTTTAAAACATTCAAACATTCTCCTGTGAAGTTATAGTTATCCCAGACTATATGTCTTTAGTAATATATTGTCACCAGCATTTTATTTTTATCAGAGGTTAAGAGTCTTAATATACTTCACCCTAATTTGTGGACTCCCTCAGAATAATTCCTGATTTGCTCCTTAAATAGTAGTGTGGCATTTTCAACTAGCTAATCCCATTACACATGATGATGAAGGCTCTTGTTAAAAATTATTGAAAATTTTATTAAGATGATAGATATGACCAACAGACTAATTAGATCCTCCATTTTCTTAAAAATTTAATTTTTATAGTTCCCAAACATTCCCTAAGATCAATTTGTACTCACAAGTCATCTGGTGTGCCATTGGGGAATTTCCCATAAGATCCAATCCCATAATTATCTGGGGATATAGTCAGGACGATGGTCACAACCACAGCTGGTATCCCTGGAACATGGGAAACATCAGTCACACAGTTCTGACAAGGAGGTGAAAAGAAAATCCAGAGGTCATTCTATTTTCCTTTCTGTGGCATGGCAGAGACTGGTTAGCTATTCACCAAATCAGTTTTCATTTATTTTGGCACATGGATGGATGCTCCTACCCTCACTGGCAGCCAGAATTACATTTTGGTTAATCAGGTATACACAGAAGTGATTTGCTCCACTGTGGTCCTGTCTCCTAGAAACTACCTGCAAGGCCCTCCACTCTCTTTCCCCCCGAAACTCAGAGATATTTTGGAAGCTCCATCTTGAGGCAGAATCATCATCAACTGGGGATCATAAATAACTATAGAGATGCCTTCCCTTCAACTGGGATGCAGCCAGGGAGAAATGATCTGGTGAGATCTCAAGGCTTATCTCTTGTAGCAGCTCCTGCCACCATCAACGCACTCATGTCTGGAATGTAAATTTAAGAGTAAGCAACTCCCAATGATTCATTCATTCATAAATTTCCCAACTGATTATTTGGAACCCGCCGATGAATGGGAAAACGTATTTTCACTGACTTAGGACTGGTGACTGCTACTATGTTGGTTTTCTCAAGGGCCCATGAGTACTCCTGCTAAAAGGAGGTACAAATAAGAGGGCTTCTGACAGTTTACAGTGTCTTTCAGCTAGGAAAAGGTGCTTTTGCAGACCATCGTGCCACCACTCACCCGCCCCATGCTGTCACCCTATACTACACACAGACCAGTTTCACTGCTCTAGTAAATAAAACAACAATAACAACGGCAATGACTACAATTCCTTTTATAGATGGGCTGAGGTGCCTGAAACAGGCAAATATACTCTTTTTTTAAAAATTCATTTGATACTGACATGATGGTTTCCTAAGTAAGACTTTTTTAAAGAACAGAAAACTGGAGGCTGAAGCGGTAGATCACTGTTGAAGTGCTTCCCTAGCATGTTCACGGCCCTGTATTAGATCCTCAGTGTCAAAGTCATACATAAGAAGTGGAGGTGGAGGAGCCTGTCCTTGGCAAGTGCACCTGGCATTTCAGCTTTCTCTAAAGAAGATAAAATTCTTGCCCAACTACCTGAAGCTATGTCTTTCTGAGACAAACTAGGGAGAGTGTGTGCTTTGTTATTCTTCACAAAGATATAATGACAGGCAGGGTGACAAATAATGAAAGGCTTGCGGTCCTGTTGTTTAGACTGAGGAATACGAGGGAATTTGGGAGTGTTGATGGTTGGAATCCAGTAAAAAGCATATCCATCTGGAATGAGAAGGCCACGTTGGACTGTTTTCTAGCCTTACAAAATGTGGATAAACTTATACCATCACTGAGCACCTAGGTGCTGTCGATAACTGCTAGCCTCATTGGCTTGTCTTCAATGAAGTGTGAAACTACATGAAAAAATTAGGGCACTGTATACTTGTTGGTTATCTATAGGACTCTTAGGAGGAAGAGGGATCAGCTTACTATTTTTAACTGTGGAGACCGGAACCAAACTCACTGGTAAGTGCCACGAAGAGCCATGAACTTAGTAGAAAGTAAAATATGGGGTTTTGGAAATGATTTGATCACTGAATCAACAAGAGTGTTCTGGAAACAGTGCAGCCTTTGAGGAGTTCAAAGCTCCTTTAGAAAGTTACCTAGTGGGATTCAAGGCTCTACATGATTAAAAGTGAGAGGAAGGGCCCCCTGTCAGAGGTCTAGGGGAGGGAAATAGGGCAGAAGAGGGAGGGAGGGTGGGAATGGGAAGATACTAGCAAGGGGGTAATAACCAGGTTATAATGTGAATAAATTATTAAAAAATCTTTTTTAAAAGAAAAAAAAGTCAGAACACTGCAGGAAAAGTCCAGGTAACATTCAAGCAAGTTTATACATACCCCAGCCAACAATGCAGAATTTAAGGATGTACTTTCGGATGTAAGTATTAAACACCTTGACAAGTGCTAGGTACATGTGGAATGCTTCTAAGCCCATCCATGTGAATGAGACCAAGAGAAAATAGTGAAGAAATACAGCCACGGAGATGCAGAAACCTCGGGTATTATACAGAGCAATCCAGGAATCTAAGAGGAAGACCAGGTTGAGCAGAAGCAAAGCAGCACACAGCTGGATGAGGATTTTGGAAGGGTAATCTCTCCGGATCTTTCTAAAATGAAAGAATGAAAAAAGAGTTAGCCTTATATCCTGCCAAATTTTGTATAAGAATATCCCTCAGGTGGGGTGTGGTGGCACACGCCTTTAATCCCAGCACTTGGGAGGCAGAAACAGGTGGATCGCTGTGAGTTTAGGGCCAGCCTGCTCTACAAATTGAGTCCAGGATAATCAAGGCTACACAGAGAAACCCTGTCTTGAGAAAACAAAACAAAAAGAATATCATATCCCTCAGGCTGTTTCAAAGAGTTTGAATGGTTGCTCAATGTAATGACACAGGGAAATGCAGCTAATTTATCTGTTACGATTTCCCCCTAAAAAAATGATGAGAGGAACCTTTCTGGTGAGCCAAGAAGGGGCAATGTTATTTGGAGTGGCATTCCCTGCTTTCACTTCCAAAGTCACACTCGGTGACTTGTTTTCATTTAAGTTTTACGTTCATCTTCATTCCTATACCCTTAACATAGTTAATCGTTCTCTCATTGTCTCGGTATCATTTATAAACTTAGTTTATGAATTTTTTTTTTTCTGTACGTGGTACGATGACCTCTTTCAGACTGTAACCTCTTGGATTTCAGTCACTGTCTTTTTTTTTCTACACTAAATGCTGATGATATACCAGCTACCCATTTGGGGAACAAGATTATCATGACTCAACTCCTACTGTGCTCAGAAACTAGTGGAAGACAAAAGCATATGAACCAAAAACTCTCATAGCATTTCATACCCAGACATTCTATCAGGTTGGTATAAAGGATAGGGTAGGCTAAAGAAAGGGTTTTTTGTTTTGTTTTATGTTTTTGTTGTTGTTTGTTTGTTTGTTTGTTTTTGTTTTGTTGCTTTTCGGGTTTTTTGTTTTGTTTTGTTTTTCAATACAAGGTTTCTCTGTGTACCCTTGCCTGTCCTGAACTTTGCAGACCAAGCTGGCCTCAAATTCACAAGAGACCCACCTGCCTCTGCCTCCCCAAGTCCTGGGATTAAAGGTGTGTGCCACAGTGTCCAGTGAAGAAAGGGTTTTAAAATAATACATTTTGGTGCTAAAGGTGAGAGCTCGATTTATAGACCAAATTTCCAGTTGTAGATACTCACTCAAAGGCTATGTAGGTTACAAGAGTAACAGACAGAAAAATTGATGAAAGCCCACAGCCAATATATGTGATAAATGTCAGAGCCATCATTTGACTTGGTGGTAAGGATGTCCGAGATAGGTCCTGGGAAATAAAATAATGCTTTCAGCAATCAAACCATTTTACATACATAAGAATCATTATTATGTTCATTGAATATACTAAGTATCCATTAATAGTCTCATAGTCTGTTCAACCAACCTATGAGATAGACACAATTACTGTCAACAGGTAAAAATAAGGAGTTCCAGTAACCTGTTTGAGGTCATAGCTAGGAATAGGAAGTGGAGGAATTAGAATTCAAATTCAGGATTCAGGTCTGCCTGACCTCAAAGCTCATATACTTGATCACTGAATCCATGCACTGGGGAAGTCCTGGATTAGGAGCCTAAAGACTTACATTTGGCTCCTGCCTCTTGCATTTCTTAGTCCTATGGCTAGAAACAATTACCACAAGTCGTAACTCTAATTGCAATAAAATGACCTATGTTAAAGAAATGCTGGGAAGATTAAATGAGATCATTTAAGGATGGGGGTGTAGCTAGGTGGTAGAGCACTTGCTCACCATGCACAAGATTATAACAACAATAATAACTTATGCCAAAGTGTTTTATCGATGTTTACATTCCCTGAAAGGTAAATAATTTGTGCTGTCCATTCTAATAAGACTCTCTTGCTATTAAAAGGAGAAAATACAAATAGAATATGAAGAAATACTTATATTCTATAGTCAAATATTGGTTATTAAAAGAGTGGTTTCATTGGTGTATAACTATGCCACAATATTAGGCTTTCTGTTTATCTGTTGAGTCATCAAGTAGATATTTTATTATAATGACTGACCAGCTAGCCCTCAGACCCAGGGTCTAAGGCCATTGGGCATGAGTATGTTACCAATAGGATGCCAAAACTGGTAAGGTGGCTACAGGTACAGATGGTTTCATTCATCCTCCTGTCTTTGATGGAGCAGCCATCCGATGACCAACCTCCTCTGCCACCTGTTGGCATCAAGAGCAGCATCTGTCCCATCAGCAAGTCATAGCACAGTGACTTACCAACTTCCCCACTCACTCACTCACTTAAGACCTTAAAAGAGTTTAAATTGGAACCTACCATTTCTGCCCAAGTCCCAGAATACACATTTCACAGTTAAGTCATCCTGTAGCAGAAAGATAAGTCATAGCTAATTAGTTTAATGAACTGAAAAGCAATTGGGAAAATCAGGGATATTTTTAATTTCCTAATCTAATGCTTGAGTTTTGGTGACTTATTTTACTTGATTCTTAGAGGCAAATGAACCTCATAGAGGTCAGCACTTCTAAAAATATCAGTCATGCATTGATATCACTTTAGGGATTTGTTTAAAAACTGTGCACTCCACTTGGTGGTACAGTGCTTGCCTAGATGATGAGGGCATGATCTCAATCCCCAGCCCAGGGGGCAGGGAATACACTCTGGCTCAGTGGGACTGAGGTGTGGACCTGAGCCTTGAAAAGTCTAGTCAAATCTCAAAGACCACATTCTCAGAAGTGAGGTTGTAGTTGAAGCTCCATAGGGCCTGAAAGTGGGGTCCAAGTCTGCAGCCATAGCTCTTCCCACAGGGAAATCCAGTAGTGGCTAAGAGCTTGCCTTTGCATTTTTCTGCCTCTAAAACTACACAGTTGAGGATAAAATGAGTTGGGAAGTCAAAATTCCAAAGAGCAGCAAGCAATTGCAGTCTTACACACACCTTCGGTCTCTAGCCATGACCTACAGGCGCAGTCTGTCCAAGGTGTCTCCTTGGTCACTGAACAAACCAGACAGGCCTCTCCTCACCTGACTTGGGTTGATGTGTTTCAGTGTGACTGTCACGTTCCTTGTCAAGTTCTTGATGGTTATGTTTGCAACACTTGATGATATGACATAGCTGATCAAGGAGAGGTTCTCCAGGGAGGAGTCCTAGCACAATAAGGATCAACAAGATGAAAATGGAAATGAAATAGAAGGAGGCTGTTTTAGGGCTAGAAGGATACTAAGGACGATTTGAATTCACATTCTTTACAATGTAGGTCAGAAACTGTGATGGAGTAAAGTAACTTCTCCAAGGGACAACAATTAGATGCAGGGCTTAGTTCACCTCAGGGCTCTAAACACTATGTTGACATGCACAGCAGATACAATAGGACCTCATGAATTTTTTCTGGGTATTTTTTATTTAATTAATTTATTCAGATTACATCTCAGTTATTATCCCATCCCTTGTATTCACCTGTTCCTCCCTCCCTCCTGCTTTCAGCCTATTCCCCTCCCCTATGTCAGTGATCTAGGGGGACCTCCTCCCCCAATATATGATCATAGGCGATTAAGTCTCATCTTGGTAGCCTGTCTATCCTTTCTCTGAATGCCACCAGGCCTCCCCACCAAGGGGAAGTGGTCAAATAGACCTCATGAATTTTTAAAGGGGGACACAACATTAAACATTTAAATCGTGTGTCCTTGAGCAAGCTACTGAAACTCCTTGTGCCTCCATTACCTAATCTGTAAAATGGATGTAAAATGGGTCCCTTCCTCCCAGGACAGGGATTAGAATCAACACTTGTGGGTTCTTAGGATAGAGGTTGGCCATTTGGGAGTACTATGAATGTGTTGGTAACTCCTAGATATCACCTCCAGGAAGAGTAGGATATGGATAAAACTTAACTGCAGAGTTTCAATACTTCATTTGATTTGTAGCAGGCTTAAGAATATGTAATGATTACACAGAATTAAATCACCCACCTCCAAACCAAACCCAAATCAAGCTCAGTAAATAGCAACTTTACCTGAAACAGGGCAGGTGTTTCAAAGAAATTGAACTGAACCCTGGAAGCCAGCTCTGCCTCACTAGCTGTCAAATTACTCATCAGCGACGAAGGCAGAGTGATGGCACCAATACTATTCCCAGGAGCCTGGGTTTCCAGAGAAACCTGGAGATAAAGTAAGAGATAATAAGTGTCTGAGGTTAATACAATGAGGTGATGAAAAACACAACTCAATATTGGAGGGACCTGAAGGGCCTCGATCTGTGATATTTCTCCAGGAAGTGGCTCTGTCCCTGTCTCTCTGGTTGGATGAGGCCTCCAAGCAGGAAAGGAAACATTTTAAGGACACATAGAAGCTGTCAAAGAGTGCAGGGACCAGGAGGACACATAGAAACTGTCAAAGAGTGCAGGGACCAGAAGACCACAGCAGCGCACACACATTAAGTCAGTAAGCAAGCACTAGGGAGAGTCTACACACTGCTTATACAGTAACGAGCAAGACTTGGTTTGACTTTAGCAGTTCTAGTTCCCAGTCCCTTTAAAGCACTGGTTCTCAATCTGTGGATTGCAACTCCCTTGGGTGTCGCATTTCAGGTATCCTGCGTATGAGACATTTACATTACGATTGATAACAGTATCAGAATTACAGTTACGAAGTAGCAATGAAATAACTTTATGGTTGGGGATCAGCATAACACGAGGAACTGTATTAAAGGGTTGCAGCATTAGGGAAGTTGAGAACCACTGCTAAAGGGTGGATAGAAAGCACTAGAAGCAGGATTTATTTTCAGCACTGCTATAGACATCGTGTAGTTATAAAACGTCTTTAAACTGTTGACATTCATCGGCGTGTCTAAGTACCCCAACTGCCTAGTATTCCTTCATGAGGATAACATTCCCTACCATCCCTTCATAACACACACACACACACACACACACACACACACACACACACACACACACACGCTCCTGAAAACAATGTCATTTTTTTCTTCACTGGCTGCTCTCTATACCAGGCTGGCCTTAAACCCAAAGAGCTCCACCTGCTGTCTCTTCCTGAGTGCTACATTTAGAGGAGTCAGCTGTTCATTCTTTTGGAATACTATCACTCCTGATAATCAACAGCAATTGCCTCCATCAAGAAATACAACAGGGGCTCCAATCATGCACAAGAAAATGTTGTTTCTATAAGAAATTCAAGGGTACCTGAAGGTGTGCAGAGTCTTTGGCTGCAAAGGTGGTTGTACTGAAATTACTGGCATTCACTCTGATCACGGCAAGAGCCAAAGAAGGGGAGGTTAGACTGATGGTTGTATCTGAAAATTTCAGCTGTAAGCCAATGTCATCTACCACTTTTAGCAACCTGGAAAGACAATTAACAGCTTAAACTTAGTCCTATCTTTCTCTCTCCTCCATGCTAATATAGCATAGCAACTGGATGCCATTATGAGCCTAGTCCTTGAGGGCAAATACTTGGCTATCACTAGTCACATAAGCAAGTATCTTGAACGTCAGAGGGGATCCTTCTAGCAACCTGTAATGTACATTATATAGGTAAATTGCTGCGTATTGTTAAACCTTGCTGAAGCAAGGAGGGCCCTTCTGTTCTAGACTCCGGCATGTTTATTGCAAGTATTCTCCAAATGTTCTTTAAAGCACCCTTTCCTGGGACAGGCTACCTCTCTAATGCTGTAACCAACAGAAAGGAAAAGGCAAGTGAAACATTGTGTTCTTGAGAAGAGCTAGAAGGTGAACTATTTCCAAGCCAGGTTACTATTGCTTATCCCATAATTCCTACAGGAAAAAAAAAACCAAAAAACCTTACAGCGATAACTGGAAGCTGGAAGCTCATCTATGTAGATGACAAAGCTGTACCTCTTCCCTGACTTTCAACTTAGAATTCTAGTTGGCTGCATCAGCTGGTTTCCGCTAGATGTTTGTAAGCCCCCAATTTGAAGTTGTCACTTTTTGATTGCTTTCTTAATTGGGCTACTTAAGTCAATCATCTCTGCTGGATGTTTTGAGGCCCCAATTTGATAATGTTTTGCTATCTGGCGCTTCTAACTATCTGTTACTCATTTGTTATATACTCAATAAACTCACTCATTCACAACAGAAAGCTCAGCTAGCATAATTCATTCTCTGAACCACACAGAACACATCTTTTCTATCTGCTACATCATACCTTTGAGCTAGAGGGGCTAACAAGGTGGGTGGAGAGTGCAGGAGTTTGCTGACTCGGTTTACCATTTCGCTTGCAAGGTTGGGCTCTAAGCTGCCCAATGACAACACCTTCTCCATTTGTGATACTTGGGCTTCCAGATCAGGAACACTGCTAGTGTTGACAACTGTATCAAAAAACCAAATCATGTTATGCATGCAGGATGAAACAAATCACTTTTGAAGATAAATGGTTCCTATGATGTGGTCAGCTCATTCCTAGGTATTTGTCCAAAAGAAGAAGGTATACTTGTTTAGAAGACTTGGTTGTCATTTTTCTTTTTAAAAAATTTTTTTAATTAATTTAATCTTGTTACATCTCAATGGTTATCCCATCCCTTGTATCCTCCCATTCTTCCCTCCCTCCCATTTTCCCCTTATTCCCCTCCCCTACGACTGTGACTGAAGGGGACCTCCTCCCCCTGTATATGATCATAGGGTATCAAGTCTCTTCTTGGTAGCCTGCTATCCTTTCTCTGAGTGCCACCAGGTCTCCCCCTCCAGAGGACATGGTCAATTATGAGGCACCAGAGTATGTGTGAAAGTTTCTACTTGTAGGTTTCTAGGACTCCCTGGATCCTTCTACGTTGTTATTTTCCCATGCTTCTCTCATCTAGAGACCCAATAGGATGTCCTCCCCCTCTGTCCCAGTTTCCTGGTAAATGAAGGATTTCACGGGATATGCCCCTTGGGCTAGTATGCAGATATAAGTGAGTATATTTGGTTGTGATTTTCATAGTAGCCTTTTTTCTTTTCTTTTATTAAAGCATTCATATTACATCTCAGTTGTTATCCCATCTCTTGTATCCTCCCATTCCTCCCTCCCTCATGCTTTCCCCTTACTCCCCTCCCTTATGTCTGTGCCTGAGGGGGACCTCCTACCCCTGTATATGCTCATAGGGTATCAAGTCTCTTCTTGGTAGCCTGCTATCCTTCCTCTGAGTGCCACCAGGCCTCCCCATCAAGGGGATGTGGTCAAACATGGTGCACTGCCTTTTTTCATAATAGTTCTAAACTAGAAATAATCCAAATGTCCATGAACTGGAAATGGATGTATAAATTATGCTATGTCTACAGTAGAAAATTATTTAGTGACAAAAAAAAATAATTTAGCTACCAATACATTACACAACAGGGATGGCTCTCCAGTTGTCAAATTTATTATGTTAAATGAAAAAAAAATCCATACTCAAAAGGTAACATCCCATATGATTCTCTTCATATGATATTTTAGAAAAGTGGAAACTACAGGGAAAATCACCAAACATTAGTGGTGGCCAGGGTCTAGGGCTAAGTGCTGACTTCAAAGAGATACAAAGGAATCGCAGAGAGTGTGGAAAGTTATGTGTGTTAATTGTGATGATGGTTACATAACCACAGGTGCTTATCTAACTGCATAAAACTGTACAATTTTATTTATTCATATAATTGAAGAAAATGTATTATATGTAAATTATATTTCAGTAAGCATAACTAAAATATTAGAATATTTATATAGTGATACAAATAGAGTAGTGGTATAAATACAAATGTTGTACTAGTATTTAATTTATAATTTATACCATTTGGACAAAGTTTTATGTGGGTTACTTTTATGAACATGAAATTATAAAGCCAATAGCCAGAATATCAGCTATAAGTGATTTTTACAGTTCTCAAATAAAAATTTGGACATCAACAATATAAACTTGTTCTTTAACAACAAACCTCTCTCTCTCTCTCTCTCTCTCTCTCTCTCTCTCTCTCTCTCTCTCTCGTGCTAGAATTACACCACACCCATTTTACAAATTAAAATGTCTCTTAATTTAATTACTAATATCTGATTTGTTATTTTGCATATTCCTTTCTGGTCTCTATCCATGTGTATCTAGTCTATTATGAAAATGAAATATTTTTAACTAGCTATTGTTGGGCCTTTATCTCTTCTCATCAAGATGCGAAAGTGTGCCCACATGTTTGTATAGCTATTCGAATGGCCCACATCTTTGTTCAAGAGTCGCTGTGTTGAGGTACATGCCTTTATATGATCACTCTGTCTTACGGAACCATTCAGCTTTATCTACCTTAAAATTTTTTCTTTTTATATATATATATATATGTATATATAAATATTAAATTAATTTATTCTTGTTACATCTCAATGGTTATCCCATCCCTTGTATCCTCCCATTCTTCCCTCCCTCCCATTTTCCCCTTATTCCCCTCCCCTATGACTGTTCCTGAGAGGGATTTCCTCCCCCTGTATACGCTCATAGGGTCACACGAACTCTGGTGTCTCATATTTGACCATGTCCCCTGGAGGGGGAGACCTGGTGGCACTCAGAGGAAGGATAGCAGGCTTTATCTACTTTTTAGCTACTAAGTTATGCTCTGGTGTGCATCTTGTATGCCTATGTCACTTCACTTCTTTTGCACTAAGACTAGAAGCATAGGATCAGGGCCTTTCTTGATGGCTTTTGGGATAGCCTGTTAGATTGCTTCTAAGGGTCAATGGGAATAACTATGAAAAAATAATCGCTGTAGACCCAGGGCAATTAATTCCTATTATACTTTACTAACCAGCCATTAAGCCTTCTTTTAAATTATGATTCCATTATTTTGCCTAAAATGTCTACTTTTATTATAAGATCATTTGAGAGCAGTGTGCTTATTATGAGAAATAGTAAATCACTTGGAAGAAGTTCAAATCTCCTTGAGAATGCTGGCATGATGGTAGAGGAAGCAGAAACCGTAACCTGAGCTCTAAACTAGTACCATACCAAGTTTGGCTTTGCCTCCTGTCCTTTAATTTCTAAAGGAAAACTTGCTTCATACTCATAGAACTAAAGATCAAGGGAGTCTGGAATACTCTTTATTCCTTTCCCTCTTCCCTTTATTGCTATACCACTAAGCCCACATGGCTCTCAGGAACCCTTTGCAGTTGTCATGGCTTTCCCACATGTGCTATTCCTAGTCAAGAGCACCTAGAATGACTTATATCCATCGTCCCATGGAATGGGTCAGGAGGTGCAAAACTGTTTGTTTTAGCTTTTGTTGCATGTGAGGTCTTAAGCCTGAAGCTTCCAAGTGTTTCAGAAGAATGGCTTAACGAGGTCTTATAATGTGTCTTGATTTGCAAGTTTTTTAGGAAGCCCAAATTCCAACAGTCCCAGTGATCACCTTGGCTTCTCATAGTTACCTGTCTCACCAGGAGATATGCTGATGGTGACCACTTCTTCAGTGACAGATAAGGCTGGTGTGGTAGGAGAGGGAACGGAGGGCTGTACAGGTGGCAAGGTGTGAGAAAGATCAGTTTGGGGCAGAGTGGAAGAGGCTGCCACAGGTTGAACAGTCAAGTCAATGGCAGGACTGGAAGCCAGGGGGGCCGCAGGCTTGGGAGATGGAATATGACTCTCTTGTGCCATAGAAGGTGTGCTTGAAGTCATATGGGTATGATTAAGGAGTTCAACCAAAGAGGAGTCATTAGCGATGTGGGAAAAATTGATGGCCTGAGGTACAAGTGGCACAAGCTTTCCAGAAGAAGATAATGGTGGGCCATGTGGTTGATCAGCAAGACAGACAATGGGATCCTGCAGATCACTAAAGGAAAAAAGAAGAAAGATACATATGAGACACAAACAGGGACTCAGAGGGCTGAGTCCTCAACCCTAGCAGCTGTCTGGTGTCACCAACTCAACAGGATTTCACTCTAAAGGAGCGGTCAGTTCACATTTGGTGTGCTTTTGCCTCTGCCTCCTTCTCCTTCATACTTCTGGGGAAGAGATATTAGCATTGTTTGACAACCCCCAGTTCTGGCTCACTGATTTACTACTGCTCTAGAGCCCTATGCCATGCTGTCACTCAGTTGAGAGGATCTTGTAACATGTTTTGTGTTCCTGACGGAAAGACATACTAAATGTCCCATTACTCAACTGGTTTCATCACACTGGAAATCTCATAACACATTTCCTATCACTATAGCTGTGTACAGTGGTCACTAGAACATGGTAAGTGATCAAGAAATATTGCTTGGATAGAAATCTGAACCATGCTGGGGCCAAAGAGATAATCCCTGGCTTATAAGTCAACTACCTTTCAATGTTTCTTAAATGCAATGGTACTCAACCTTGGCTATACATGAGCTATGTTAGAGAACTTTGAAAAACATATCCACACAGACAGTCAGACAAACTATATTGCAACTTGACTGGATTTAGAGTCATCTAGGAGACTCCATACGTCTGTGAGGGGGTTTCCAGAGAGGTGTAACTCAGGAGAGAAGATCCACTCTGAATGTAGATAGCACCATACCTGGGCTGGAGGTTCTAAAGAAACAAAGAAGAAAGCAAGCTGAGTACTAGCATTCATCTCTCTCCGCTTTGAGATTGTGGGTGCAGTGTGACCAGCCCCTTCACACATGTGCTGCCACTTACCCTGCTGTGACAAACACTATCCTTTGTTAAACTGCAAAGTGAAAATAAATCACTTCTTTCTTTAAGTTGCCATTATCAGATATTGTGATACAGAATTGAGAAATCTAATATAGGTTGATAGAGGAAAGATAGATTTCCATGGCTTATACTCATGTCTCATTCAGTTGGTCTTGGGATGGAGTGTAAGGAGTCTGAGGCATGTGCATTTTCTAAACCCTCGGGTAACTTTCTTGATCACATCAAAGGTTACTCTGTCTTAGAACATATTAGGGAAGAGCAACTAAAAGTGGACAAATACAAACCTAGTAATGTCTCTGATAGACCCAGATTTAGATGAGACAGAAAAACCAATGAAAATATATTCTTAGCGCTTCCCTTATGCATGAGGGTGGATGACTACATCACAGAACATTGAATAAGCATAAGTTTAAAGTGAATTGGAGATGTGGCTCAGTGGTCAAGGTGCTTGCTTATGCTTAGCAAGTATGAAGCCCTGTGTTTGGTCCCAAGCACCCCATAAACTGGTGATCCTGGCACTGGGGGAAGTAGAGACAGGAGCTCTGGAGTTCAGGACATTGACTACATAGTGATTATAAAATTAGTGGATTTAAGAGGGAACAAGAAAGTGAGATAGAGACCAAGAGACAGAAACACACACACAGAAAGAGAGCCCTCTGGATAATTTGTTCCATGCCTGTGAGATGTCATTTTCTACATCATCTACGAAGCTGTGGCAAAGATGCCTTGCAAAATGTACATGAGATTATCTTTAGAACTATGGAGCTTGCAGAAGCCAGACACCCACCATGGCCTCCCATTTTAGAGCTCAGTTATAAAGAGGCTGTCTTGGATTCCTGTTGCTCCTGCTAGTCCTGCCCATTCAGGCACGGAGAAAGCATCCAATAAACAACAGGGCAGTCAAAGATGACAAAACTCTTCAATGCTAGTGCCTAGATACTCTGCCCCCCCCTCCGCCCCATACAGCTGGTCTGTAGTTTCTGGGATTGAGCACAGCGCAAGCATCCATGCTCTTTTGAATGTTGTTCTTGGCTGAGGTGTAGCCTGTATGCAGTCAAGTGTATTTGGCTTGCATTTAGCACCTGCTGAATGCTGTGTACATATATATAGATCAAAGTCTAAACATAGAGCAGTCTGGGAACCCCTGAAGGGTATCCTGACACATCAGCATGTTTCCAAAGTGCCCCATAGGTGTCTACCAACCCTAAGAACGAAGATATTTGAAAGACCCAGTGACCATACAATTCATTTCTAGCACAGTAGTTATCCCATTTGGCTTCACATTAGAATTATCTCCCTTGAGGATTTGTAAAGTCTCAGAAGCTTGATACCAGACCAGTCTTTGAAAGTAGGGATCAGGAACTTATTTTTTTTATTAGTTCCTCAATGATTTAGGCATAATACAATAGTTGAAAAATCATTGCATTGCTGTATACTTAGTCTTCAAAGTGGGGTTCAGGATCTGGCTGTGGTAGTGCATGCCTTTAATCCTAACACTGGGAAGACAGAGGTAGATGGATTTCTGTGGGTTTGAGACCAGCTGGATCTATAGAGTGAGTTCCAGAACAGTCAGTTACATGATGACACCTTTCTTAAACAAAACAAAAAACCAACTATGTCAAAGTGGGCTTCAGGGACCCCAGGAGACACTAGCCTCCTCCAGGAGTTTGCTAGAAATGCAGAATTGCAGGCTCTTCCCCAAACTTATTGGGTCACAACATACATTTCAAAAGATGCAAAGGGATTGATGTATGTGGAAACAACTGAAACTGATCAAATCCACTTTCTAATTTACAGAGACTAATTCATTCTCCCATCTAAGACTTTGAAGGTAGAAAAGTGGTTGCTCTAGAATGGACATGAATCTCTCTCTCTCTCTCTCTCTCTCTCTCTCTCTCTCTCTCTCTCTCTCTCTCTCTCTCTCTCTCTCCCTCTCTCCCTGTGTGTGTGTGTGTAGCCAGAAATATATAATCAGGCATGGGCCTGATTCTTCCTAATAGCTCTCTTAATGGATAGTCATTAGAGGCTAAGGGTGCTTCCTTAAGAGTGATGGCCTTTTGCTCTGATTCTGACACCTCCAGACATCCTACCCCCTAAATAGTTCTCAGCCTCTAGCTTAATGGAAGATGTTAAGCTTAATAGGTATGTCTATCTTCAGTTTTTATAGCAAAAAATGCTACAGATCTTTTGACACTTTAACTGTTCCTTGGACCCAGTGTTTTAACATATCCCAGATGTATGACCTGTATTGGACTGACAGAGAACACTCGGCCTTCTGTTCCCAAATGGGAAGCTTCTCATGTTAAATTATGTCATTTTTTTCTTTTACTAAAAATAGTTTTTTTTCATACAATATCATTTGATTACAGTTTTCCCTCCTTCAATTCCTTTCAGTTTCTCCCCACCTTCCCTCCTATCCAGATTTACACCCTCTCTTCAGGCATCTAAGGTATAATAATAAAATAAATAAGATTTAAAAACACATTTTAATAGGACAAAACAATCAAAAGAAAAAACCCAAAGAAAAAGCATGAGAAACATATAGATTCAGAAATACCCACTGTGCACATATAGAAATCCCACAAAAACACACACCCAGAAGTCATAATGTATAGGCAAAGGATCTGTATGGTTTTAAAAATAAATCCCAGACTATTGTTTTCTGACTATAGAAAAAAATAAAAAATCTGCAAAGTAAAAGGAGGAAGAGGCAGAGAAGAGGAAAAGGACAGGGAGGAAATGGAGATGACAAAATATTCTGGCAGGTCAGCCATGGGTAGTTATGTGAACATGAAAATTGGTTCACTCGTTTTTTTTCTATGTGACTTTCACAGACTTTTCCCCAGTTCTCCTCCATAAAGAAACGACTTTATGGAAGATATTCTCATGGGGGGGGCAGTTGAAACAGGATTTTCCAGTGTAGCTTTCGCTAATCTGGAACTTGCTCTGTAGACCAGAGTGGCCTTGAACTCACAGAAATCTTCCAGCCTCTTCCCCCTGAGTGCTGGGATTAAAGGAGTGTGCCCCTACCACCCTGCCTATGAATCCCAATTTTGATTGTTAAAACCACCCAAAGTGTCTTTACTCCCTTTACTTTGGGTTTTTGAGACAGAGTCTTACTCTATGCATCCCAGATGAAATATAAACACACTATTCAAAGAGTCTCAAGGTGAAGCTCCTGCCTCAGCCTTTTGAGAGAAGAGGTTTGAAGCCTGAAATATCTAGAGTATTTCTCAGATAATTCTGCCAAAGAATCTCTGAGGGTGGTGGCTGAGAATCAGCATTTTTAAAAACTGAAATATGAGCTAATGTATGGCTTTTGAAAAAATGACAAAACACCAAAGTTCCATGCGCCCTTCATCCAGTCTTTCCAATGGTCACTTATGAAATCCAGAATGAAACCCAAATACCTATCAACATTTAGCACACCATCCAGCTAAAAACAGTCTGTAAGGCTCACCCAGTGATTCCAGTGCGCAGACAAGACTGAGAACCACCGTCTTGAGAGAGGAAGCACCACAAAATAGAAAACCATTTTCTTTAAAACTGAACGCCTCACTTCAGTTTGAAAATTCTGACTATCCTTGGCTAATATGGTGACTAAATATTGTACATATGTACAATTTTATTTCCCCATTTGATTGAATTTATTTATTTGTTTTTGCTATTGATTTGTTTGTCTCTTTATCCACTGGTTTATTGATTGATTGATTGATTGATTGGTTTATGAGAAGCTCAGCAAATTTGTTACATACCACTGCAGTTTTTCTAACTCTTCTGGTGAGGAAGGGCAGGGAGTTCTGAGAGAACAGCAGCACTGTTCTAGAGGAGACAAAAAAAAGAAAGAAAGAAAAAAAAAGAGGATAGAAAGAAAGAAGAAAATACATGGTCAAGAATAAAGCAAAATAGAAGCCCAGACTTACATAATATATATGATTGTCATACTGACAGACTATGTTTTTAAAGAGTAATTGTCTAGAATTGGTGGCAAAATTTACTGTGTTTATATTGACAATTATATATACATAATACTTGATAAAATATTTATTGAGTGACTAACTTTTTTCTGTTTAGTCATGTGCCTGCCATATCAATCTCTCTTTAGAAACTCCAAAGAAGGATTGAGAAGTAAATATATCCTGGAGAAAATTAGCTTAAGTGGAACAGACCAGGTAAAGAAAAACAAATTACACATGACATCACACACTTGTGGAATCTACAAAGGTCTAACTCACAGAAAGAGAGAATGAAATGGGGTCTACCAGATGATACAAAAAAATTAAATTAGATTAAAGAAATTTTGGCTAAAGGACACAAAATTCAGTTAGACTTCAAGAGACTGATTTTGTGACATGGTGACCATAGTTAATATATTGCATACAGGAAAATTACTGAGAGTAAATTTTAAATGTTCTTATCAGAAAGAGAAAAATGTAATTATGTGAGGAAATACATATGCTAAATATCCTACCCTCAAAATCCTACACTGTACACCAAAACATCAGTGTACACATAAATATACACAGCTACCTGTCAATTAAAAATGAATTAGACAAGACCTAGCAACAATCCAATGAATGAATACTCTACACTGAGCTCTCCATCTCCATAGAGATTTTTAAAAATCATACTTTCAGATGACATATTGATACTTTTTAAAAAATGGAAAAAAGAACCTTTTCAGACATAAACATTCACGTGAAAAAGAGCACAGCCATAGACAGAGCCATCTTACCCATTGGCCGAATCTGTACACTTTTGAAAGTAACCATCATGGCACACACATTCATTGTCTTATTCAGTTTTATTGTGAATGTACAGTTTAATGTGCTGTAAAGAAAAATGCAGACAGAATGTTAGTATGTACGGATAGTTAGTATATATATTGGAAATTTGCCTATACTTTGGAATTGCTTTTGCAAACTCAAGGTGATGAAAGGGGCATTTTTAGTGTTACTTCCCAATAGTACTCCAGGAACCTTACCAATACCCATCTTCTAGCATGTGATGGCTGCTCTTGCTTGTCAACTTGACTAAATCTGGAATTAATGGAGTTTGTCTTCATTTGAAGTGGGAAGATGCACCTTTAATCTGGGCCACACCAGCAGACAGGGAGGAAGGAAGCTTGCTCTCTCTTTGCCTGCTTGCTCTCACTCTTGATAGCAAGTCCATCCCTTCACTGGCACTAGAGCCTACTTCTTTGGGATTCCAGAATATACAGAAGACTAGCTGAGACATCCAGCATTGTGCACTGAACAACACTAGATTCTTGGACCTTCTGTTGGTAGACAACCATTGTTGGACTGGCTAGACCACAGCCTGTAAGTCATTCTAATAAACCTCCTTTATATAAATATAGATACAGATATAAATATATACATACATATGTGTATGTATATATGTGGGGTTTATATATATGTAAACATATATACAAACATATATATATATATATATATATCCTATAAGTTCTGTTTCTCTATAGAGCTCTGATAATACGTACAGTCTTGACTTTACCCTCAGCACTTTATTATTAAAAAACACCAGGTTCACATCCACAGGTGTTTCAGACAAAGACCTCTGTCCACACTTGGCTCCTGATTTGTTTTACAGGCATGCAACTTGGACAAAAAGATTAGCACCTTGACATTTATAATTTTTACCACCCTTTCGCAAACCCCTGGCTATTTGCCTATTTCCATAGGTATTTCAAATTCCAATACAGAAAGATTTCTACAAACTAGCCTACCTAAATGTTAAGGTCTCTTAAATCCCAATTCTCCCTGCAATTCAATGTAGATAGCAGATGACAACATTTTAAGCTGTTATCTCCATTTCTAATGATATAGGAAAAAGAAATTGTGCTGCAATTATTGGAGAGAGGGAGGAGGAGTAAATATTCAGATATTCATAGTATGTGGGGATTCAGTGTAGAGTTTCATAAAAGACTTGCCATGGTTTGCATCTGGAATAGTTAATGAAAATTGTCAGGTTCTTGTGGTGAGTTTACCATTTTAAAAGCCACTAATTTAGCAGCCAGGGCCACCACAGAACACAACTTCAAATAGTTATCTGTACTGCTCCCATTAATTGCTTTACTTCTCTATATATATATTTTGTCTCTTCTTTTTACATTCTATGTGTTTCTGTCTCCTTATTTCCTTTCCCAAGCTCCTTTTCATAGCTCTTCTTTTCTATCTGGCATTTACCTTGCCTGGCCTAATGTGAACCATTTCAGAGTTCAGGACACTGGCGGCCCAAAGAAATGAGAGGAAAGATGTTAACAGAGTGATTTGTATTTATAAAATATATAAATACAAAATATCACCAATATTTATTTATGTTAGAGGAAAAGCCTTTGAACTGACAATTTAACTAAGCTTTCTTTCTGTTTTTGTTTTGTTTTGTTTGGTTTGGTTTGGTTTTTTGAGACAGGGTTTCTCTATGTTATCTTGGCTGTCCTGGACTCACTTTGTAGACCAGGCTGGGCTTGAACTCACAGTAATCCTTCTGCCTCTGCCTCTGCCTCTGCCTCTGCTGGGATTAAAGGCAAGTGCCACTATGCCCAGTCTTAACTAAGCTTTCTTGATTCTTTATTTTCATAAATGGAGAAAAGATATCTATAAAAATTTAAAAGAACTTACTTTTGGGCCTCTGCTGTAGCACACACTATAAAATAAGCCTGGAATAAATAAACAAAAGTACATACATTACTTCAACACTTAGAAATGTCAGAAAAGGCAATCCAGGGTTAATCACAGAATTTCAGAACCACTAGAACCCTAGAGATAGTGTACACTCCCATTGAGTTCTCAACGTAGCATAAAAGACATTCAGGCCTTACAAGCTCTGTCTGGAGGCCCCCAGTGTCAGAGCTCACACAGTCTTCCAGAGGTCTTATTTAAAGGAACTTCTGGACTTACACAACAGCAATCCTACCTCCTCACAATGCCCGCCCATGGCTCCTAGTTCTGAATTTTGGAACAGTGTACCAGGTTCATTCACTCTTTTGGCATGACAGATTTGGGAGAATCTTGAATGTGTATCTCCCAAGAATGCAGAAGTCCATATACTTCCTCTGAATAATAATAACAAGCAAGGTATAGGGTATACTATGGTTACCTCACTTGACGACTGTAGAGTTTTGTTGAGCTCTGATCGCCTACTAATAGAAAGAGAGAAATTAACATGAAGGAGACCAGTAGTGATAAGAAATTCAAAACAAAGTAGCTTAAAAGCAGTTAGATCAGGCATGTGGTATGTACTGCTTACAGTATTCACTCTGAAGAGACATGAGGCTTAATGAGAGATTGCTATGTGGTGGAAATCAATTATTCATAGGACAAAAAAAAAACCCCTAACCAGATGGGAGATGGGTCAGTCCTAGTTACGAGCAAGATATAAACTATGGTCGCGTGATCGTGTTATTTATTAGGCTACTGCAAACCCCAAGGCAGGTTCTTTTTTTTTCTTTTTCTTTTTAAATATATTTTATTAATTTATTCATATTACATCTCAATGGTTATCCCATCCCTTGTATCCTTCCATTCCTCCCTCCCTCCCATTTTCCCCCTTACTCCCTTCCCCTATGACTGTGACTGAGGGGGACCTCCTCCCCCTGTATATGCTCATAGGGTATCAACTCTCTTCTTGGTAGCCTCCAAGGCAGATTCTTTTGGCAGACAGCCAAAGAAAGAGCTGGCTTGGGGCAAAGATTTCTGAGAAGGGTAAGCCAATCATCCTGGGCCTGTGATTAATACCTCATCTGCCTTCAATGGACACACCTTCTCTCTCTAGGACTCCAGCCCTTTCCCCCACCTCCTCTAACATCCCTCTGGAAATTTCTCTCATTCCTCATCTTCATTCCTGTTTATACTATATTTTTCATTTCTTTAATTTGGCAGACCTTCACTGATGTTAAGATGAAAGAATTCTAGCTAAAGAATTCACTGTTCTTGCTGGGCAGTGGTGGCACCTGTCTTTAATCTCCAGCACTCAGGAGGCAGAGGCAGGTGGATCTCTGTGAGTACAAAGGCCAGCCTGGTCTACAAAGTGAGTCCAGGACAGCCAGTGCTTTTAACACTGAGAAATCTTGTCTTGAAAAACTATAATAATAATAATAATAATAATAATAATAATAATAATAATAATAATAACAACAACAACAACAACAACCATCATCATCATCATCATCATCATCATCATCATCATCATCATCACTCTTTTCAAGAGAGGTGACTCTGCCCTCCAGGAGACATCTGTCTGGAAACATTTCTGGTTGTCACACCAGGGAGGCTGCTGCCAGCACCTGGTGGGGTGAGACTAGGAGCACTGATAAATATCCTACAACAGCCCCCATGACAGAGAACCATCGGACCCAAGTGGGCAACAATGCCGGGGTTGAAAATGCCCTGCTCCAAGGAATAGGCAACATTTCTAGGTGGCTACTGGCAAGATCTAGAAAAGAAGTGCATAACAGTAGTCCACTAGCTTGCATTTGCCAAAAGTATGCTTATACGGCACCTTCTTTCTGTGGGTTTCTGTGGTCCTAGCTGTTCCTTCTGCTCCCAATTGACATCCTTAAACTGTCCTTTGGCACATGATCCATGCACATTTATTAAGTTGTTCCTCTCAGCCACAGTAGAAAATCTATGGTCTAACTAGGGACATTAATAATGCATCTCATTGTCTTTGGAAGTTCTTGCAAGATGAGGTGTACTGAACAAAAATTTCCCTCTGTGACCTTTGTTGTTTTAGACAGTGTCTCTTATGTGGCGCTGGCTGTTCTGAAACTTGCTACATAGACAAGGCTAGCCTTGAAATTACAGAGATTCACCTGCCTCTGCCTCCCAAATGCTGGGATGAAAGGTATAAGTTCAGTGTTCCCGCTTTGACTGTTTCATGACAAGATTTTAAAAAATGATATATAGTAAGGAGTGTCCCATTTTTGACATCGTGACACAGTGTTTTCACTTGCAAAGTTTATATTAAAAGACCATATAATTGAGATATTCCTGAAAACATCTAATAGTGTTTTAGATATGTTTACAATGTTGGGCCTCTTTCATGTCTCTCCTCGGTTGTATGTGGCTTGCTAGCCATAGGTTGAACATTCTTGCAAGATATTCGGACTTAGACTTGTCTAATAATAGCTGGAGAGTAATTTATATTAAAATTGAAATACCAATTCAGATGAAGCTTTTGTTTAATTTCAGAGCACCAGAGGGAACAAACTCAGGGGACTATTAGTTGATGACAGTTAACTATGGTTTGTTTGCAAAGTAGGCAAGAACTAATTTGCTCTGCATCCTTTGGGTCTCTGTGCCCTATTCTTGCTCTCTAAAAGCAAAAATAGCTCAACATGTGTTGTTCCACATGGTGTATATAAAGTTTTAAGGCAAACATAGACTACTCACTTCAGTTCACTTAGAGACAGGACTCCAGTGAAGGTGCCATTAGCTGTATCTTGATTCTGTTGGAGGTGAGAACCCATTAAAAACAATAACAATGAATGTCATCTTTAAACATATTCTCTAACAAAGTTTAATTTTTAGCTATCCAAATAATTATGCCCTAAAGAACGGATCCTAACTCCATAAACTACTGATGACCATACTGTGGATACATAGATAATGAGGGTACCCAAGAGTGAATCGGTATTGGATGAGCCAATTGGCTCTATTTATTTTTAAAGTGTCAGAGTCAGTAAGTTCTGTCTTTCTTCCATTCAAGGGTTCCCCCACAACAGTGCTATTAAAGTTCTCCTCATGACGGGTTTCAGAGTTTAGGTACATCAGTGTAAAAAGAGAAATTTGATAGTGCCAATGCTGTATTTCTAATGCTCAGAACATCTAACATGTAGTAGGCATTTAGGAAATAATCAATGAATGAACAAGCACATTTGGCCTAGATGCTCTAGGTTCTGGGACGATGTATAACACTGTATTTGAATGCCCCAAGTGCAGAACACAACCACACCTGGAAGATTCTTGTTAAGCTTTTTCACAGTCATAGGGGAGGGGAGTAAGGGGAAAATGGGAGGGAGGGAAGAATGGGAGGATACAAGGGAGGGGATAACCATTGAGATGTAATATGAATAAATTAATAAAATTTTTAAAAAGGAAATTTCTAAAGTAAATTGATACTTTTTACTGGTAATAGGTCTGCAAAATATTATCATTCTTATTCAACAACAAACCCAGTAAAAACTAAAATATAAATATTAGAAAAATAACACAATTATTATGAATTCAAGACCATAGTACAAAGCTAGAAAATTTAGGAGACAGAATTTGCTTATGTTTGCTCATAAATCAAATATATCAAGTATCACAAATATTCTGAATATTTGCAGTTAAAGAAAATCTTGAAAACCTACCTGGGTAACATTGTGGTCGTCATCATATTGAAACACTATCTCACCTCTAAAAAACACTAAAAATAAATTTTCAGAAAAAGTTGAGACTTGTGTCCTTACAGTTTGAGGGTTAATACAACATATTACAACGTTATTATTTTATAAACAGTTTAATCATGCTCTTTGGTTTGAATTCTACTCTTCTATCGATGGCTTCTCATTGCTTGCCAATAGCATTTCTAGAAGATAGGAGCTACAAGTTTGACCTTATGATGCTTTCATTTCTACCTGCTGAATCTTTTTCACTTTAAGATAATTGGGGGCTATGGTTCCAATGTGACCTTTCAAAGAACATCTTTTAGAATTGGAGTCATGGTGACATAGATGTATGTGTGTGTGTGTGTGTGTGTCTGTGAGAGAGAGAGAGAGAGAGAGAGAGAGAGAGAGAGAGAGAGAGAGAGAGAGAGTTTTCATCAGTTTTTACATTTTTTAAAAGAATTTAATATACTAGTATTTCATTTATATCATTTCCTTCCTCCATCTCCCCTCTCCAATTTCTCCCAAATCTCTACCTGGCCTTAAATTCATGGCCCCTTATTCCTTAATTATTATTGCTTTACACACACACACACACACACACACACACACACACACACACACACACACACGCACACATGCACACACGCACACACGCACACACGCACACACGCACACACACACGAAATTTGAATTTGAGATCATTTAATGAAATTTATATTGATACAGTAACTTCAAATAATATAGCCCTCAGTTATTAAAAACAAAGACACTCCAGCTCTGCATAAAATTATGCACTTTAAAAAATATCAAACTTTCGAAACCTTGTTTAGATTCTCCCTTCCTCCCTCCCTACCCCCGCTCCCTCCCTCCTTCTCTCCTTTCATCTCTCCCTCTCTCTTTTTTCTTTCTCTCTCTTTTTCTTTCTCTCTCTCTCTTTCCTCACATTCTTGTTGAGTATGTTAAGAGTTTCATAAGTGTTCGGGGAACACAGTAGTTCTGGTTGCATGGACCAACAAAAACGCTACCACCTTTTAACCCTCAGCCTAATTCTTCCTGGCCAGAAAGTTCCCAGCTTATTCACAGGTCTTTAATGGACCCAGACTGGAAACCTGCAAAACGCAGAGGCTTCTAGTTTTTGGCAGGATACCAAGGGGTTTCTGATGCCAGAAGAGGTGGTTCCCTAATGGGGTTGTTTTCACCAGTCACTACGACAAATGGTCAATTCAGTCACTTAATGTGGGAAACATTACTCCAACCGGCTTTCTGGCATCTGTTATTCAAGATAAACAAAATTATAAAACTACATTTTGGTTATCAAATATGATTTAGACACAAAACAAAACTAAACATCAGTTCTAGCCCAAGACAAATGGTGATGCTGCCAAATAACGACATAATAGGGATATAGTAAAGAGAAGGGTAAGACAGGGTAGAGGCAAAGAGGATGAAAAAATAAGAGAAAGTTGTACTGTACAGATGTGTAAAAATAAAATGTATCCAATATGTTTTTGTGGTGGTAGGGATTGAGCCCAGAATGTTGTACAGATTAGGCAAATGCACTTCTACTGAGCTACACCCTTTGCCCATTTTACAACAAGCTAACAGTTCCCTCTTACAGTGTCCCTGGAGCACATCAGCAGAAAGCTTATGGGGAGCAAATCTCATACTCACACAGTAGGAAGTATTTGTAAAATACTAATTTTTTGTATTTTATGCATGTGGGTTTGTACATGTGAATATAGTACCTATGGTGACTAGAAGAGGAGGTAGAATTCCCCTTGGAAATGGAGTTAGAAGTGGTTGTGAGGTGCCCCATAGGTACTAGGAACCAAACTCCGGTCCTCTGCAAGAGCAATATGTTCTCTTAACCTCTGAGACATATCTCCATCCCTCAAGTATTTAAATATTTAATTTCTTGTTTTCTAATCTATCAAATTGCATTTTACTTAATATGTTATCTATATTTTGATTTCAGACATCTCTTCATCCCTGTAGTATTTAAGTAGGAAATTGTCTTGTTTTCTAGTCTATTCAATTGTATTTTTAATTGAAATATTACTAATATTTTTCAGAAGAAATATAACACTGTAAATAGGAATAAGATATGAAAGGTAAAAAAATCCTCTAATGATTATTACTACAATTGATAGCAAGATTTTATATTATAAAATACATCATTACCTTCCTCTTCTTTCTACCCATGATCTCTAATCCAGTTCTGAGCTGCCACAGCATATTTTTCTGTTTTTCACATTTGCTTTCGTTGGTTTTAATAAGGAGGAAAGCCCAGAGAGCCAAATCAATGGGAGAAAAAAGGTTGTTTCATGCCTCTGGGCCATGGCAGAAGGAAAAACTATTCCTATTTCAAAAATAGCATGTTCTCAAGAGATTTCCAACTCATTTTAAAAACAGTGGACAGTCTTAGAGATGGCAAAATGTTACAGACACTACTGGAATTAGAATTTGATTAAACTAGGTATATATGAGGGCTCAATATTCTAAAAGTCTGGTTTGTTTTCCTCTTAGCAAAAGATAATACCTTGTTTTTGAGTCATAATACTTAAGATCCCATGAAAAAGCTTGAGGGATTTACATATAACAAGTGACTTCCAACAATCAATAATAAATTTTATTATTACTTCATTCATACATTAATTCTAAGGGTAGTAGAAACAGTATGGATTTAAAGCTAAAGTGAAAATGCTTGTTGTAGTGTTCCATGCTTCATATTAAGGAAGTCCACGAACGCGGGCTGTGGTGGCGCACGCCTTTAATCCCAGCATAGAAAAACACAAAACACAAAACAAAAACAAAAACCAAACAAACAAAAAAAGGAAGTTTATCTTCTCTGGCTAGAAAATAGAAAGATAATTTCAGCCAAGTCTAAAAGTTTTTTTTTTTAATTAGGCTCTTGTAGTAGTCTGGTTGTATGAGAAAGGGACAGCTCAGAAAGTCATATATAAACACAACAGGAGAAAAAGAAACCTTGTCTCTTTGAAGCAAGCTTTTCTGGGAGTGTAGAATGCTCTCTAGCACTAACCTGAGTCATTGCAAATAGATGTCAGATTGCAGATATTTCTCTGGGGTTTGACTCCTGAAAAAAAGAAACCCAACTGGTTAAGCATAATAATAACTGTGCTTATTATTATTATTATTATTATTATTATTATTATTATTATTATTATTATGCATATTATATACTAAGTACTGCACTGTCAAGAAAATTTGCCAATGGAGATATCAACTGTAGACCAATAATATTAAAAAGCTGAACAGAATTGGGCTGGATAAATTGCACAAAGACTAAAGGAATACGTTTTTACTTAGATGAGCAGCTATGAGATGTGACTCTACTATGCTTTGGTATACCACTGTCTGACCTTCAATCCCTCTCTGAAATTTCTTTGTCCCCTTTCCTAATTAATCCTTCTCCTGTCCAATATAAAGAGTGAATCATGGAAACAAATCACATATGAAGAATTTAAATGAGCTACTCCTGAATCATATACCCTCCTTTCCTTCCAAGGTAGGAAAATCCTAGAAGACACTAATGTTAGTCTTCACTCATATAGAGTATGCACAAATGCATAATGGCAATAATAGGAATGTTATGATTTTCACTCCATGAACAAAAGTTAGCTTATTCAGGCATATTTGTTGAGTACTCACTATAATTTCTGGGTTATGAAGGGTCATACATACAGATCTTGCCCTTAAGGAGCTTACACTCTGATGGGTAAGACCGGTTAGGAAATAGAAGGCTTGTGTGATGGCGCTCATAATCTAGTGGATGATACTAGCCAGGAAATAAAAATGTTGAATGATGCACACGACATCAGGCCACAGAAACACTCAAAGGAGGAAGAGATGAATGGGAGAATGATTAAGCGCCATTAAACAAAAAACAAATCTTATGCAGAGCAACCTGAGAAACACTTTCTCCTTTGTGAAGGAAGTGCATCTTTTTTTTTAAAAGCTCAAAGTTCCATTCAATAATTATATCTTTTTGTTGACATCTAATAAATTCAGAGAAAATAGGATGGTGGGGAAGGCAAATGCTGATGAGATACTAAGTAAACCAGTAAAGAAAAAAGATAATTCAAAAGACTATTATATTAAGCAATATTTACTCTCCTTGCTAT
This sequence comes from Acomys minous, assembly GCF_964271855.1. Classification (NCBI taxonomy): domain Eukaryota; kingdom Metazoa; phylum Chordata; class Mammalia; order Rodentia; family Muridae; genus Acomys; species Acomys minous. The sequence continues at coordinate 125,981,777 of NC_140488.1, read as the reverse complement.
ATCTTCCTTGGTCAGAATTATATGTGCAATGCCAAACTGCAAGCCTATTTCCATTGGACAATATCAGCTGTTCTTGTGAGAAATCAGTTTGGATGCAAAAGAAAATTATAATTTGACTCAGTGCGCATGATCTGGTTTCTGTCAGAATAATTTATTGGTGTATGAGTGTCAGGCTTCAACTAAATTTAGATTCTGTAAACAAACTGAATTTCACACTATGCAAAATACTATAAAATGTACAGATGGTAGGGGGTAATGCTTTCAATAGCCTTTAAACCACTGGTCCCTCTCTTGCTAAGCTTGCCATTCTCCTCCAAATTTTACCTGCATCTCCATCACCAGGAAAGTGTGTCTTTTGCTGCACTTTCTCAATGAGAATTTTTTCCCCATTTCTAGGACTCTTATCTATAATTCCCACCCCTTCCTCAGTATATGACTACAGATTAATTCTTTAAATCCTGACTGATAACAACATTACCTGAGAGTGGTCAGATAAAACACATTTTAGGTTTTGTGAGTTAGGTGATTTCTGCTGCAACAACTCAATTCTATGTAGCAGAAAATTAGGAACAGAAAATAATTTAAACAAATAGGCAGGACAATATTCCAATAAATTCTATTTACAGAAACAGACAATAAACAAGATTTTCCTATTGAAATTGATGAAAAGCCTTCATTGGACATGTCTTATGTGCCTGAGATTGCACTGGGTTCTTAAAAGTACATTGTCTCTTCTTTTTTCCTCTGTCTCTCTGTCTCTGTCTCTGTCTCTCTGTCTTTCTCTGTCTCTCTCTCTGTCTCTCTCTCTGTCTCTCTGTCTGTCTCTGTCTCTGTCTCTGTCTCTGTCTCTGTCTCTGTCTCTGTCTCTGTCTCTGTCTCTCTCTCTCTGTCTGTCTCTGAGACAGGATTTCTCCATATAACCACCCTGCTTGTCCTAGAACTCACTCTGTATACCAGGCTAGCCTCAAACTCGCAGAGATCCGCCTGCCTCTTCCTCCCAAGTGCTGGGATTAAAGGTATGCACCACCATGCCCAGCCATCACATCTTCATTTAAAAAAGGTTTGATCTTTCTAGTTCTTTTATTAATTATATTCTTACTCATTTCTACAAGCCCCTCTGTTGCCTATGTATCTTAATCATGTTACAATTATATGTGGGTTTGGGGGTGTAGCTTTGGTGAAAGGGTACACTCTTAGCATGTGATAGGGCCTGTGTTCAATCCTCAGCACCTAAATAAACAAACACACAAAAATACTGGTAAAATTCTTTACTTTATCTGCACATATGTTTATTTCAGTTAATTTTTTATCCTGTCTCCCCTTAAACTAAAAGATTCTTGAGGGTAGGAACTGGCTGATTACTATTACCCAGACCAAACACCTAGTAAAATTTCAGGTAGCCAAGGAATATACATCTATTCATTAAGAACAGATTTTTTTAAAAGTAGGGAAAAAAAGACAAAGAAATCATAAATGCCAGCCATTTCTTTAGTTATAAAAAGAAAGTCTTGATATTGATAATAAGTCATACCTGATGCATTGAAGGTTTTTACTATAATAATTTTAGCTTTTTCTGCAAAGAAGCAATTTAAATATTAGAGCAGAATTGTTGCTTTAAAAAAACAATTTGCCATGAGTATAATTTTTTTAGTGAAGTGCTAAGAAAAGCACACTGTTGACATCTTGAAGAAACCATTGGTCATCTCAGCAGCAGAATGAGTGGGACTCTCATTCACAGAACATGCAGCATTGGCCTAGGGTGGTTCTCAGAGTTTGAATCACATATTTACCCAGTTAGATCACACCCATTACACATCCCACCGCTTGTGTAATTCTACTTCAGTTTCCAGGCACTACTACTAGACCAACAAGTGTGAATTTACAATGCTGGTGGGTGGGTAGGACTAAGTTATAAACAGTGCCTTCGGATGACAGGTTATAAAAAACCATGTGATTCGGAATGAAAGTCAGTATGATTCAGTGCATACTGAATAAAAAAAAATATTGCTACTATACTTTGCAGTTGAGAATCCCACTTTCTTCCTTAAAGTTAGTCCAATACTATCCTCATTTTACTGTCAAGACCATCTGTTGCATAACAAGCTCCCAGTACAACCAAGACTGCTTAAGTCAGAGATCCAAAGGCAAATATTAATGTGCTCTGAAAAGCAAGCCTTAGGAATATCTTTCCAAAGATCTTTGGAGACAAAGTCCATGGGTCCATCCCCCAGATGATGGAGAATCAGGTTCAGAAAACCTTGTGTAAGGAGGATTGACCACTGTACGAGGCTGCATTCAAGGCACAACAGAATTTCTGTTGCCTAGAGCAGATAGGCAATTTTGAAGAAAAGACTAAGCTCAAAGCTTGGAGACACACTGAAGAGTAATGATATTATACAATTTCAGAAACCTTTACATGTGTGTTACTGATGAGCTCACCTCAATGTGTGATTCATGGACAATGGTTGGTCATAATTACACAGGCGGATAGCATTTTGTCCTGCCATTAATAATTCTTTATGCATTATTTTGTTTGCCTTGTTGTTTTTCTCTCCATAGCAAGTGAAGCACAACTGTGAAGTGAACTTGTATTTTTTTATATAAATCATAAAAATATTTGATTTCACTAATAATCAAAAATGAAAAATCCTAAAGAACAAGACTTAATAATATATAATATAGTCTCAGCAAAGGTACAGTGACATTCTCATCCACTGCTGGCAAAATGTTATGGGATACAATTTTTCTAGAAGGTAAATAGGCAGTAGTTCTCAAGGGCCTTAAAATATTCAAACTGCTGACCCATTGTACCCAGTCTTTGTAATGTATCTTATAGAAATCAGAGGTGAATGCAAAGAAGATGGCATCAGAATGTTCATTGCAATAATTTCTATTATATATGCAAACAACTTTAATATTTAACATATGGCACACAATGGAATATCAAGTCATTAATAGCAACAGTGGAGAATACGTAAATTTTAATATTGAGTTAAAAGAGAAACAAAATCTATGTAAATTATGATGATTTTGCATACACACACACACACACACACACACACACACACACACACATATATATATATATATATATATATATATATATATATAAAATCTCACATGAAAATGTACCAAACTACTAACAATAATAGTTTTAGTAAAGTAACACTCAAGATGTTTTCTATTTTCTTCTGTATATTTCCCTATATTCTCTATTTTATGAGCTAATGTTCATTGCTATAATATTTAAAAAAAAAGTAACAAATGTTATTTTTAAGTAGAATGTGATGGCCATAATAAGAAGTTTAGGAGTGTGGTGACAACAGAATGATAGCTCAATGACAGAGTCAAAAATGCAAACAAAGGTTGCATACCTAGGAAAATAAGCAAAGGAACAATAAACACTTGTTCCTTTACTAGTCCATTAGACTCTACATATGAAAAACTCAGGAAACCACAGAAGACAAGCTATGGCATTCAGAAACAATTTGAAATTACTTGTTTTGTTTAAAGTCAACAATACTTCTGAAGCAGCATCTGAAATAACAACAGTGTAATTACTGGTATGGTTAACAAATGTGACTCTTTCCAGATTCCTTAAATGTTAATTTTGCAAAATCTAACTGGTACTAGATAATGCACCATCCCCATCCTCATTCTCTGTTATTCACCCCGGAGATGAATTTGAGTACACATTCATTCTTTCAGAACGTGTTTTTCTGAATGCCCGCTATGTGTGTAACATAACAACCCTCCAATATTTATTAGACTCAACATTTATGTTATTTAATATTTGGTTCCATAGCAGAAAAGGGGTTGGAAAAAGTGTAAGAGCCAGAGGTTGAGGATGACGGGAGTGAAACAGTGTCTTCCAGACATGTCTGGACTCCTGCACTCATGACCTCACAGTAGCTGTGGCTGCCTACACAAGATCAGCCCAGTTAACATTCCAGCATGGATGGAGGAAGGGTGTATGAGCTCTTCCTACCCGTAACTGAGGAGCTATGGACAGCTGATGCTTCTAAGAAAGAGAGAGGGTCAATATTTTTTGAGGGTTGACCACCCTTTAGCAGATGGCTCTACCCCAAAAGTACATGGGCAGCAGAAGTTGGAGTTGATGGGCTATTAAATTAAAAAAAAAAAAGGACATGAAGTTCTGCGGTGGGTAGGGAGGTGAGGGTAGACCTGGAAGGACTTAGTGAGGCAAGTGGATCTCTATGAGTTCTAGGCCAGCCTGGTCTACAAAGTGAGTCCAGGACAGCCAGGATGGTTACACAGACAAACACTGTCTCGAAAAACTAAGAAAAATTAATACAAATGTTTTAAAAAGATGTCCTGTTCACTCTGCATTAATGAACAATCCTTTGTGGATAGGAAATTTACAGCCTGAATAACAACTTTAATAGCCTTCCCCAAGGAAGGCTCTAGTAGCTTTCAGCAGTGGTACATTCTCAGTCAAATAATGCTAGTTTAAGTTTAGAATTCTTAAGAAGTATCAACTTTTAAGAAAATTTCATTTTCACCCTATTTGATTAAAAAACAATTAAAATGGATCCTACTGATATTTATTTAAATGAAAAAATTCTATAATTTATTATTAGAGATGAAATTTTAGGAAAAAGTGTATGATGCAGGCATAGTGGCACATGCCTGTAGTCTTAACAATTAGGAGGCCAAAGCCAAATGATCATGAGTTTGAGGCCACTCACTACATAGTGAGACCTCATCTCAAAAAACAAATAAGTACACAACTAAACAAACACAACACATTGTCATGCTTAAAACGCATATATATGTATATACATACATACATATATAATTCTCCCACACAGTTCACAACAGGATTTTTAAAAATCACTGCTGTCAAAGCTAAACTGAAGATAATCCTTTTCACTGTTCAAAGTAATTACACACAAAATGACAACTGTTGGTTCTTCCTATTGGGCCAATTATGAATTTAATCAGGTTAAGTTAGTATATGATACATCTATGATTATTTATCTCCTTAGCCACCAACGCACAATGGAATTTTATTTTAACCAAGAGATTCTGAGAAGTGTTTGGGGTTTAAAAAAAAAATAGAAAACCACATCTCCTCAAAAGGGAGAGAACAGAATGTGCTACCCCACCTACCTCCCTAGGATATCATGAAGTTCTTTGTCCTTTCCTCTAATATGATGAAGACCCAGGGTTATCCCCCCATTTCATGCTATCTAAAACTTGATAAAAATCACCCATAAAGAGACTGTTTTGAACATCCTGGACCTCCAAATTCACATTGAATCATATTGAAGTCACTGGATGTGCTTCCCACAGTTAAATAATCTATTATGTCTAGTTTGCTAGCATTGTGTTAGAGAGTAGTAAAATGGAGTACTTAAAGATTGATCGATGTTTCTAGTATTTTCTAGTATTTTCCTTCTTCTATGATCACAGAAATTTTTATCAATTAACCAGAATGGTTACTCTCATATCTTGGCAGGTTCTAAGTTTTAGAATGTTGGATTATATGGAATTACTCAGTGTCTCCAGATATAATTTTGAGATAGAAGGCATCATCACCATTCATACTTCTACTAACATGAAAGGTTATCAATTTTCACTTGCTTCAGAAACATTCTTACCATTGAGGCTTGTAGTTTCTACCTCTTTTTTTCCCAAGGAGAAGAAAACAAAGGTATAATTAAAACAAAAACTTAACAAATTGGACTACATCTAGGCTTAAAGATTTTTCAAAATCTTGCCTGGTGTACCATTGGAGTAGGGGACAAGACTGACAGATGATTCAGCTGCAGAGAGAAAAAAAAAGTGAATACTTTGAAACAATTATTTTTTTTGAGCCAAGGTCTCAATATATATGCCTGGCTTGAAACAATTATTTATGAAATTTAAAGAAGTCAGAACTCTTGAGTTACAAATATAAAAAGTAGAAAAAGTGCCATGTGACTCACAATCATGGAGTCTAGTGCACCTTTATAATACTATGACAATAAGTAAGAGCCACATTGGAATAAAAGAAATGATAGTTTTATTATTTTTCCAGCCAAGAGAGTTCTAGAAAAACATTTAAAATGAACTATAGTCATGGATATATTGGCACATTGACTCCATTCTATAATAACAATGGCTACCACCTGCCAACCCTTCTCATGGTAAATGTAGAATATATATACACATATATATATATTCTTCATGTAGTATACATTCATATAATTGTCATATGATATATAATGTATATTCAATATTCTAATACCTAACCCATTCCTTGTTAAGCCATTTTAAAATATGGCTGCTATTAAGGCAATCAGTCAAGCTATAAATGTCTTGTGGAATGACTGCACTTATGCTAAGAAGTCAATCAACTACACACATTTCACATGTTTAAATATTTAAGAGATTCAGTGGTTTGATGTCTACCTAAACACGTTACAAAATCTTATAGTCTTGTAGCAGAGAGCTTGATTTTCAACTGGTATGGAAAAATCTGGGTGTGTCAAAGCACTTGTCTCGCCTTTTTCAGACTGCTCTTGGACTGGCTAAACACACACACACACACACACACACACACACACACACACACACACACACACACACACACATCCTGTCTGTCCCATATTATTGTTTTCATATTTTGTCTCTTACTATATTCTTTTTTGTTGTTGTTGTTTGTTTGTTTTTTTCAAAACAGGGTCTCTCTATGTAGCCTTGGCTGTCATCGACTTTCTTGGTAGACCAGGCTGGCCTCAAAGTCCTGCCTCTGCCTCCCGAGTGCTGGGATTAAAGGTGTGCATCACCATGCCCGGCTCTATATTTATTCTTTTAAACCATGGCCAAGATCTTTGTTGAGTAATTGACTGGTCCTAAGCAACTCAAGTCAAAATGTGTTTACAGGGCAGAGCAAACTAACTGGCCACAGTCTGTTTTAAATGAATGACTATTAATTTTTTTGGATGTTGATGAATGGCGACACAATTCAGAGGTCTGTAGGCATAGATATTTTCCTCCCTTGACACTACACTGGGTCCTGCCAAATGTTTTGTACATCCCTACCCCCCAGGGCATCCAGAACGCAGGTTATGACTAGAACTCCAAAGCATTGCTCTCCACTCTATAAAAACAGTGGTTTGAAAACTTTGTTATGCATATACAGGGGGAGGTAATCCCCCTCAGGAACAGTCATAGGGGAGGGGAATAAGGGGAAAATGGGAGGGAGGGAAGAATGGGAGGATACAAGGGATGAGATAACCATTGAGATGTAACAAGAATAAATTAATAAAGGAGAAAAAAATTTAAAAAAAAAGAAAACTTTGTTATGATTAAGTTTGCCAAAAGGTATTCTACTCAAGTAGTGATTCTCAATCTTCCTAATGTTGTGACCCTTTAATACATTCCTCATATTGCAGTGACCCTCAACCATAAAATTATTTTCATTGCTACTTCATAACTATAATTTTGCTACTATTATAAATCATAATGTAATCATCTGTGTTTTCTGATGGTCTTAGGCAATCCCTGTGAAAGGGCCATGTGACACCCACTCCCTCAAGGCTCACAACCCACCAGATGAGAACCACAGTACTAGAAGAAAAATATACTAGCATACTGAACCCCAGAAGCTCAACAACTAGGGGGCCAAGTGACATGGACAAGGGAGCTTGAGAGTTGATATCTTGAGGTTCAGGGTATGAATCTTAATATCTCATGCCAATGACACTCATTTATTTACCCTATAGCAGGTACATGTTATGTTTTCCCCATTGAACCTGTTTCCACATCTATAGCATGAACATAATGATTCCCATGCTACAAGACTGAAGACTTCCAGGCACAATAATACAAGCATGAGATATGGCTTCTGTTTTTATTTGTTTGAATCAATTAAATAATTGATTTTCACAGTTTTAGGACGGAATACCAACTAACTCACAATCCTTCTAGGATATGTAGTATGCCAAAAAGAAGACAGGTAGGACTCAAAGAAGCCATGTTTTGCCTTTGTTTGATGTGGGGCAAGGACCTGTGGGATCTTAGACAAGTTATTCAGCAGCCTTAGGCTTTGTTCTCTCATTATAAGATACTAGCAGGCTAGTTTCCAGTTGTTAGTCTCCCATTAGGGTACTGTTCTTAGTTTCTGTAGGTTCTAATTCTCAGTCTCCCTTTAGTTTATTTGCCTTCCCATTGTCATGTGTACTAAGCTCTTAAAAGCCTCTGGGAAGATATTCTTTAAGTGAAGGAACTGAAGGAGTGTATTTATGAGAACATCTCACCTTGAAAATACACTAAATCTTGGTGCTGTTTAGACTTGAGAGCTAGAAACACCAAACATAGTGGAAGCACTTTAGCAGCTACCCATAGTTAGCCAGTCTAGTACCTAGAGAGTCATATTCCCCAGCTCTGCCAGGCAATATGGAAGGATCAATATGCTTGTCTGCTATTCGTCTTGTAGGTGCCTGTTGAATGACAATTAATTCAGCCAAGCTTCTTAGAGGAAAATCAGTTTCGCCAAAACTGACCAGATGTCATACTGCACAGAGAGCTTTCAGAGTAATGCTTTCTTAAGGTTCCCCAAAGTCATAAACTAATTCTTACCAGATGGTGATGGCAAACTGGAATTACCAGCATTTCCTGTCAAGGAAAAGGGTGATTTAGCATTAGTTTGGTTTGTTCACTATGCGTAGGAGATTAACATTTTTAATGGCAAGAATGTAAATTGAGCTGCAGATGGCCACCAAAAGAGGGCAGCATGTTATTTCACTATTATTCTCCATACCTTGATCAGCGTTTCTTTTCAATTTTCTACAAAGGCAGCTTTCTAGTGAAGCAATCCTTCCAGTTTTCAAACTCTTCTTCGTGTGTGTGTGTGTGTGTGTGTGTGTGTGTGTGTTTTGAATGCATATATGTGCATGTAAGTACCCATGCATGTGTATATAGAAGCCAGAGGAGAATATTAGGTGATCAGCTGTAACTCACCCTCTATCTCACCCCACTTTACCCTTTTCTTCTTTCTTTCTTTCTTTCTTTCTTTCTTTCTTTCTTTCTTTCTTTCTTTCCTTCTGAGACAGGGTCCTTCACAGAATCTGAAACTCACTGTTTTGACATGCCTGACTAGGCAGTGAGCTCCTGGAATCTACCTGTCTCTGCTTTCCAATGCTAAGCTCATAGACACATGCAACCATACTGGATTTTCATGTGGGTTCTGGGGACTTGAACTCAGGTCCTCTTGTCTTTCACAGCAAGAATTCTTACACATTAACTCATCTCCCCAGGCCCTCAATTTTTAACTATCGATGGTGCTCTATATATGATGTTGTATAATGTATAAATCAATAATGTACACTTCAAACTAGAGATGGCTAATACTTTAAGCTGTTGATTAATATTTATTAAATATATAGAAAATATGCACATATACGTAAGTTAAATTTTATTAACACTGCTTAATTCTTAACATATTATACCACCTCTTTCTTCTAAGTTGAACTAGATCAGCCACTTTTGGGTGAATAATCTAGAAGAACTGCTGAGTTATTTGTTTGGGGGAAATGCTCAAGTCCCTTAAAGGAAAAGCAGTTCTCTCTTTTTTTTCTGTTCAGGAAAATAATACATGCTGGGGCTGGAGAAATGACTCAGTGATTAACAGCATTTGCTGTTCTATAGGACCCAGATTCAATTCCCAGCACCCACATAAAACTCCAGCATGATCATATGTGCCTGTAACCCCAGTGTTGCAGGGCAGAGACAGGCACATAGATTCTGGAAACTCATTGGCCAGCCTAACCCAAACAGTGAGCCTGTGGAGGATAGAAAAGGGTGGCAGACAGCCGGAAACTAGAGTTACAGATGGCTAAGAGCACACATGTGGGTTCTAGGAATTAAACCTAGGTCTTTTGGAAGAGCAGCCATCATCCTTTTTTTTTTCCTTTTGGCATAGTTTTCCCTTTGGATATTGGTTTACTTTTTCTGTGTCCTAGAACTCTCAGTATGATGTTCCACATCATCCTTCATGGTACAATTTAGCCATCTCTTCACATGTCTTACATGCCTTGTGCTCTCCTAAGTAGTAGCCTGGGCTTCTCTGAGGGTTTGCCTCCATTCACTTGCCACTTACAATAAAGACAGGGTTGTCATTTCCAATGAGTCATATATTTGAACTCCACACCACTTTTAGGAGACAAACTATTTCCATTGTTAAAAGGCTTCACAAAGAAAGGAAAGCATTGTTTTTTTCAGATTTTTCTTTGGAAACCTACAGAGCAAATCTTGAATATTACTTATATTTTTAAAGTTTTTATTTAAACTCAATTAAACAAAATTATTGGAATTGCTCCATAATTTTTTCTGAAGGGTTTTTCTTAAAGTCCATATATTCCAATTATAGAGAGAATGAGTTTATAGTGGAGGCCAAATAGAGCCTAAAGAACATGAAACTCCAGACAATAGCTCCATGGATGGAGCCTCTTTCCCTATAGCAACTTTTCTCATGTTATTGTCACCACCACCCTTCCAAACTCAAGTGTCACACGTACTAGCATGGTGCCAGTACTGCCATATCATTGTCCTACTGCCATTGCCTCTCCAACCCAATGTATCCAAGAACTCAACCTTCATTGCACCTTATCATGTTGATATTTGATCTATTCTTGAACTTAATAGCATTGATGCTAAGAATGGCTGAGTAATTCAAGGTGAAATTTTAAGCATACTAGTTTCTTATGTTAATGCAAATTGCCATGAACTTAGTGGCTTACAATATGTGTTATCCTCACCTTACATAGGTCAGAAATCTATCACAGAGATCTCCAGATGAACATCAAGTTCATGACAAGCTACAGTTCTATCTGGAAGCAGGAATCCATTTCCTGCTTATTTGGGTTGTTGGCAAACTGTGGTTCCCTGTGGTTGTAGAACTAAGGTCCTAATTTTTTCTTACTGGCTATAGAATGAGGGCATTCCAAGTCTCAGAGTCATGTCTCTTGACTCTTGTCTCATTTGTTTGTCTTCAAAGCAAGCGGAGACAAGATAAAGTAGGGAAGTTCTCACATGCCATCATTCTGTTACTTGGGATAGAAGGCTGAAGATGATGCTCCAACATTAGAGGGGATTTTGGGTGAGTGTTCAGGTAGCAAACTGTCTCTGTCATGGTCACATTTTGGAAGCTGCTAACCTGCACTTCTGGTTCACTCAGGTAATTAAGTTTTATTCTTTCTCAAGTCTCTGATGGGGTTGAAGACCAGATAGTTTAGTTTTACAATTTAGCTTAGTTGGCTAGGGATTAAAATGTTTTTAGATCTAGATGGCTGTTTTAAGTTAATAGAGATGAGATGTGATAGATGTTGATTTTCTTTCAGAATTTTAGACTCATCAAGATAGGAAAGATGTTTACTTCAAGTTTGTCAAATACAAATGGCCAAATCACTATGAATATAACATTTATATAGCCAGATTGTTTCATGGTTCTTCCTGCTGTATGTCGTTTGTTTTATTTATGTGTAATACTATAAATATATCTGTTAAAAAGAAACATAATAAAAATGGAAAAAAAATCTCACATGATTTCACTGGGTTTATCCAGGCAATCTATGATAATCTCCACATCTCACAGTCTTTAATACTAATTACATCAGTAATGTCCTTTTCACAATGTAGATTTTAACCTTGTCTTTTAAAACTGTAAGTTTTAGAAGATGACACCTTTATGTCAACTCTCTGGCCTTCTAAAGTATTCTTTGCCTACAGAAGCTGAAGGAGCTAGCTGGCTCCTCTTTATATTAAAATATTTATTGGCTACATCATGCACTGGGCATTTGGGCATGCTCTTAAACATTTAGGCCGGATAAATTATAAACAGTGAAAGTTTATTTGATTCAGGCTCAGTGATTGAGAGCATTTATTGCTCTCGCAGAAGGCCTGGGTTCAATTTCCAGCACCCATGTGATGGTTCACCAACACTGTAGCTTCAGTTCTAGGGGATTCAATGGTATTGCTCCTATTCTCTGTGGGCAACAATCATGCACACAGTGTATGTACATACACACAAGCAAAACACCAACACATAAAACACAATGAATAAATCTTTTAAAAATGTATTTAATTCATAGTTCTGGTGTCTGGAAAGCATGACACTGAGAGGCTACATCTTGTAAGGATCCTCCTGCTGTGTTATACATGGAAAAAGGCAAATTGGTTCACAAGACAAAGAGAGTAATAACTCCTGTGAGAATGACATTGATGCACTCAAGAGGGTGGGTCCCTCATGACTGAATCACTTTTCAATTTTCCCACCTCTCAGTAACATCACAAGGGCAAGTAAATGTCAACATGAGTGGTTTTGGGGGGAGAGTGGATGTCTTGTTTTCCTAATTAGGTGCTAAGCAGCTTGACATTTTATCTATTATTTATTATCCTCCAGTGTCATGGATCTTGTAACTATTCAAAGATGCCTTTGTTTTGATTGATAAAAATCATTATATAATCTCTATCATGGAAGTACCTGCCTACCATGTGCAAGGCCCCAGGTTTGATTCTTAGCACCAAAATATTTACGCATACACGCACATGTGCACACTTGCAAGAAAAATCTCTGTCAATCAGGAATCAAGTTATGAACGTATGACAGGTAGATCAAGAGGAGAAAATTAATTTAGAGAAACAGAGGAAAGGTAGAGGGCTAGAACAATCTTCTAGGACTGGAGGAAGAGATATGAAACAGAACCTGAAACCATGTAGAGATAGGGGTTGTCTAATGATAAGGGAAGCATGAAGATCACACACACACACACACACACACACACACACACACACACACACACACACACACCTTTCCTTTTACACTTTTTTTCATTACCACCCTTTGGCTAAACCTAGTTGGAAGTCAGCTGACAAGGGGTTATCTTTAGTGTTGCAAATCTTCAAAAGGGAAGGATGAATAATAGATCTGAGAATGAAGGAAAATGACTTAAAGACTTGAGACTACTTCTTAGATAACTATTACTCAGAATGTAATTAATATATGGAGTAGTAGGCATGTCTGACAATTACAGCAGAGAAGATCATATAATGAATCTTACTGTCCATCCAAATTCATACAAAAACAATGTCAAAACCCCACAATTATAAGTCTCAATTGCGTAGAGTGTTAACCTCAATATAATATACTAACAATTGACTCTTCCTCTTTGCTTAGTGTCCTCTCTCTGCTCCCAGACATCGCTTTCTAAATAGACTACCTGAACCCAAGTCATGGGAGGCTATATCTGGGTGCTACTGAAGTGTTCATGTTTTCTCTGCTGTTTAACACTGGGGTAGATACTAAGTTTTCCAATGTAAGATGGCTGTCTTAAAGTTGTGGCAATGCCAATGAGTCTTCCAACACACCATCTCTTAAGTTGGATGGGACCAGGGCTTTCTCTTCCAGAAGTGACTCTATAAACAATAGTTCGACCCCCTTGCATGAGTTCTTTTTACTCAACTGAAACTCCTCCAGATTGAATTACTATTCCACAGAGAGATGGTTAAAAACAAGCCACCACGCCTAGGCACTATTATATGGGAACGCTAAACAAAACAATATTTTGTTATTGTATTGGCTTTTCAGAACTTGGGACAACAAACACTCTTCCAAAAAGCACCTCTCCAGACTTTACTACATAAGCAAAAGGATGAATGAAAGCATTCCTAATTTGGCACATCCAAAGGTTGTTTACTTGAACCATGACTGTCTCATATCACACTGCTCAATAAGTACTCTTACGTAACATATTTATTAAAAGATTAATAATGACATCACCAAAGAAAAATTTAGCTCTTAGCTGATGGAACTTCCTGAGGAGAAAACACACATTCTAGGTGGGCTTTCCCCATGATGGGAAGAAAATGAAATGGGTTCTTTACCCTCCAGGGCCCAACTCTTGTTCTTCCTCCAGCATTATTATCCAGAACTGAGCAGACATGAGGCATCAGCCATTCTGTAACTCACACACACTGGCAAGTATCATCAGCCTCGTATGGTTACTATAAGGGAGCTAGCAGGCCTACAGTTGCTTCACTTTCCACTAGATACTTCAGGTGTGCAGTTCCTCCATCAGATGTGTGTTTAATTTTGTGCTAAGCAGTCTAACTTTGGTGCGACATGCACACTACCAAGGTAAGAGGAAACACAGACCAAGATGAGATTCATTTGGTTCCCATGTAGTACAAGTCATATCCTGTGGCTTCCAATTATTCTCCCATCTTACATTCATTCTCCCTTCCCAACTGCCTGCTCTATTAAATATTAAGTTTCTGTGCCAGCCGCAAAAAGAGCAGTTTCATAAAGTTTCAACCAGCTCCTACAGTTTGATTAGGCAAATGCCTGTAGCAAATCCCTTGGGGAGGAGAGGGGGGGAAAGAGGGGGAGGAAGAAAAGGTGAGGAGGGTGTGTCTGACATAGATGTTCTATGTGATTTAATGCCAGGTTATATAGTTTGAAACAGAAAAGTTCTAAGACAATTAGATTAAATAGTCTATAATTGTGATGTCCAACATGACAGCTACTCGCCTCATGTGACAATTTAACTTTTAAATTAAGTAGGCAACTAGGACTTCTGTTCTGGCTACGTGTCACCTTCTGTCTGTAGTGTACCAAGTAAACTTGTGGCTGTTTTTTTTTTCTAAAAGAAATTTAAACTGGTTAAATACAATAAAAACACTGCCTTATTCAAGGTAGAAATGTTCAGCAGTCACATGGCTGGTGGCCATAGCATTGAGCAGTATAAAAAGTATGGAACACTTCATAATCCCAAAAAAATTTCTAGCTACAGTGTTGGTCTGTAGTGCTAATGCCATTATAGGCATGTTTTATACTCATTAAATCATACCTTTATGAAATAGGTACTGCCACTTTACAGAAAAGGAAACTCAAACACAAGGTTTAATACCTTATTAAACTCAGAGGTTAAGATTTGGCCTCAAAAATCCCAGGGCCTAGAACTTTATGCCGACACCGTGAACATACAGTGACCTGACTTGGTACCAAAAAAAGTAGTCCGCTCTGTTGAAGCTTCTTGCACTCAAACAGCTCTAGTCTGGATAATGGGGTATCTCAGTAAACATCCTAACAGACTCCTACATTTTCCTTAGGGTATATGAACTTGAGTTTTTATACAATCCCTAGGAGAAAAGGATGTCTATCGCACTTCACTCTACCTTCAATGGCAGAATGAGTCAGGGGCTTAAAGAAATAGAAGTTTGATTTCCATTTAGAAAATCCAATAAGCAACCTCAAATAGAGAGCTGAGGGTGGGAGAGTCAGGGGAGTGGTATTGTCAGGGACCCAGATGGACAGAGGACCTGCTTTCTTCACTGTGAAGAGTCCAGCTTTGCTGTGGATAGCACCATTTAAGAGATAATGAGGAAAAGAGTGATATCTCTATTGTGTTGTTTTTGTTTTTTGAGACAGGGTTCCTCTGTGTAACAGCCTTGGCTGTCCTGTAACTTGCTTTGTAGAGCAGGCTGGCCTTGAACTCACAGAGATCCACTTGCCTCTGCCTCCCAAGTGCTGAGATTAAAGGTGTGCGCTGCTGCCATCACTACCCAGAGACGGTGAAATCTTAAAGGAAGTTAAGCGACTTGAGCTGACAATGCTTTCCATAAGAGCCATAGACTAACAAAACCCCCATACCAGGCACAAGAAACCTCCTTCCAAGGTTGACTCCTTAAACAATATATATTACTGATGTAGCCCTTGGTTGACTCCTAGGGGATGAAGGTAGACCCCTAGTGTTGAAGACACTACACAGTTACAACACAGGGCTTGGAATTATTCGAGCTGGATCTGACTTGAAGACCTCCTTCCTGTGGTCTAGTTTCAATGGTGCCAGAAAACACTATGAAAACTGCCAAGGGAGGGAACAGTCCTATCTGGCTACAAATGCCTATGAAGCATTGCACTAATAAATAACAATAAATGAAAAGAACAATGACTAGAATGGCAAGATATATGTAATGTGCAATAAGTGGTACTCACATATTGTTGGTAACCAACAGCTATTTAATTGGATTTAAGGTCCACTCAACAGATGGAAATCATACCTGGTACTAGAAACCTAGCTAGCTTCTTGGGGCTAGTGAGGTCAGAGGCCTTTGAAAAGAATCTCTATGGACACTTTGCTAGATTCATAATTTCTTACTACATTCCAAATCTTATTCTTATACCTGCAGGTAAGTTTAGCTACCACCACTCATCTAAGAAGCCCCTACTTGCAACAAATGGAGACCATCACAGAAAACTACACTGGACACAAAATAGAGATCAAAAGATTTTTGGGAAGCTTGGCCCCAATTGATACATCTACACTACCATCTCTAACTATGGATCAGGGAACATTGAGAAAGAAGAGGCAGAAAGATGGTGAGTTCCAGAATACCAGAAACCCTGTCACCTTCTAAAAATGGCTGAACATACAAGACTAGAGCAATGGTAATATCAATGGACATGCTAATGTGGAAGGGGAAAATTTGTGGGTCCCATCCCTAGGCAAAAGTAACTAATAACATCCCTAGGAATGAACCCTTTATTGGTTATCCAATGCAGAGAGGTCAGCCTTGAAACCACATACAAAGAGCAAAACCGGACTCAGTAGATTGTATTCATATATTTGTGCATATGTGTGTGTATTGTTACATATCTATGAAATAATAACAACCAAAGAAAAAGAGGCCATCAGCTTGAGAGTGGGAATCATGGGAGGGGCTGGTGGGAAGAAGGGAAGAGGGGAAAGTGAAGTAATTTTATTTCAATTAAAATATTAAAAAAAACATATAAAGAGGGTGCCATTCAGTAATTAGTGTCCATTAATTTCAAAATCATTGTCCCCAGCCACCATTTATCTCTTATTCTTAGTCTTAACAATGACAAAGTAAAAAGCCAAGTAATCAGCATGAATGGAAGGAGAAGTCCTTTTCATTTTCAGCCTGAATTTGAATTCCCCTTTCTTTGTGATTCACACTCCTAGTTTTGTTGCCAGGAAACAACCAAACCACAGTTCTTCCAGGACCCTCGAGTGTGGGACTAGTGTGTAAGGAGCCAGATCTGTTAACAACTCTGCCCTGGTAAAAACCACTAAGAAAGGAGAGAGAGAGAGAGAGAGAGAGAGAGAGAGAGAGAGAGAGAGAGAGAGAGAGAGAGAGAGAGAGAGAGAGAGAGAGAGACTTAGTTGGAAAAGTTGTATTTTTATAGTTGCCTCTATTTTGATGCCACATTTAACCCTTAACTCTCAGTGCTGTACTTACAGGTGGGAGACCTTTATCAGGCCCTAGGCCTTCATAAATTGTTAGTTTCTGTCCTAATGGCTTTTCATATGAACCACACAGAATACCATGTAAAAAACTAAACATGATAGCCACAACACGATTGCAAAAGCATCTGTAATTTAATGTATTTTGTGGGGTTTTTTCCCCTGGGGACAGGGGTTTCTCTGTGTAGCACTGGCTGTCTTGGAACTCACTCTGTAAACCAGGCTGGAGATCCTCCTGCCTCTGCCTCCCAAGTGCTGTGTGGTTGTTTGTTTCTTTTATTGTTGTTTATTTAGTGGTACTGTAACCTTACTCACATGAGATCTCTTGTCATGAGCGTTGAACATCTGATCTGAAACTCTTCAATCTTAAAAATCTGGACTCTGACTTGATAAGCCTTTCTCTGTGATTAAAGTGCCCACAATCATTTATTTCCAGTGTATGAATTGGGTATACCCACTAAGCAAGCCTTCAGTGTAACCAAGAGACTGGGCACTGCAGGGAAAATGACTTGATCATGGCTTTGTCTTGAGTAAGATCCTAACATTCCTGTTTATATTTTCTTGCTTAAAGAGTGGGGTTGATTTTTTTTAAATGGGGTTGATTACTTTGAATGAAACAAAACTACATTTACAAACGATTTTATCACAATAGTACCAACCAAACTTTGTAATTACTGTTCATTCGGATTGTCTTCTTCTGTGTTCTGGGATGTAGTTTACCTTTATATAATAAAGTGGGCATTTTTCCCTTTGTGAAAATAATATGCTTTCAATAATTTATAGGGGGTATTCAAGACATAGTGATGTTTCTTCCATTATTTGTATGATATGAATTGTAGTCTAACTATAGAACATCCTTAACTATTCTCTAATGTTTGCTTGGTGAGAATATCCATAAGAACACTACCTCGTTCAAGTTGAAGAAATAGTAGGTAATTTGTTCTGTTTTTTTCTTTTTAATTCTAAACTTTGAAGGCCTATTGTGTGTTAGGTGTTAAAGTTACAGCAAGAAACAAAGTACCCGGTCTCATTTCCCACTTTGAAAATGAAAATTCCTCACTAAATCAAATCGGGTCCTAGAAAACTACAGGTGAGTCTGGGCCCTGGGGTGCTCCGCAAACTATGGCAACAGCCAAGGAAAATATAGGCAGTAAACCTCAAACCCCTACCCAGACTAGCCGATGGACAGGACATTCTCCACTGTTGAGTGAAAAAGGAGATCTGACTTTCACACAAACTCTGGTGCCCCATATTTGACCATGTCCCTTGGATGGAGACGCCTGGTGGCACTCAGAGAAAGGATAATAGGTCACCAAGGAGAGACTTGATACCCTATGAGCATATACAGGGGGAGGAGGTCCCCCTCAGACACAGACATAGGGAAGGGGAGTAGGGGGGAAGTGGGAGGAAGGGAGGAATGGGAGGATACAAGGGATGGGCTAACAACTGAAGATGTAATATGAATAAATTAATAAAAAAAACCAAACTCATTGTCTCCTACTTGTACCCCCTCCCAACACAGAATTTGTTAGATGGTACTGTGGACCCAGCTTTGATTAATGACAAAATATATTTCCTATTAACAACAAGCAAATTGTCCATGTAGTTGTAAAGCAACACAGCTGAGTGGGGAATTCCTATCCACCCAGTTACTGTATTTTTAAGACTATAAGACGCACCTTACCATAAGACGCAGTAAAACAAGAAAAATAGTAAAAATAGCAATCGAACCATAAGGCACACCTTAATTCCCCACCCCACACTTTTGAGAGGAAAAAGTGCATCTTATGGTCTGAAAAATGTGACAGTAATGCCATCATAAGCCACTTAAATTTACTTCTTGAAGCAAGAGTACTATCCAACTTCTATTTTCATTTTTCTCCTTAAATTAAAAAAATAATTTGATACTTTACTGAATATTACATTGTTCCATGAAAGAATGCTGAATTTCTAAAAGAAAAACAGAAGAAGGGGTATGGACCAAACAAGACTCCATATAAAGGACAAAGCATCATTCAGAAAGCATCTGTAAGGCAGGTGTGGTGGCGCACGCCTATAATCCCAGCACTCGGGAGGCAGAGGCAGGTGGATCGCTGTGAGTTCGAGGCCAGCCTGGTCTACAAAGTGGGTCCAGGACAGCCAAGGCTACACAGAGAAACCCTGTCTCGAAAAACCAAAAAAAAAAAAAAAAAAAAAAAGAAAGAAAGCATTTGTAATGTACGTTGGTGGGTTGTTTTCATGGGCCTGTGATTTCACTCACATGAGCTCTCTTGCTAAATGAATTAAGAGGTATACCACTCTCTAGGTATATTTTACTGACATGCTTTCCTGGAACATGTCATAGGATTAGCTTAATCCCTAGTAGTTGAAATCAGTGGAATTATATCTTTCATTCCTTCAGGCCTCTCCTAATCTTTACCCAGGGCTCTTGGTGGGGAGTACAAATCCATCCCAGAATGAATCATGGCAAAGTCATATAAAAACCACGATCATATGCCTCCATGAGTAAACACTGGGGAAGCAGTTAAGAACACAATTTCTAGAATCCTGCTATCTCCACTTTTCAACTGTGTGAACTTGGAAGTGACTCAAACTGTCCCAGCCTGAAATAAGCACTTCTGGCAGACTGGTGCACACATAGTTCTGGGAGCTTCTTTCCAGATTTTGGTATTATTTCTTTCTGGACCTACACAGTTCCTTCCTTGCTTAAGGCATCCATCTTCCCATTTTCAGACTAATTAATAAAAGTTTCTCTACTTCAGTGAGATAATATATACCAAGGTATTTTGTAAATCATGAAGACCTATAGGAATGCAGTCCTGTTGTTGCTGCTACTGTTATCAACATTTAGTACTATGAACTATGGCTACTAGATTCTACAAAAAACAAAAACAAACAAACAAACAAAAAACCCAGAGACCCTCATAAAGAGCCAGGCATTTACCAGCCAGCACACGCCACACTAGAATCTTTACCAATTTTGAAGACAAGAGATTTGTTGGCCTCATCGTAACTTTAGTCACCTTTAAAATTTGCTTATGTTAAAAATACATTTTTATTTTTTAAAACAAATTTTATGGCTTTGGGATGGGACACAGAACAGTGGGAGAGCACTTGTTTAGCATGAACAAAGCCTCAGAGTCAATTCCCATCACAGTCTAAAGGAGGAAAAAAAAAACACGACTTCAAAATGTTTTCACTTTCAGAGTCGGAACTTTGAATAGGAGCTATCTTTCAGATAGGATCACAGAGATGGGTGACTCCAGGTCCTACTAGAATCATTTATGTCATGTTACAGAAGCCAAGTACCCAAGCCACATACCAATGGCATGAGGATCTCTGGGGGTAGGTAAAGGTGCCTGGCTTTCTTTTAAAAATTTCCAGGTGGTTCCATGGAACAGCCAAACTTGAGAGCCTAGCTTAGATAAGGAGCAACCCAGGTATCCCACAATTCTCAGAATAACATTAGGTCTAAGGCAGAACCCAAGTTTCCCCAAAATCCAGGACAATCAATTAGGGATCTAAGCCCCTGAAGACCAGGTGGATGAACTCAAAGATTGTCAGATTATTTGTTATAGAATCTCAATGGCCATCAAGTCAGCTTGTGCATCCTATGAGGAAGGAAATCATATCTATCAACAGGACTCCTTGGCAAGGTACAGCTTCCTCACTGAAGTCTATGGAAGTTTGGAGGGGTCACATGTGCCCTACTGAAACACACTGGATTCAGACTATAACACTGATGCTGTATGAGCTGTGGGGGAAGATCCGTGCTTTAGAATATCTCAAAGCTAGCTGGGCAGTGGCGGCCCACACCTTTAATCCCAGCATTCAGGAAGCACAGGAAGATGGATCTCTGGTCTTAGGGCCAGCCTGGTCTATGAATGAGTTTCAGGATAGCCATGACTACACAGAGAAACCCTGTCTCAAAAAACAAACAAACAAACAAACAAACAAGGATTTGTGCCTAGTCTTATTAGAACTTTTTATGCTGTGGTTTGGTTGATAACCCTGGGAAGCCTGTTCTTTTCTGAAAGGAAACAGAGAAAGAGTAACTCCGGGGGAGAGGGAAGGTGTGGTGAGTACTGGAAGGAGTGAAGGGAGAGGAAACTACAGTCAAGAAAAGAATTAATTTTTAAAATGAAAATAAAGAAAGAATATCTCTAAACTTTAGTCTATGGTCACAAATAAATTCCAATCAGCTAACTAGGGTTGACTGGGTGCTTACTATGTACTAGATACTATATTACTTACTGAATACTAACACAGCCAAAAGACAGAAGGTAGCATCCTTACCCTCAAACACCTGAATAGGTGAAACCAGAAGAAAGTGCCCAATTCAGGATATGATAATGGCCCTCAACAATTCCTAGTAAAGTATGGATTCTCTCTCTCTCTCTCTCTCTCTCTCTCTCTCTCTCTCTCTCTCTCTCTCTCTCTCTCTCTCTCTCTCTCTTTCTCTCTCTCTCTTTCTCTCTCTCTCTCTCTCCACTTTATATCTGAGTTACAGCCCCCTCCCTCCTCTGCTTCCAGTCCAACCTCCCCCCATTCCCTCTCCACTATTCCTCAGAAGAGAGAAGTCCCTCCTACACACCTACCTCAGCTCATCAACTCACATCAGAACTGAATTTGTCCTCTTCCCCTGTGGCCTGGCAAGGCAGAGTATGGACATAGCTTAAGTGTCAACTATGTATGACTTTTAGAGTACTTAAGGACAATACAGGCGGTAAACCTTAAGCCCCTACCCAGATCTAGCCAATGGACAGAACACTCTCCACAGTAGAGTGGAGAATGGGATATTACTTTCTCACATACTCTGGTGCCTCACCTTTGACCATGTCCCCTGGAGGGGGAGACCTGGTGGCAATCAGAGGAAGGACAGCAGGTTACCAAGAAGAGACTTGATACCCTATGAGCATATACAGGGGGAGGTAATCCCCCTCAGGAACAGTCATAGGGGAGGGGAATAAGGGGAAATTGGGAGGGAGGGAAGAATGGGAGGATACAAGGGATGGGATAACCATTGAGGTGTAACAAGAATAAATTAATAAAGGAGGAAAAAAAAAGAAAAAAAATAAAGTTTATAGACATAATTGAGTTATAGAGACAATAGCTATAATATATAAACAAAAATGTTAACTTCTATTGATGTCTACAGTTGCTTTGCCTTATTTTGGAGCTTTTATTACACAAGCAAAGAGGGAAGGGATCTGGAAATCTGATGACTAAAAGTAGCTTTGTTGGATTTAAGGATGTAATCAGCTGTAAAGCATTGACACATCATGCACATGGCTCTGGGATCAATTCCCAACTCTGCACTAAAGCATCTTTGTCTCCAGTGTGCTAAATGGTCCCCATATATCTCAATGTCAATTGGATCAATGCAAGATCTTTGTTTTCCTCCTGTTTTTTCTCATACTCAAGATGGAATCCAGGCTGGGAATGGGGCACAAAGAAAAGAGAGGGGGAAACCTGTGGATTGATCTACTGCAGTTCTCAATGGCTTCTACAGAGATCTCTCTTATTCTGGAGGGTCCCTCCAAGTGATGGTTATCTTGAGGGTCATCTTGATCCGATTTACAATCTCTTTGAAACCAAACCTCTGAGCATGTCTATGAGAGTTTCGAAATCAGGTTAATTGAGATAGGAATAGTCACCTTACATGTAGGCAGTATTGTTTCAGAGGTCAAGGACTTGGAGTAAATAAAAAGGAGAAAGGAAGCCAAACAGTAGCAGTCATACCTGTTTCTTAACTCTGGGTGCAATTAAACCAGCTGCCTCCCAAGTAACTATCACCCTCATGCTCAGTATCTACTTGCCAGCCAGTGCTGAAGGCTATACTTAGTGGGCCCATGGTCTTTTCTCTTCAAATCCTACTTAACCTTGGATAAGTTCTCTTTAGCTCTCACCACCAAGCATCTATTACATCCTTAGTCTTGCGTCTATATGGGATCTTCATGCTATAGTCTTTGCTCCCCTGTCCCTGCTCATGGCTCCCAACACGGCTGCCCATTAGGAACACAAGGGACATTTAGAATTTTTGCCCACCACACAACTACTGAGAGATAGTTGAGGAGAGCACCTCTGGGCTTCTCTTTGCCTAAATGCAGCTCCATTATTCCGCATTGCTATACTTGCCTGTGTTGATTTAGAAGCCATTCAAGGAGTCCTTATAGGAGTTTAAGTGAAAAGTGGGACACAGTGTCATCTGCTATCAGTGTTCTCTATAATCTATTCAGAATCTCTATAATTCCTTGTCACTATTTTACCTTCTAGGGAGAATCACAGCCCCACGGAAGTGATTTCACGCCTGAGTATGGGGCTAGAAATGGGGGAGTTGTGAGATTAGCTGAACATCTATCTGATCAATGCCATGGTGAAGTTCATCACTTCAGCTCTACAAGCAGAAGGTGAAGATGGAGTCAGTAGTGCAGCATTGGGTTTGGTAGTAGAGGACTATGCCAAAGAAGGCAGATGGCATTATTTCAGCCCACCTACTGCTTCATTCACATCTTTCCTACAAAGAAGAGTGGACCCTGGAGAACCAAGCATGAGAGGGTAAGAGGAGAGACAGTGAGGACTGGAGGAGAATTATAAAGCAACTTATCACTGGAAATGTCTGAAGCACGGGGAGATCTCTAGACCCAGCCCAGAGAGAAAGTTGGGGCTTGTAGCTTATGAGATCACCAGACTGTTTCAAATGTGTAATTGTTTCCGAATGGTGAAGACAAGTTGGCAGGAATAAAATTATAACCATCTTCCCCTATTATGTCATTCACCCTCTGGAAAATAGAATAGTTGTAGCTAAAAGGAGAACCTCCTTCAAAACCCAAAAAGAAATAAGGCATTCACCCAGGATGGGAGAACTAGGGTACAGAGAAGAGCAGTGACCCATCAGAGCTGATCTGGACTTCCAATAGACTGAAAAGGATGTGTTAAAGTCTGAGTATTCTCTCAGCTGGTTGATGGCCTCACAAGAGAGTCAGACCCACCTCTCTCCACTGACAAGAGCTACTGAGTCATCTCTCAGACTTCCAGGGTGAAGTTATTGTGTTTGCATCCCAGAGCTGAGGAGCTACTCCTCTCTATAGCTTGCTCCAGTGTTTCCTTTCTTCTTCTCCAGTTTCCAGCGACAGATTTAACTCTAGCCTCAAACACTTACTGCCCTAGGCAGCCTGGTGAAGGGTCCATAGTATAGATTCCTATGGCAAGTCTTCACAGCCCTATGACTCTGATCAAATGACTTACTTTCTTTGATACTCAATTTTTCCATCTGCAAACTGGGGTGAGAAGAGACCCACCATGAAAAGTTTGGGCGAGAGATAAATGAGATGATGTTTACAAAGCACTAGGTGGCTTGGCACAGAGCAGGCTCCAAGTATGCACTAGTTTTCCTCCCATTAGTCTACCCATTATCCCTTCAGTCTCTTTTCCCACCTGACACTGAAGAGGCACCAAAAGACGTGGAGTGCACTGGAAATTCATGATCAACACAATCCCAAGTGGCAACGGTCAGAAGGAGGGATAAAGAGAGAAGGGAACATTAGAGAAAGACTTATGAGATCTCTTTTCAGCTTTATAGAGGAAGGAGTATTTGGCTGAATGTTGGAGAGGAATGTGTTTCCAAGCAGAGGTGAGAAGGTGATCCAGATAAGTAGAGGGAGGGAGCGTTTAAGTGAAACAGAGAGGGGAGAAAAGCCTGTTGGGGATGATAGGCCATATGACCAATGTTCAGCCATCTTGTCCAAGTCTGCACCTTTAAGTCTCTGTCTTTCCCAGAGCTTACCTTTCACCAGAAACTAGCTGACCCTGTTGTGAGTCAGCAGCCAAAGACAGATAGGATGAAGCGACCCTGCTGTGAGTCAACAGTTAGACTAAAGCTAGATGAAGACAAAGCAAGATACCCTGTGTAGCAGGACATCATGACCCTGCCTGGAATTCCCTATGTTTTGAGAAAAACCCACAACTGTGTTGCTATAGCGATATGCTTCCTTGCCTTCCGAATTATAAAAGCTGCTTGAGAGTTTGATCAATCAGACTTGTTCTCCTTCCTTGTGTCTTGCATATCTCAACAGGTGACCTCCCTCCCGAGTTTTAGTCGAACCCTGCAGGTCAGGGCAAAAGCCAATAATGGGGGCATTAAGGAGCAGGTGAATACTATGGGCACTGGTTCACAACCTAACTGTGGAACTCTAGGGGACAATGAAGCACATTCCTCAGCACTATCCTGCCAAGAGACGAGGAAAAGAAAACCTTCTTGTTTGGGGACAGCAGAATTCTATATAGCTCTGGCTTGCCTTGAACTTCTTATGCTTCTGCCTCAGAGATGCATCTCTGAGATATCTGGGTAATCTGAACAGCACATATTCAGGGATTCTAATCATTAAGGATTCTAACGTTGTTTGTTTTTACTGTACAGATGCACATACGACAAGCAAAAGAGTCTCAGACAGCAGAGGGGTTAGGATGGCTAAAGGAAAGCCAGGCATGGTAGTGCATGACTGGAATCTCAGTTTTGCAATCTCTCTCTCTCTCTCTCTCTCTCTCTCTCTCTCTCTCTCTCTCTCTCTCCTCCCTTGACCTCTCCTTCCCTCCCTCCCATGTGATTGTGTGTGTGTGTGTGTGTGTGTGTGTGTGTGTGTGTGTGTGTATGTGCTTGTCCATATGTGTGGGTGCAGGTGTTCATGTGCCATGGCATAGATGTGGAGGCTTGAGTACAACCTTACCACCTTCTTTGAGACAGAGACTCTTTCCCATTATGTAATCCAAGCTAGCTAGCCTGAACTGTAGAAATTCCTGTCTCCACTTCTCATCTCCTGGTATGGGTGCCTGGATTACAGATTTTTGTCCTTTTTACATGGGTTCTGGTGATCTGAACACAGGTTGTCAGACTTACACAGCAAACAATTACCAGCTGAGCCATCTCCCCTGCCCTATCAGTTGCTTTAAAAAAATCTTTGCTTTTGAGCCTAGCCTTTAATGGATGAGCCATCACTTCAGTTCCATTTCCTTTTTAAAAGCACGATGGCTTCATGTCTCTGTGTTCCTGTGTCTACTCTTTGAAGGACTGTCAGCTGTGCTTTAGCTTGTTGGGCAGCTTTTTATTTAATTTGTGTATAAGTATGAATACTTGCAGGTACATTTTCTTTGTCTATGTTATTATTGGTGTGTCTTGCTAGAATATTTTTATTTTACCCAACAAAAGATTTCTTGTCCTTTTCATTGTCTTCTGAATAGGAAAATTCTTTCTCTGTGTATTTAATATTGTCTTCTTTAAAATTTCATTTCCTAGTCTCATTCCTAATGAACATATATTGCACTGTATAAGAATATTCTTTTGAAGTTGTACACACAGAAATGGAAGCCCTTCCTAGGCATGATGATGAACACCTGCACTTTCAGTACCTGGGAGGTACAGATGAAAAAGATCAGCAGTTCAAGATCATCAATTATATTTTGAGCTGGAGGCCAGCCTGCACTACCTAAGTACCCAACCAAGCCACCACCACAAAAAAACAAAAACAACAAAAGACCAAACCTGGCTTGAAACCTTAGTGCTGCAGGCCTTTCCACTGCCCTCCTCACATGTCTCTCCTTGCCACAATTTTTCATAAGCTTCCAAAGACACCCCCTTTCTGATAAAAACTCTGCTGCATTTGAGTACATTCCTTTTCAACTTCTATATGGAAATGCCTTCTAGTAGATATTATTCAAGAAAAACATCAAAATAAATCCTCATACATTTGGTTATATGATTTTTGGAGAAAGATGCAAAGGAAAAATGACAATCTTTTCAACAAATAGTAATAGAAAAGTGGGATAACCACAGACACAAAAATAGCTCTCAGGAACTCAAATATGAGTTAAGACTATAAAATTCAGCTGTGCATGGTGGCGCACGCTTTTAATCTCAGAACTCAGGAGGCAGAGACAGGCAGATCGCTGTGAGTTCAAGGCCAGCCTGGTCTACAAAGTGAGTCTAGGACAGCCAAGGCTAACACAGAGAAAACCTATCTCAAAAAACATTTTAAAAAAAGACTATAAAATTCTTAGAAGAAAACGCAGTGGGGAATCTTCTTGACATTGTAGTTTCAAAGGGAGTAACCATTGAGATGTAATATGAATAAATTAATAAAATAAAATTAAATTAAATTAAAACAAAAACAAAGGGAGTATCTTGGATTTGATACTAAATTATAGACAGTAAAGGTAAACATATTAATTAGGCCTCATCAAAATTAAAAAATTGTATTCATGAAAGGATATAATGGAGAGTGAAAAGAAAAGATATTTGCCAATCATATATCTGATAAAGGATTCATATCCATAGAATATAAAAATTCATAAAAGTCAACAACTAAAAAAATCCAAAATTTTAATGTGGGAAAATTATATGACTAGGCATTTCTCCAAATAAGAGATAAAATGGCTAATAAGTCTCCCCCCCCAAAGATGCTGAAATCACTAATGACTAAGGAG
The DNA here is from genome assembly GCF_964271855.1 of Acomys minous. NCBI lineage: Eukaryota > Metazoa > Chordata > Mammalia > Rodentia > Muridae > Acomys > Acomys minous. The sequence goes on along the minus strand of NC_140488.1, from coordinate 125,954,025 downwards.
ATGCAAATCAAAACCACAGTAAGATGTTACTACATCCCTACCACCAAAACAAAAGAAAACAATAAAAAAAAAAAGAAAACAATAAGTGTTGTTAAGGATGTGGAAAAACTGGAGCCCCTGTGCTTCGCTTGAAGGAATGTGAAATATATAGCCACTATGAAAAACATGCTGGTAGTTCTCAAAAATGCAAATGACCAAACAATTCTAACCTTAGGTGCATACCACAAAGAAATAAAAACAGGATGTCAGACATTTGCAAGCCTAGGCTCATAGCAGCATTATTTACAGTAGCTAAAAAGTACAAGCAACCAAAATATCCAAGAACAGATGAGTGAATAAACATAATGTGGCACATATACATACAATAGAATATATTTATACTTTTAAATCAATGAAACTCTGATACATAACTACAACATAGATGGTCATTGAAAAGATGTTAAATGAAACCAGATACAAAGGGATAAATATTGTATGTTTCCACTTATGTGAGTTTCCTGGAAGAGGCAAATTCATACAGACTAAAAGAATAGAGGTTATAGGGAGGATAAACATATAGCTACTAAGATGAAAATATTCTGGAAATGGATAGTGGTGATAGTTGTACCAAAGCTATGATTGTACTTCATGCAATCAGTGTATTTAAACATAATAACTGCTGAGGCTCATGAGTAAAGGTAAGTCTGAGTTTAAACTCTGGAACTCACATGGTTGAAGGAGAAAACCAACTCCCATAACACATAAGTTGTCCTATGAACACACATACACATACACACACACACAAATAAATAAATGTAAAAGATAATAACTATTATACATAAACATATATATGTATATATTACTATACTAAACATTATGAGCAATGACACAAAACATATATACTTAAAAATATAGACATAAAAAGGGCTGGAGAGATGGCTCAATTGTTGAGAGCACTGATCACTCTTCCAGAGGACCCAGGTTAAATTTCCAGCACCCACATGGCAGCTCGCAACAGTTCCAGGGAATCCAACACCCTCATAGACATTCAGGCAGGCAAAACAAAAATGCACATAAAATAAAAATAAATTATTAAAAAGGATAGGCATTTAAAAATGAAGGAAAGATCAGCAAGATGGCCCAGAGGTAAAGGCATTTGCCTTGCAAGTGAGATGACCTGAGTTTGATCCCTGAAACCTACATAGATGTGGAAGGAGAAAACCAGCTCTACAAAACCAGTTCTCCAACTTCCCCACATGTGCCTTGGCACATACTGCCCCCACCATTGTAAGTGCACGTACATACATACACAATAACATCAACAATAACAATAGCAGTAGAAAAAATAAGAAAATGAAGGAAGGGAAAAAAATTGAAACTTTACCTTTTGGGGATGTAGAGAGAATAACAATGGTGACAAGCAATATCTTGTATATCAGTAAAACTTCTTCATGTCTGCCAACATGGCCACACTGCCCACCAGAGAAAAGCATCCTGGGACAAAATAAGAGGGACAACAGATTATCATAGCTGTCATAATCCTAACATAATCCCAATGACTCAAAAGTCATTTCTCAAGTAAGACCACCTCCATACTGACTTCTTAGTAGTGCCATAGTTATAAGTGTAGTGTGCCTACAGAGAATTAGCAATGCAGGTGAGCATTGGGTATCAAAATGAAAATCCCAGTTTTATTGAGGGAGGCCCACCCACTATTTAAAATGATAAACATGGCAGTCCTTGTAGATACATAAAAGATACATGCAAAATATCAAGAGTAATTTAACAACTAAAATATTTCATACATAATTATGACCACTGTATAAAGGTGGTTAGAGGCAATGTTAGTAATCAGGCATCATAGACGCCTCTAAATATCTACCTCATTTACCTCCTATACTGTCAAAGGAAAGCTACACTGCATTTCTTCCTTAGTGTGACTTATATTGTCATTATTTGCATTTCTAGCAGTCAAGCTAGCAACATTGTTAAATGCAAAGTTTATATCAGATTTTAATTTAGAAGTCACCATTCACTTATTGACTCAACCATTCTTTATCAAGGACCGAAATGTGCCAAAATTAGACATCAGGTCTGAATTAGAGGTTACTAGAAGCAATATACGTGGTAGAGACAGGGATCAGCATATGGGGAGAACTGAAAGTGCTAAGACTACATCATGCTGCTGAGGGTGACATGGGAAGCTGAGAGATGAAGAAGCCATCACATCCATAGGCCCAGGAACAAAGAGACAGCAAGACCCAGAGAACTCACTCCCTCTATACAGCCAGAGGGCAAGTTACTATGACCAGGCTTCATAGTCCCAGCTAGCAGAACTCCTGGCCAAGGTATCTGTGAAACTAGGCACCACAACAACTCTACAAACTGGAGACAGTGTGTACACACAGTATGGTGAAGGCTAGAGAAAATGAGTTCAAAGCTTCCAGTTCTGCCACAGAATGTGAGGGTCATTGGGCAGGGCACTCTCGATGGGCAAACCCGCCATTTAGCAAAGTGGGGTAATGGTATCAACATGACAGAACTGTTCTGACAAGCAAGTGAGAGATCTCTGATCAGTGGCTGATACTATGAGTACTCTAAAAATATTGGCTACACTCTTCATTCTTTTATCCATCAATTCATTCAGCAGATCCTTTTATACTTAGCAGTGCAAGGACAGGTAGTGTACAGATTAAAGTGATGAGAGACAAAAAAATAAAAATAAAAAACCTATTGTTGCTCAGTCTCCAGGTAAAGTTGGCCACCTTCAAGAATCCTGTCATTTACTGCTCACAGCTGTACCAGGACAATGAGTCTTTCCTTGACATGACATGATATTGCCTTAGATCATGAAGTGACTCTGTCTTTAAAAGAAGGCTTATATTTTCAAAAATCATAAATTGTATGTTTTGACTAGGAAAAGTGTATCTTCATGTAAATAGAGAATAATTTAAAAGAAGTACTACATAGCAGGCCTGAATGAGGGCTATTCTATTATCCCTGATTAACTTATAAGTTAATTATAGCAAAACAGCTATAAAATATGGAGTGAGTAATATTCTGATATGTGTAACAACATACAACAAGTGTATTCTAGAAAACTCAATTCCTTTTATGATATTTACCCTGAGACTTAAGTGTTGGCTAAGGAGTCTTGTAGGCTCAATTTTTTTACACAAATATATTTTGTTTTGTTTTGTTTTTGTTTTTTATTTGTTTGCTTGTTTTCGAGACAGGGTCTCTCTGTGTAGCTTTGGCTGTCCTTGATTTGCTTTGTATACCAGGCTGGCCTCGAACTCACAGCCATCTGCCTGCCTCTGCCTCCCAAGTGCTGGGATTAAAGATGTGTGCCACCACGCCCGGCAACAAATATATTTTATTATGAACTTGTTAACCAAGTGTAAGTCACTTATAACCCGACTAACAGAAACAATAGGAAAAGAAGATTAAATAATACAATAACAAAACTCTAAGGATATCAGTTCCAAGGAACGATTCTTCTGGCATAATCAGCAGGATTTCTTCTGTTGGAACCTGGAGTAACCAGAACCAGGAACCTCAGCAGGAGCCTGGAGCCCCAAAGCCTTCCCTCAAGCAGTTCTCTCTAGGAGCATCTTGAAGTAGAACGATGAACAGCCAAAACTATCCCAAGTCTCCATAGGCCCCGCCTCCAGTTTTGGGCTCATTTATGTATCTCCTTCCAGAGTCTGTTCACAGGATCTTTTCAGCTGGCAACAATCAAGCTCCTGCATGAGGTGATTTGTATTCTAGTGGATTAACATCACTTGTTTTCTCACAAGACCATTCCCCATCCCACACTTGGGATCATAACGAAAACAGGTTTATCAGAGACTAGCACAAGAGGACATTTAAAAGAGAGCTACTGAAGAGGTTCTTAGTGTGGACAAGACAAGCACAAAAATTGAAAATGCAACTAATTTAGTTCATTCAACTTTCAAAGAGGTAAGAATAAAAGGAACCAGGAAACCATCAGTAAAAGCATAATTAAATTTCTATGTGAATGCTAGGAAAAGAACTTTATCTGGCAAATCTCTCATAAAGCACATGCAAATCTCATCTGCATTATAGGAATAAGTTGAGCTGAGTTATTTACATTGAATCTTCTGTTGAAAACAACTTAAAATTGTGAAGAAAGTATTAAGGATGTCTGGCCAAAATGAAGATTGAACAGGAAGGCAGGACAGTAACATAAAGAGTGAAGCTACATGCACCTAACGGTATAGGCCAATGAGGCCAACTTGGCTTTCAGATGTGAAATATGAAAGAAAAGTACAGAGACATGGAGAAGAAAAATAGAAGGCCAACATATTCTGAAATTAAAATTTAAAATGACAAGATACAGAAATTCAATATTTGGAGTAAGAATCCAAACTGGTGGAAAAACATTAATGCAGATTCAAGAAGCTCACAGAATCCGAATTATAATAAGCAAATAAAAAAAGAACTACATCTAGCCACCTCATAATGAAACTGGAAAAAAAACTTAAGATTTTCAAAAATGTCTTGACAATGACTAGAAAATTAAGGTCATTACATTTCAAAGCAGTGACTGTTGCATTGCCAACTCTTTTCTCAGAAGCCACAAGACAATGCAATATTATCTGCAATGTGTGAAGAGAGAATTTTACTTCTAGCGAAAATACATTTTGTGAATAGGGACAAAATGAAGACATTTTCAAATGGACAGAAACTATGATTTTGTTTTCCATTAAAAAAAAGTCCTCACTTAAAATCAATCTTAAAACATACCTTCATGCCAGGTGTGGTGGAGCATGCCTTTAATCCCAGCACTTGGGAGGCAGAGGCAGGAGGATTTCTGTGGGTTAGAGGCCAGCCTGGTCTACAAAGCAAGTTCAGGGCGGCCAAGACTACCCAGAGAAACCTTGTCTCAAAAAATCAAAATCAAAACCAAAACCAAAAACAAGAAGAAGCCCAAAGTATAAAAAAACAAACAAACAAAAACAAAACAAAACAACAACAACAAAAAAGAACCACACCTTCAGAAAGAAGACATTAGACCTGAAATTCGGGAAGGAACAAAGGCATTTAAAGAAGGTGGTTAGTATAGGGCCAGGCCACCCTAACATTCCTAAGATATGGGCCAGGGGTTTAAATGGTAGCACAGTTTGCCCTTACTCTTTGAGTAAGGCTTCCTCTCCAATTTCACTAGTGCACTTTCAGGTGGTCACTGCAGCCAGCCCTTCCAATTTCCTTCCACAAGCATGGATCCTTTAAAGGGTCATCTAGCCCCTCCTTTGGTAATCTACCCTTTGGGTCAGAGACATGTACACATTCAACATGGCTTTATATGGGGAAGGGACTTACTTTCTCAAGTACTGGAAACAGTCTCAAAATGTTTGAATTGGGAATTCTTGGGTCCTAGATTCCCATAATAGAATCTAGAATCAATAATAAAAAGAAAAAAAATGGGGGACGATTTAGGTAGGCATAGTTTCTTGGTGCAAGAGATGTCTTATTCTTTGGAGAGGGGTACAACTATAGAAAAGATCAAAAGCAGCCCTCTAAATAATGAGACACAATCCAGGGGACATTAAATTTCAAGTCCCCAGACCTATGAGTGGCAAATCTGGCAAACCTAAATGAATTTTGACTATATAATAAAAAGTAATATTCTAGTTTCATATTGTTTCTGTGATAAAACATTGATCAAAAGCAGCCTAAGGGAAGGCTCATGTCAGCTTTCAGATTACAGCCCACCTTTGAGGGAAGTCAGGGCGTGATTTAAGCAAGAAGTAGAACAAAAAACTACAGAGGAACACTGGTTTGCTGGCTTTCTGTGAGGCACATGTTTAGTTAACTATAGCCCAGGTACCCCTGCCATTCACAGTGGGCTTCGCCTTCCTACATCAATAGTCAAGACAATCCCCACAGGCATGACAGGCTAATCTGATCTGGGCAATCCCTCAAATTAAGACAGCCTACTCAGTTGACTTTAGGTCATGCCTAGTGAACAAAGCTAATGGAAATATCAAATAAAAACATATAGCAGTGTTGAGATGGTATCTCAGTTGGTACAGCCCTTGCCTAGCACCAGATAAAAACAGGCATGATGATGCACACATGTAATCTCAGCACTTGGATGGTGGAGGTAGGAGAATCAGAAGTTCAAGGTCATCCTTGGCTACATAATGATATAATGCGTTTGGGGATATGCTGGGCTATATGGGACCCAGTCTCAAAAAATAAGCTCCCACAAAACCCATATGGTAGATGTGGTGTGTGTGTGTGTGTGTGTGTGTGTCTGTGTGTGTGTGTGTGTGTGTGTGTGTATCCTGCATTACATATATCTCGTTTTTAGTACTGGAGATATATGTATGGATATATATGTATTTATGTGTGTATCTATCACATATATAAAATATATAAAATAATGTAGAGACAAAAAATAAAAAATTTTAATTAAAGTCTTCAGAGGACCTTGCATTCATCCTAGATGAATCCATCTTTAAACATGGAAAAGTTGAATTGATATGCTTCATTTTTGGAAGATAGGTACTATGTCCTGTTGTGTTGCCTAGACTGGTCATGAGCTCCTGAGGTCAAATGATTATCCTGCCTCAGTCTTCTAAATAGCTAGAAACATCATGTTCAACTATCAATGCATTACAATAGCTGGTATAAGTTATTAAATAATAGAAATGGCAAGGGTTGGGGGGATTCATCTCAGTGGTAGAATAAGCCTGGATTTTCAGTTCCAAATATGGTGGAGGTGGACAGGGAGAATAGAGGCAGGGAAACTGGAATTGGTGCATCAAGCTTCCAAAATAGTGAAGAAGGCAAAATGGTGTTTAAAACAGTCAATTTGAAAGAAGGTGAAAAAGGGGAAAAGTAACTTAAAAATGGATAAGAAAATAGCAGACTATAATAAATTTAAATGCATGGATCACTTCAGTGATTCATTATATATAAATGAACAAAACAATTCCATTAAAAGGCAGGCATAGATAAGTAAAAACAAAACAAAACAAACAAAAAACCCACAATCTAACCTCCAGCTTAATGCTACTACCAAGGCACAAGTAGAACTGGTTACTGAAAGCTTGACAGTGAAAGGATCGAAACAGTCTATACCAACATTGATCCAAAGGAAAGCAATGCCAGGGATACAGTTCAATGGAGAAGCATGTGCTTAGTGAGCATGAGACCTTGGCTTCAATCTCCAGTACTGAAAATAAAAGATTATTTGGCCAGACTTGGTGGTCCATGCCTGAAATCCCAACACTTGAGAAGTGGAAGCAGGAGGATCAGACACTCAAGGTCATCCTTGGTTAATAGCAACCTTGAGGCCATTTGGGCTATATGATACCCTGTCTTAGAAAAATGCTATATTTATATTGATATCAGAAAAATTATACTTTAAAATAAAAGTACTACTTTATAAAGAAGACAGCTCATTTAAATTTTAGCTTGATCAATAATAAAAAAACACTGTTTCAACATGTGGGGTATAGTTGAGGGTACAGTCACCCTGAGACTTTTAGATCTGCATAAGGCTCTAAACTAATAAAGGCCCCCATTAATTGTTTTATGTACATTCTTATTTCTTTTACTTAATAGTTACTAAGTTGTATCAAAGCCTTACTTTTGTCATTATAAAATTTGATTCCAAGTATATCATTAATATAAGTTAAATAGTTTGTAAAGGTATCTTTATATTTTTTTCTCAAAACATATTTAAGTAATCTCATATGTCTATATTTAAGTAACATTTCTTGTTAGAATTCCTGTCATGAGTATTTCTAACAGTACTCAACTGAGTTATATATCAGGCATGTTCAAATGAAGCAAGTGCTGATGAAGTTGAAGTGTTGTTTATTAAAAATATTTTTTCTGCTACTCAAAAAAAGAAAGTTGGAAAATAACATAATAAGCCCTAAGAAGAAAGTGACGATACAACAAAAGCATATAATAATGACTAAGAAAAAAATCACAAAGTAAATAATTAATAAACTCAAATCTATTTTCTGAGAAGAAAAAATGCTGGTAAAAATTGAGAGCCAGGAAGGAGAGGGTGGGAGGAAAGGGAGACAGAACAACCAAGCAAGAAAATTGAGGAAGTCAGCAATATTATGCAAATGCTACATACTCAAAAGAGATAAAAGGATCTCAGTGACAATTTTATTCAATAGTCTAAAAAGTCTACACAAAATGGACAAATTCCTAGGGGGTGGACAAAAAGAACTATTACACCCGATTAAGATGTACAGCTATTTTTAAAATCTCAAAAATCTTCCCACAAAGAAAATTTATTTAAGGAACAAAAATTTTAGTCTCCACCAAGGGGAAGAGTTCAAATAGGGGGGCACACAGAGGAAAGAAAAGCAGGTTATCCAGATAAGACCTGATAGATTGTGATCATATGGTGGGGGAGGATGTCTCCTTCTGTCAGAGGTCATAGGGAGGGGAATAGGGTGAAAGAGGGAGGGAGGGGGAACATGAAGATATAAGTGAAGGTATAACAGTTGGGATATAATCTGAATAAGTTATTAAAAATAAAAAATAAATTTTAATCTCACAAAGATTTAAAGAAGCAAAAAAAGCCCATGTTAACTCATTTTCACAGCATCAAGGGAAAGTCTTCATGTTTTTACTACTTGAGTGTATGTGCATACACATAATAGTAAGTGACAGGATTCTCTGGAGTGCTCACAGAATGCGAAGCAGCAACTGTGAATTTTGTAATTGAAGTAATCAAAGTAAATATAGTACAAAAGAATTTTGGCTCCATTTTTTTAAAATATAAGGTCTCCAGGAATTAAGCCAGCATTGCTGTAGTCAAAGAAACAGCACCTCATATGCTGAAAGAAAAAAAATAACCTATTGCATACAGATGACAGAAGCTGGGTTAACTGCTTAGCAGTGAGCATAGCTCTGAAATGGCAGCTTGGTGTAATTTATACCATAACACATATTAAAGCCCGTGCTGATGTTTTTAGCATAAGTGTGTATGTGAGACTTTGACATCTCTGGGTTGCAGAGGGAAGGAAAATGATTTTTTTTAGTCTACACAGTAGAAAATTATGTTCTTAATAAGCCTTAAGAGCTTTCTAAAGCAGAAAAAACCCTTTATTTTTAAAATGTGAATCGATGTCTGACTGCAAGAATGGAAATCAATTACGCACAGTAAGTACATACTCAAAAACTGGGGAAAGGTATTATTTTCAGCTCCGTTGCACACTTCCACATTTCCCACCACACTACTGATTGCCCATTTTTAATTCCTGGCAGTAAGGTGAAAGCTCACCTCATCTCTCTCTTCTCACCCTTCAGGATCTTCCCCCAAGGCTCAGAGTACATATGTTTATCATACACAAACAAGCAAACAGTTAAGAGAGTATATTTGATAGAACAAACTGTAGGCCTTGGCATCCAACTCTGCCTCCTACAAGTAGAACCTTGAGCTGTTCATTAACCTCTGTGAAACTTATACCTGACGAAATGGAAGTGATAGTAAGATCAACATCATAGGGTTCTATAGGGATTAAATGAGGTAATATATTGAATATTTGCATAGAGTTCAAAACATTAACTGTGATTATAAGCAATCAGAAGATAAGTTTACAGTGTGTTCTAATACTGAGTTGGAACATATTTTGGAATAATTTTTCTTTCTCTTTTCTTTTCTTTTCTTTTTTTTTTGGGGGGGGGATACTTTACCATTTACAAATCTTTCATATACATTCTCTCATTTGACCACACAACAACCCTGTGAGATAGGCGGCAAATGGTACAGATGAGCAAAGTGAGTCTCCAAGCCAGCAACTGACCTGCCCAGGGTTCTACAGTTAGCAACAAATCCTGTATGGCAGTGTTTGGCCTAAAAATTCAGCACCCAACCTTTACTTGTCCTACCTACTTCATGGGGATAATAAAGATAAAATGAGTTCAAGGCTCAAAAAAATACCTTTGAGGGGAAAGAAGTCCCTGTAATCACATACTATAACCATCTGTGACATAATGGCTCATCGCCTTTCCTATCCCAGCTTGTGCATGAACCCAGAATTTTATATTATCTCTCTTCTGTGCTCAACTACGGAAGGAAGGAAGGCAAGGTAAGAGTGTAGTCCTGTTGGAAGCTATGTAAATTACAATCAAGGTAACTACAGCATTAAGTAAACTGAAAACAATTGACTGATGTGCAACCAGAACATGCAAAAGCACACGCACGCACACACACACACACACACACACACACACACACACACACACACACACACACACGCACACATAGCAAGGCAGCATTACTGGATGGGAGTGACTGCACAGAAAAAAAATGTGGTGTCAGAGTTCATGCTGGCACACACAAAGCTATCTATTTATCTATTATTATCTATTTATCTATTATTATCTATCTATTTATTATTATCTATTTATTGGTGGCGAAGAAGAGTTATTTGTTTTACATTATAAAAAGAGCAGAAGATGCATGGGAACCAATGCCAAAGCATCATACATCACAGATGTGTGCAGCTGTCTACAGGAAAGATGCACTGTCAAGAATGAGTGTGCCTACTGTGTTCAATTCTGAACCAAGGGACACCTCCATGCTAATCTCCTAACTAAAATATAACCAGTACCATCATTCCTAACTGGATAATAAATAAAAAATCTTTTAGTGAAAAGTTATGTGGCTCTTTAGCTTTTCTTCATGATCTACTTTGGATTCTCCTGCTTTAAGACTCAAAGAAAGTTATATTGAGTTTTTATTGGTGATTCTATGTATATATGTTGGTAATATATACATGTTGATTATTTAACATATTAAAAGCTTATAGCATCTTTTCAGAAAAGATTATATACTATACAAGGTATTCAAGTGATACAAAACAAGTTTTCAGTGTCTTTTCAACTGAGAAGAATCCTATTGAGCATGCTTCTCCTCCTGAAGTGGCTCATACTGAGCAAGCTTCAGTTTTAGCTTTTTATTTTCTTCTAAGGAAGCTTTATATTTCTCTTTCATTTCTGCCAATGCTAGGCGAAGGAGCTCTATTTCTAGGTTTTCCAGGGTAGCAGCTCTTAAGTGATGCTTTAAAAAATCCAGAGCACCAGGCCTCCCCATCCAGGTGGCACTCAGAGGAAGGACAGCAGGCTACCAAGAAGAGACTTGCTACCCTATGAGCATATACAGGGGGAGGAGGTCCCCCTCAGGAACAGTCATAGGAGAGGGGAATAAGGGGAAAATGGGAGGGAGGGAGGAATGGGAGGATATAAGGGATGGGATAACCATTGAGATGTAACAAGAATAAATTAATTAAAAATGCTTTAAAAATGAAAAAAAATCCAGAGCACTGGTGGATTTCTCTGATTCTTCATATAAGGCTATCAACACTTTCATCACCGTGTCTAGCATCCCCCTGACTTCTCCAAGTGCATCCAGAACTGCTCCTGCTTCTAGTTGGAGGCTTTGTAATGGGCCATAGTGACAGTCACAGAGGCATAGCTGGCACAGAAGACACAGGCTGGAGGGCTCCAAGCCACACTGCTCATGCCTGGAATAATTTCTTGCATTTGTTCGCCTAGTTTTCGTATATCTTTTGAGATTCTCTTATACGCAAGGTATTATGCAGGACTCATGATTTTTCAATAAATAAGACATTTGTCTTGTCCTTGAGAGATTATAGCCACTACTTATGTTCAGTAGCTATTGGTATTGTCATATAACCAGTAATGTTTTTCAAAACTGGTAAACTTAAAAGTCGTTTTCTCTTTATGGCTGATGAGGTTCAGGCTGACTTAAAACAACAACAAAAATAAGTACTAGAGTACAATATATTCTTCTATTGAGAATTAGATATCACCTCATCCCATCCCCATAGCAGCCACTCATAAATGAACTTTTGGATTTGCTCCAAAAATCTATTGCTACAAAACAATTCTATAACTATATAGAGGAGAGAAATAGGAGAAGAAACTGTAATGGTCTTAAATTGTCAATTTGACACATTCTCCAACCAAGTGGGAAGAGACTCTCAAGGAAGGATTATTCCAATCAGGTTAGTCTGTAGGGGGTTCTGTTGATTATATTAATTGAGATGAGAAGATTGTCCTGCCATGGGTGGCACCATTTCCTAAGCAGGGGATCTTGAACTCTATAAGAGTAGAGAAAATGAGCAGGAGTTATCACAACAGAAATGAAACCAGAACAGAGATTTTCATTAAAAACATCCTTTTCAGCATTGATCTGCAGTGGGGCTGGAAGTAGGATTTGGTCAAGCACATGGTATGGATGCTTCAGGAGATCATACTGTAGAGGAAGAAGGATTCTTGGGAAAGCCAATCCTCCTACACTTCCCAAACCTACATTCTAGCACCCCCTTTTTTTGCTTTTGTTATCATACCATGTCAACTCCTGCTTTAAATCACAACTTGCATATCTCTTAGTTATGTAACCCTACCTGGGTGTTTAAACCTTATTTATAAAAATAACTTACTAGTATCTATTTTAATCATGTATATTATTTATTTTGTAAATTATTATAGGACTGTTCTAATTTAAATTTGCAACAACAAATATTTATGTTTGATAAAATTTTTATAATTTATACCAAGTAAAACCCAGAAACAATCACTATTTGAGTCTCAAAAGAAAGGGAAAGTGGGGCTGGAGAGATGGCTCAGCAGTTAAGAGCACTGATGGTCTTCCAGAGGTCTTGAGTTCAATCCCCAGCTACCACATGGTGGCTCACAACAATGAGATCTGGTGCCCTCTTCTGGCCTGCAGGTGTACATACAAGCAGAACACTGTATACATAATAAATAAATATTTTTTTAAAAAGAAAGGAAAAGTAATAAAGATGGGCAAAGTTTATTAGTAGAGTACTTGCTTAATACACACAAGGCCCTGGGATTTTACTTCAAGTACTCTAACAGGAAAGGAAGGGATAGAAAGGAAAAGATGAAACTCAGTAGTGGCTTCAGAATTTCTGTCTAGAAGAAAGTTAAGCAGAAATCTGTTTGGGAGGCACTCTGAATGTTGCACGTGCACAGCACTTCACGCAGCCAGGAAAACACATGAATGGCCATTTCAAAACTTGTCAAAAGCTCCTAGAGTCAGGAAAGCCAGTCCAAAGAACAAGAGATGGGAACAAGGTAGGCAATAATCCAAAGAGTCCCATGTAAATAATCAGTCTTCAACTTTCATGTCAATTCAGTGTCTATTCCTATTCCAAAATGGCTACCCTTTCCTGAAAGCCTAGTCAAAAACAACTGGGTTCCCACGAAGAAAGGTTCAACAAAGGCCTTTCTGTAAGAAAAGAAAGCACAAACAAAACAAACAGGAAAATATAAGGTTATGATGAAAATGGGGATCTGGAGTGAAGAAGGTTGAGAAATACAATAAGAAAAACTAAACCAGACCAAACAAACACATTCATTGGTTTTTGTTTGTTTGTTTTGGGTTACTTTTTTTTTTTTTTACACAATACTATCATGTAGAACTATCCTGACTCACCTGACAGGAAGTTCAGAGAAAAGAGGGGAGAAACTCTTTGCACATCTGAAAACAAAAATAAGAACAGATAATTAGGCCAATGCAAAGTGGACCTTCATGATGCCAAAAGGCATCAATACTGCACACATCAAGGCTGCATCTTGACAGTGGAGTTACAAAAGTAATAAACAATGCAGGCCTTGCTACCAGGGAGAAGATTATAAATGACAAGAACAAGCAAGAAGTCAGTTTGGGAGGGGTGACTTCATCTATGTATATCTTACCACCCAGTCTAAATCAGCATTAATTGCGCTATCAGTATGCAGGATGACATATATAATGGTTAGTGCTAATTGTCAAGGTGGGGCAAGGGTCTGAAATCATCTAAGAGGCAAGCTTCTGAGTACATCCAAAACTGAAAAGCTTCTGTAAAGCAGAAGACACTGTCAACAGAACAAAACAACAGACTGGGAAAAGATCTTCACCATCTGAGAAAGGGCTAATATCCAAAATACATAAAGAACTCAGGAAATTAAACAACACCAAACCAAATAACCCAATTAAGAAATGAGGTACAGGGGCTGGAGAGATGGCTCAGTGGTTAAGAGTGCCGCCTGCTCTTCCAAAGGTCCTGAGTTCAATTCCCAGCAACCACATGGTGGCTCAGAGCCATCTATAATGTGATCTGACACCCCCTTCTGCAGATAGAGCACTCATATACAATAAATAAATAAATTTAAAAAAGAAATGAGGTACATAGCTAAACAGAGAATTCTCAACAGAGGAATACTGAATGGTTGAGAAATTATTTTCTTCATAGGAATTTTAAATAATATTTTGATGCCATTTCACAACTCAAAAATACCGTGTCTTCAAAAACCTTATTGACATCTACAATAAAGCACCATTAATTATTCCTGGTAATAGAGTTGATTAATGAACATGAGGCTCATTTTGCTTCTTTGGAACAAATTTTAGGTAGAAAAGTAGGGCAAACAACAACATTTGTTGTTTCCAGTAGGTGAAAAAAAAAACGTGCTAATAACAAGCAAAGCTGGCAAAAAATAAACACTTGTATGCACCACTACTGGGTTGGAGCTTTTGATTTTTGAATTGTATTTTTCTAGATTTTATTTTACTCATATATTTTTAGTTTTTAAAATTAAAATAAAATTACACTGCTTCCCCCTTTCCCTTTCCTCCCTCAACTTCTTTCCATGTACTTCACAAAGAACTACAGGCAACTAAGACCTGCTGAGAGAGAGTTAATGAGTCTCTTCCATGGATGATCCCTTAACTTGTTATCTATTTGTAAGTAGTCAGTGCTGAAATCATATACATACTAGCAACACTAGATGACTTAGCAGGCTATATTTAAATATCTATACATCTATACATATGTGTATAATTTATTTTGAAGCTATTATCTTAAAACATAAAGTGTTAAATTCAGAGGTATAGTGACACCCACACATACATCAAGAAAAACAATGTTATTACAGCCTTATATGAGGTGAGGAAGGAACTCTCACTATGCCAGGAGATGAAGATGTAAACGATGCCACAACCACATTACCTAATATGATTCAATAATGGCTAAAAGTGCCATTGATTTAGATGTGCCAACATTATAGATATTGCCAGTATATATAAGTCAAGTGACAAAAGTAAGCTCTTGATACACACACACACACTCACACACACAACACACACACACACACAGAGAGAGAGAGAGAGAGAGAGAGAGAGAGAGAGAGAGAGAGAGAGAGAGAGAGAGAGAGAGATGTTAAGGAACAATCCAAGCTGTACATGTGTATGTTTGTTTGTGTAATGACCCAGATCAGCTCACATTAAAAAAATCATAAAAGAAGACCTACTAATTAATCCTTCACAGAGAGGATCATTACATGGAGACTTGGAGGGTGAAATCAACTTTAATTCTATAGAACACATCAATGTCTTTGTGTATTATTTACACAGGTTAGACTATTTCTTTTAGTGAAAAAAGGTGAAAGAGTGAGGACTAAACAGAGCCCCTAAAGGAAGCTCTAGGGTGGGATAAATGGAGGGAATACTATCAATTTTTCTTCCCATTGTCACTTCCCCTCCTCCTTTGAGGCACAAAGGCTTCTGATCTCAGAGACAAGAAACCAGTATCTCCCCCAGAAAATAGGAATTCACTTGAGCAAATTATTGAAAACAATAGAAAAAGATGTGCTGTAAACTTGCTTGGTGGACACTGAGGCCTAAAGTGAACTAAGAAGCTGCCCATCCTCCTATCTGTAGATCTCAACTTAACTTGATGGACAGACACCACACCTTCATAAGCCCTCAACTCCCGGAGCAACTAAACGGGAAGGAGAATCCCACCCACACCAGCACTTCAGTAACAAAACATAGTGGCTGCCAATGTTTGGAGCTCTTACATCATTAAAAAGGAAAGGGCAAGTCACAAAAGAAGCCCTATCAACTTATGTAAGACATGGCACAGAATAGAGAATTTTCTCAGAGAAGAACAGCTAACTCACCAATTGCTAAGATTAACTGAAACCTCCCACAGTTGCAGAGTGCCCCAAACCATGACATCAGGAGGCTGGGGATGTGGCCAACTTTCTCAATTTATCAGGCTGGCTGAAACCCAGGCTAAAGCCAGTGTAACAAGAAAAAAAAGGCAATCAGTCTTTATGAATGTTTTGAGTAGGAGGGACTCTCTCCTTGGGTGTATTTAAGACCCTATTCCAGAGCAGAAGAAAGCATTCTGGAAGTCTGTCTCCAAAAGTCAGAAGTCTTGCTCTGGGTAGCTGGTCCCTGGCCATGGATCTTGGGAGTGCTTGGTAACCCAGTGGGTTAAGTGCACAGGTGAAGCAGCCTTAAGCAGCTATTTCACTGCCCTCAGAAGCAATGTGACCCTAGTTAAAGAACAAAGCAAAACAGTGACATGCGGCATGCTGAAAGGCCCAGTGCTTCTTAAAATGTAATGATTAATTCATGACCCAGACTGAGGACCAGAGATTGGCTCACAATTCCTGACAATGACACTAACATCATGGGAGAAAGGGCCATTAGGAACGGGGCCAGAAATAAGTGTAGAGAACGTTTCCTACACAGGTAGGGGAAATAAATAACATGAATAGTGATGATGATGATGAACATGGGGCTTAGTGGACATGTCCAGGACCAGATCGTGCTTTAAGTTGGTTAATATTGTCATTGAAGAATAAACACAAGAGGGTCTAGATCAGAACCTTGTGTTTGCCCTATTTATATTCCAACCTTTCTGTACAAGACCTTGTTTCCACAGACTGTCTTGTTTGGTTCTGCATAGAACCCACTAAAAAGAGATTAAATATGAGTTGGCTTTTGAAATTTCTAAATATAATCCATTCAATAAATATATACCAAATGCCTACATACATATTTCAAGGAGGTTTTATCATATCCAAGGGACTAGTAGTAACAGAATAGTACAATTTCTGTGGGTGTCATATAGATTAGCTACAAGAGCATCAAAGAAAGGTCCCCTAAGCCAGAGCAGGAACATGGATCCAGACAAATTACCTCTAAAGGGTAATGATCCAACTACCTCCCAAAGAATATACAGCTCACTCCATGTAAAGACACAGGAGAGATTATTCCAAAGCTTAAACTGAGGCACAGTGCCAAAGGATTTAGAAAGGGAAGAAGAACACCATTTCAAATGGTGGAAGAGACGGAGAGAGCTGCTGGATTTGTCTTCTGAGCCATCTCAGAAGATGACCTCTTAGCCAGTGGGGAAAGCTTGTGAGCTGAGATGGGATGCCCAGCTCTGAAGCGGCTAGTAGAGCCATGATATTTTTCTGCATCATGGATAGCATTCTTTTCTCCCTTTCTCTTTCCCTTTCAATCCTCCTTTGTTCTATATTTTTCTCTCTTTTATTTCTCTTTCCTTCCCTAGCTTGTAGCTGGCCAAGTGTATTCTAGTAATGGAGTATGGCTGGCTACCTCTGCCCGAGCTAGAGAAGAGGCATAAAAACCATAGGATGAAAGCAACTGAGGGTGCAACTCAGTGATAGAGGCCTTAGTTAGCAGGCCAAGTCCCTGGTACCATGCCCAGCACTAGAAAAAGAAGAGGAAAGGAAAGGACAAGAGAAAGAGAAGGAAGGGGAGGAGAAGTTGGGTGTGTAGTTCAGTTCATAAAGAACTTGTCCAGCATTCAAGAAGCCCTGAGTTTGCTCCCTAGCATCACAACCTGAAAGACAGCATGATGGTGAATTCCTGTAACCCTCCCATTCAAGAGGTGAAATTAACAGCATCTTTGGCTATATTAACTAGTTTGCAGTCAGCCATTTCTACACAAGACTTTGCCTCAACGCAGGGGAAGAAGGAGAGAAAAAGAAAATAAAAGTTACAAGGGAAGATGTTCACCTCCAAATGGCTCCCTGACTCCTGATCCTAATGTCCTGGATGAGGCAATTATTGCCTTCCACAACAGGGTAGCACTGACACGTGCTAAAATCAAAACGATTTCCCAAAAGGTCCTGATTCTCTTTAGTTTATAAGAAATTGTCACCTTATAGGTAAACACATCTGCAATGATTCACCAATAACCATCTCCCAAAACTAGAACCTTACAATTTCATACATTGTACTGATTTGTTAAATGCAAGTCTCACGTTAAGTTGCACCCATACAACATTAGCTTCAAATGAACTTTCATCTACATGAAAACATCTCACCAGGAGAACTGACTATAGACAAGTACTTGTAATCAACCCTGATGGTTATGACTGGCACATCCTCATTAGTCGCAAGCTTGTTTTTCCACTATGAAACAACAAGCACTTCCCTCCATATTTAAACTGTGCTCTGGTGCTTTGTTTTTAGTAATGAGAGAAAATAGGACTGAACAACGCACAGATGAGGATTGAAGAAGCAATTGGACACATGGAATGGACCCATCAAATAACTGAGAAAATCACACATATAAACGCTTCCTTCATTTACTATATCGTTGTCTGTTTTGATACAAGTTAGAAATGAAGAGCAGTTTGTTAAATTTTGTATTTCCAAATATATTTGCCATGTGATGTGAGCTAAGCTCTTGCCTGTGCCTTAATTCAATCCTAGGGAGTAAATGATGAGCAAACACTTACTCAGAAAGTTTTATTGTTCCCGCTGGGAATGAGTAAGAAGTTATGTTATCATCTGGCCATAATTTGACAGATAAAACTGAGGAAGGTAGAACATTGGTAACATTGTGTTTTAAAAAAAAATTCAACATGAGAACTTCAAACTCAAACTCAGGATTGCTGTATCTTTGCTGAATTTGCCAGCAAAGGAAATGGGGGTAGCTATCCCTACTGCGGTAGACTGCAAAACATCAGCTCTTCACATGTCAGTATGCCTGTCCATTACAATGTGACTTTGCAGATCCTCCTGTCAAAAGGTGGAGTCTATCTGTCCAATCCTTTGGCATGTGTTGACCTTGTCCTTGCTTTGTCCCATGGGTCCATTCCAGTGGGATGCAAACAGAAGCATGGAAACAAGCCCAAACTAGCCTGCCAGATGCCTCATGCTGGGTCACCCCAGTGCTCTAACAGCCAGTTAAGCCCCAGGAACACTCATGCAGCTAACTTTTAGTTGACTGCAGATGCATGAGTGGCTCCAACTGTCACCAACAGAAGGACTGTTCTGCTGAACTCAGCCAAGAGTGCGTGCTCCAAAGCTAAACTGAGAAAATGGCTGTTTCTGGAAGCTGTCAAGTTCGAACTTATTATGGTCTGAATATGAAACACACACCTACTCAATGTGTTAGACTTGATCCCCAGCTGGTGGTGTTATTTGGGAATGTTGTGGTGCTTTTGGGGACTACCTGGGGGAAATGAGTTATGGGGAAAGGAGGACAGGCTTTGAGTGTTATATCCCAAGTGCACTATGGGGTCATTCTTTCTATTTCTTGCTCTGCCTACATGTGAGACCTTTCAGCTGCACGTACCCACTACCGCAGCGCTACCTACTATCATCCTTTCCCTACCATGATGGGTTGTCATTTCAAATTGTGAGCCAAAATAAATTTCCTCCCTTAAGTTGCTTCTTGCCAAGAATTTGGCCACAAGAATGAGAAATGTAATTACTAGAGGAGTACTTTGTTGTGTATAAAAAGCTAATTTGTACCTCTCCTTTTCCTTTCCTTCTACCTCTTTCTTTCCTTTCCTCTCCATTCGCCGTTTCTTTCACCACCTTCCTCCGTTTCTTACCTTCTTTTTTGCTTTCTATAAGTACTACAGGGCCAGGACCATTGCATTTAAGATGGTGGCTTGGGCTGTCTAGTTCAAAGCTAATCTCATTTACTGTGAAAACATTTCCTCAGTGCTACATTTTGAATATGGTTAACATGTGTCCCTCAGGGATCATGTCTTTAGAGCTTAATATCCAGTCTGATGATAATAAAAGGTGATGGGGCCTTTAAGAATGGAGAGCCTTAAGTCCTCAGAGGAGATCAAGGTAGTTTTTGGTGGGCTCATGATCGTTATAAAAGAATAATCATAGCTTTTTTGTCTTCCTTTGTAATGGCTCCACCTTACACATATCCTTGTGATTGTGATTCCATGTGTTATAAGAGGTTGCAGCCAGGAGTCCAGTACAAAGTCTCAGGTCTTTGATGATAGCAGCAGTAAACAGAATACTAAACTCTGAAATGTTGCAGACATTGTGTAGTGTAAGGGTCCTAAGCATGAAGTGAGGTGAGATGTCTTTAGGGTCAGCAGACTGTAATGTCAAAGCTGGCAGTCAGCAGGTCATCTAAGGGCATTTTCTGGTGATCACCTCCCTAGGAGAATCATTTTCACTGCATCTGTTGAATGTATTCAAGAGCTTTCTTCTACGCATCACTCCTAGTCATGGAAGGAGAAATATAATAAGAAAATGAAGTTGCAAGTCAGACACCCAAGGGTTAAGGAACATATCTAAGACTGTTCTCTTCCTCATGTGGCATCCCAGACTAAGAGAGCAGAAAATATATTTATAACTATAGAAAAAAAACACACTGTGAGTGGTAAAATGCTTACATTTCTATTTGTTTACTAAACCAATAAAAGAAATCAAAAGGATCACCTTGCTAATGACATCAAACCATTCAGCACAACTCAGAAACCATAAAAAGGTCATTTCTTCAAATACTTTTATTCCCTTTATCACATTTACAGTCTGTGCTTTATTTCCACTGCAACTTGGATTCCCCTCCCCACCCCACCCCCAATGATGTTTTCTCAGACTTTTTGAAAGCTTACTTTCCCCTGGTGTCTTGGAGCTTACTATTTGTTTGTGGTCATGACATTAATGTTTAGAAAGGTCGAGTAGATGCCAGGGCTGGATAAGTGTATATATATTTCTTTTGATGATACTGTGAATGGGATCTTTTTTCTTCCTCAGGATTCCCTGAATGAATTATTGTCTTCTCCAGAGCAGTGTTTTCCAACCTTCCTAATGCTGTGACCCTTTAATACAGTTCCTCATGTTGTGGTAACCCCCACACATAAAATTATTTTTGCTGCTACTTCATGACTCTAATTTTGCTGTAAGTATCTGATATGCAGGATATCTGATAGACAGCCCCTGTGAAAGGGTCCTTCAACTCCCAAATGAGTCATGACCCACAGGTTGAGAAGCACTTTTCTTTTCTTTTTTTTTAATGGAGAACAAATTGGAAGCATTTATTGAAAACTTGAGTAAATGAATGGTTTATCTACAAGCACATAAAAACATCTTTTGTGCCCCACAGTTCTCCTCTGGGATTTGTCTTCTCTGTCCCCAGGGCTGATGCTCTTCTTCTCTCTCACTAAAGATACAGCATAGGAGAACCACTTTTCTAAATGCATTTATTTCCATAATAATAAAAGTATTAGATAGAGAGGTATTTTCATGGCTTCTATCAGGTAGAAAAAATAGGAGGTAAACTCTCAGGAATACATTTTCAGGACTTGACATCACCATACCATGTTCTGGATGATCAGAAGAAGGATCCATTGCTTCAAGCATCTTCCAATACCTTCTCTCCTCTGTCTATTGCTCAACACTGTCTACAGAACCTCCCCTTTAAAGGGGAGTTATTTTCCTTCATTAGTTTTGTATATATTTTGGTTTTCTGAGGCATAGTCTTGTATATACCCAAGACTGGCCTGGAACTCACTGTGTAGTCCATGCTGGCATCAATTTCACAATCTTTCTGTCTCAGCCTCCCAAGCACTATGGTTACAGATGTGCAGCACCACATTTGATTTACCTGTTTATAACAATGATGATCTCTTCTAGTTATACAATGGTTTGGAGTAGAGAAAACAGTTATGTATGCAAAACCTTATTGGACTCACTTTTGTTTACAGAGTAGCTGGGAAGCAAATTCAAAGCCTTGTGTTAGAGACTGGGGCTCCACTGGAGAGCCAGGTAAGTGGGGCCCTAGTGAGGAGCCAAAAAAAAAGAAAAAAAGAGAAAGCAATGAAAACCGACTATCAAGAAATGCAATACTGCAACTGAGATAAGGATTACAGTGAAAAGCATCTACAACTCTCGATAAGGACAGTAGTTTATGACTAAGATGTCATGAAAGGTTTGAAAAGTGGATAGAATTAGCTCCATACAAAGGCAGATTAAAAACTATGGTCAGTAGAAGAAGCAGTATGTACAAAGGCACTGTGGTGAAAGGGAGTATTGCTCACATAAGGAAGAAAATATAGGCCACAGTGGGTAACACACTCGTGGGCAGTGGGAGAAGAAACCGTAAAAGATGACACTGAAGAGGCAGGAACATCCCAGCTCCCATGTAGGGTGGGACTTGATGCCCAAGATAAAGATGGATGCTTTGTTTTCTGCAGTGATAGAGTCACTGAAGGATTTTACGCAGTGGGTAATCTGGTCAGATCCTCACTTTGACAGGATCATTCTAGCTGTTGCATGGAAAGGATTGGCCGAGGGTAGAGCTGAAATGGGAGTACAGTTTGAGATTTCTGTGCTCATTCTCAAACACTGTCCTGTGAGTATACATAAGTCAGGGAGTATTATCAAGAAAATAGAGGTGAGGACATCCTATTGAGACTGGTGAGGACATCCTATTGAGACTCTAGATGAGGAAAATATAGAGGATAGGCAAGTAGGGGGACCCAGAGGGTCCTAGAAACCTACAAGAAGAACATTATGATGGCTAGATCTGAGCCCAGGGATTCTGCTTGATCTAAGGCACCAACCATGGACAAAACGGGCAGTCATCATCAAACCCCTACCCAGATCTAGCCAAGGGACAGAACATTCTCCACAGCTAAGTGGAGACTGGGGACTGACTTTCACAGGATCTCTGGTGCCCCATATTTGGCCATGTCCCTTTGTGGGGGAGGCCCAATGGCACTCGGAAGAAGGATAGAGGACTACCAAGAAAAGACTTGATACCCTAGCACCATATTCAGGGGGAGGAGGTCCCCCACAGCCACAGTCATAGGGAAGGGGGATTGGGGTGAAAGTGGGAGGGAGGGAGGAATGGGAGGATGCATGGGATGGGATAGAAAATGAGATGTAATAGGAATTATTTTTAATTTTCAATAAAAATATGTTAAAAAAAAAGAAAATAGAGACTCAGATTTGGCTATGTACTGTAAATATCTAAAATATCATGGGAACTCCAGTTCAGAAAAGTGTGAAAATTTAAAATAATTACATAGGTATGCCTTCTGCATCAGCGATCAAAAAAACCTTTCCTTTAAGGGGTCAGGGAATAAATATTTCCAGTTTTGTGAGCTGTGGTATAACTGATGTAACCTGCCATTGTAGTACATGACCACCACTGTCTGTAAATGAATGGATGTGGCTATATATTTTATTATATATAATAAAACATGAGCTTCAGAAATAGGTAGATCTCAGGATTTGGCCTATGTGCAATAGCTTTCCCTGCTTTATACCATGGAGGATATTGTGGGACTCTGCTTGATAAAGTTTGAGGCCTGACATCTCCAGATAGCCATTTGCAGTTGGTCTATGATTGTGGACTCCCTCTTCTCAGCTGGGTTCTCACTCCACATGATCTCGTAGCATCCGCTGGAGCCTGCTCCATTGCCTCCTCTAGCTCAGTGTTGCCTACCAATGATGCACCCGCCAGGGGCCTGCTTCTCACCAGACCTGCCTGCTGGCTTGTTTTGGACGGCTGCCTGCTTCCTCTGCTATGTTTAGCACCACAGCTAGATAAAGAGCTGTAACACTTTTGGTATCATCAAGGGCTTGTGTTGCTCCCAAGTCTCTACTGCTGTCTGATACCAGCAACTTCATTCTAAAAGACCTAGACTTTAATACCTTCCCTGGTGAGACTGGGAACCTGGTCTAGCAGCCAGGCCTTCAGCAAGAAACTGACCTTGGGACCTCTGATCTCAAGGTCTGTCTGGTCTCCTCCAGAAGCAAGCAGCTCCTGGACAAGCCCTCATGGAACCCAGGCCACATGCCAGATACTGAATGACAGGATATAGTTATAGTATTGATGGTGGTGGTGACAATGAGTTATCAGGAAGGAGATGGATGGAACTTGGGTCTCGATTGAGTCTGTGATAGCTAATTCCAATTGCCAATGTGATTAAATTAACAAACATTTAGGGCATCTATGAGGCACAGGTTTCAGTGTGTTCCAGAGATTTTCCAGAGAGAATTAGTTGAGAAGGAAAGGCCCACTCAGGATGTAGGTGTCTTTATCCTTTTGAATGGGATATCAGACTGAATTTTAAAAGGGGGGACAGAGAAAGGCAGCTGATAACTGTCATTCCTCTTTCTCAGCTTCCTGATCTAGAAATGAGTGATATCCTCACCACCACTGTGCTGAGCCAATCTCCCACCATACCTTTCTCGACATAATAGACACTAGCCTCCGAACCACAAGACCACACAACCCTTTCCTCCTTTTTTGTTTCAAGATAAGGTTTCTCTGTGTAGCCTTGGCTGTCCTGGACTCAATTTGTAGACCAGGCTGGCCTCGAACTCATGGAGATTCACCTGCCTCTGCCTTCCAAGTGCTGGGATTACAGGCATGCAGCACAGTGCCTGGCTCCTTTCCTCCTTTCAATTGCTTTGTGTCAGGTATTTGGACCACAGTAATGATAAAAAGAATTAAGAGATGTTAAAAATGGCAAGTGCTGCTCACTGCCTAGCCTGCACCTGATCCAAGGGAGGCTCAGAGAAACCTAGTAGTGAGGTCTGGATTAGAGCCCAGTCCACCAAAGCTCCTGCCACAATCCCTGCCCCTCTATCAACCTAATCATCTGCCCCTACAAATCACTGACTCCTCAGTGTCCCAACACCCCATGGTTTCCAGGTTATTCCATATAGGTTATATGGAATACTACCTCAAAATATCCTTGGCCTTCATAATTGCATAGTTTCCCAACAGCTAACATCACCTCCCAGGTTTCCCCCCTTTATACCAACCTACAAAAAAAAACAACTCAAAAATAAGGCAAATACCAACAACCCAAAATTAGCACAGTCGGCAAGTCAATGCTGAATTTGGCTGAGGCACAGACGGTGGTGGGAATTGGGAGAAGGCAGTACCATTTGCCTCAGCTCACCCATCCAGGAAACTCTCCCAGCTGTGACTTGGTCATCTCTGTTTCATTTTTCTACTTCTCCTCTTCAAGGACATTCTTTCATAAAGCATCTACACTACCTGCTCCTTTTGCTTACAAGGCATTCAACTGATCTTGTGTGGCTACACCGGAAGTGGAGTTATTTTTAATACTGGATGGTGTAAGGTTGGGTGGGGAAAGCCAGAACGGGAAGCCTCCGGCAGTGGAAACTCCTCTATCACCAGGGAACTTGGCTGTAGCATCAAGCTCTGGCCTCACACCAAAGAAGGGCCATCCATTTTCTTCTTTTTTTAGTACTATCCTCTTTGACCCACCCAGGCACTGAGATTTGTCAGTGTGTTTTGCCAGGAGACCTGGCAAACAGCAACTTGTCAGATTCAATGGCTCTCATTGACAGCTCAAACGGAATCCTCTGAAGATTGCAAAACTGGACTCACAAACAGACCATAAAATTCCTACCACCCACAACTGTCTGGACACTGGCTTTGCCTAAATAACCCCCAGCACTGGTGCAGCATGGGTGGCTTCGAGGCACTTCCAAAACTGAGGTGTTCCAGCTGGTATGGAGTTTCCCCCCTCCCCTTGCAGTAAAAGATTGACTTCCCAGATACTTTGAGAAAACAGGAGACACCTGCATGGATTCAAGCTACTCACCAAGCAAGTCATTCAGCACCATACACACCCCAAAGTCTGCATGAACTGTGAGGTGCACTGGGCCTGTCAGTTGCAAGGCGTGTAACTCACTTGAATACACTGCAATGTGAGTAAGGTGGCATTTGTGTGCCTCGGTCGAAGTATAAGCATCACAGCAGTAAGGCCACTCTCTAGCTCATGATAGCCCTCACCCCATACCAGATTATCAAGCCACAGTTTGCAACTCAGTGCACGGAATGATAAAAATATTCTATTGATAACCTAGAATTCAAACGATGAGGCTGAGATCACAATCACAGTTGTCACAGATACAGGTTAGTCTCAGGGACAGATGAAAAATGTTATGACAAAATAAAAGTGTAGCATGAGTATGAAATGAAATGTTTCCATTGTCTTCCAGGGTCTCTTTGGAAAGTATGGGCTTGAAAATCTGGAGGTCCTGCTGATGGTACAGCATTTGTCTGACATGGGCAAGCTACAGCACTGAGGGGCTTAAAAAGAGTAATTACAGAATAGGTGGTACACTTCAGTAATCCCAGCACTCAGAAGACTGAGGCAGGAGGAATGCTGTGAGTTCAAGGCCAGCATGCTCTACCTAGTGAGACTGTCTCCAAAAAATTGCCTTCGGAGTTGGGGAGATAGCTCAGCAATGGATACTACTGCAGAGAACCTGGGCACAATTGCCACCCCCCCCCATGGTGATGGCTCATAGCTGCCTGTAAGTGCAGTTTCAGAGGATCTGACACCCTCTTTAGACATTAGCAGGCAGTACACTCACTAATATGGTGTGCAAACAGACAAGTGGGCACATATATATACATAAAAAATAAATGTAAAATGTTTAATAGCCCCTTAAAACAACACAAAACAAAGCCATAGATCAAAATAGGATTGTCAAGTGACAGCTGGTGGTTCTCAGGAAGGAGTGTTCAATAACTTTATAGATTCTGTGAGTGCCATGAAGTGTAAACCACAGAAAAACTAGATCTCTGTGGTTATATGTGAAGTAAGGCAAAGCGTTTAAAGGTGCGTAAGTCTCTGAATTTCAATTTTGACTCTGCCACTTAATGCTACTAAACCTCAGGCAAATAATTGGGTTTCTCATCTACAAAATGTGCCTCAGTTTCATCATTTACAAAATGGGGATAATATAAATAGTATCTGTCTCCTGGCTATTCGGACATATGCATCTATCAATACACTAGGAACATATAAGATAATATAGCAATTATTAGTTTTGTGCTTAAGAAGGCATTGATAATATTATTTCTTGTGAAAATAGTTCTGCCATATTCTCCACAGTTGAGTGGAGAGTGGGGTTCTCACGTACTCTGGTGCCTCATATTTGACCATGTCCCCTGGAGGGGGAGACCTGGTGGCACTCAGAGGAAGGACAGCAGGTTACCAAGAAGAGACTTGATACCCTATGAACATATACAGGGGGAGGTAATCCCCCTCAGAAACAGTCATAGGGGAGGGGAATAAGGGGAAAATGGGAGGGAAGGAAGAATGGGAGGATACAAGGGATGGGATAACCATTGAGATGTAACAAGAATAAACTAATAAAAAATTAAAAAAAGAGAAAATAGTTCTGCCTAAATGACATGTAATATACACATACAAACAAAGCCAAGTTATAATATCTCAACATGTCCACTTTTAAAATTCACTTTCCATAATTGATATAAACTGTCTTTAATTATTCTATGAAATAATGCCACATTGTTGTTGCTGTGTGGGGCTGAGGACCGAACCCAGGGCCTCATGCATGCAAAGCATGTGCTCCACCAATCAGCTGTATCCCCCATCCAAAGATGCTCACTTATTGGCAACATTTTAAGGCCTTTTTACATATAATATTACAGAAGAAAGAGAAATGGAGAGATGCAATGGGATTTTTGTGCTGAGTCATAGCAATAATAACTGATACTTAATTTGAACCCACCACAAGTTACAAGAAAAAGTGGTTATTTCTATTTGCTGACTTTTCCTCTGCTTCTTTACCCATAAAATGGGGCTCATCACCATCATTATGTCTTCAAAGCTGGTCAGCATAGGGCATCAGTCAATAAGGGAAAGTGCTCCTCCAAGCATTGGGGGATAGCCCATAGCTGTCAGCATCATTGCATGCTTAGGTGAACTAACCACACATCCTTCTGACCATTTCACACTCACTTATGGCCTGCGGGTGAAATTGTGCTATTCTAAAAATGACTGTCTGCCATGTTCATGGTCCTTCTGCTCCTTTTCCTCCTTGACCAGCCTCTTCCCTGTGCCCTATTCTTCTACTCTCACCTTTTTGGTTAAACAGCTAATCTTCATGCTTGACCCTTAGTGCGAAGGCCCTACTGAAAAGGCTTTTGAACTTTAAAGCAACTCAAACGGTTAAACTAGTAAGCCTATCTTTTTTTTTTTATGAGAGGAATTTGGAGGCTGAAAAAGAGGTTCATTCTCTCATACTGCTAGGGACCTCAACCCAGGTCACCTCCAATCTGAACCTGGTACCAGGGCTCCACCATGGCAAATCATTGCATAGAGAGCAAGTACTCTGTCCTGCTTGGGCTACTTCCCAGTCAAGAAATATGTGTTGAGTAAATACTATGTATCAGGCACTAAGGTGAGGCACTAGGAACACATTGGTGAACAAAAGGGACACAACTCTGCCTTCTCTGGACAGCCTACACTGGCAAGCATTCAGACAAAACCCAGTGTAAATGGAGACAGCCATGAAGTAAACACATAGAGGCTGGGTTATCTTATTAGAGGAGGCTGTGACACCGACAGTACATTGCTTATTAGTACAAAGAAAGTTAGCAAACAAAAAGTGGGGCACAAACGATCATTCCTATTAAGACACGATTTGGCAGCAGTCAGATTAACATTTTGCCACTGTGTCAGCAAAACTTAGCTCCACACTGGAGAATGTTCCATTTCACTCCATTGTTCCTTTCTATCGCCCTCACTCTAAACTAGGCTAGACTTAGACATGTACGTTTTCTCTCAGTAAGGTTTTTTGTTTTTGTTTTTTTTTTTACCTCTCATTAAGTTCTTGTCCGCATTCATTAAGTTTTTCTCTCACATAAGTCTCTCTCAAGTTTTTCACATTACATTTTAGGTACAGCTGTGTAGGAGAAATTTTTTATCCTAAAAAGAATCCAAAATTACAATACGGGTTGAACATCTCTTATTTGGCATGTTTGGGGCTACAAGTATTTCCATTTTTTTGCAGTTATTTTGAATTGAGCATATGTGCATAGATTTTACCCATTGGGCATCCACAGACCCCAAAATCTGAAATCTGAAATGCTTCAGACTCTGAAACTCTTCGAACTTTGTGTAGGCACTCAAAAACAAACAGAAACTTCAGACTTAGAAGCCATTTCGGACCTTATTCAGATGAGAGTGGTTCAGTGCGAAGTGGTGGTGGTTAGTAAGCTGTTGAACTACTTAACAACTAGACTACAAAATGCACTCCCCCTAGAGTAGGGGGCAGGGATGGTGGTAACTACTATCTACTGTCTTACTGTCTATTTGGTATTGTCTGATGGTAAATTTGTTTATTCATTTTTTTTTCTATCATTTCCAGAATTGTAGTGATAATGACATTATTTCTGAAAGCAACCAAAAATGAATCTTACAAGCAAAACATAGAGTTTCTCCCCTATGCACATAACAGCACAATGAAGGTAGAGTAGGAACAGATCAAGAGCTTAGTAAAACATGTGTGTGAATCAGAGAGCATGAACTAAAACTGTAAAGTGGAGGTGTGGCAGGAGAGCTAGCTCAGTAAGTCAAAGAGCACTTGTTACTTTTACAAAGGACCCAGGTTTGGTTCCTAGCACCTACCTGGTCTATAACTCCAGTTCTAAGGGATCCAACCCCTCTCCTGACCCCCATGGTCATGGTACGCATATGATAAATAGACAAACATTCCTATAGACATACATTCAAGAAAAACACTCATAAACACAAAATAAAAACCAAATTTAAAAAAAAAGAAATATAACCTAGGGAGGTGGTTAAGAGTGTTGAGTAGGGGTGGTGCAGCAAACACATGAAAAATCCTGGTGATAAAATAACATCTGGGGCAAGAGCAGTGTGTTAACAGTGTGCTAGGAAACATGAGGGGACAGATGGTTCTAGCAAAGACTCTCCAAAGTAGAAGAGGGATCCTCAATGGCCTGTGGCTGACACAAATGTAATCACCTTAGTAATCAGATTTGATTCCATGGAACCCATGAACAGGCCAGAAGAAAACTGAGTGACGGGCTAACATGATGATGATTGAAAAAAGACCAGTCAGGTCTTGGCTTCATTTGTGCTAATGCACTCAGTGTCTGCAATGAGCCTGGTTAGGCTATTCCTATAACCAAATGTGCACACTAGAGTGAAAATTAGCCCTGGTACCTAATGTGGCAAATGCAGACAGAAATCGGGGCTGTCTTGATCAAATCAGCTTATATCATCATCCTATCTTGCAAGTGTACTATTACAGACAAAAACACTGCTTTGTAGACAAAGAAACAGAGATAGGTCCAGAGAGGTTAGATAACTTGCCTTAGATCAGAGTTGCAAGTGGCAGAGTGTGTGCTTAAACTTGGTTATCAGAGCTTCCGAGTCTACACTCTTGATACCTTATACAGTACTGCCTTTCTATGTTCCTATAGGCCAGGGATATGCTTGGGGTAAAACTTGGGCTATATTTTATCCTTGGAGTAGGAGCTGGAGTTGGAAAAAGTAAGAACTTTTGGAATTAAATACTACAACATCAGTAACCCTGGGCAGGTGCATTAACCTAGACAAAGCCTCAGTTCCATCACCTGGGAGACAAAGTTACTGAGACCTGCCTCACAACATTTCCACGGTTGGTGTTTGGGACCATGCCTTGGAAACTAAACAGCACAGTACAGGTAATGGTTCCTTACAGCTACCTAATGTAAGACAAGGCATTCCCCTGCAAAAGGAATCAATAATATTTCCCATCAAAAGCCCAACAGCTCCCCAGGTCTTAGTTTGCCAACCTTTGGCCTCTCCCCACTCACTGTACCTTTTTCCTGATCTGTTTTCCTGATCAGACAGAACATCTCCTCCAACACACTGTATATATCACTGGCCTATTGCCATCTTCTTCCACATTAAGCATAGCTCTGGCTGCCTAGCTCGCTGTTGAGGTCTCCCTACTTGAGACTGACTGTCAAGGGTGGCTGACATACAGTAAGAGCTTAATCAAGGGGTCAAAAGAATACAGACATGAGTGGGTCAAGACTGGGGGTGTTCTTGGGAGAGGAAAGCAAAATTAGGCCAAGCCAAGAATAAGAATAAGGATAAAGATAAAGATGAGGATGAGGACAAGGACGAGGATGAGATGAGGAGGAGGAAGAGGAGGCATCATCATACATAGGGAAAATCTGAAAGGAGAGGACCACTGCTGTAAATAAGTGTGCAATCAGTTTTGCCATTCCTTGTAAGTAAGATAGGGGAGAAAGAAGGATTATTTCCAAGTCCAATTTTGTGGGTTGTGAGCATATGGAAGAACTAAAACTTTGAAAATTTCCAAAGTAACCAGTTAAATGCTAAATGAATCATTGGCTTCATTCAGTTTTCATTAAGAGAAGTATTTGAGGTGGTGGTGGTGGTAGGGTGTGTGTGTGTGTGTGTCTGTGTGTGTGTGTGTGTGTGTGTGTGTGTGTGTGTGTGTGTGTGTGTTAAAATCTAGGATTCCACAAGTGAGAGAATACAAAGCCAGTATAGCTGCAACAACCTAAAGGGGGCTAGAATTCTACAAATGTTTTGCCTAGCAAATACTGACCAAGCACCGACCCAGCATCCACAGGACCCTAAACAGCAAAATCCACATCAGCAGATCAGCCAGGTGCTTGATGGAGATTTCCTGATCTAATTACCTATGTTGACTATCTACAAGTAGCAAATTCTAGCAACAATGGCCACAAGATGACATAGTTCAGTTACCACTGTGATGCCAGCAGGGAAAGAATTACCAAAGCAAATACTGTAATTGATTTAAAAAAAGAAGGTATGGTTTGGTAAAAAACCATCATCGTGAATTTCATATAATCATAGTTGTTATGAAAACTATCCTACACTAATTAATCTTTGACATTTCAAAAAGATACTGGACTTTAAGTTCCAGTAGCTCCCAGCACCATTATACAAACAAATTATGTGTTGTCATTACACATAATTTACAGGTTGATGAAGAATTCTAGATGGCAGAAGACTCAAACTATTGAGAAGTTGAGAAGTTAAACTTCTACTACTCTTTACGTGGAGTCAGTATGATGCCTCATTAAAATACAATGTCCCTCAAGTCTTTCTTAAATATCCAAGCAAGAAGAGAAGTAAATTATTTTGTTGCAAGGGCTCTTTTGCAGGAACTGATAAGAAAATCACTCTGAAGATTAACTTGTACAATCCTTACCAAAAGTTAACAGGCAGCACTCAGAAAATTGAAACTTCAGTTCTCTAGGTGGGGCCAGTCTCAACCAGTAGGTATCTAGTCACCCTTAAAAAAAAATTCCAATTGGCTGAGACACATCAGCCGGGTTGTATGTCCATTAACATTTAAAGAACACATTTAAAGCAAGGGAATGAATCTCAAGTTATGAACTTTTCAGACTTTGGTCAGATAAATAGGTGAAACATTGGTTGGGGGCAGGGGTGGTAAACTGCAAAGCTGCAAAATGTGATTACATTTGGAGATATGGTATTATGAGGAAATTAAGGTTTAAAAAAATGAGGTCATATGAGTGGAGACTTACTCTAATAGAACTGTGGCTTTAAAAGAAATGGGGAAGTTGTTGCCTTGCCCTGCCCATCTCCTGCCTCCTTCCCTCTGTCTTTTCCTCTTCCCTCTTTCCCTCTCTCTGCCTGTCTTCCCTCAAGTGAGAACACCATGAGACATTAGCCAAGCTGTGTGAAAGCCAGGATGAAAAACCTCACTAGACACTGTGGTAGCATCTTGACTGGACTTCTAGTCCCTAGACCTATGGGAAATAAATTTGTTATTTATGCCATCCAGCCCATGATTCTTTATCCTGATGGGTAATATAAAAAGTTGTATTCTTTGATTTCCAAAATTAGAGTGAAGCTAGCCATCCATTCTTGATGTTTCATTAAAAGTAGCACTCTTGATGTAGCCTGTATTCTAACATACCAAGTCCAAAGGGCTAAGGGTCTCTAACTAGGTAACACAAGAATCTCAGGAGGTGTCCACTTAATCTTCAGGACAGCATGGCCTGGCAGAGGTCCACATCATTTCTGTGAGAGATTCAGTATAGAATGCCAAATATGAGAGAAATCACAGAAAGTGGACTTTCCAGTCCAGATTCTTAAGGGTGGTAAGGTTCATCTCATCACACTTATGAAAACAGAGCAGAGACTGGCAGCCCTGCAAATCCCCTAAAATGCACTCAGAGACAAATATCAATGTTCCAATCCACTTCTTACCAGGAGAAGGAGAGCATAGCTAGGAACATGAAATAAATGCCTGTGAGCCTTGTTTTCTTGAAATGGTGAATTCTGGGAGAACAGAATTCTGCCACCTGAAGGAAAAGTACCTGGGCTAGCCATACCTAGAGAAGACTGTGATTTCACGCCTGCCTGACCAACTGCTTTCTTTATGTCAGTACCTGGGGGAGGGTACACTATCTTCTTCTTCATCTGAGAGAGGGTTATTGGGCTGGTGTTTATCAGTATAAATGAGCAAAGGACAAAGACATGTCCCATGGAACCTCTGGCTGATTCCCAAGGCTTCACTACTCAAATCCTGGTCCCAGGTCAGCAGCACCTACATCTCCAAGGAATGAAACCACAAAGATCTTGGAAGCCCAGCCTAGAGCTTCTGAATTGTCACCTCCATTTTAATAAAACTCCAAGGTGAAAATCAGGCATACTAGAATTTGAAAAGAACCACTATTAGTGATATTATTTGCCAATTGTTTCTTCTGCATAGTAAGTACACAGAGAGAAGATGTCTTGGTCTAAAAGCAAACTGAATGTTCAGTTTCACCTGGTGGGGAAAAAAGATTTGCTGGAAAAAAAAAGTGTCAACCTACTGGCCTAGGTGTAGTCATGACAAAAGAAGGCATACTTTAGTGTCTCAACATCTCCTTTATATAGTTCTGTGATGGTCGGCTGTGTTAGCTTCTTTATTCCCTTGTTTTCCCTTTATTCCTTTCATTGGCAAACTTAGCAACTGTGCCTAGGAAGTTGAATCATTTTAAAGCCACTCAAGTGATGAACCCATGCCTAAAGATCTGCAAAATGCACTCAGCACTGCCAGGAGGGGATTTTTGCTCTTGTTCTCTTTTCAAAAGAAATAAGGAGATGAAAAGACAGAGACCAGAGCTAGTTCTTAGGAAAAGAAAAGGCATAGCAAGGCCGGGCATTGTGGTATGCACAGAGGCAGGCAGATCTCTATGAGTTCGAGGCCAGCCTTGTCTACAAAGAAGAGTCCAGACTAACCAAGGCTACACAGAGAAACCCTGTCTCAAAAAAAGGCTCCTCAATAAATAATGATCAAAACACTAAACATACAAATCACAGAAAGAATATTCAAAGCCACAAAGGAAAAAGCAAGTAACATATAAAAGCAGACCTATTAACTTCTCAGTAGATACTCTAAACCAGAAGGGCCTGAACAGATGAGCTTCAGACTCACATCTGAAGAAACCATAAATGCCATCACACACTACTATACCTTTAAAAAACTTTCAATCACCATAGAGAATATAAAGCCACTTCATGATAAAGTTGAGTTGAAACAATGTCCATCTATAAATCCAACCCTACAGAAAGTGTCAGAAGGAAAACTCAAACCTACGGAGGTTAGCTACACCCATGAAAACACAGGAAATACTGCTCCTGACGTCTGCTGTGGATCAGCCTAACTGTGGACAAACTGGACATCCAGAGAGTCATTGTCTCACATTGCTGAATACCAGGTAAGGTCAGTCTCTTCCATATTGACCTTCCACAGAAACAGCCTCTCTGTGCCTGATGCAAGACTGTCTCTGCCCATCGTGCCACGCTGCCACAGGAGACAACTGGGGCATTGTCTGTTTACTGGCATATGACTTAACTAGTCATCTCTGTCATTTTAATAGATACATAAATCCATCTAGGTTACAATCTATCCTGAGGTCTCTGATTACATTGATGGCTAAGCTAATGGTAGCTTGACAGCTAGAGGACAATTAGATCTACTGTTAGTACACTAGTCAGTTCATTAGCTAGTTAAAACTACTAGGTACTAGGTCTCTTCTCTTATTTAAAACAAACAAACAAACAAACAAACAGGCTTGCCTTGCTCACAGGCTTCATGTTAAATAGTAAACAGTTTTTAGTGTAACTCAACTGCCTGCGTCTCTTAGTAAATAACTGGATAAAAAAAGATGTGGCTTATATAAGACATAAGTCTACTCCAGCTGTCTTATAGACACAATTTTAACTTCTCTCGTGAGTTTGTATTTGTCTCAGCAGGTTTTCACCTGGCTAACAGACTCTATCCAGAGCTGCTGCGATCTGGACTTGCTGGAAGCTGATGTAAACCAGTACCACAGATATAACTACTCCCTGTCTCTTCAACTGGATCAGCTAAACAAATGCTTTTGATATGTGCCCCATTAGCCTTTGGCTAGCTTTTCAGTCTTTCTAGGCCCCATAATGATAACAATGCCCCTAATGTCAGCAGGAATAAGTTAGAGAAAAGAGTTTTCCCACTTTATTGGCTGAGATGCTAGTCAAGGACAACTCTCTGACATGAGAAACAAAGGGCTATAAAAGTCCCCTAGTTCTGTTTAAACCTGTAATGTTTTGTGCCCCCCCCTTATATTAAAGAAAGGTTAGGTGCCATCCAGCTAATAATCATGAGTGCATAGTGCCTGGCCCTACAATGAGCTGACTCAGAAAAATAAGTTTGTCCAATATGTCAAGGGGAGACTTAGGACAATATAGTTTATGGTTCTCAGACAACAGTTTTTCCCAGTAGATACTGAGGAGGCAAAGATTAGCACCTAAAGTCACCAGTCAGAGGGGGAATTGTGGGAACCAAACAAAAGCCATCTTGCATCAAGCCTCTGTCTTGCCCCCAGAGTGACATCCCCCTTCCCTCATGCTCCCCAAGTTCTCAGAAATCCCACAAAAGTACACTTGATAACACCCAGAGTTGGCACCCAGGGGCCAACTCATAAGGTGAAAAAGCCACAATGTTACAGTAGACAAAAAAATTAGATAAGATTCCCCTTGTGGCTTGGCCCAAACCCCCTACCCTATCATACTCTATCAGCGTTAAGGCCACCTTCCCTATAACCCCCTTACTCAATCATGTAACGCCAAGGCTTGAAAAGCCTCACTTGTAGTTTTTGCCTTTATAAACTCTGTATCCTAAGGAGTGGAGGCTGCCACTTTTTTCAGTTTCTGGAGAACTGACAGTCCTTGCCCCAGAGATGGTTCAATAAAAAGACTCTGTGTGAATTGCATCAGGCTGGTCTCTGGTGGTCTACAGGGGTCTCACGACTTGGGCATAACAACTCTCTACTGAACAAATTCTGGGTAAAGGAAGAAATAAAAAAGAAATTAATGACTTCCTAGAATTCGATGAAAATAAATCCACAACATACTCAAACTTATGAGACACAATGAAAGTGGTGCTGAGAGTAAAGTTCATTGCACTAAGTGCCCTCATAAAGAAATTGGAGCGATCTCATATTAGCAACTTAACAGCACACCTGAAAGCTCTAGAACAGAAAAAAAAGCAAACACACCCTATAGACAGCAAAAATTAATCAAACTGAGAGCTAAAATCAACAAAATAAAAACAAAAAGAATCATACAGACAATCAATGAAACAAAGAGTTGATTCTTTGAGAAAACCAACAAGATAGAGAAACCATTATCCAAACTAACTAAAAGATGAAGAGACAATATCAAAATTAACAAAATCAGAAACAAAAAGGAGGACTTAACAACAGACACCAAGGAAATCCAGAGAATTATATGGATATACTTTGAAAACCTGTACTCCAACACATTGGAAAATCTGAAAGAAATGGATAATTTTCTTGATACAAATCACTTACCAAAATTAAATCAAGGTCAAATAAAACTAAATAAACCCATAACCACTAAGGAAATAGAAACAGTCATTTAAAGTCTTCTAAACAAAAAATAAAACAAAACAAAACAATCAACAACAAATAGCTCAAGGCCAGCTGGCTTTAGCACTAGATTCTACCAGACTTTAAAAGAAGAGCTAATGCCAATACCACAATATCAAATTATTCCACAAAACAGAAAGAAAAGGAACATTGCCAAATTCATTTTGTGAGGCCATAGTCGCCCTGATACCCAAACCACACAAAGATTAAACAAGGAAAGAAATCAATTTCCATCATGAATGTTGATGCAAAATATTTAATAAAATAATTGCAAACTGAATCCAAGCACATATCAAAAACATTGTCCACCATGATCAAATAGGCTTCACCTCAGGGACGCAGGGATGGTTCAACAGATAAAAAATGTAATCCATCATATAAACAAATTGAAACAAAAAACCCCCACATGATCATCTCATTAGATGATGAAAAAGCCTTTAACAAAATTCAACACTTCTTCATGATAAAAGTCTTGGAGAGATGATGGATAATGGGAGCATGTCTAAACATAATAAAGGCAATTGACAGCAAGCATTTAGTCAACATCAAATTAAATGGAGAGAGAAAAAGCAATTACATTAAAACCAGGAACAAGACAAGGCTGTCCAATCTCTTCATATCTAACAGTACTTGAAGTTATAGCTGGAGCAGTAAGACAATTAAAAGAGATCAAGGGGATACAAATTGGAAAGGAAGAAGTCAAATTTAACACTACTTGCAGATGATATGATAATATACAAAAGCTACCCTAAAAATTCCACCAGAGAACACCTTCAGCAAAGTGGCTGGATACAAAGTTAATTAAACAAAATCAGTAGCCCTCCTATATACAAATAACAATCAGGATGAAAAAGAAATCAGGGAAACAATACCTTTCAAAATAACCACAAATAACATACAATATCTTGGATATATTAGGGAAACTCTAACTAAGCAAGTGAAGGACTTGTATGAAAAAAAATAAACCTCAAGTCTCTGAAGAAAGAAACTGAAGAAGATATCAGAAGATGGAAAGATCTTTCATGCTCATGGACCGGCAGGATTAACATAGTAAAAATGGTCATTTTACCAAAAGCAATCTATAGTTTTAGTGCAATCCCCATCACAATTCCAACACAATTCTTTACAGACCTTGAAAGAACAATTCTCAGCTTCATATGGAAAAATAAAAAAAGCTACCCATTCTGTACAATAGAAGAACATCTAGAGATATTGCCATTCCCAATTCCAAGCTATACTACAGAGCTATCACAATAACATTCACATGGTATTGGCATAAAAACAGACAGGTTGATCAATGGAATCAAATTGAAGACCCAGATGTAAATTCACACACCTATGGACTCCTGATTTCTTTTTCATAAAGAAACTAGAAATACACAACAGAAAAAAGACAGCATCTTCAACAAATGGTGATGGTTTAACTGATGTCAACATGTAGAAAAATATAAATAGCTCCATATTTATCACCTTGCACAAAACTAAAGTCCAAGTGGATTAAAGACCTCAACATAAAACCAGACGCACTAAATCTGTTAGAAGAAAAAATGGGGAAGAGCCTTGAACTCATTAGCACAGGAGACAACTTCCTGAACAGAACACCAATAGTACAGGCTCTAAGGTCAATGATTAATAAATGGGACCTCACGAAACTGAAAAGCTTCTGTCAAAAGGACAAAGCAGCAGCCTACAGAATGGAAAAAGATTTTCACCAACTCCATATCTGATATAGGGATAATATCCAAAATACATAAAGAACTCAAGAAGCTAGATATTAAAAAAATCAAATAAACCAATTAAAAGTGGGGTATAGATCTAAACAAAGAATTCTCAATAGAGGAATTACAAATGGCTGAGAAACATTTAAAGAAATGTTCAACATCCTTAGCCATCAGCAAAATGCAAATCAAAACTACTTTGAGATTCAATCTTACACCTGTCAGAATGGCTAAGATCAATAACACAAGTGACAGGTCATCCTAGAAAGGATGTGGAGTAAAGTGACTCCTTGTACAGCCACTAAGGAAACCAGTAAGGCAGTTCCTCAGAAAATTGGAAATCAATCTACCTCAAAACCAAGCTATACCACACTTGGACATATACCCAAAGGACACTTGCTCAACCATGTTCATTTCAGCTTTATTCATAATAGCCAGAAACTGGAAACAATCTAGATGTTCCTCAACAGGAGAATGGATAAAGAAACTGTGGTACATTTATATGATGGGGTATTACTTGGCTGTTTTAAAAAATGACATTACCATTAATGGTGTCAGGGGTTGTCGCTTTCCCATGGGGTGTGTTTCAGGTTGGGCCAGGCATTGGTTGATCATTCCCTCAATCTCTATATTTATCTTTATCTCTGTAGATCTTGTAGGCAGGGTAAATTTTGGGCTTTGTAGGCAGAGTGGTATGCCTCTTTCACCACTATAAATCCTGTCTGAATATAAGATGGCCTCCTCAGTCTTCTGTCCCATGCTGCTAGGAGGCTCAGCTAGAGACATCCCTATATCCTCCCTGTAGCTCACCCTGTTGCAGGTTTTCAGCTTGTCTCAGTGATATGACCCCCTCCGCCTTCAGTTTCCCTTTTCTCTCCAGGGCCTCAAACTTCTCCTTCTCACACTCCCCACATCTGATTGCCCCACCTTGTTTCCCTCCCCACATCCTTTCCTATTCAGGTCCCTCTCTACTTCCTCTTCCACCAAGTTTACAGGCAGGAGCCTAACTTAACCATTTTCTGAGAGCCCCACCTCCCGGCAGCTGATCAAATCAGATGCTGAGACTCACAGCCAGGCATTAGGCAGAGCTGGGGAGTCCCGTGGAAGAGTGGGAGTGAAGAATAGAAAGACCCAGAGGGGACAAGAACACTGCAAGAAGACCAACAGAGTCAACTGATCTAGACCCATGGAGGCCTTACAGAGATGGAAGAACCAACCAAAGACCATGCACGGACCAGACCTAGGCCCCCTACCCATATGTAACCAATGGGCATTTTGATCTTCATGTGGGTCCCCTAGTAAGTTGAGTGGGTGCTATCTATGACTCTGTTGCTTGCTTTTGATCACTTTGCCCTAACTGGGCTGCCTTGCCTGGCCTCAGCGGATGAAGAGGAGCTCAGTCTTGATGTGCTGGGGTGTGTTGGTTGGGGGCCTCCCCTTTTCTGAGGACAAAGGGGGGGAGAGAAAGAAGAGGGAGGGAAGGACCAGGAGGAGAGGAGGGAGGGGTCTACAATAGGGATGTAAAGTGAATACATAAATTAAAAGTCAACTTTTAAAATTTACATCATGGAATTTGCAGACAAATGGATTGAACTAGAAAAAAATCATCCTGAGTGAGGTAACCCAGACCCAGAAAGAAAAATATGTTATATATTCACTTATAAGTGGATATTAGTTGCAAAGTAAACAACAACCAAGCTACAATCCCAAGCTAAGTCAGAAAGGTTAGTTAAAAAGGAGGAGAATAGATTTTGCAATGGACTGGGTACAGATGTGGAAGAGAGCAGGAAATATAGGGTTTTTGGAAGAGATTGAATGGATGGAGATAGTGTAGGGAGAGATGTTTGGACTTGTTGGTCATTTGGAGGTAGTGTGGAAACCTACTGCAGCAGTGGAAACTTCCTAGAATCTCTGAAAATGATTCTAATGAGGATTTCCAGTAATGGCGATACAGAGTCTCAACTGGCCATCTCTTGAAGCTAGGCAAGGCTCGAGTGGAAGGCCTGGTTGCATTAAATTGAATTGTTGGCCAAAGGTTCCCATTGAAATCTCCAAACAACCCTGGTTGATACTAAGACAAAGGGTTGATCTCAGCAAGCTGATAGCAGGGCCCCATTGCTGAGGACAACATCCACA
The DNA here is from genome assembly GCF_964271855.1 of Acomys minous. Lineage (NCBI taxonomy): Eukaryota > Metazoa > Chordata > Mammalia > Rodentia > Muridae > Acomys > Acomys minous. The sequence continues at coordinate 125,913,299 of NC_140488.1, read as the reverse complement.
TAACTCATTGAACATGGAGAAGTTGAGGTGATGCCTACATGGAACCTTCATCCCTATGCTCCAGTCTCTTTGGTGTGGAAAGGTACACTGTAGGCTACTGAAAGAAAAACATAAACACTGGCCTAGCTACAAAACCTTTGACTTACAATCTGTCCTGTGTGCAGGATATGCTGAGCCATGGTGGCACAGAACTCATGGAGTAGCCAATCAATGTTTGATTTGACATAAGGTCCACTCTACAGGAAGGAACCCATACCTGACACTGTTTGGTTAACTAGAGATTATTTAGCTAGCCTAGAAACATAGGATAAAACCAAACACAACTATTCCCAAGAAAAAGTAACAATAAAATAACTGCTAATGATATTCTGCTATACTCATAGATCACTGCCTTATCCAGTCATCATCAGAGAGGCTTTCTCTGACAGTATATGGGAACAGATGCAGAGACCCACAGCCAGACATTATTCAATGGGAGGTTTCCATCAAATTCCTCCTTTCTGAGATCAGGGAATCCTGTAGAAGAGGATGCAGAAAGATTTTAAGAGCCAGAGAGGAGCACACCAGTAGAACATGGTCCCCTGAGTCAATTAATCAGGGTGCATATGAGCTCACAGTGACTGAAGAAGCAATCATAGGGGTCACTGGAGTCTACACTAGGTCATTTAAATAAATATTATGACTATTAGCTTAGTATTGTTATGGGACTGTGTGAACAAGCAGGTCTTTGACTTTTGTACCTCCTATTGAGGTTTTTTTTTTCCCTTCTATTGGGTTGTCATGTCCAACTTTGATATAAAAGTTTTTGTTTCATCTTATTATATTTTATTTTGTCATGTATGCTTGTTATCTCTTAGATATCTGTCTTCATCTAATCAGAAACAGAAAGGGAGTGGGTCCAGATCAGACTGACATATGGACAAATTGGGATGAGCAGAGGGAGGGGAAACTGTAATCACAATATATATTGTACGAAAAAAAAAGAATCTATTTTCAATTTTTTTAAAAGGGAAAAAAGAAATTCTCTTCAAAGTCAAGCTCTTCAATCTCAAGTTTTGGAGGTGACGGCTGTATTTGACAATTTAGAGTTCATCAGGGACTGAGGACAGCCTCATAATCCCAATTGGGTCAGATGACAGAAAAATGTAGAGCAGTTTGGTTTAAGCATCCTTTGAAGAATTCCTCTGAGAATGACCAGATGGAGAGGGGATGTAGAGCTATGGGAGGGAGTAGATATTAGAAGAAGCTTATAGGAATGGTCCAGAAAAAGGGTTCATTAGAGAGAGTCAAAAAGAACAAATAACTAAGCCTAAGAGTGTAACTCAGTAGTAGAACATTTGCCTAACATATACAAAGGACTATGTTCAAGCCGCAGTACCAGGAAAAAAAGTTCCATCTCAATTGGGTAAACAAACTAAGTATGTATATTAATAAATTATAAACCATTAATAACATAGAAATTCATGAGTTTCTATCAATAATAAATAAATGAATATATAAATAAATAAATAGGGGAGACAGTATGGCTCTTGCTGAGACTAACTACAGTTAGAAAAATCATTATTTTCAAACATCACATTAAAGATTGATCAGGCAAAAATCATCACTAAAGCTAGAGGGAATTATTAGTGAGGAGCGGAATATTTGTGTCTTCCCAAAGCTTGCTAATTTTAAAGGAAAAAACAGTAACTGTGGCTTTCCAGTGAGAAAATGATACAACACCTTCATCAGGTAGTCACAATTATCATCACCAATATCTCACCAACAAGCAGGAGATGAGCATCACATCATGATGCCATGATGTCATGCTCTAAGAAGGACACATCAATTTCTGTGCAATATTCCATCCCAAATGTATAACCTAAATCTGGTCACAAGAAACTCGAGACAAGCACAAATGAGGACTCCACAGCTCAGAGGTCGAGGAGAGGGGAATAGGGAAGAAGTGGGAGGGAGGGTAGGAACCAGAAGATAAGAGTGAAGGGATTTCAATCAAGATGTAATGTAAATAAATTATAATTTTAAAATATGGAGCTAGGGAGATAGCTCAATTAGAGAGTGCTTGCCTAGCATGCACAACTCCCTGGGTTCAATACCCAACCCTGGATAAACCAGATCTGCTACTGGCACACGCCTGTAATCTCAACACTTAGGGAATGAAGGTAGAAAAATAAAAAAGTCAAGGTCATCTTTAGCAATATCATGAGTTCTGGGCCAGTCAGATATACATGTGACTCATATACAAGCAAATAAATGAATGAGAGGGAGTAGTCTCTGTATTCATCAGAAGTATCAATACCTTTTTTTTTCTGAGGGAGGGGTTTGGTTTTTCAAGACAGGGTTTCTCTGTGTAGCCTTGGCTGTCCTGGACTCACTTTGTAGACCAGGCTGGCCTCGAACTCACAGCGATCCACCAGCCTCTGCCTCCTGAGTGCTGGGATTAAAGGCGTGTGCCACCACGCCCGGCTTCAATGTCTTTTAAAAGATATGAAAAAGTTGATTGTGATAGCACACATGACACTTGGGAGGCAAATCTCTGTTAGTTCCAGGCCATCCATGTCTACTCTGTCTTTCAAAAAGGAAGAAAGGCGGGTGGGGGTGGGGGGTGGGGAAGTCATAGAGAACAAAAGGGAGGAAAGGAGAGACCAGAAAAATAACTCAGACTAAAAAAAAAAAAAAAAAAAAAAGACTAAGAGATAGTACAAGTAAATGCAACAGCCGTCCTAAACTGGATCCTGTACTAGAAGAAAGCAGTGCTGTAAAGGCCTTTATTAAGTCTAGTGTTAAAATTGGAAAAATAGTAGATTAGATAGTAGTATCTTATCAATGTTAAATTTACTGACTTGATAACAGCACTGTGGTAATATAAGGGACTGTTCTTATTGCTCAGGAACACTTAAATATTTGAGAGTAAAGGGCCACAAAGTCTGTAACATTTTTTCTAGTGGTTCAGAAATAAAAGTATGTGCAGGGCTAAGGGTGCAAAAGATAAGAGAAATGGGGTAAAATGTTAGAGTGCTTGCCTAGCATGCACACTAGCATTCTTTTTCCTGTTTTCAGTTTTTACAATTTGCATGTTAAGTTATTTATAAGTAAGAAATTGGGGTGGAGGGAATGCATTCTTGGAGAGACAGAGAGAAGCAGCAGTCCAGAGCCCAGAAAAGACATTGCTGTAATGCAATGGGGACATCTCATCCACAGTTTCTCAGTAACAGTGGGAAGTGTTGTGAGTACTTCTGCAAATATGAGTGTGTCAGGACTTTTAGATGGTACAGATATGAAGAGATTCCTGTGTAATGAGCTCAAGCCAAGTGCAAAGGAAAGAAAAGAAAGGGCAAAGCAGTCCTCTGGAGGACTGGGAGGCAAACCCCATGCATATGAAGAACTAACTGCTAAGGTCAAAATTGGCCCCAGACATTGCTATTCAGTTTTTAAACTCCTCACATGAGTTTAATGGACAGCAGCTTTCAGAAGTTCTGTGCTAAAGTGAAGTTTCTCTATCCCACTATTATTGACACCTGGGCAGGGGACTTTCTTTATGAAGATTACCTGTTCAGCAGCACCTATGGTTTCTGGTATAGTATGTTCAGCAGCACCTATGGTTTCTGGTATAGTATGTTCAGCAGCACCTATGGTTTGTGGTATACTATGTTCAGCAGCACCTATGGTTTCTGGTATAGTATGTTCAGTGGCACCTATGGTTTCTACTTACTAGATGCCAGTTAGGATAACACAAATGTCTCCAGACATTGCCAGAAATCACTCCAAGTTGAGAATCCTTACGTTCAGAGAACAAAAAGGCATAGCTATAAATAACTATAATTAAAGGGCGGAAATTGTTCTCATTTTCCAACACGGGTTCCAGGGATTGAACTGAGGCCACCAGCCTTGCCCACCAAACACCTTGACTTGCTGAAAACTCTTGCTTCTGCTAGGAGTGTTGTTAAACACCCAAGCTTCAGAATCAAAGGCCAGCTCTGCTACTTGTCTTCTGTATGGCTATAGGCAAGGTACCGAAATTCTCTGGGCCTTGGTTTCCTCTTCTGCAAAGAAATAAGACTTGACTCTAGTGGTTAGGAATATTAAATGAGATCACACAAACAAAGCAGGAGTGTACCCCACTGGGCAATTAGCAGCTAGCAGCTATCATTATCACTATCACAGAGGCAGAAATGCAGTGACTACCAGAGGGTGTCTGCTAGTTAATGAACTGCTTCCTCTAGAGCAGTGGTCCTCAACCTTCCTAACTCTGTAGTCTTTAATAGAGTCCCTCATGTTGTAGGGACCCCCAGCCATATTATTATTTTGTTATTATTTTATAACTGTAATTTTGCTACTGTTATAAATCGTACCTATCTGATATGCAGGATATCTGATATGCAGCCTCTGGGGCTGGTTGCAACTTTGAAGTTGAGAACCTCAAGTTGAATGCCCTAGAGTACACTCAATACTTAACCTAAAAATTCCACATTACCTTTGCTCAGAAAGGTATAGAATATTGAATTTCTCTTATGATCTGTATTTGCTTTCTGATAAATCCTAGGCATGATACTGAGCAGCCTGTGTGCAGCCATTCAGCATTCAACACATATTTTGTGAGGACCTCCTATGGCCCACTAGTACTCTAGATCTTGACCACAGTGAGAAAAAGATACAAAGTTCTTGCCCTTTGGGTATTTATAGTCTATCAAGGGGGAAAATGTGAACTCAGTAGACAAACTGATTTAATAATAGAGCTGCAGGTAATAAATAATATTATCACTAAAAGTCAAAATGGGATAAGAGCAAAGACTTCTCCAGTGTTAGGCAAGAGTGATGTTTAGAAGGAGGGTTTGGGAGCACACTAGTGAAACTAGGAAACAAGCAATGGGACTATGTGGTGAAATGGTGTTTCAGGCAGGAAGCACAGCACATGCAGAAGCTGGCAGGCAGGCAAATGTGTAGTTTAGATGAGAAACAGTATGGGAGGCTGGAGAAGCAGACAGATAAAGAAGGAAGGCTACAGTGGGCATCTAGATATTGATCCTAACTGTGGTAGGAGGTTGCAAGAACATTTTGTGCTATGGAATTATAAGACTGCCTTTTCTGGCTAGTCTGCGGGATGAAGGATGAAGTCTGGTTTAACAGTTACAAGATTAGAGAGAAAAATGGGTAGTTATCTCTGGATAGCTCACATTGTATCAGAGCATGAGTTAATAGAAAAATGAATGTGTCATGGATACAAACCAGCAGGACCCATGGAATGCTGAAACATTTTAAATTAAATCTAAATTTTTTCTTTATTATTATTTTGTGTATGATGTGAGGGGGGAGTGAGAGAGAGAGATATACAGAGAGAGACAGAGAAAGATTGAGAGGGAACGAATGTGTTCATGTGTGAGATGCACATGTTGTGGAGGTCAGAGGATAAATGCCTGGAGTGCATTCTCTCCTTCCATGGTGGGTTCTGGGAATTGAATTAAGGTCATCAGGCTTGTATGGCAATCACTTATACTTGCTGGGAAATCTTGCTGGCCCTGCACAGCTTTAGAGAGCAGTACTTCACAAACTGTGCCAGGACATCATATGAAAGCATGATCAAAACAACTTAGAAGATCATCATCGTGTTGAAATGAAAGAGGACAGATGGGAGAGTATGGAAAATATCAGAATACAATAGATATACTTTGAGATATTTTTGTTTAGTTTATATACATACGTGCTTGAACAGGATTGAAATATAAAATACATTTTCACTGAAAATTGTGCCCAAGAAAGTTTGAAGAATACTACAAAGCTATTGTATTCATACATGTATATGGTAAATACAGCCCCTTTGTTTCCTCCCTCCTACACTGTCCTTAGCATACATCCATGAGAACATTATTAAAATTCTCCATAGGTGTTTCTTTGTAATTTATCTAAATAAAGCCATTTGCTTTAATTATATATGAACTTCTCCAAGAAAATCAATATTAAACCCTTAAAGCCAGAAAGACTAACTGGCCACAAACCTGTTAGGTCTTCAGCGAATAATATAATCCCAAGCACAAGAAAAATTCAAATTAAACTTCAGACTTTTAAAAAGCTAAAAATGTTAAGAATTGTTCCAAAGATAAGAGTAGCCACCTGAACTTTACAACAAAAAGCACATTTAGAATACTTTCCACTCAAGTCAAAACCGGCTACCCAACATTATTCTGGAAGGGACACAGGCCACTAAGACAGAATAAAATGAGGTAAAAACATCAGGGAGAGATCCCTCTACTTTTGCTATTCAAAGACAATTTGATGGTGTACCTTGAAAAATCTAGAAAAAGCAACCAAAAGCTATTAATACATTGCAGCAAGATGGCCTGAGTATAAGATGCATCTCCATAAAAATAAATAAATAGCCTTACTACTCAACAGTATAGAAGTTAGGAGCTGAAATAGGGCTGGATGGGAGCAGGGGCACAATTGCTAAAACCAACAGATATTACATACCAAAAGGCAATCTAGAAACTTACCTAAAGAATGCACAAGACAGTTGAGGCCACTGTGCAGTTAGTAGAATGTTTGCATATCATGTGAGAAGCTGTTCAGTTGAGAGGCTGGGTTCTGCTCCCAGCACCATTATAAGCTTATAATCTCAACACTTGGGAGGTGGAGGCAGGAGGATTAGAAAGTCAAGATACTTAGTTCAAGTTTGGGGACAGCCTTGGAAACATGAGACTCGATCTCAAAAGAAAAAAAAAGACCCACAGTATTGTATTAGTATAAGAGAGTCACATCCATAAATGGAACACAATAAGGGAGAGAAAATAAACCCACATATGTAGCCCATTTGTAACAAAGGAGTCAAGAGGATATAATGGAGAGGGAGGAGGTCCTTTTTAACTAATGATGTTGGAACTGAATTTTTATATGTAAAAAGCAAACCTACATTATTTCACATAGAATTAGCTTGCAATGAAGTTATATACATATATATGAGAGAGAAATGGGGAGGGAGGGAGGGAGGGAGGGAGGGAGGGAGAGGGGGCGTGGGTATCAAGCAACAATAAAATATGTAGGAGAAAACACAGGAGAAAATCTTAATCATAGGTAAGTAAATATTATTAGGCTGGTTACTAAATTATTATCCATAAAAAGAGCTTAAGGAATTAATTAGACTTTATCAAAATTAAAAAGGCCTGCTCTACAAAGTAATGATTTTTTTCCTAGTGATTTTTAGGAAAATTAAAAGGTAGACCACAGATTGAATGGAGTTAATTGTCACATATATGTCTGGCAGAGAAATTGTACCTTATTATTTGAAGAACCCATGCTTTAAAACCAAACACTCTGAGGGGATAAAAAGAACAGACACTTCCATGATTTATGCCCATGACCAAAAATAAAGCTAAGCAAACTAAAGCCACGAGTAAATGTCATTACAGATCCATGAAAATGGCTAAAAACAAAAATAAAAACCATCCAAGCTATACATGAAAGTAGTTTTCTAGTGTTTTTGTCATAAGTATACAATGACATTGCTAGTAGGCGGTGATGTATATTCTCTCTCTCATTCTCTCTCTCTCTCTCTCTCTCTCTCTCTCTCTCTCTCTCTCTCTCTCTCTGTGTGTGTGTGTGTGTGTGTGTGTGTGTGTGTGTGTGTGTGTGTTCAGTAATGACTAGGAAAGACATAGTGATGTATTCAAAAAACATCATAAGTAAAATAAGATGGAACAACCCAGCTGTTTCTCTGAGAGGCAAAACAAAATAAAAACAGGACCAATGGCAAACCCGTATAATTGGTAATGGCTTCAATAGTGGTGCTTTCAATGTACAATTAGAAAGTGAACACCAACAAAATTATAAAATAAAATAAGCCAATAATACCAAGTACGAAGCACCTGAATTTCTCATTCATCAATGGCAAGAAGGCAAAACTGGACAACCAAATCTGGGATGGAAGTGAGTGGCAGAGCACTGGTTTAGCATGTCTAATCCCAAGTATCACAAAACAAACAAACAAATAAAATGGTATAACCACTCTGGAAAAGGTAAACAGGTTTTTAAAAATAAAGTTAATTTGCCATTCAAAACAACAACCTTATTTTTAAATATTAAACTGAGTGAAATGAAAATATATGTTCATGCAAAATGCTATCTGTAAATGCTTCAGTGGGTAAAGTGTGGAATGCTACTCAGAAATAAAAGGGATAATGGGAATACTCACCAACATAGATAATATCTCAAGCGTATTGTCTTAGGTAACAGAACCTAGACTCAGAAGGCTACATAGCACATGATTTCATTCATGGGCCAGTGTGTAAGAGACAAAATTATCAGGTGAGAGAGATTGAATACACAGAATCAATAGAGATGCTTTGGAGGTGATGGAGTTCTATATTTTCATATGGTGGTAGTTAAATGATATGTGTCTTTAGAATCTTACACTAAATAGGTGATTTTTTGGTAAATAAATTATGCTTCAATTTTAAAAACACAAAATAGGCTCAAGAATTAAATGCATTTATAAAATGGAAGTGTTTACGAAACTAATTTAGAGGATTTATTTTATGATTATTTTCCCCAAATGTTTGAACTACACCACCTCCCTCCAGGCCTGGGAGTAAGTTCTACACAGATTAAATATCTATGTGTTTTTGAAACCATAAACATTTAAAAAGAACATTTGCTCTTGACATAAGTACCTTTTCCAGGCTTTTACTGAAGTCAGGCATATGTCATGATGCCTCACCTCCCAGACTCCCTAAAATGACTGCACCAGACACGGAAAAATCGGCTTCTCTTGCTGGCTTTCCACAACACCTGAGCAAACTTACGTTGCCATTTCTGGAAAGTGCCTCATGGTACCAAAAACAGCAGATTTCCTGGCCAAACCCACCAATGAAATTCCATTTCTCAGACTTTTTCTCCCTCTGCTGAGCAGGCCCATATCCACGAGTAGAGTTGCATTTTTTTCCCCTTTTCTGAATTTCTAACTTTTTTTTTCTCTAGAAAAGTACACACACCTGTAGTGTGCAGGGTTTGGGGCAAGAATGATTCACACACAGAACGCTGGTGCTGACCCTGCATTTCCTCAGTGTCTTGTTGTATTCCCCCATTTAATGAAAGTCACCTTGCAGGGATGTGGGAATCTGATCAGGGCTGGCATAGTGCTGAGGCATGGAAAACAATACCCCTGAATAGCTACAAAATTTGGCTGCTTTTTCTCTTCTAGCTTTGCATTTGACCCATACAAGCAGCCAAATGAAGCGATGTCCAACTCATTCTAGACTTCACCGAAGTAAAATCTTATGAGCCACTGAAGACTCCCCAAATAATGTGGAAATAACACACACTCTTCCAGTTGACTTTCAGATAATTTTTGACACCAAACTTAATTGTGTTATTATTAGCAAACTTAAAAATGGGTTTTGGTTTTTTAAGACAGAGTCTCATGTAGTCAAAGCTGACCTTGAATTCCTGATCCTCCTGCCTCTACTTCCCCAGGGCTGGGATTATAGATGGCTGCCACCATGCCCAGATATAATTAAATTCCTCTAAAAATAACAATGCCCTTAATGCATCATTAATCATTAATATTAATAACAAATAAAAGCAGCAAATTCTGCCATACCCTGCACGACCTGGGTTCCATAACCAAAAGCTTACTTAAGATAGCTAAGGAGAAGTTCAGAAATATGAGACTAACTGCAGAAGCTAACCTAATAATCCCACCAAGCTGAACCCTAATCATAACAAACCCGGTGCCACTACAAGACGGGATCAACTACAAAATTTGTAGAACAGATAAAACAGAATGAAAACTGGAGATCCTTTGGTTTAAAATATACATATAATGAGTTTTCACAGCATTAAACCAAGTGCAGGTAGCAAGCCCATGAAGCCAGTTGGCTTTATTATTAGAACCTCTCGTGGCTGGAATGTTGGTAAGAAAAGCAACACATTTCACTATTAAATGAGAAGCAACTGATTAATCTGTTTTAATGCGTGTGTCTGGGTTAGAAAGTCTTAGGATTTTGTCTTGTCTCCTGACCTCCCACTTACTAAGCTTTTCAGCCTGTTGGACAAAAAGTAGTTTTGTAGAGTCTGCCACAGAGTGTGGTCCATGAGGCAGCATATCCTCTGAGAGCTGGGACAGCAATGCAGACTCTTGGGTCCCACCCCAGACCTACTGAATCAGAACCTCATTTTAACACGCTCCCCAGGGGATTCAAACATTTGTGCCAGACCAGACTAGAAGTGTTTCTGTAGAGGCAGCCATGGGAGACTTCAGTGTCAAGCTTCCTGTGTCTCATGTGAGGCTGATCAGCTCTCTTTCTTCCCCTCACTTTGTATGTGGTTCTGGAATTCTGAAACCCAAGCTCAGGTGAAAACGTGAGTACCCCAAGATGGCTAGCCTCTTTTCAGATGATGACAATCCCTTGACTCTGGAAGGCTAGTCCATCCCTTGCTTCTGGGGCCACCTGCTTTGGATCCTGCCTGTTGGTGCTGTTCATACTGGGTCCTAAACGCGCCTACAACCCTTCTGTATCTTCGCATCCATTTGGAAGACGCAGTAAACGGTGTCCCAGGGAGTTGTGCATCAGCAGACCGCCCTCTGGAGTAACACTTCTAGTTCCTTTGCCCACAACAGTAGGGAGGATCTGAGATCATTTAAAACTTTGCGATTCGCAGGTTCGCCCTCAGGAATAGCTTTATCCCTTTCCCACAACATGCACTTTTCAACTATGGGAGTAGCCAGGCTCCATGCTTTGCCTCTGCCTTTCAAGAGGGCCCAGGAGCTCCAGCTCAGAGCCGCCAAGCCAGCGAGCCACACCTTCACCCTCCTCCTGGTCATCCAGCTCGTCTGGCCCATTGCCTGTCGCTGGCTTATCAGTTTAGGTCTTAGGACCCCGAGGGGTTCAGTTCCCTTCTCTTGGCGCCACACACTTACCTGTGGGTCCCAGCGACCGGCTGGCTGCTGGCGCCCTCGCGCCCTCCTTTTCCCCTTTCCGTCGAGCCGCGTCCCTCCTCCTCCCTCCCGCGGGCTGGGCGCCGCCCCCGCCGTTCCCGGACCACTCGCCCGCCCGCTCTTCTGCTGCCTAGCCTGGCGTGGCGCGGCGGGCACTCGGCGTGGCGTGGCTGGGCGTGGAGGTGGGGAGCGGGCGGGGCGCTGACACCGGGAAGCAGCAGCCCCCGCAGGAAGCTTCAGTCCAGGCAGCGGGGAACCCCTCGGACCTGGGCTGCTAGCCTGGCACACTTGCCGACTCCAGCCACCACCCAGTGGCTCACCTTTAGGGGTCTCCTTGTTCCCCGAAGGTCCGGTCCTGCAACTTTGAGCGTTGCGCGCTCATAATAAGTGGGAACCCTTGGCCTCTGCCAAAATATTCCTGAATGCAGAAACCAGACCTCCCCAGAGGGGCAGGGTGGGGATTGGAGACAATGGTAAAAGAGAAACATCCTGGGAAAAGACTGCGCGCTCAGTGGTTTTTGAAACTAAGCAGTTCACGGGGTAGCTAGAAACTAGGGTTCCTCGTCGTTCCTGTCTGCTGGGGGAGGGGGCCGCAACACTAGGGGCGATGTGGCATATAGGACATTGTCTTGGCTTCCTGTGCCTTTTCCCACTGTCAGCATCTCCACCTTCATAGAATAAAAAGATCTGAAAAACACAGATCCCTTAAGCAACTTGTCAAAGTACCCCCACTTAACAGACAGAATTCTGGAGCATGGCTTCCACCATATTGGGTCTCAGGTAGAGACCAGGAGAAAATGTCAGTGCTCTGAATACCCTTTCTGTCTCCTTTGAGGCAAGCTATGCCTACAGCTGCAAAGTGGTTTACAATATGAACAACGCACAGTTCTGCTTTCTTAAAATTTGCAGGGGAATAAAGCATTGTTTTCTTTATACCCAAAATGGGCCTTCAAATTGTACTCACAATCCTGGAGATGTGATACTATCAAAGGGCAGATCTGCAGAGCAGGGAGGCTGACTCTGCCACATTAGCCACTTTGAGGTTCAAAGTATATATTCTGCCTGGTAGGATTGAATTTGTTTTGCAAACACCAGGTTATTAGCATTCACAACACCTTAGCTGGAGAAATGAATGGGTAATGTTTTCAGAGAGTCTTTGACTGGTTGGATTAAGGGAGAATTGATGGAGAGCAGGAGGCTCATCCGGGTTACATAACAAGCTAGAAGTTGTGGCTGGAAGTGGGAAGTGTGTTTAATAAACAGATTGTATGTCATCCCGAAGGGTTAAATTGGTTCTGTTTGGCTTACATGTTTGCCTTATTATAACGCGTACTTCATACTGTACGCAAGAATTCTTATACAAAGCTAGTTGGATGTAAATTGCTTCTAGTACTTTGGGACTCTGGCAGAATGTATCTAAACTGAGTACCACTATTCTATGATGAGTAATTTGCCTTCTAGGTGCAGCCACAACAGAAGTGAGTTGCATGTTTCCCAAAGAAGAAGAGTTAGGATACCACACCACAGTATGGTAGCAGGATCCAGAGGGTCCTAGAAACCTACAAGTAGAACATTATGATAGGAAGATTTGGGCACAGGGGTCCCGCTCAAACTAAGGCACCAGCCAAGGACAATACAGGCGGTAAACTTTAAACCCCTACCCAGATCTAGCATGGTTAGAACATTCTCCACAGTTGTGTGGAGAGTGGGATATGACTTTCACACGTACTCTGGTGCCTCATATTTGACTACGTCCCCTGGAGGGGGAGACCTGGTGGCACTCAGAGGAAGGACAGCAGGTTACCGAGAAGAGACTATGAGCATATACAGGGGGAGGTAATCCCCCTCAGGAACAGTCATAGGGGAGGGGAATAAGGGGAAAATGGGAGGGAGGGAAGAATGGGAGGATACAAGGGATGGGATAACCATTGAGATGTAACAAGAATAAATTAATAAAGAAAAAAAAGTGTGACTTAAAAAAAAAAAAAGAAAATGCCCAAATGCTTATTGGCCACAGAACAGATTGGTAGTATAATTCAAGCTATCCTGGAAACTGCAGCAGGAGGATAGTGAATTCAAGGCAAGGCCAAAGCCAATCTGGGCGACTTAGTGAGAGTCTCCTCTAAAGAAAAAGTTAAAAGAGGGCTGAAGATGTGGCCTAGTGGTGTTAGCACTTGCCTAGTATGTGTGAGGACTTAAATTTAGTCTCCACCACTGAAAAGAAAGACAGAAGGCTAAAATGTGGTGGGGGTGGTATCACCACAAACTAGGACACCAGGCTGCCAATGAGAATGTATGAACCACTGCTGGGCTGGGCATGGATGGAACTAATAAAGAATTGGGGTGAAGGAAGTCAAACAGCCATACGTTTTGGTTCTGTTCACCACTAATGTGTGCTGTCAGGAGTCAGGCTAGTGGTCACTGGTGAGCTAGAGGGGAGTTTCCAGCAGAGACTAAGAAGGATTGTCAGGGTACAGATATTTATTGATCTTGACCTGGATTTAGTTGTTACATGAAAACTCGTTGAACTGCTCACCTATGGTATGAACACTTACTGGATACAGGCGTCACTTCAATAAAAAGTTAAAATATAGGTTTCTCACATTTAAACATGCTTGCATTGTTAAAAGAAATATACCAGAATAAGTATGCTTTCACTTTAAACAAATTACTGTTTAAAAAAAAAAAGCCCCACACACTTTAAGGAAATATGCCTCAAAAACAAACATGAGTCAGTCCTTACCCTAAAATTAAAAATTCATCTTTTGATCCACTTCCAGCCACTTGCATTCTCTTCTTGACTCACTGATCAACATAACTGTGACAGCACCTAAGGAAGTGGAAAGTGGCAAGGACCTGACCATGCCAGCCAGGGGCAGGCAGCTCTGCCTTCTCCAGGAAGGAGCTCTGACCACCTCCGTCCTACTCAGGTACTGTCTGATGACATAAAGGAAAACTGTGGGTGGTCAAAATTCCTGGTTAAATATTTATCCAAAGTAGCCAGAGAGTAGGCAACACTGATAAACATTCTTTGAGCTGGTAGCAGAGCTTAATCACCAGGCCTAGGACAGTGAACAGACATGGCAGAGACTGAGGACAAGAGTAGGTAACCTTTTATCCTCTCACTGGAGGACCCTGTAGTGTTAGTTTGGGTCAAAAGAGGTGGCATAGGAGGACAGCACTCTACTGTACTCCTTAGAACGTTAAATGTAATTGGCCTGTGTCCATATAGTGCATAGACATAACATATGATGCTCTGAAATAAATTCATTATTTCCCAAAGGCAGAAGAGCATGCCAGTGGGGTCCAGGCACAAGTGAAGACGGTGGGCTCATGATGTAGAATATAAACAATTGAAATGAGCAACTAATAATTTTATACCTTCACATGTTTTATGGATTCACGGAATCCCCAAGACAACTCACAGTGAGATGTATAGGTGGAAAAAAGAAAACCAGGTAAAAAAGATACTGAATAGCTTCTCTCAACATCAATGGCTAGTAAGTGATAGAGGCCAGACTGTCATCAGTAGAGTATAACTCTTGGAGTTCTGTGTTCTTAACCTGCATGGGAAAGAGAACAAAAGCATAGCAAAAATACCTGATACAGAATTGGAAAGTTATTGTTGGTCTACCAGCTTGGCCATTAAATAATCAGCATTTCTACTTAAATAATCTGGGTCTCAGTTATCCATTTATAAAATGCAAAGGAAGTAATGAAGGCAAGGAACTACAATAGTGGCATCAAAGGTTGGTTGGATTGAGTGATTTAGACATCCCTTTCATGTCCACCAATACTCCCACATCACAAGTAAAAGGCACCTAATAAAAAGTAGGACACTTATACAAATAAAACAAGAAAAGGCCCCTAGTCAACATGGCTTTAAATTGGCATATACACACAATCAGAGGAGCACATCATCAGCTCTTCTTTATAGATATTCTACTGCAATCCTACTCAAAAGACTCATTCATTCGTATTTATTTCAGCTGAGTACATCAGGGCACACCTGTAATCCCAATGCTTTGGAGGTTAAAGAAGAAAGATTTTGAGTTCTAGCCTAGCCCAAGTTACATAGTGATATATATGTGCATGCGTACGTGCATGCCTGTATGTGTGCCTATTGTGGTGAGGCATGCCTGTAAATCTAGACTTTGGAAGGTGAGACAGAAAGATCAGGAGTTCAAGGTCATCTTTGGCTTCATAGCCACTGTGAGGCCAGTTTGGGATATGTAGTACCATGTCTCAAAGAAACAACCAACCGAAAGGCCACAAGGCTTCACCTCTCCACAAAGAACTATGGACAACTGAAGAAAGCTGGGAGAAGGAGAGGTGGTCTTCCCCAAGAACCAGCATGCCAACCGGTTACCCAGGGCCAAGCAATCAGCCTTAAAGGCAAACATACAAGTAACATTATATAGACTCAACAGGCTATATTTAGGAATACATATATGTATCTACAAATACGTATATGCACCCAGTAACAACTAGTGAAAAAAGAGACCGTGATTTTAAAGGAGAGTAAGGAGGTATTATGAGAGGATTTGAAGGGAGGAAAGGGAAGGGACAAATATTGTAATCAAATTATAACCTCAAAAAAATTTTAAAGATGTCACAGTGTTAAGAAAAACAAAACAAAAAGTATATGTAAAAAATAAAAATATTTAATAAAAATATATCAATATTTTTAAATAAATAAATAAATAAAAGAAAAACAAAACAAACAAAAGCATCCTACAAATGTTTTTATTTTACACCTATAGGTTCAATGAGGAAAGCTTAGTTTACACTGAAGTAAAAAACAGCACTCAGACCTAGGTAAGAAATTAGTCACTGCCAACTTGAGTAAAGTCACTGTGTGATACAGAAATATTGTTCTCCAGAACATTGTGTTAGCTGTAGTGGTGGCAAGCTGATTACGCAATGGCTAATACAGCAAAGGTTTACTTCTAATAGAATGTGTTCATCGTTGAAGCAGGGACTCGGTATAAAAGTTTCAACTCAGAATTTTGGGGAGAGGGGAGAAGCATTCTGGATCAAAACATCTTAGATGCTCAGGCTAGAGTTGACGTATACCATTCCTGCTCTGTCTTATTAATTGAAGTGTTTACATATTGTACCTAGGCATAGGAGGTCAAGAGATCCAGGCCTATGAAGGCCCCGGAAGAGAAGAGCTGGAGTTACATGGGGATTACTACCCCTGCTGAGTGCCAGAGACTCTGGGCAGAAAAGGAGAATGAGAGGTGGCCTTGGTCCTCCAGGTATTTACCTCCAGGCCAAGCAAAGCAGTCTCATCTCCAGTGATAAAAAATTCTCCCCTTCTGGTATAGGCGTTGGTAGACCTAGGTAAGAAATTAGTCACTGCCGACTTGAGTGAAGTCACCGTGTGATACGGAAACATTTTTTCTCCAGAACATTGGGTTAGCTGTAGTGGTGGTGAGCTGATTGCTCAATGGGGGAGATAAATAAATCATGCATTCTCTGGAGAGGCAAAAAAGGCCCTCTTTTGTTAAAAAAAATCACTGAATGAAGAGAGTTGGGCATGCTGTCAGTCTGTTCAATGAAAGTTACAAATGGCAGTTTAATGAAAAACGAAACCAGACTTTGGCATAAACCAAGATGAGGATGGTGGGACCAACCCTTTCTGAGAATGTGTTCCAGTTTGGAAAGGGCTGAATGTGGCCCTTGGCCAACACAAATAATTAGAAAATCCAGAGGAAGCAAAAGGCAACCCAGTCAATCTGCACACTAGGATTAGCTGGTGAAACTCACCATCACCCTGGCTGGCAATGAGCAAGCCCAAGGCCGTGGGTTTGGGGTGGGGTAGGAAGAGGAACCTTTCCAGTTATTGAGAAAGAAGACAATTTACTGGCTCAGGACAGATTCAGCTTGTGATAGTAAAAGAACTCCAAATAGCTTTGGTCCTTCTGGGTTGGGGGTGGGGGGGGTGTGATGATGGTCATCTATGGTGTCCTGACCACTCCGTTTTAAATGGATTTTTCTTGCCTGTTGAAAACATAGGGCTCATCTCAGAGGGAAAGATCTGAAGAAAGACTCCCCATACTACCCTACTTTGTCTTCTCTTACCTGCTTGCCCCTGGAGGAAGATACCATGAGACTATTCAAATATTCTGATTCACCTCAGCCCTCTTTCCACTGGAACTAACTTGCAGCAAATCTTACTGTGGAATTGCTATGTCTCTCATTTCATCCTACTATATAAATGAGTTTAGTGCTGGTGCTGGATACGTTTGTGTCAACTTGACACAACCTGAAGTCATCTGAGAGGAGGGAACCCCTATTAAGGACAATGCCTCCAACCAGGTATGGTGATACACACCTATAATCCCAGCATTCAGGAAGCAGAGGCAGGTGGATCTCTGTGAGTTCTAGGCCAGCCTGGTCTACAAAGCAAGTCTAAGACAGCCAAGGCTACACAAAGAAACCCTGTCTCGATAACAAAACAAAATAAAAAAAAGAACATGCTGCCATAAGATCAGGCTGTAGACAAGCCTGTGGGGCATTTTCTTAATTATTGATTGATGGGGAAGGGCCCAGCCCATTGTGGGTGTTACCATCCCTGTGCTGGTGGTCCTGGGTTCTATAAGAAAACAGGCTGAACAAGCCGTGATGAGGAAGCCAGTAAATAGTTAGTACCCCTCCATGGCCTTTGCATCAGCTCCTGTTTCCAGGTTCCTGCCCTACTTGAGTTCCTGTCCTGCCTTCCTTCCAAGATGAACAGTGATATGGAAGTGTAAGCCAAATAAACCCTTTCCTCGCCAACGTGCTTTGGTCGTAGTGTTTCGTTGTAGCAATGGAAACTCTAAGACAGTGTTCTTATAAAAGAGAACCCCAAGAATTCTCTTACCCATTTTACTATGTGAAGAGATGGGTAGAAGAGAGCGGCCCATGAACCGGAAAACAGAGCCTCACTAATTCCAAAGTTGCTAATGCCATGGTCTTGGAGTTTTTAGTATTCCAACTGTGAGAAATAAATTTGTCACTTAGAAGTAGCCAGTCTAAGTGATACTTCTTAAGTCATTGTCTAGTGACCTAAGATGGCCACCAATCACTGTGCACCAAACTGTCATCAAATTTTAATGTGTTTATGAATCATCTAGGAGACTTGTTAAGGCTACAGATATAGCTAGGTGGTACATCACCTGTCTATTCATCCACAATCCCTGAGTTCAATGCCAAGTGCCCTGGGGTGGGGGTGGGGTCTCATTAAAATATAAATTCTACTTTAGTGGATTTGGAGTAGTGCTTGAGATTCCACATTTCTGTCATGCTGTGCTGGTTGGTGCTTCTAGTCTATGTCCCCTGCTCATCTGGAGGAGGTACTGTACTGGCCTGGTTTAGACTCTCACATGTCATTGCTGTCTATGGTAGCAGCCTCTTAACATAAGCCTCAGCTTCTCAATTGTGACTGGTCTCATTGCTTCCTAAATCATCCCATAGAATCCCCTCTCATACAAAGGATCCAGCCCAGAGTCTTGGCTTGGCATTCTAAGCCCTGTGGCAATATGTCCTGGACCTGGGCCCCTGAGTGAATCCCCAGTTCCACTTGGAATCTCCATACACTCTTCTAGACTGTGCCTACCTGTTCCTATTGCTTTATTTTTATGTTTGCTCTGCTCCTTGCTTGACATCCTTGCCCTTTGAAAAGCCACTTTATTTTTGATTCATACACTTTTCTCGAGGGTAAGCTCAAAATCTGCCTCTTCTTCAAATGCCCTTCTGCCTCTGCTCTGTAAAATCTGCACTGTGTGACCATCCAAGGATGCCAGGCAGAAGCTATAGCTCCTTTCTGCCCACAAATTCTCATAGCCTTAATTGCCTGCACTTTTCCTTCATGACCTTGTTGTCATTTCAGTCTTCAACTAGAACCTAAGTGCCCAGAGGGCAAGACTGCAGCTTGCTTTGCTCCTGTTTCCCGGTAGAGTAGTTGCATTTGACAGGCAAAGTCAGACTAGAGTGACAACTCTAAAATCCAATGACAGCTGCACAATGACGTATCTCCCCTGATGTGAACCCTAAGGTAAAGCAGGATGACATCCCCTAACTCTGAGGCACTCACACTTCCAACATGGCTGGAGGCAGGGAAGAGAAAAGTAGAAACACAAGGTTTTAAATGCCATGAGCCAGAAGCAACGCACATCACATAGTCAGTTGGCCCATCGTAGTTTCATGTCTCCAACTTCACTGCAAGGAAGGCTGGGAAATGTATAGAACTATGCAGAGTAGCTGATACATACTAAACCACACATCCCAACATACCACTATAGCCATAGGGCTAGTAGTTAGCTCTTGGTTGATGGTTCATGTCTTTTTCTTTGAGCCCTCTGTATGTGTATTAGATCTTTCTTAAGAGTGTATGACCAAGACCACAGTAGACATTGTTCCCAATTCATACTGTCAAACCCATTCCCTCTCTATCCTCAGCTTCCTTTCCTTGCACAAGTTTCCAGCCAAAACATTTAATTTACTTGTTTTCTTTACTGTCTGTCTCTCCTAAGAAACAGAAGCTAAGTTTCATAAGGCCTACCTAAGCTTTTAAAAATTATTTTTGTTGTTCCCATATCCCCAATATGTAGATGTGTTTGTGGAACATATCTGACATTCAATAAAAAACTGACAAATGAAGCCAGCTCTGGTGACAAATGCCTGAAATCCCAGTCCTTGGGTAGTAGATACAGGAGGATAAGTTCATGATCATCCATGGCTACATAGAAAGTTGGAGCCATCCTGAATTATGTGAGAACCTATCTTAGGAAAAATAGTATAGGGTGGGATAAAACACAAATAACTGGTGAATAACTAAACCTGAGAATTGTGGATACATAGGAGAGGAGGCAGTGCTCCTTTTTTTATTGTTTTTCTTTTAACCAGGTGCTTTCTTGGATGAGATTGGCCTCGCTTGAGTAGATACTCAAAGTTAACATGCATGCTAATGACTGAAAGCTTGCATTCTCTAAAACTGAACATTCTCTGTGTTCCTATGATTGTCTGTACTCTCAAGAGTAAGACGAAGGAAAGATATTGGTACCAAAAACTCTCCTCTTGTGAGTCTGACTCTTGATAGATCAGGTACCCAGTGCAGTCTGAGCAAGTCATCAGAAAGCAGACTATCAAATAGTTTCCAGGGACATTGCTGTGGTCCCTCCACCTAAAAAGAGAAAGCTTAAAAGCATGAGTTATTCTCCAAGACACCAGGTTAGGTGTCCAGTGTCCCCCTCCAGAGGTCTGCTGCTCTGGAAAAGCAACAATAAAAATCTGTTTCTCGCAACATAAGAGGTACACTAAGGGATAGTGTTGGTCCCCTGCTTTGTGTTTCTTTCTCCTGCCTCTTCACTCCATGAAGTAAAATGTGATAGTAGCATCATTTCTGTAGCTTTTCTAAGAAATTCCTCTTTGCTGGCACATAAAAGGACTCTCCTGGATTCCTGCCATTGGCCATGGAGCCTTAGCACATTGTTGTTGGCTCAGCTGGGGAGACAAGATGAGTAAAATATTCTCCAAACTCCTGTGGAAACACACAGCAAGTGTTTCCAACCATACTGTATTATTTGACCTAAAATATTTTCCCCCCGTTATTTGCCAACCCATGTGTTACTTCCCTCAGAGCTCCAAGTGACCCTCTTTTCTCAGGCCCACAGCTATTGATTTACTAAGAGGGTTGTAGGGCTGAAGGGCCACCACCCACTAGCTCAGTGACCTTTGATAACTCTCATTTCTGGACCTCTGGTTTCATGTGTCAGATAAAAGAAGTATTATAACAATGCTTCTCCAATGTTAAAGTCTAGCAAAGTCATTAGGATGACTTGTCAAGCCTAAGGGCTGGATCCCACCCACCTCTAGGCTTTCTGATTCAGTAGGTTTAGGACAGATCCCAGGATTTACATCTCTACCAAGTTTCCAAGTAAGATCTAGGCTACTGGTTTCAGAGACTACTCTGAAAGCCCTGTATTAGATGAACCTAGAGGGTTTTATAGTGTGTTCTTTCAATGAGTCTATAATCAGTCTAAGTCAGGACTCTTTGGGTGCACATGACAGAAACTTGACTCAACATGTTAAGTAAGAAGGGGAATTTATCAGCTCTTATATTTGGGAATAACATATGTTAGATGGACTCTGAATACAGGAATCCATATTATGTTATTGGATTTTTCCACTTTCCTTCTCATCTCCCAGCCCTACTCAACCCCAGTGTCCTTCTAGTCCAAGGCTTCTTCTATGCTAAGTACGATAAGGCATAGATGGAAATATCTCTAGCTTATATTATCCCAGATGGTATCCTCAGGAAAAAAAAAAAGAGAACTCTTGCATTCTGTCCCGGAGACAAACTTTGATTGTGATCTGCCTAGCCCAGAGCATCATGTGGTGAGGGTGAAGGAATAATGCCTTGGCTAAGGTGAGAACACACACTTCCTCTGAAGTTGAGGACTACCAGATGCACAGCTCTTTCCTCAGACCATAACCTTTATATCTATATTGTATCTATCACTCTTTCCTTCTCCTGCTTTGTCTGTGCTCCAAATAGAATGCTGTGCTAAAACTCATCATATCTAGTATCTCTTAACATTCTTGTCGACTTACAAAGCTCATTACAATCCTCCCTTTTTGTCTCTGAAAACGATCATAGACTTTTTTTTTCTTCTCTCAAAGTGACATAACTTCATTTTGGGTTAAATATTGTTTAGTCTTTTTCAGTGAGTGTTCTTGCGCTGGCTAATCTTGCTTGTCAACTGGACACGCCTGGGAGAGACAGCCTCCGCTGAGGAATTGCTTCAATGCAAATAGCCTATGTGCGTGTCTGTGGCTCACAATTGACTGACACCAGCTCCAATCTGTCTCTCTGGCCTCCACAGGCATCAGCAGTCATGTGCACATACCCATGAACAGACACTCTCTCTTAGTTTCCCTTTCCTCCTCCTAATAGCCCACTGTCTACTTCCGTGTCCCAGATAACTCATAGGCACACCACAATCTCAGCATTTGTGTGAGGATGTAGTAGCATGCACATAGTAAATACTCAATTGATGTTAGTCATTCCTAATTTCACTGAATAAATGTCAAGGTAAATCACTGTATTTGTATCCCTGAGCAGGAATTATCTCCAGTCTCAGAATTAATATTTTATTCTTTGGATTCTTTTTTTGCTATTTATTATCAAAGTTACTCATTCTTAAAGATGAGCACAAATATGTTTTAATTATAATGGAAAATGCACCATAACCAAGTTTTGTTCTGTTTTGTTTGAGTAAATTTAGTAGAATTTCCTTCTTTTTTTTTTTTTTTAGCAAAGAGTTAATCAGTTTATGTAATAAAATAAACTTGTATCGCACAATATAACATCAGGCCAATCCAATCAGGAAATAGCATTGGTTTTCTTTCTTTCTTTCTTTCCTTTTTTCTTTTTCTTTTTTTCTTTTTTAATTTATTCTTGTTACATCTCAATGGTTATCCCATCCCTTGTATCCTCCCATTCTTCCCTCCCTCCCATTTTCCCCTTATTCCCTTCCCCTATGACTGTGCCTGAGGGGGATTTCCTCTTCCTGTATATGCTCATAGGGTATCAAGTCTCTTCTTGGTAACCTGCTGTCCTTCCTCTGAGTGCCACCAGGTCTCCCCCTCCAGGGGACATGGTCAAAGGTGAGGGACCAGAGTAAGTGAGTAAGTCATATCCAATTCTCCACACTACGGTGTAGATTGTTCTGACCATTGGCTAGATCTCTGTTGGTGTTTAAATTTTACGGCCTATATTGTCCTTGGCTGGTGCCTTAGTTTGAATAGGATCCCTGGGCCCAAATCTGCCTATCATAATGTTCTACTTGTAGGTCTAGGACCCTCTGGATCCTTCTACTTTGCTATTCTCCCATGCTTCTCTCATCTAGAGTCCCAATAGGATGTCCTCCCCTCTGTCCCAGTTTCCTGGTAAGTGAAGGCTTTCGTGGGACATGCCCCTTGGGCTAGTATGCAGATATAAGTGAGTATATACCATTTGAGTCTTTCTGCTTTTGGGTTAACTCACTCATTATGATTATTTCTAGCTCAATCCATTTGTCCACAAATTTCGGGAATTCCTTGTTTTTAATAGCTGAGTAGTATTCCACAGTGTAAATGTACCACAGTTTCTTTATCCATTGTTTTACTGAGGGACACTTAGGCTGTTTCCATGTTCTGGCTATTGAATTTCCTTCTTTCTTATTTGCATAGATTGATTGTATAAAATAATGAGTTTTACTGATATTCTGACATTTTTTCCCCCTCAAAACAAAGTTTTGGAGATAGTATCCCATTTTCTTTAGGCTGGCCTCAAACTTACTATGTAACCCAGGACCAAACTCAAAGCAGTATGCATGCCGTGCAAGCTCTCTACCAAGTGAGTTGCATCTCCAACCCCTTTAAACGCACTCTTAAAATGTTCAAAGTTTAAATATTTTTCATTTCCCCTGATTTGGGGAGTGGGAATAGTCATGCCTACAAGCTCAATTTTCTCGTTTTAAGTCATTTGCTTTATTCAACATTCCAGAAAGTGACTCTGTGAAATTAGAGGATCAGAGGACGTAAGGCTGGTCCTTGGAGCCCCCAGGGACAGAGTGTAACAGCATGGTTACACCCCTTCTGAAGCAACAAGCTCCTCTTTGTCAATGTGTGGTTCCTTTGTTTCCTCAACCATGGCTTTTGTACAAAGAAAATATTATTCAGACACTAATTTTGTTCTTGGAAATAATATTCAAATCAAATTAAATCAACAAATTTTAAATCTGAGATCTTTCTTAAATTTTTAAGTTCAAATTGTAAATTCTACCATCTGTCTTATAAATACAGTTGGATTTTATCAAAAACTTACAGGGACTTTTATAATTCATTAAATACTTTAAAGCAATATAAGTAGAACTTATACATGTCACATACTTGATTTCCTAAACACAGCCATTGTTTCCTAACAACTGCCTCAAGAATGTCACTGACTCTAATACATCAAATAAATTAGACCTCTAGATAAGTTTTTTCAGATGTTTTATTATTTTTTGACAAGCAATGTTAAACTGGTTATTGCAAACCTAGGTTAGTTGTTCACATACACCTCTTCAATTAGGAGTATAAGGCTAGTCAGTTAGAGAACCAAATAGTTAAAATTAGACATTGGAGCAACTAAACATATATAATCCCCACATGTAACTGTCCCTCTGACCCAATTACTTAGCTCTATACTGACCTGTAGGCCTCCTGTGCCTCGCAGGGTCCATTGGGAAATGTGTGGGGAGGAGAACTCATGGCATCTAATAGTATGCTACGAAATAACCTGTGGTGTACAGGTTACACTTTCTATTTGTTGGGGATATATGAATAATGAATAAGTAAAAGAAATGGCATACAAGTTTATTAATATGCAAAGGGAAAAATTAAAGTACAGGAGGAAATCACCATAAGTTGACCACCTACTCTCAACAATATTCAGGGAACCAATGGGGATTGTAGACAATTTTTAGAACAATAGCAAATTATTTTTAGGGGTATTAGACGGACTTAAAGAACATATAACAGCCTGAGACAAAGTCTATTTGGCACACAGAAGAAACAATGGTTTGTAAATGCTGCTCTTTAGACCATGGAATGTAATTGAAGTAGAAGACAATGTCTGAAGAAACACATGCAGAACTAATAGAGCTAATAAGTCTAAAAAGGTTATAGAATAGGTAATTAGGATAGTTTTACCTTAAGATGATGTCAGCTGTGGATTTTTCAGTTACTTTTTCCTCGGGTTAGGAAAGTTTTCTTTAAGCACTTTTATTTTAAAATGGTGTTACATTTTTCTATATTTGAAATGAACAATCCAAAAATGAAAATAATTACATAGGCAAGAGTAATCTTTAAAAAAAAAGTTGTGTTGGAGTGGCTGGCTATCAACATGCAAAAAAGTACAAATAATAATAATAAAATAATATATATTAGACTTCATTAATATTATAAAAATATTAAATAATAGTATAAGGATTATTAAAATGAGAAGATAGTACATAGAATGAGAGCAAATAGTTGCAGATCATGTATCTTGAAAGAGGCTTATATACTGAAAGGAAAAAGAATTCTTACAGATCAATAATAAGACAATTTTAAAATGGACAAAAGATCTGAATAGAACATCTCCCCAGAGAATAACCAATGAGCACATGAACAGTTGTTTATGATCATTAATCATCAAGGAAATGCAAATCCAACCCATAGTGAGATTCTGTTTCATGTTTACTTGCATGGCTATGATTAGGAGAGATAAGAATGGCTAGCAGTGAAAATGTGGAGAAACTGAAACCTTCATGCATTATTGGCAGGTAAGATGCCACAGCTTCTTAGGAATCACTTTGGAGATCTCTTAAAAGTCTTCAAATACAGTTACTATACAAGCCAGCAAATCTAGGCTTTGACATATAATTAAATGCAAACATACATTCACACTAAAACTTGCATTTATAGATTCATGGAAGCCTAATTCATAATAGCCCCAAAGTGGAGACTGTCCAAATGTCCATCAATGGATGAGTGAATAAACAACATACAATACGCCCATACAATTTGGTTAGGTAATAAAAAAGGGCAATTCAAATTGTAAAGCCATTCATATGATATTTCTGAAGAAGAGCAAAGCATTTGCCAGATGTGTGTGTGTGTGTGTGTGTGTGTGTGTGTGTGTGTGTGTGTGTGTGTGCACGCGAGCATGTTTCTCTACAGTTGGCATTTAGTTAATATGTTCAAACTGTGACACATCAAAACTCTTGGAGAACTGCTTCAAATAGTGTTGTATTTATGAGAAAGATCTTTCATATATCCCTCTGTCTTCTTCAGACATCTTCCTGACCTCTCAAAGAAAAATGACTTTGAACTTTCCATGCCTTCCTAAACCCTTACATGTTTTGTTTTGAGACACTGTCTTTTGTAGCCCAGGTTGGTCTGAAATTGACTATGGATCTGAGGATGACCTTAAACCTCTATTTCTGGGATCTGGAGTTACAGACTTATACAATCGTGGGTTTGAAGTCAGGGCTTTGTGCATTCTAGACAAGTAGTCCACCAATAAAATTGCATTCGCAACGGAGGAATGATCACTTGTATAAAAAGAGAAAACACTAAAGTTGAAGAGAAAAAAAAACTGATACAAGCAAAGAGATACATGAGAATATACTTTTTTCCTACATCCCCCAATTTGCCAGTTTCTTTTCTATTATTTTGGTATTTTCAGAAGTGTTTTCCTTCTCCCTTTCTTCTATTTAAAGGTTCCCTTCATTTTGTTTACTTTCATAAACCATCTTTGCATTGGCCTATGAGATGAAAACATTCCATCACAGGCAGAGTGTTCACTGGCTGTTTGGTATAGCTAGTGAAGGAGGGCTGAGACCCGCCCCAATGTAAAATACTACTTACAACTTCCTTTGCATCTCTGGACCTTCTTCTATCAAGTTGTCCCTTTAGGCATCTATGTAGTTATTCAATAGATGTTCACTTTCTTACCAGCTTCCAGGTCTGAGGAACATAAAATAAGAGTTCTCCTTAGCCTTAAAAGAACAAATAGTTTAGCATTTTTCATCATCATCTCTTGAAGGGTGATGTTATATTTTTATTTTCTAATAACTTCACCTTCCTCTTCAGATCCCTCCAAATTTGAATTCCACAGACACATTGTTTACCTATTTGTGTATTTGTGGCTCTTTGGAGGCCACCCACCATTATCATATCTAAAATTTAGCTCCTCTCCTAGGACTCCTTAGGAGTCTTTTCTCTTCCATTAAGTATGCATCATTTCTTGATAATGTCCACAAGGAACTGCCAAAACGATCTGACATTGTTGGGGCACAGAGAACTGTATCATATCTCCAAACAAAAAGACCTTAAGTGCAAAATTACTTAAATACAAAAACTCTAGCAGAAAAATTAAAATCAATGCCTTTAAATTCCTAACCATTCACAAAATGTTCTTCTTTCCTTTCTTCTTTCTTTTCCTTCCCTTCTTTCTTTTTCTCCTCCATCCTTCCCTCCTTTTCTACCTTCTTTCCTACCATCCTTTCTTCTTCCTTCCCATGCTCCCTATATTAGTTACTTTTATATTGCTGTGACAAAACACCAAGACAAGGCAACTTATAACAGGAAGTATTTAATTGAGCTTGCAGTTTCAGAGAGTTAGAGTCCATAATGGCAGAGCAAAGGCGTGGTGGCAAGTAGCTGGAGCAGCAGCTAAGAGCTCTAATCTCACAGGCTAGAGGCACTGGCACACTGGGAATGACATGAATGTTTTGAAACCTCTAAGACTACCTCCAGTGATACACCTCCTAATCCTTCCTGAACTGGGGACCAAGTATTCAAATATATGAGTTTTGGGGGGTCATTCTCATTCAAAGCATGACACTTCTTTCCTCTCTTTCTTCCCTGTTTTCAACCTCTGTGCCTCCCATCCTTTATCCCTCCCTTTTTTCCTTCTTTCCTCCCCTTCTTCCTCCCATCCTTATTACTTCCTTCCTTCCTTTTTCCTTCCCATCCTCACATCCTGTCTTCCCCTCTTACTCATCATGAGTAACTGATAGGTGCCAAGCACTAATTCTTTCCTTGAACCATTTATTTTATGGTTTCAGTGCTCTGTCCTCTTCTTCACAGATCCCAGATCTTGGTCTGTCCTAAAGTAATTATTTCAAGTATCTTGTCTTTACTCTTGCTGAAAAGATTAATAAAAGGCAAAAATATTTCCTTTTTGTGGTGAGACTTCTCATTATTTTCCTTAGGTAAATATCTTACTTTTCTTTTAGATGACAATGGGTAGAATGGAAGTAGTGAGAAGGCTTTATTACCCAGCATATCCTGTAGCTGGGTTTGACCAGTGCAATGAAAAGGGAGGTTGCTGGATGAAGTGTCCATGAAGTCCTTTTAGAAGATGATAGAAACTATCATGGGCCTTTTGCTTCCTCCTTCTTTCCTGCTTTCTGGAGTTAATAGGTAGCCTTAGCTCCAGCAGTCATCTTGGAAGCTAAGCAGAGCTTGCAGATGGCATGTGCATGTTTAGGACAATAAAGTAAAAATTATAAAGGAACCTAGCTTTTGATAACCATGTGACTTATTTCTCAACATTGGACTGCTTCTAGATTTATTACATATGAAGGAAAAAGAACCCCAACACTCTTTAGCAATTGCTTGGGGCTTTCTTTTTTTCTTCTTCTTTTTATCCTTTCCAATCTAATACTAATACCTTTCATTAGTGGCACTGACATTTCAACAAACATTAAAAGTCTAACTTAAAGGAATGAAACATGGTTGGGTGTGGTGGCACATGCCTTTAATCCCAGCATTCAGGAGGTAGAGGCAGGTGGATCGCTGTGAGTTTTAGGCCAGCCTGGTCTACAAAGCAAGTCCAGGACAGCCAAGGCTACACAGAGAAACCCTGTCTCAAAAAACCAAAACCAAACAAACAAAAAAGGAATGAAACTGGGCAGGTGTAGTGATGAACAACTGGAATCTAGCACTTGGGAGATGGAGACAGTAGGATTAGAAGATCTAGTTCAGGCTAAGCTAATTACAAATGAAAACAAAAACAGAAAAGAAAAAAAAATCCCAAAGTTTCAGATATAGAGCAACAATGAGGATTTTGAAAGAAGCCTTCTATAATGCTATTCTGTTAAATACCATTGAAAATGCTACTGGTTTGTTCAACTGTTCACTTAAATGACCATTTTTTCTTTCAAATAAAAATTTAATAAATATAAAAATAAGTATGTAAGTGTTTAATACCCTATATCTTCAAAACTGTATTATAGACTTGTATTTATGCACTCTTTTCTTTTTCTTCTTACCTTTCTCTCTTTTTACTTATTTTTGAGGCAAAGTCTTATGTAGCTCTGCCTGGCCTTGAACCCACCACGTAGCTAAGGATGATCTTGAAACCTAACCCACCCCCTCATTCTCCACCCCCGCAACCCTCCTGTTTCTGTTTCCCCAGTTCTAGGATCCCAGCTGTGCACCACCATGCCCAGTTTCAGTTCTAGAGGTCAAACCCAGTGCTTGCTTGCTAACCAAGCATTCTGCCAGTGGAGCTACAACCCTAGCCTGTGTTTGAGGACTCTTATAATCTCTGTTTTCTGTTTGTTTCCTCTACTAAAGGAATAAAAATCCAGAAGTGGACTTTGATAAGTCATAATTATCTTAACATACACATGCCCACAGTAGAGTGCAATTCAGGAGGCAAATCAGTGCCTGGAGTGTTATAGCTCTAACAAGAAGCTATCACTGCTTAGTCATACAGTTGAAAAACGTCAGTTCTATCAACTTGGAAACTATATGTAAGAATTCCAGTGGCTAAGAAAATATGAATCATGAGGGCTGGGAAAAGGAAAACTAGATTACATTTATATGCTCTTTTTAAAAAAGCCTATTATGTGTGTGGATGCCTCACACATCATTTGATACTGAGTTATGTCTACAGATAGAGCCTCCCAGGACAAGCAGTTAAATACGTTTTATTATTTAACCTCTAAGAACATAGGAGCCCATGAGAAGCTGTAATTCAAGGCTGGATTTCTACTCTCTGCTCTCATTTCAAACACATGTTAATTTACCCAAACACAAGGTCATTTATCCATCTATAAAATTATATCCTAAATATTCAAGTTTTCCAAAGAGTGCAGTTGAGCTGCCAAACACCTTGAACTACCAGTGGGGGGAAAATCCTCCTTCACAAGCATTGCAAAAGCCATGAGCAACTTCTCACTGAAATTTGGCCTCATCACATTTTCCAGAAATGCCCCCAAATGTTTATTTTGGTTTAAAAGGATAAAAAAATGCTTGCTGGTCACTATAATGTGTTCTTGTGTCGAACTGAATACCATGCCTTGAGTCTTTCTTAGTGTACATTCACAAATATTCTCATTGCAATCCGAAGGACCAGCTCAGTGTTTGTGAATATGTGTATACAGCCAGAGCAGATGGTCCTGGAGGAGCCAAAATGAAAACATTCAACACCCGAAAATTAGGCAACTTTCTCTGTAATATCAGCTTCTGTCAAACAAAGCCAAAAACATTAAAACATCCGAAACTCTAGAAGATGGAAGTAAGTAGGAAGTTGTGTGGTTAGGATCGATAGCAGATAGTTTTGAAACCAAATATTACCTTGTTGGGCAGGATCTCAACTGGAAACAAAGAGTCCTCTGCAGAATTCTGAAATGACCACTGATCAAAGAGATCCTAGATGGAGGTATGGGTGGGGTTAAAGGAACCAAACAGACATGTCAGAGTACCATGGAACATGGGAAATGTTTACTCTCCCTGATGCAGAAAGGAGAAGAGGAAAAAAAAAATGTTATGAGCTCCCAGTAAGAACTGGAGCTGTGGATAGGGAACAAGTTAAAATTGTAAAGGAAAAACAACTTCCCCCACCTCCAGTGTTTTCCGATCTCCATTGGCCAAATCCAAACAGAATCCCAAAATTAAAGGCAAAGGGGTTTGGGACACAGAGCAGGAACCCAGATAGGCCAAGCTTAAGGTAAGAAGGAATTGAAATGAGATAGAAACAGTGTTGATCTCCAAACTTTGACTTGAGGAGTAAGTGAAACAGTGCATGTGTAATGTGGATTACAGTCCTGTCACAAGAAGGATCAATTAATGGTAGCTAGTATGCTTTGGTTTGTCTGCTTGTTGGTTCTTTGAGACAGGGTGTCATGTAACTGAGGACCTTAAACTCCTTGGCCTCCTACCTCTTCCTCCCCAGTGCTAGGATTAACCACATGTACCGCCACCCAGCATTTATGCGGTGCTGAGAACTGAACCCAGGACTTGGTACATGTCAGGCAAGCATGATATTAACTGAGTTACATGTACAGCACCTACATCTGCACCTACTATGCTCTTATTGCATGGGCTATAGTATAGCAGCCAATGTTAAGATTCATGACATCTTGTACATTAGTCTTAAAGCTAACTCACCTAGGTGTCTTTTCCCATTAAATTATGTGAGTTTATTCATCATAACATAACGAGTGATGTGCCAGACATCAACTTCCTCTTGTTTTAGGCTGTACGCTGGCAAAATCTATTTGAACAATGAAGCACAAAGCAACGAATGCAAAGGAACACACACACACACCATGCATTAAAAAAAAAAAAAAGAAATGGAAAAAGAACATGTCAAAAGCCCAACTTCAAGAGTTTCAATCTTTTTTTCAGAGCATTTGATTATAATTCAAAAATATTCACATTAAAAATTCCACAGTGCTGAAAACAAATTTAAACTACATACAGCCACTAAAGTAAACAGCATGTCGTGAGTACAAACATATACATGCAAGGAAACTTATGGCTTTATTAGATTGATAGCCATTTTTTGTTTTTTGTTTGGTTTGGTTTGGTTTGGTTTGGTCAGGGTTGTTCAGGAGACTCCTCAAACACGGTAGGATATTGTTATTGCCCTTGGTTAGTTCAAGAGGTTATTTAAAGAAAGTCCCTATTGATGAAGACACACAGGGACCAGACCCTGGTGTGTTGGAACTAACTTGAAAGTCCCCGAGGACTAGCTAAATGGTACCAGAAGGCACCATGAATACTTCCAAAGGAGGGAATTAGGCAATGGTCATACTGAACTATGATACCTATGGACCCCGACAATGACAAATACAGCATGATAACCCTAAGGGTGAGGTAGTGTCATCTGTACCTTAGTAGTAACCAACCAACTATAATGGGACTAAAGAATCATTCAAACAAGGGAAATCATGCCTGATAGTGGAAACTTTACTAGCTACCTGGGGTTTGTGAAGTCATGATCTTGTGGTGGTGCACGCTGGTAAGATTTGGTGAAGGAGGCAGAGGCTGGAGATCACGAGTAAGTCCAAATCTTTACAAGCAGACAATTAAAACATTCCATGTATCCTACCATCTTCAGGTCTCAAAATTCTTTCCTACGCACCTTTGATGCCTGAAGCTTTTCTCTCTGTTGCTAAATTGAAGGCATGAAGTAAAAAAGGGCCCTTGGAAAAAGACCATGTTGGCCAAGAGTTCAGATGCTTCCCGAGAAGCAAGTATTGGTGGAGGTAGATGTGATGAAGGCACTATTGAGACCCACAGAGGTGGGAGCAGTGCCAGGGTTCCACGCCAGCTCTGCCAGGAAAGGGAGGTCGTAAGGCCTGTGCTGAATTAAGAGGATTGTGACTGATGGCAGTCTGATGTAGTACAGCTGGTGGCACTGGAACAACTTTGACTAGGGACAGGGTCAGAGCCAAGAAGACAGTTTCCTGTGTGGCCACTAAAAGATGAAGGCAGGATAGAAAACTGAAACGGAACCTTAGTTATACCTGGAAATGAAGTGAAAATATTTAGCAATGGGCATGATAATGTGTAGAGATGTAAATACAGTAATATATATTAATGGCATAGAGACATCTATATGTCTGTTATATCTTATACAATATGTAGGTGAAACATTAAATATATAGAATTCTTTTATTCTGTAAACTGTATGTATATGCCATGAAACTGCTTGTTAAATCATTTATTAAATAGTCCTAATATTTTTCAATTTTTCTTTTATTGAAAATAGATTTTTCATGCAATAGTCTGATTACAGTTTCATCTCTCCCAACTCCTCCAAGATCCTCCCCTCAAACCCCACCCCTGCTCTCCCATCCAAATCCACATATACCTATTTTTAGAATATCTTAGTAGGGCTTTTTCCTTCTTCCTTCCTTCCTTTCTTTTTTTTCCTTTGAGATATGGTCTCATGTGGCTCAGGCTGGCCTTGAACTTGTTCTGCAGTCAAAGATGACCTTGAACTTCTAATCCTCTGCTTCCACCTTTGGAGTGTTGGGATGTGCTATTTCTGTTTTATCCATTGTCGGAGATCAAATCTACATGATAGACAGGCATTCTGTCAATGGAGCTACACCAGCAGCCTATGGCTGCTTTGTCTGTTTGTTTGTTGACACTGGATGTTACTACCAACTTAAACACCTCATTGAGCAATGATTTGAAACATGAAACATCAAATTCTTTTCACAGGAGCTGGGGATGTAGCTCAGTGGTAAAGTGCTTGTCTCCCATGTATGAGGTCATGGGTTCCATCCTCAACACTACAAAAACATTCTAACAACACCTGTATGCAAATTGTAGTCTCAACCAGTGGGTACTTCATCTTCATGTCGTATCCATGTAGCTGATACATATTTCAGCTTTTATTAAACATTGATATTTGGAGATTTTCTGAATCATAATTTTGAGAATTTTTATAGACACTTCTTTTCATCCCTTAATCCTGAATATTGTATGGTCAAAATATATTGATATACCTGAAATCAATCATGCATATGAATCCAGTCGTACTATACAAAATTAGCTGCCTTGATGTTTTTATTTTTGTGTGTATGATGTGTTTATGTATGCCAGTGCAGGCATGTATCACACATGTGTCAAGGTCAGAAGGCAATCTCCAAAAATGGTCCTTGACTTCCATCTTGTTTTAGGCAGGGTATTTTATTGTGCACACTTGGCTAGCTTGTGTGTGGGCTTCTGGAAGGCCTCCTGTGTTTGGCTCCTATGTCACTACAGGACCACTGCCAATTCTGCATTACATGGAGTCTGGAAGCTGGACTCTGGTACTCAAGCTTGTACAAGTTCATTATTCCCTGCACTATCTCTTTAGGCCATGCTTTCTTAATTTATTATTTTTTAATTTGTTTTTCTTCAATCCAAAGTGATTCACAAATATCATTTGGTCAAATTTCAGCTTCAATAGTAGATCCTAAGCTGGGGGCTGTGGTGTGCATCTGTAATCCAAGGACTTGGGGAGGCAGAGGCAGGTAGATCTCTGTGAGTTTGAGACCAGCCTGGTCTACAAAGAAAGTCCAGGACAGCCAGGGCTACATGGGGAAACCCTGTCTTGAAAAAACAAAACAAAATAAAACTCAATAGTATATCCTAATTCTTCATTTCCATGATATCCTCCTTCTCTTTTATGCTTCAATTTATTTGGTTTTATAGACATAACTTTGTTCATTCATCTAATAATCCAGCCAGCTTTAACATAGAAACATTCCTTTCTTACAGAGATTCTTTTAAAAAGCTTTGATACCTCAGTCAGAAGATCATTGATCTAAGCCAGAGTTGTTAAAAATATCCCAGATCCTTAATTAACTACAAATTTTTCAGCAGACAACTCCAAAATGCTTTTGTAGTTCTATGCTCGCCCCATGGATCTGAAATTTCCCCCTTTTTATTGACTTCCAACTGTTCCATTTTTCTGTCTATCTGCCTCCAGTGCTGATTATTAAACCCAGATCTTGTGTATGTTAAGCACATATTCCCCCATTAAGCTATATACTCCACTCCTGGGATGTTTTATTTAAATAGTTTCAACTATTATTTTTGTATGCTAGTATATCCTAAAATCTACTGAGAAAGAATTTTGACTTTGGTATTGGCCATTTTAATAAAAATTTCTGGAAGATTCTTTAGTTTTCTTTTTTTAAGATTTATTTATTTATTATGTACAGTACCTGAGT